>NC_080423.1:22566453-23224310 GCF_029873635.1 Malania oleifera
TTAATTCAGAAGGTTTCTTTCTTTCACATGGTAGTTTATCAGTGTTATTCAATTCATTTAGTTGCATTGTAGGAAAAACATGATTAATAATATATAGACCATCCACCAATGTACCAGAATAGATAGAACATTTATTTAACTTAATAACAACTGATTTATTAAAATAAATGGAATATCCGTGATCAACCAACTTAGAAACTAAGATCAAATTCCTCCTAATGGAAGGTATATAAAGAAAGTCTTTCAATATTAAAATCCCATCTCGACCAAAAGAAATGCAAATATCTCCTACTGCAACTACTAATACTCTCGTGTTATCTCCCAAAAATACGTAAATCTCCTCATCACTTAATTGGCGGGTTTTCTGGAACCCCTACAAAGAATTGCAAATATGATTAGTGGCTCCCGTATCTACACACCCAGCTACTGGTAGATATCACCGCTAAACACGTTTCAACTATTAGTGAATGAGATATACCTTTGTTGTTCTATTTGGCGAGATAAACTAGACATTGTGATTTATCGTGCCCTAGCTGCTTGCAGTGAAAACACTTGCCCTTAGGCTTTTTCACTCCATCCTGTGGCCCACGCACTACTAGAGGAGCTCCTTATGGTTTCTGAACCTTTTTTTGCTTCTTTCGGCCTTTCGGCCTAGAAGAAGAACCTTTCTCAGTCACAAGAGCAATAGTTGGCTTCCTAATGAGGCCCTTAGCTGCTTGAAGCTCTTTAAGTAGTTCTGCCAATGAGTAAAAGAGCTTATTCATTTTGTAGTTCAGACAAAACTGCTTGAAATACTAAGACAACGACTTGAGAACGATATCAACCTATGTTTCCCCATCGATTTCAGCTCCAAGGATCTCTAACTCATTGAGAAGACCAATCATCTTCAGAACATGATCCTTTATTGGGGTCCCTTCTGCCATAGTAGTATTCATAAGTTCCTTCATAGCAGTCTACCTAGCAACACAATTTTGATCCCCAAACATTTCTTTGAGGTTTTGCATTATATCATAGGTAGAAGGCATAGACTGATGCTGATGTTGCAAAACATTTGACATAGATGCCAAAATATAACACCGTGTCATCTCATCAGCCTTAATCCACTTCCGGTAAGCCTGGGTTTCCTCATCGGTTGCCCCTTCATTGGGTTTCTGTGGATATACCTCTACGAGCACATACTTGTACTCCTCTACAGTTAGTACAATTTCCAAGTTCCTTTTCCAGTCAATATAATTAGGTCCAACTAGTTTGTTTTATTTGAGAATAAAAGCTAGGGGATTGAAAGGCATTTTAATCCTAAAAATCACATATTATAACAAAATATGATGAACAATAATAAACTTTTAATTCAATTAAAAGAATATGGTTTCCTCTACTAATATTTTCCTTTAAAGAATTTATCAGCAGCCCAGCACACTGTGAGTAGTATACCTCGATGGAAGGTCGTCTACTATTCAACATTTGTGTAGACAGGTGAGGACCTATTCATTTTTTTATCTAAGCAAGTAACTATACCAAGCAAAATTAAACTATTGACTTAGCTTTGGTCCTATAAACAATAGCAGTGACTCAGATGGTGAGGATACTATTATTCACAACTAAGTGTATACAATCTTATAATACTAGGCCTATTGTCCCGTAGTGAATAGCCAGATGGAGAGGCTACCCAATACTAGCAATTACTAGAGTTTATACTTGGTGAGTCTGTAATTGATTCCATCCGATGGGGAGGAAGATACTAATATCATCACATAAAATTAATTACTTCACCTATAAACTAGTAATGGAAACCATGAGATTTATATGTAATAGATTCCCTCACCCACTAAGTTATTTAATTCACGAGGGATACAAACACGTGTTTAATATTCAAATAAATTTAATATTCCAATATTGGTAACTAAATTACATGCAACAAATAAGATTCCAACTTCCCTTAATATTTTTTTATAAAAAAAAATTCTATTATAACTTGGGAATTAATTTTATTCTCTAGTTGCACATGCATAAACCAACATTGAAATTTTAAATTTTACATGCTAATGACATAACACAAGAACAACAAACACGCCAAGCAAGCATATATAAACAAGAAATATGATATAATAAATATCCGACCATTATGGTTAAGCAGCTTGCATCATAACATTGTGAATCCTTGTTTTCCATTATGCAGTGTCGGGGTTCGATAGGGCCTCAGGGCAGTGCCCTCGGCGGGGTTCGACCTACCCGATCAGGTCCCAGGGGTCCAGGTAAATTTAAATTCAAATTCAAATTCAAAAAAAAAAAAAAACGAAAAACCACATCACTGTTGTAGGGTTTTTCCTATTTTTCGCCACTACTATGATTACGTCGCAATTGTGCCCCCTTCTCAAATGAAGGTACATCGGATTACAAAATCCTATGCCTCCATAACCGGAGTTCACAAGCTACGAATCTTGTAATAAACAATCGCAATCACAAAACATACATTCGTGTGAAGAAACTGCATCAGATTATAGAATCCTATGCCTGCATAACCGGAGTTCGCATGCTACGAATCTTGTAATAAACAATCGCAATCACAAAACATACATTCATGTGACCATAATTTCTAAACAGAACGCTGCAAAACAGATATTAGTGCATACACACGTTGTAATAACCCAGAGAATTAACAGGGTCTCGTCGACGAACACGGGGAATTTGTCGACGAGAACTTATGCGAGCCTCGTCGACGAGAAGATACCGAGAGGGGGTTTGAGGTAGTCTGAAATTCGTCGACGAGGGGTGAAGGTTTGTTAACAAACTTCTTCAGAGACTCGCCGACGAGATGACGTGTCTCGTCGATGAATCCGAGGTTATAAATAGCCAAAACTCGGATTTTTCAGTAGAAAATGGGGCAAAGATATCCTCTCTCTCTCTCTCTCTCTCTCTCTCTCTCTCTCTCTCTCTCTCTCTCTCTCACTCAAATGACCCTCTCCCATTCTCTCTTCGATCTCGGCTCCATTTCTAGTGCGGATCGATGATCTAAGGCCACCATGACGCTCCTGGGAAAGTTCTCTGCAAGTCTGCCGGAGTGGATTGTTGGTGGAAGTGGTTTGGATTCCATTCCAATTTCAGGGTAAGGCATTTTATGCAGTATTTTTTCTTTCCCACGGTTATAAGAAGTATAATATATGAAGAAATAACAATATTTTGTTCTGGGAGATGTGATTTTCAGGGTGTTGAGTGGAGAATCCTACGGGTGTAGAGCTAAAGTACAATGGGGGCTTTTAAGAAATTAGGTAAGGGAAATATGCTATGTTAGGAGTTTTAAAAATGTTAACAGAGATTTCATAGATACATATATACTAGTTTATTATATAGTTTTTATAGAATACGAGTTTTAATGTTTGTGTGGCCTCAGTAGATATTTATCTGATACAGAACTTATATAGCTTTTTCCAGCATATCATGTTATACAGTATTATACAGATAATTTTTTAGATCAGTATACATATACAGATATTTATTCAGATCAGTATATTACAGATATATATTCATATCAGTATATTACAGATATTTATTCAGATCAGTATATATTATAGATATTGATTCAGATTAGTATATTACAGTTTTATTGAGAATCAATTTATTACAATTTTTATTTAGATCAGCAAATACAGTATTTACAGTATGCCATGTTTCCTAATACCATAATACTCAGAATATACAGACAGAGTATACAGACAGATTACACAGTCAGATATACAGATATAGCATTAAGATGCTACAGTTATATTATTCAGATATTACAGTATTTACAGTACATAATTATAGTGTTATGGTTATTTTGGAAACATGATGAAAACAATAGAAAGATTATAGTATTATATGTATATAGTATCAGATCCTTGTGAAATATTATAGATATAGATACAGATAACAGATCATGGTACTGTTGCTAATACAGATAAAGTGCAACCACATATCTAAGATAGTGTGTGGGTACCGTCAAACTGTGCTCGGAGTGGATGCAGCTCCCCAGTTCGCTAGGTTAAGGGGGCCGATTTGACGAGGTAGCAGTTCCAGTTCCGTGCCTAGGAGTGGATGCAGTTTGGTCGGGATAAGGAAGTGTAGAGTATAGTGACTTACCTGGAGAGTCGACCAGCATTAAGTCTCGCCTACTGGCCACACAACCCTATAATGAGGGGTCAAATCATGACATACAGAGTTCTAGGGCACAGTTATGAATATGTATATAGTTTTACAGCATTTGACGAATATATTATGAAATTAGATGTATGAAAAGTAGAAAGTACAGATGATACAATTATACTTTAAACTGTGAAAAATGTAAAATATGTTTTACAGATTTATCATTTTATACCATTCAGATGCTATTTAAATAGTATGCAACTTAGTAGCCACACACTAGTGATAGCATATTTCCACTTACTGAGCGTCAACTCACCCCATTACTTTAACATTTTTCAGGTGAGCCAGCTAGACGAGTAGATCAGGCTCGCAGATAGTGTGACTATTTTATTGCCTTGTTTATAGGGTATATTTGTACAAAGTATGGTATTTTGAGTAGATGATACTGGAGAGAGATGTATTATATAAATATGGTCTGGAAATACTGAATTCTGGTATTGTATGGTATATATGGTTGTATGATTTATGTTTCCACTGCATAGGTATGTTTATTGTATACATGAATACCCCAGTGCCCCTTTGAGGCCTAATATTTCATAGTAGGGGTATCAGAGTAGTTCATATATGTTTTAAAAAAATGATTAAAATTTGAGGTCGTTACATTTTGGTATCAGAGCGTAGGTTACTAGGTTTTGTAAACTCTAGAGTGCAGCGAAAAACAATACCAGAATATAGGAAAAAGGATTTGAGGTTTTGTTTAGTGATCTAGATACAAGATTTTCGTGGTTGTTTCTATGTTTTTCATGAGGTGACGATTCTAGGAAAGCCATAGTAAACTATCGACGAGTCATATGTTTAGGTTGCAGGATATGATTTGGGGTCAAGAACGTGAGGGATTGTTAATAGAGAATCTGAAGTTTTAGTTGAATGGAATAAGTTAGATCTGTATGGGAAATAGGATTCTGAAACGATGTTCTATGTATTTGCAGGATGGACCCAGGGGGTAATAGCACTCATGCTAGTGGAGATGATGGAGCTAGACCTTCTGGTGTAGGAGGCGGGGATTCAGATGCCGTGCTACGTAGTATGGCTCAGTAAGTTATGACTGAGATTGCTCAAAGCTCCAGGGAGCAGGGAGGTCCATCACCGACTTAGGGGTGTATGATAGAGAAATTTGTGAAGATCAACCCGCCAGCATTTTCAGGAGCGACTGACCCTACGGTTACGGAGAACTGGGTGCAGGAGATAGAGAAGATTCTAACAGTACTTCATTGCACTGATGAGTAGAGAGTTTTATATGCTACGTATAGACTTGCAGGGGAGGCCAAGAGATGGTGGACAACCACTAGATTGTTGGAGGAGGAGAGGGATATTCTAGTGCCGATGACCTGGGTTCGATTGAGGGACATGTTCTTTGATAGGTACTATCCTACCTCAGTTAGAGAGGCTCGAGTATAGGAGTTTCTGAGTCTGTCCTAGGGATTGTTGACAGTCCAGCAGTACGTGGCTAGATTTATCGAGCTATCGCATTTCTGCTCCTATATTGTTCTAGATGAAATCAAGAAGGTTAGAATGTTCGAGAGGAATCTTAGGCGAGACATTTATAGGCAGGTGAAAGTATTGAGGATACAATATTTCTCGGAGTTAGTTAATAGGGCTACTATAGGAGAGGAGAGTCTGTCGAGAGAGACTAAGGCACCGAATTAGAAGAAGAGGGCCACACCTTCGAGTTTTTAGGTGGGTTCCAGCTGAGGCCCTTGGAAGGGAGGTAGATCTGGAGGGGGTTAGAGACAGATGGTAGATCATGGTGGATTTGAGGGTGGACAACCTCCCACAATTTGTCTCAGATGTGGATGGAGACATCCAGGTGAGTGCCGGCTAGGGGAGAATGTTTGTTATCGCTACAGGAGGCCTGGTCATATGGCTCAATCATGTCAGATGTCGTCAGGTTATGTACCAACTCCTAGACCATTTCGGGGTGGATACCAGGTACTTCGTGGAGGTCAGCAGAGGAACATTGCACCGGCGAGGGTCTTTGCATTGACACTGGGTTTGAGATAGCCGGAGACGTAGTCATAGGTACCTTTATTTCTTTACCATATAAAATTATTGTTTTGTTTAATACAGGTGTCACCCACTCCTTTATATCAACGGGGTATATCAGAATAACTGGGATAGAGACACAGTTATTAGATGTAGAGTTGTCTGTGGGTATGCCGACGGGATCTGTTGTAAGATGCAGGAAGGTGCTTCGGAATTTTCCAATAAATATTTAGGAGAGAATACTACCTATGGATCTCATGGTCCTAGATATGTAGGGGTTTGATGTGCTACTGGGTATGGATTGGCTACCAACTCATCACGCCAACATAGGTTGCCGTAAAAAAGAAATAATTTTTAGACCATCGGGTGAGTAAGAATATAGATTCGTGGGTTCACGCGTACGTGCCTCACCACAGCTTGTGTCAGCGATTCAAGTGAGGAGACTATTACAAGATGGTTGCTAGAGGTATACTGCATACATAAAGGAATCATCGAAAGAAGAGCTGAAACAAATTGATATATCAGTAATGCGTGAATTCCCAGATGTTTTTCCAGATGAATTGCCTAGCTTACCACTAGAACGTGAGATTGAATTTACTGTAGATCTGTTGCCAAGTTCAGCATCGATATCTAAAGCACCGTATCGTATGGCTTCGGTTGAACTGAGAGAATTGAAAGATCAGTTACAGGATTTGCTGGATAAAGGTTTCATCAGGCCCACTGTGTCGCCCTGGGGAGCACTAGTTCTGTTTGTGAAGAAGAAAGACGAGACCATGAGATTGTGTATCGATTACAAGGAAATAAATAAATTGACAGTCAAGAATAAATATCCTCTCCCTAGAATTAATGATTTGTTTGATCAGCTCCAGGGGACCCAGGTTTACTTTAAAATTGGCCTGCAGTCGGGTTACCATCAAGTTAAAGTTCGAGCAGAAGATATTTCAAAAACAACATTTTGAACAAAATATGGACATTACGAGTTCCTAGTGATGCCATTTGGGTTGACTAACGCACCAGCAGAATTTATGGATTTAATGAACCGAGTGTTCCATTAGTATTTGAATCAATTTGTGGTTGTGTTTATTGACGATATATTGGTCTACTCGAGCAGTTTTGAGGAACATGGGCATCATTTGAGGCTGGTGTTACAAATATTGAGAGAAAATAAATTATATGCAAAATTCAAGAAATGTGAGTTTTGGTTAAGGTAGGTTTCTTTTCTCGGTCATGTGATCTCTAAAGTGGGTGTATCAGTTGATTTGAGTAAGATAGAGGCAGTGGTGAGTTGGGAAAGGCTAGGAAATGTTTAGGAGGTCAGGAGTTTTTCAGGATTGGCAGGCTATTACCGACGCTTTGTGGATGACTTCTCCAGGTTGTCTAGTCCACTAACATGACTTATGAGTAAAAATGTGAAATTTGATTGGACCGATGATTGTAAGTAGAGTTTTCAGGAGTTAAAGCGGAGTTAGTTTTAGCACCGGTATTAGCTATTCCATTAAGAAAGGATGAGTTTGTAATATATAGTGATGCGTCATTGAAGGGTCTTGAATGTGTATTGATGTAGCATGGTAGGGTTATTGCGTATGCTTCTAGACAGCTTAAAGAATACAAGAAAAATTATCCTATCCATGATTTGGAGCTAGTTGCAGTGGTGTACGTTCTCAAGATCTAGAGGCATTATTTGTATGGTGGGAAGTGCGAAATTTTCACGGTCATTAAAGTCTAAAATATTTCTTCACCTAGAAAGAGCTGAACATGAGACAAAGAAGGTGGCTAGAGCTTATTAAAGACTATGACTGCACAATTAGTTACCACCTAGGGAAAGCGAATGTGGTAGTCGATGCTCTGAGCAGGAAATCAGTAGAATCAGTACTGGCAGCTATGGAGATTCAACATCTGATCCTGATGGGTTTAGAGAGATTTAGCATAAAGTTAGTAAAGGATAGTCCTCAGGAATTTATTGCTGGCTTGGTTGTACAACCTGCACTATATGAGAAGATTAAGGCCGCTCAGGGAGATGATGCAGAGTTATCAAAGGTAATAGTTAAAGTGCGGGATGGTCAGGGAAAGGAGTTTAATATCTCTGATGACAGAGCTTTGAGGTTTCGCACTAGACTGTGTGTGCTTGTAGATGATGATATTAAAAGAAAGATTTTAAAGGAAGCTCACAGATCACTATACACAGTTCATTCTGACAGTACTAAAATATACAGAGATCTGCGAGCGTATTTATGGTGAAGTGGAATGAAAAAGGAAATAATCAAAATCGTACAGCAGTGTTTGATGTGTCAGCAGGC
Organism: Malania oleifera; assembly: GCF_029873635.1. Taxonomy (NCBI): domain Eukaryota; kingdom Viridiplantae; phylum Streptophyta; class Magnoliopsida; order Santalales; family Ximeniaceae; genus Malania; species Malania oleifera. The sequence goes on from NC_080423.1 coordinate 22,574,913, forward strand.
TATAGCTGAGCACCAGAGACAAGCAAGGTAGTTGCAGCCACTGTTCATCCCAGAGTGGAAGTGGGATCACGTCTCTATGGACTTCATTACTGGGTTACCACTAGCGCGACAGGGATTGAATGCAATCTGGGTTGTTGATCATCTGATGAAGAATGCTCATTTCATCCCGATTAAATTCAGTTACTCCATGGACAAATTGGCAGAAATATATGTTCAGGAAATAGTTCGTGTCCATGGTGTACCAGTATCCATAGTTTCAGACTGAGATCCTTGGTTTACTTCACGATTTTGGAAAAGTTTTTAGGAGGCTATGGGTACACAGCTAGCATTTAGCACTGCTTTCCACCCCTAGATAGATGGTCATACTGAAAGAACAATTCATACATTAGAAGATATGCTTCGGGCGTGCGTGTTAGATTTTGGGGGTAGCTAGACCCAATTTTTGCCGCTAGTTGAGTTTGCTTACAATAACAGCTATTAGGCTAGCATTGACATGACACCTTATAAAGCACTGTGGTAGAAGGTGTTGTTCTTCTCTTTTTTGGGATGAGGTAGGCGAGAGGTGAGTTTTGGGTCTAGAGATAATATAATAGGCATATGATAAGGTCTAATTGATTAAAGAAAGAATTAGTACCACGCAGAGTCGGTAGAAAAGCTATGCAGACACACGCCGCCGAGAATTAGAGTTTGATGTGGGAGATCGAGTATTCCTAAAGATAGCTTCTATGAGAGGGGTTATGAGATTTGGGAAGAGGGGCAAGTTGAGCCCTATGTATATTGACCCTTTTGAGATAATAGAGAAAGTGGGGTCAGTAGCCTATAGGTTAGCTTTGCCGCCAGCTTTATCCAGACTACACGACATATTCCATGTAGCTATGCTGAGGAAATACGTCCAAGATCCTTCCAACATTATCCGTTATGTAGAATTAGAGCTTAAAGATTCATTAGCTTATGAAGAAGCGCTAGTACAAATTTTGGACAGAAAGACACAAAAACTGCGCACCAAAGAAATTCAGCTAGTAAAGGTTTTGTGGAGGAACCATACTATGGAGGAAGCTTCTTGGAAGCTCAAGGAATAGATGAGACAAAAATACCCGCAGTTATTCCAAGAGGTTTAGTGGTAATTAGGTAAAGTGTAAGTAGTAGGTAATGTTTCTTTCATAAGTACATGTATTAATTTAGTTAGTAAGTAGTCTTATAGTTTTATATGTGTAATCTCCCAGAACATAGAATGTAACCATGGTATTCCTCTGCCACAAGTGAGGGTAAGTAATAAAATAAGTCGGCCATTTTCCTTAATGGATGGTGTTTAACACAAATAGCAAATTTCGAGGACAAAATTTTATAAGGAAGAGAGAATGTAATAACCCAAAGAATTAATAAGGTCTCATCGACGAACACAGGGAATTCGTCGACGAGGACATGTCTCGTCGACAAGAAGATACCAAGAGGGGGTTCGAGGCAGTCTGAAATTCGTCGACGAGGAGTGAAAGTTCATTGACAAACTTCTTTAGGGACTCGTCGACGAGGTGACGTGTCTCGTCAATGATTCTAGGGTTGTAAATAGCCGAAACTTATATTTTTCAGTAGAAAATGGCACAAAGATATCCTCTCTCTCTCTCTCTCTCTCTCTCTCTCTCTTTCTCTCTCTCTCTCTCTCTCTCTCTCTCTCTCTCTAAAATGACCCTCTCCCCTTCTCTCTTCGATCCCAGCTCCGTTTCTTGCCGGATCGACGATCTGAGGCCATCATGACGCTTTTAGGAAAGTTTTCTACAAGTCTGCCAGAGCGGATCATTGGTGGAAGTGGTTTTGGATTCCATCCCAATTTTAAGGTAAGACATTTTATTGAGTATTTTTCTTTCTCATAGTTGTAAGAAATATAATATACGAAGAAATAACGATATTTTATTTTGGGAGATGTGATTTTCAGGGTGTTGAGTGGAGAACCCTGCGGGTGTAGAGTCAGAGTACAGTGGGGGCTTTTCAGAAATTAGGTAAGGAAAATATGCTATGTTAGGAGTTTTAAAAATGTTAACAGAGATTTCATAAATACATATATACCAGTTTATTAAACAGTTTTTATTGAATAAAAGTTTTAATGTTTGTGTGGCTTGAGTAGATATTTATCTAATACAGAACTTATATAGCTTTTTCTAGCATATCATGTTATTTAGTATATACAGATAATTATTTAAATCAATATACATATACATATATTTATTCAGATCAGTATATGTTATAGATATTCAGATTAGTATATTACAGTTTTATTCAGAATCATTCTATTACAGTTTTTGTTCAGATAAGCAAATACAGTATTTACAGTATACCATGTTTCCTAATACCATAACACTCAGAATATACAGACAGATTACATAGTCAGATATACAGGTATAGTATTAAGATGCTACAGTTATATTATTCAGATATTACAATATTTATAGTACAAAATTATAGTGTTATGGTTATTTTGGAAGCATGATGAAAACAGTAGAAGGATTATAGTATTATATGTATATAGTATCATATCCTTGTGAAAATATTACAGAAACAGATATAGATAACAGAGCACAGTACCGTTGCTAATACAGATAGAGTGCAACCACATATCTCAGATAGTGTGTGGGTACCGTCAAACTGTGCTCGGAGTGGATGCAGCTCCCCAGTTCGCTGGGTTGAGGGGGCTAGTTTGACGAGGTAGCAGTTCTAGTTCTGTGCTTAAGAGTGGATGCAGTTTGGCTGGACTGAGGAAGTGTAGAGTATAGTGACTTACCTGGAGGGCCGACCAGTGTTAAGTCCTGCCTACTGGCCATACAACCCTGTCATGAGGGGTCAAATCATGACATACAGAGTTCCAGGGATAAAATACAGTTATGTAATTGTATACATTTTTACAGAATTTGATTAATATAGTATGATATTAGCAGTATTAAAAGTATAAAATGCAGATGATACAGTTATACTTTAAACTGTGAAAAATGTAAGATATGTTTTACAGATTTATCATTTTATACCATTCAGATGTTTTTTAAATAGTATGCAACTTAGTAGCCACACACTAGTGAAAGCATATTTTCACTTACTGAGCGTCGACTCGTCCTTTTACTTTAACATTTTTTAGGTGAGCTAGCTAGGCGAGTAGATCAGGCTCGCAGATAGCATGACTATTTTATTGCCTTGTTTATAGGGTATGTTTGTACAAAGTATGGTATTTTGGGTAGATGATACTGGAGAGAGATGTATTATATGACTATGGTATGGAAATACTGAATTCTAGTATTGTGTGGTATATATGGTTGTATGATTTATGTTTTCGTTGCATAGGTATGTTTATTGTATACATGAATACCCAAGTGCCCCTCTGAGGTCTAATATTTCATAGTAGGGGTATCAGAGCAGTCCAGCCCCTCTGCTAAATGGAGCGCGTGTATATAGGCTACAGTAGGGACCTCTAGGCAAATTTGACTAGGGCTTCCCACGTAATTAAGAATTCCTAATTTGACCGAAATTTATCCTTAGTTACATTAAATATAATTCATACCACAAAAGAATTATAATTGTACTCCTTGTCATATTCGAAATTAAATTTCAAGCTCTTTTTATTAAATGCTTATTTATCTCCCTATGTAAAAATTATAGATACCCATCTATTAAATTAAATTACTAACAATTTAATTAATTGACATATTAATTGCCTGAGACCTTCCACTTAACTTATTTGATGTGTTGGATTCGAAATCCACTTGCAGGGTTTGACACAATCAAAACTTATAAGCTTCCTTGAGGGGGTATCATCAATTCCAATACCGGGAAATGGATTCCATCATTAATTAATGTTCACCACACACATAATTGCATCACCTAACTCACTGAGTATTTTGACCTACAAAGAATCTCACTTTTCTATGAATCAAAGTAATAAACATTATATGCATGTATCCAATAATTATATCAAGATTAAGAGCATAACCACTCGTAATAATCATGAGGTTTTAATTGTTTTTATACTGACGTTTTATATAGTCAGTATAAAAACAATTACCTCAAGACGGTCCTATTTAATACCCACAAAGTGTACTAGAACAAGGAGTTGGAACTGTACCATTCCCAATAGTCAAGACAGACCTATTAGAACCTTGTGCTACATTTCTACCAATGGTGTGTCCAATTTCATTTAATAATGTGAACAATAAACTTATATTCTATAAAAACTGATGATCTAATCTTATGTGTATAAGTCGTACTCTAAACACTTGATTAACTACTACATAGAATAAAAGATACACATGCATAATCATTAAATAAAAAATGTTAGGAAAACATTACTCAGAAAGATTCTCAAAAAAATGGAATAACTGAAGTTATTAATAAATACTAAAACCAATTACATAAAGCATGTCTTTTAGTATAAATCCCTAACAGCTTATGGCCAAGGAAGATGTCCATAATCCATGTTCTACACTGTATGTCAGCATTAGCCATGGCTAAGAATGATCGCCCTAAGAGGATAGGAAACGAATTCGTAGAAGGCTCCATATCTAAGATAATAAAATCGATAGGGTAATGGAGATCTTCTACCTTGACCACTACATCTTCTACCACACCCTGACGTTTCTCTATGGATCAATCAGCAAGACACAATGTGATCGGGGTGGGCTGTAGCTTCCCAAGGTTAAGTTGCTGGTAATCCGAGTACGAAAGGATGTTCACACTTGCCCCTAAGTTTAAAAGAACCCCATCGATGGCGTGATCATAGATTACACATGAAATAGTGGGTGAGCTAGGATCTTTTAGCTTAGGAACGAGGCGTCCTAATATCATTGAGCTCAGGTGCTCAACCTACTTAACCAAGCCATCCATATACACCCTTGACTCATGTTCCTACATTGATAAGTCCTTAAGGAACTTTGTGAACGTAGATGATTGCTTGATACCATTTAGGAGAGGCTTGTCAACCCTTACTTGTTTAAACATGTCCTAGATGGACTTAGTTGATGCCTTTTTCCTAAATATATAAGATGTAAGAGGAGCAGTGGGATGTGCTACTGGCGGGACATGAAAGGCCCTATGAGGGGTGAAGTGAGGTTTGGTCCTTTCAGTGACAGGTGTGGAATTAAAGGGTTTATGTACTAAACTAGAGGAAGATAGGGTGCAAGAATCAGCATTGGGTACTATCCTCTTTTCCTTTTTCACCTTTCCCTCGGCCAACTCCTCCTCTTTCTTAATTTTTTTCATCACATTACTCTAAAGAGTGGATACCGCTTGGGCCTACTCATGATATGCTGATAGACTAGCATCTGGTTTATATTCTACCCCATATTGTCCCTTAGGGTTCACTACGGGCTGACTCGGTAACTTACCCTCAAATCTCCAACTCAAAGAGGCAGCTAGGTCCCCCATGGTGGCTTCTAGTTTTGCGATGGATTGGGAATGGGATTGAAGGAGTTGCCGATCGTTTTGACGGTCAGCCTCGATGTCCTTTAGGAATTTTACCACCATCTCTAGGAAAGAATCATATTTAGGTTGAGGAACAGGAAGCTGCAAAAATGATGTTGGTCTTGGGGCAGACGTGGGATGATTTTGATAATTGTAAGAGTAAGGGAGTTGAGCATTAGAGGCTTGTGGAGGTCTTTGGCATTGAAAACCTAGAGCTTGTTGCCTCTAGGAGAAGTTGGGATGTTGTTTCCACCCAGGGGTTGTATGTGTTGGAATAGGGGTTGTTAGATGGCGTATCATGCCAATTATGAGTGGCTTTCACTTCCTCCTTTACAAGCTTAGGCTGGGAGGGCGCATGTGGGCAACTATAATATGAATGGGAAGGGTCAGAGTAGATTGCACACACTTTTGCACAGGCTTTTAGCTGCGGGTGCTGTCCTAAGGACAAGACCTGATCTATCTTTTAAGTGATGGTGTGCAAGGTTGGCGCTAGGTCATGGCCTGCAACAAACTCATAAACTCCTTTAGGTTTAGAGGTGGATGGATTGGGGGGTCTACGAGTGGTAGTAGTGTGTTGCTGAGAATTCTCAACTAGGTTCTCAAAGAGAACCCAAGCCTCGTTCTCATGCTTTGTGAGGAAAGTACTTCCGCACGATGCATCAACCATCAACCTACCTCTCTCGGCTAACCCTTCATAGAAGGTTTGAACTAATTGCCACTTGATGACTTGATGATGTGGACATTTATGGAGTAGGTCCTGGAAGCGCTCCCAAGTCTTGAAAAAGAGTTTCCCATCCATCTGTGAGAAACTTGTGATGGCTCTCTGAAGTTAGTTTGTCTTCGTAATTGAGAAGTACTTTTTAAAAAATTCATGTTGCACGGTGGCATAGTTGGCTACTGAATTCGGTTCTAAGGATGTCAGCCAATATTTGACCTTATCCTTCAGAGAGAATAGAAAGAGCCTGAGACAGAGAGCGTCATCACTAAAATTAGATATATGGATGGTGAAGAATATTTCCAAGAATTCATCTAGATGTTGGTAAGGAGTTTATGTGGAGTTCCCATAAAAGGTGGGCAGCATTGAGATGATAGAAGTCTGAATCTCGAATTGCGCCACCTGGACATATGAGAATCGGATGCAATACGACGAGGTGTATGCATTAGGTACAAAGTAGGCTTTAAGCGGCTGAAGTTGTTGCTCTCCCACCTTAGGTGGGTAGGGAGCTCGGGGTTCCGGTATTTGTTCAGCGGGAACTGGTGGTCGTTCAGCCACGAGTTTTAGTTCAAACGTGTTGACTTTTTGAATCCGATCTCTATTTTTATTATGACAAATCATAGTATCTCATTTGTGTGCTAAGTGCACGAACATGTTCACCTTTTTAAACATGGGTGACAGATGAGAAATGGAAGTTAAGAAGCACTTAAATGCGCAGACCATTCGGCGTAATCCATGAAATTGCAAATGAGCAGAGCATAAAGATTTTTTTTATTTCTTTCAAGTTGTATTGTAATAGTACTAAGTTTTATGGTCTGTAATAATTGCATCACATGCATGATAAGGATTAAATGCTCAAACCCAAAAGGCCATATGCTAACCATTAGGTTCCAAAACTCTTAAATGAAAATGCTATAACCTATTTTTGTCCTTAAACTTATTTCACCATGGTTGAATAAGTTCAAGGACAAAAACAGGGCAAAAATGTGCACTGTGAAAGGGCCCCGACCAACCAAATCTTAAGAGTTCAATTTACCTTGGTCGACCGAAGCTATTTGTTAAAAATTTTTTAAAGGGGGCTCGAGCGACCATCCTGTTGAACACGTATCTTCCTTGGGTGCCCGAACCACAATCCTAGAATGACACATCTCCCTTGGCAGACCGACCCTTAAGAAGTAAAATTAACCAGCCAATCAAAATGCACCAATTTGGGTAACCGACTAGGAGTTTAGCCGATTGAACCTACAAAGGGTTCAGATTGCTTTAACCTCAGCCAATCGACACTATTCTTGGTCAATCGAACCCCAACTTTAATTTTAAATTTCTGTGTGTGTTCAGGCTATCGGTGCTATGCACCAACTAATCAAACCTGTTGGGATCGTGATTTTTTACCGCATTAAACAGGGGTTGATTTTAATTAAACGTTTTCAAAATTCCCTCCGTACCAGGAATTCCATATATACCCCTTCATTATTCTAGATTAGCAACTTGATTAGTATTAGATTGGTCAAATATTCTCTCAAAATTTCTTTGTGCCTTTATTGCACATCTCTTTTTAAATCAAGTATACACTTATGCTCTATTTTTTTATCTTTGCAAAATCATTTTAAAAGAGGAGGGTTTTATTTGCTTATCCTCTTCATTTGCAAACTCATTGCAACTTGAAGAGTGATTGTGGTTCATTCTTGTGGGCTCATTCTCATACTTACTTGTGTTTGAAAAACCCTTTGAGAGTTTTCTTGAGTGTTTCCCATAGCACTTCATTCATAAATACTATCTAGGAAATCTCATTATAGCTTGTGAATCTTTGCACCCTTGTTGCAAGGTTCAAAAGTTTGTTTAGTGTTTTATTTTTTGCAAAAATGTTTTTTTGAGGCTAATCTTCATTATCTCCCATTGTGTTTATTGCTGAAAAGTTATTTTTATGGAGATAATAGTATTTGGGATTTGGATCTTTAAAATGCACTTACTAGTCCTTATATACTTGAATCAAAGATTTTCTTCATTATCATCTCTCACATCTCTTGATAAATACTTTGTGTAGAGACAAATTTAGAATACTCAACTGAGCATTAACTTTTATCATTTGTGAGTGAATTTGTGCCTAAAATTGTACATTATCTGCTTATTATAGAAGCACGCTCTTTTATATGCAAATTTTTCTTATTGTATTCCTGACATGTGGTCGGAAGAGGATTGCACTGGCCTATAATGTGCATCGGATGGTTTAGACCCAATTAAGAAAACTAGGACCACCTTTCTAAGGTGTGGTTGTAAAGGTTGGGGTCGGCCTTGTGAATTTGACCTGGGGTATTCCCTTACCCTGTAAGGAAAGAGTGTTGTAATCGGCGTCACTCTACCCATTAAAGAATTATTTAGTGGATCCTCTTGCTTATGAGCTTGAGGCGGGGACATAGGTAGAATCGACTAAAACCCAATAACAAATATTGTGTCGGATTTCTCTTCCCTTATACTATTTATAATTCCTGCACTTTAATTTTCTGCACATATGATTATATCTAATTTATTTTAAAATTTGTGCATGTGTTAAATATTGTGAATTGATGAGTCCCTAAAATACATGATTTTAGACCCTCATTTACCTTTGTTTATCCTCATTTTATTATGTATTTACCCAGAGTTATCATTGTTTAGATTTATGCAATGTTTGTTTGTCTTTTTAGGAAAAACAAGTTAAAACCATGGAGTTAGGTATTACGAGAAGCCAAGGAGGATTTGGGATACACAAAGCTCGAATTTAGATCTCCAGCCAAGCTCTAGAAGCTTCAAATCATGAATTGACAAGAAGATGATGCTTGACCATATGGTCTGACCAACGTCACATAAGAGCGACTTAGTCTTCCATTGCGGACTCCAAGGTTCATAATAAGATCAGAATGCTGCAAGGTTTGACCAAGTGGCCCATCAGGGCAACCACGTCGAGATACTGAGATAGAACTGAGAGCAGAAATATTAAGAGTCTCGACAAAGTGTTCGACCAAGAGACCTTTAGGGGCGACTATGTTGACTTTTTGAGTCCGATCCCTTGTTTTTATAATGACAAACCGCAAAATAGGTATGAGTGCACTCATTACTTGAATAGGGCTCTAATTCAAACACACACATAAGGCAAGGAAATGGAAGCCATAAAGGACGTTTAGTGCATATATTTTGTGGCATTTTCTATGAAGCTTTAGAAGAGCAAAGAAGAAAAAGACTTATTGTTTATTGTGTATAATGCATTTTGTTTCATTATTTGATCTATAATATTATGGTCTGTAATATTTTCATCTGTATGCGTGATATGAAATAGCTCAACATGACCGTAGACTGACCATAGGGAACCAAATGCTGGATTTTTAGGGTTAGCTCAAAGACCTTAGAGAGACCCCAGGTCCTTGTATAATCACTTAGGAAACTCCCTATTATTATCCATGCAATTAGGGATAAAAACATGACTTAAGTGTTAAAATTTAAAGGGTTTCGGGCAATCGAACCTTGGTGTTCAAAACACCTCAGTCGACCGAACCGTTGAAAGGTCAAATAGTTGGCTTGACTTCGGGCGACCGAACCAAAAAGGACTTCACCATCCTCGGTTAACCGAACTTGCACACTTACCTTTTCACCAACTCGGCAGCTTGAACTTTCACCTTCAAAACTGCCTCGGGCTACAGAATGTTCAAGTTCGGTAAACCGAACCTGATATCGGGCAACCAAATTGTGGACTTTTGGAAAATCGCCTTGGTTTAGCCAACCAACCCTGTCACCGGGTACCTGAATGCATAAAATTTACTTTTCCAATTGTGAGTGTTTAGGCGACCGAAACTTTCAGGTTGCCATAATTTTACTGCTATAATTAGGGTTAATTTTTCATTAAACAATTTCAAAAATCCCTAATATGTTCCTAATGGTAAAAAATCTTCCTAAGTCTATATATACCCCCTCCATTACTCATTTTTAACCACAAGATTATATTGAAAATCCTCCCTAAATATTTTTGTATTATTCACATTCTTTACTCTTTTTCCTTTATTCTATTGACAAATCTTTAGAAAAAATTTTGTTGAAAGAGAACATTGATTTTATTCACTTTCTTCACTTGCAAATCTATTGCATTTGAAGATTGTTGGAGGATTATTTACTTGGGCATAAGTTTTATTTTTGCATTTACTTTCATTATATATCTTAGCTTACAAATCATTTTTGGAGAGTAAATCTAGAGTTTCTTCATACGTCTTCTTCGCAAATATTTCTTTGGAGTAAACTTTTATTGATTTTTCTTGAAATACTTAAGCACTATTTTACATTCATATTGTTTGTGCTTGGATTAGTCTTCCTATATTTGAGCTTTTATTGACAAATCTTTATCTTACAAAAAATTGCTTGAAAGCAAAACTCTAGATTCTCCCACACCCTTTATTGAAAATACTTTTGGAGAAATTTAGTTGGGCTAAAAACTTTGAAGTTCTTATCTTAAATATCTCATTCAAAGAATTCAAATTTTTTTTTAAGGAAATTCACTTTCTCACATTGAGCTTTAGTTCATATCATATGTGAGTGCATTTGTGCATATTGGTACACATTTACTTGTATTAGAAGCATCTACTTGTACAAATATTTTCATATCTGTCGTATTCCCAACATATGATCGGAAGAGGGAGACTAGCCCTATGAATAGTCTTAGATTGGCTTTGACCTGGTTAGGAAAGTTAGATGCACCATCTTGGTAAGGTATTGTATACAGTGCCCCTCCACCTGTCAAGGTAGCCTTAGTGGAATCCTTGTGCTTGTAAGCCAAGGCCGGGATGTAGGCATAGTTGGCCGAACTCCGATAACATATCCTATGTCAGCTCTTTCGTTCCCTATACTCTTTATATTTCCGCAGTTTAATTTATGCACATGTATGTTTATATTTGAATTGTTATATGAATGTTGTGCATTTTTAAATACTGTGAATAATTGGAAAATACTGAGTTTGCTGCATTTGTTTTATATATCTGTTCAATATTATTCTGTTGGGGTATTGGTATGTGCTTAGACAAACCCTAGGTTGGGGATTATTGATTGTGGAATTGAAATCAACCTAGGAGATTTTAATTACCTATATTATTCTGTTGGGGTATTGGTAAGTGCTTAGACAAACCCTAGGTTGGGAATTACTGATTGTGGAATTGAAATCAACCTAGGAGATTTTAATTACCCAATGCACTCCCCTCTTGGGAATACACCAATTCCAACGCATGTTAAGTTCCTGAGATTTCTTGAAGATCGAGATCTTGTAAGTCTCGACCATCAGCTCAACTAGTAAGACCCTGAGGCGGGACGAAGTCAAAGACATTGAAGATTTGAATCCCTGACTTCCCGTGAGTCTCGAGTAGGGCACGCAAAAGAATGAAAGAGGGGCGACTTGGTTGACAGCGACGATCTTCTGCGCGAGATTTGTTGCAAAGTTTCCTAAATTGAAAAACAAACCTTGTAAACCCTAGAGCCTATAAGAATTCGCTACGAAGACAAGCTCTGGGTTCCTTTTTGGCCTTTCTTAGGTTAGTGACATACTTAAGATGTCTTTGAGAGCCAAGTTAGATTCGGAGTAGCATAGCTTTGCATTCCAATTTCGGTGTGTGCATGAAGTGTTTGACGACCTATGACAATCAGCGGTGTTCATGTGCTATCCGTGTATATTACACGATCACTCTTTTGTTCCTTATCGCGTTAGTGATAGACATTTTGAATACTAAAGGGATGATCTTTTTACCTGCTTTCTCATTTAGCGCTTTCAATTTACTACTTTCCATTTACTTGTTGTGTGTTTGATGAAAGATTGCAGAGAAGGATAGGCACTACTACGTATTAGTCAGAGGAAAATAGTTTACATGCTTTCATTTAAGTGCTTTCAGTAGTTGGATAGAAAACAACACCAAAAATATCATCTTTTACTTTTTTTTTTCACAAGGCTATAATAAAGTAATTTGGAAGTGGTTTGATAACTGCACTTTAAGTCTCTATGGTTCGATACCCGACTTACCCACTTTCTACTGAACTTGAGATAGTTAGTGATTACGCACCGAAACTGTGTAATTGGACGTTTAACCCGACCTTTACGGTTTATATTTTTAATTAAATATCTAAAATTGTCCAATATTTTAATAAAATGCCAAAATCATCATTCTTGAACTTTATTGCACTATTTATGAAGTTTTGGTAATTTTTTGTCGCAGGAAAATTCCTGGGAATCAAAACCGATATCTATTCGTATTTTGTATATAACTTTTCCGTCCAAACTCTGATCGAGATGATTCAAATTTTTGGAGAAAGAGGAAAGGATTATCTACAGCTTTCATGCTTTGAGTTTTGTGAGATACAGGCTCCAAAAGATTCATATTTGCGATGAAAAGAGAATGAAAAAAATGAAAAAATATAGCAATTCGGGTTTCCTATTCGGGTCTAGGGCTTTCCCCCTCTATCCTATTTAACCCTTCTCTTTCTCTTCCTGCGGAGGCAGCCCCCATGGCACCCCATTCTCCTCTTCTCCTCCTTCTTCTTCTTCTTCTTCTTCTTCTTCTTCTTCTTCTTCTTCTTCTTCTTTAGTTTGTTTTTTTTGTTCTTTTCAATTCTGCTTCTCTCCCCTTTTCTCTCTTCCTTCCCTTTGTCTTTCCTCCCTCACTCTCCCCCTTTCCTCTGTTTCTCTTGGCCTCCTCTACCCTCTTGCAGTACGGCCAGCCTCCTCCACCATCTTCAGCAGTCCCCAAGCATAGCAGAACACTAGCCGACTCCATAGCAAGACCACCAAAGCGCAGCAGCAACTTCTCCAGCACGGCAGCAACTTCACGGCTCCGTGGATTTGTTTCTCTCTCTCTCTTTTCCTTTCTTTCTTTCTTTTATTTACTTTTCTTTGAATCTTGGAATATTGAAGAAAGTTTAGTTTTTTTTTAATGTTATTGGAGTTTTCTTTCTTTTTGTTTAAGTTGAGTAATGTTGGGTATTTCATTATTGTTAAATTAATCTCTTTGTTTATCTAATTGATAGTTATTTTAATTTAGCATTCTTAATTAAATTCAGATATTTTTCTTGTCGAAATTCGATTTAGTTAGGGTCTATGATTAGTAAAGGTTGTGTTTTTATTGTGTTCCGTTATTGTTTACGTTTTTTAAATTTCCGTTGAATTCATGTTTGCATTTAAATTGTGAGTCTTGATTTGATCTCTTAATTGTGCTAAAGGTTCGATTTTTAGTAGGTTCGGTTTTTTTTTTGGTATGTGTCTAGTTTAGTTTCCATTGTGTGTTTTTAATTCCATGTTCTAGGTTGCCATTTTTAATTAACGCGTGTCCCAGTGTTTCCTTAAGTAGGCTAGGGTTTTCATTATTGTTATTTTAATTTCATGTTTAAAGTTTCCATTTTTAGTTAGTATGATCTAGTGTTTCCTTAAGTAGACTAGGGTTTTCATTATTGTTATTTAATTCCGTGCGTGATAGTTTTAGGACTTTAATTTGTGTTTTCATTTAAGTCTCCACAATCTTGAAAACCCGAATCTGAACTGAGTTCAATACCTTTTTAATTTCGATTGGAAGAAAGTAAAATCTGAGATTAAAAAGCATTCCCTGAGGAGACGATCTAGCCCTTGGGCTTAATATTACACGATAGAACTCCTATACTTGGGATAGCTTTCGAGCTGCTCATTTTTTGAGTGAGTCAGTTAGGTTTATAAATATTATTTTTAGTAGTTAAGGATCCAAGCATTGGCGAGCCTACCAAATTTTGGCGCCACTGCTAGGGACTTGGCTACGGTTATAAGCCAACTTCCACTTTAGAGTATTGTTGCCTTATTCTTTTGGTTTGCTCTCTTTCTATTTTCAATTTCTTTGTTACTTTCATTTTCTTTATTTTTTTTTACTATTTCTGAAGTCTGAATCTTTGTGCTTAAAAGTGTGTATGTTTGGTTTGCCTTCTTTGAAACCCGAGATAATTCCCATAGATCATGAGATTGAAAAATCCCATAGATCCCGTAGGAAAAATGTCTCCAATTCATAGAAAGCCGAGTCGTCTAAACTGAAAGCTTGGCAAAAAATAACCCACCTGTTTCCGCTGAACAAATCCCGGAACCCCAAGCTCCTCGCCTACATGTGGTAGGAGAGCAACCCTTTAGGCCTCTTAGGAACTACTTTGTACCTAATGCATGCACATCACCATCCTGCATCCGATTCCCTAATGTTCAGGCGGCACAATTTGTGATTAAGACTTTAATCATCTCGATGCTACCCAACTTTCATGGGAATTTCACCAAAAATCCTTATCAGCATCTAGATGATTTCTTGGAGATTTGTTCCACCATCCATATACCTAATTTTATTGATGATACCCTCCGTCTTAGGCTTTTTCCATTCTCTATGAAAGATAAGGCCAAATATTGATTGACGTCCTTAGAGCCAAACTCAGTGGCCATCTGGGCCACCATGTAGCATGAATTTCTTAAAAAGTACTTTCCAATTAGGAAGACTAACTAGCTTCGGAGAGCTGTCACAAGTTTCTCACAGATGGATGGGGAACACTTTTTTGAGACTTGGGAGCACTTTAGGGACCTACTCTGTAAATGTCCACATCACCAGGTCTCCAAGTGACAACTAGTGCAGACCTTTTACGAAGAGTTAGCTAAAAGAGATAGGTCGATGGTTGATGAATCATGCGGAGGTACTTTCCTCACAAAACATGAGAATAAAACATGGATTCTCTTTGAGATTCTCACCGACAATTCTCAGCAACACACTGTTGCTGCTCGTAGGCCCCTTAACCCATCCACCTCTAAACCTAAGGGAGTCTATGAGTTAGTTGTAAGCCATGACCTAGTGCCAGCTCTACAATCCATATCCAAAAAGCTAGATCAATGCTTGTCTTTGGGACCGCAACCACAGAGAATGGCTTGTGTAGAGGTTTGTGCTATTTGTTTTGACCCTTCCCATACATGTTACAATTGCCCATATGTGCCATCCCAACCTAAGCTTGTGTAGGAAGAAGTAAAAGCTACTCATGATTGGTACAATAGGCCATCTCACGACCTATATTCCAACACATACAATCCAAGGTGGAGACAACACCTTAACTTCTCATGGAGGCCACAAACTTCGGGCTCTCAAACTCTAAGACCTTAACAAAACTCTGTTGCTCCGTCCCCATGACCATATCAAAATTTTCAAAGTCACCCCGACTCCACCCCTAAATCCTCATTATTGCAGCAACTACCTCCACCTCAACCAAAAGATGATTTGATATCCCTCAAGTGAATTGAAGCTGACCATTAAGTGGATCGGCAACTCCTTCACTCTTATTCCCAATCTATTGCAAAGCTAGAAGTCACCATAGGGCAACTAGTTGCTACTTTAAGTTGGAGAGATGAAGGTAAGTTACCAAGTCAGCCCATAGTGAATCAAAAGGGACAAGATAGGATAGAGTGTGAACCAGACGCCGGGCCGACAGTTTATCCTGAATAGGCCTAGGTGGTAATCACTGTCCAGAGTAGTAGGGTGATAGATAGTGAAACCATGGAGCAATTAAGCAAAAGAGAAAATGAAGAAGAGGAAACGATAGGCATGCACTATTGGTCCTTATCTCCCATCTTCTTCCAACTTAAACCATGACCATTCGACTTTCTCACTCGTGGTTGGAAGGACCAAGCCACATTATGCTCCTCATAGGGCCTTTCGTGTCTCCCTAACTCTATGCCCTCCAGATTTTCCTATGCCCTGTTCATCCAATGTGGAGACCACCACCGAGTCCATTTTGGACTCATGCCGGTGATTCCAGGCCGACCAACCTCTCTTGGATGCAATGAAGAAAACATCAAGATACGCAAAGATCGTCAAGAAACTATATAGGTTGCAAAAAGAATCAAGGGCAACTATGAATGGACAAGCGAGGTTAAATGAGCATCGAAGTTCTATGTTACAAAGTCACCTCCCCCCTAAACTAAAAGACACCGGCTCCCCCACTATCTCTTGTGTAATTGGTAGTTATTCCATTAAAGGGGATCTTTTAGATTTAGGGGTAAGTGTGAACATCCTTTTATACTCAACCTATCAGCAACTTAACATTGGGAAGCTACAACCCACTCAGGTCACAGTGAGTTTAGCTGATCGATCCCTTAAGAAACCTAGGGGTGTAGTAGAGGATGTCATAGTCACAGTTGGAGAATTACATTACTTGGTAGACTTCATTATTTTAGATATGGAACCCTCCATAAATCCAATCCCTGTCCTTCTAGGACGACCATTCCTATATATGGCTAAGGCCTGCATTCAATGTAAGATGGGGATTATGGACATTTCATGGGGCCTTAAGCAGCATAGGCCGAACACATTTAATGCTTCCCAACATCCACTTAATGCCATCCAAACTATGGATGAAGATGTGATTGAAAAAATTGTTAGGGAAGCAACTCCTTCAATGATATGGAAATACCCTTGGGATAGTACACTACAGCCCCAAAATCCATGCAATACTGAATTAAAGGACCCTTTTGAGCAATTTACAACAAAACATGATTGGGTCTCCAATTCTGCAAATAAGTTAGGAGTATGCAACTTCAAGTGTGAAGAAGAGACGAGGGAAACCAATGTTAATTTGGAACTAGGATGAGTTCAGGTTGAGCTTCAATGTGTCTAGCTGAAGATGGTAAACTTAGCGCTTCCGGGAGGCAACTAGATAGTTTTTCTTTTCTTTTTAGGTCCCTAGATTATTTAGAGTAGATTAGCTAGAAGTTAGAGTCTTTAGAGTAGGTCTTAAGATAAGTTGGGGGTGCAACTAAGGGAGCAACCATTATGCATATTTGCGACCTAGTCTAGTCACTGCCCTAAACTATGATGTGAAAATACCAAGAGGATTACCATGTCTGCAACCAGCATTGAGCTGGGTGTGCCCTGGTCAAAAACACTGAAGAGTCGTTTAAAACCTGTTCGCACTTGACCCTTTCTCTCCCACCTCCTACCTCTCGCTGGGCAACTACCCATTGACTCTATGCTCGTGACCATTAGGGCAGTTCTCCATTCTTCCCTAATTTGCCTTCTTGACCACTATCTGATGCTCCTTCGGCTCATGGTCGCTCTCCGCACACGGATGCTCTGTCACCTCCCACTTCTCCTTCGATGTCTCAGATTTGAGTCGAACTCTGCCAACTGTGTCAGAAAGTAACATTCCTCAAATCCTTTGTCCTTGAGACATTTTATGCCTTACGAGAACAATTCAATCAGGGTGTTCAAACGATTCTCACTACCATTCCTCATCTCACCAATGAGGCTATTTTGTAACTCTCTTGGGTATCTGTGACGGTCCAACTAGCACCTCCTAGGGTTTCACCATTCGACCCCACTTCACCGAGCCAACTTTCGTTGGGTTCCAATGTGTTCACAAGACTGGAGGATGTGTTGTGCACTCTTGCTACGACTCCCGGGGATGACGGTAATAGTGCCTCTGACCGGCAATCTGAGCATGACTAGGCTAGGATGGGAGTGACTTGTTCAACTCCTTTTTATAGCGACCGTTTTGTAATGTGCTTCTAAGGCACACTTTTGTTTCCTTTTTGTTCCTTTAGAATGCTTTTATGACAGTCCAAATGATTGTAACGATCTCACTTACAATGTATTGTTATTTTGCTAATCAATGAAAAAGCTACATGGTGTTGCTTTTGGCCATTACATATCTTTTGTGCTATAGTATATCATTGCATGCATGCTTTTCTAGATATTATATTTTGCAGGTACACTGTTTGTTATTTTTGGCACCATGCACTATCTTATCCCATGCCCAGATCCTATTTCTTAATACACTTTAGTGAGGACACTGAAGTTCTAAGTTGGGGGTAGGGGGTAGTACATTGCATGGCATATTTCATGCACAAAAAGGATACATTTCAAATTTTTGAAAACAAATTTTAGTGAACAATGCTAACATATTTTATGCTCTTTACCTACAGCTATATAACCTAGTGTTACATGCACAGGCCTCTTAGCTACATGATTCCATTGTGCTCACCAACAATGTAGTGAATTAGTTGTGTAAAAATCATATAACATGGCTGAAAACTTGATACTGCTCTAGGTAGTTGTCTAGTGGTTTGTTTGGGTTAATACTGTAATGTAAACTTTTGTGTTTACATGGTACTTCATAGGGCTAAAAACACACTTACAGGTGATTTGTAGCACTTAGGGTTCTTCGAGAGCACTAAGAGAATAACCGTGGCGACTATGACACCTTGTGAGGTATTATTGAGCCATTCGTTCATTTCTCAAGTTTTTGACGTCAAATTCTGAGTTTATAAAACTCAACCTTACTTCTTTTGCTAGATTTACTTTGTCAACTTGTCTTTGCTCTTGTATTTGCTAGCCTAGAGGTGACATCAAGTGGGGAGATATAAATTTAGGTCTTGTAGCTTACTCAAAACATAAGGGTTAAGCCACCCTTAGAGACCAATTTTTTCTACGGACTCCTGTTCGAGTTACATTCTCATTGGAAACATGAAGACAAGATAAGAATATGATGATTGTCTTAGTTGACCATGCAAAGAAAAAAAATAAAAAAGAAAAAGAAACCTGAGCAGAGAAAAATGAAAAAAAAAATATACACCTACTCTGAGTAAAGATAAAGAGGTCGAGCTAAGGACATGAGACTACGATTTTGCACGTATGAAGATCTTCTGACCAATGCATTTGCTGAATTCATGCTAGTTTGGGAATAAGTTCATCTAGGGTGGTCTTTATTGAATGTGGTGAGTAAGTGAGAAGATGTTAGGGTGAAGGACCCGACACCTCAATAAAGGCTGGATTCCTTTCCTATAAAACTAGTCCACTATACACTTCTAGCATTAGTTCTTCAAATATGTGGGACGTTTGATCATGACACTCTTCCTCACAAATGAGAGTGAACCCATTCTCTTGAGTGACTTTTGAGGGAATAAACTGGTGAGGCTGAGTCAAGACAACCATTCTATAGATACCCTAGAGCATTTTGAGTGAGACAAATCATATACCTTACACATGCCCTACGAAGTGGCCTATTCATACTTGGATTTACATGCTAATATTAAATCTCAATTATAATCATAGGTTAATCTTCAGTGAGTGGTGTCTTGAGATGGCTATGTTTGTTGAGCTTTGCATGAATGAAATGCTGCAGAGTGTGTGTATAATGGAGTTGTGTATGAAGGAATCTGTTTGTAATAAGGTTATATCTCTGTATGTAAAATGATATGATTATGTTGCATGTGTTCTTATATTATGTTTATTGCACTGGTGTTTATGGGCATCGCCTTGGAAACCCTCACGATACTAGAACTCGTCCACTAGGATCAACCTAGGGGTTTAAAGCCTTGTTGCATACGATAAATGCAACCGTATTTTTCGCAAAAGAGGATGTAGGTAGGATTTGGTAGTTTTCTTAGATTTTGCTTTGCTCGAAGACTAGCAAAGTGTAAGTCGGGAGTTGTGATGAGTCCCTAAAATACATGATTTTAGATCCTCATTTACCTTTTTTTATCCTCATTTTATTATGTATTTTCCCAGAGGTATCAATGTTCAGAGCTATGCAAGGTTTGTTTGTTGTTTTAGGAAAAATAGGTTAAAACCATGGAGTTATGCATTATAAGAAGTCAAGGAGGATTTCGGAGACTCCAACCAAGCTCCGAAAACTTCAAATCATGAATGGATAAGAAGATGATGCTTGACCATGTGGTGTGACCAGTGTCACATAAGGGTGACTTGGTCTTCCACTACGGACTTCAAGGTTCAGATTGAGATCAGAATGATGTAAGGTTCAACCAAGTGCTCGACCAAGTGACCCACCGGGGTGACCACGTCGAGATACTTGATTACGTGCCTAAATTGCGTAATTAGGTGTGTAAATTCATGCATTAACGATTATAATTTTAATTAAATGACTAATTATGCTCAATATTTTAACATTGTGTTCTATTTATAATATTTGAGTTTTACTAAATAATTTATGAATTTTTGGTATTTTATTATTATAGGGTAAGTTATAGACATTAAAGCTGACACTATTTTATAATTTGGGAATAATTCTCCCATCTGAGCTTCGATTGAGGTGATTAAAAATGCTCTGGAAAGTTGAGAAAGTGCTCTAAAACTTTCGTGTTTTGAACTTTGAGAGCTACAATTTGTAGGAAGGTCAAATCGGGCTTGTGCGCTGGAAAAAAGAAAAGAAAAGAAAAGATAAGAAATAAGAAAAGAAATAAAAAACAATGAAGTGGGTCGGGTCTTGATGTGACCCGGCCATGCAACTGTGTGTGCGTGGGGCGTGTGGCTGTGTAGGGCTTCAAGGAGTCTTGTTCTTTTATTTTTGCTGGAGCGAGCCCCCCCTCCTCTCTCAGACCCTTCTTTTCTCCATCTCCTCTTATCTCTCCTCTCTCTCTCTCTCTCTCTCTCTCTCTCTCTCTCTCTCTCTCTCTCTCGCTTCTCTCCTACCTCTCCCGCTTAACCTCTCTTCTCTTTGCCCCTCTTCCATTCTCTCCATCTCTTTGTTTTTTTAGCAACTCTCTCCCTCACTGTCCCTCTCAATTTCAACTTCTCCATTCTCTTCCTTTATTCTCTCCCTCATTCTGTCTCTTACTTCCCTTGCTACTCATCTATGCTGCTGCAGGAGTAGGACCCATGTGGCTGCTGCTTCTCTCCACTACCAGTGCTATGTAGCTACTACCCGAGAGGTCCTGCTATGTGCTGGAGACAAGCCCAAGCCTTTCTCCACTGTTGTGCTACCTGCTTTGTTGCTCTCTACTGCCACTGCCTTAACTCCAAACGGGCCAACATCTTTTTACTCTCTCTCTCTCTCTCTCTCTCTCTCTCTCTCTCTCTCTCTCTCTCTTTCTTTGTTCTTGTCTTTAAATATTTGAATGAATATTGTTAATTTGCAGTAAAATTTTTATTAAACTTTTGATCTTTTGAATCTTTACTGGGTTATTATTATTTAGGTCAATTTATTTTATTCTTTTCTTATTTAATATTATCATTAGAATTAATGTTTTCTTGGGTTATTTTTTATCGCTAAAGTTTAGGTTGATCTTGAAAAAAAGAAAAAAATCTTTTTTGGATTTAAATTTGGTTGGGTTCTATTTATTTTAAGTTCATTTTAATTAAAGTATGAGTTTTTATTGCGTTTTAGTTTATTAAGTTCGATTAAGTTTTGTTAATCCCTTATTTAAGTTTAGGTTAATTTATTTTTGTTTGAATCTATTATAGGATTATGTTTAATTTTGTTTACCTTAATTAATTGGGTTAAGTTCAATTGTTTAGTTGGTGTTTAATTTTATGGTTGAATGCTTCAGTTAATTAATAAAGTTTTAATCTTTAGGCTTTTGTTCGGAATATCATACATAGG
This sequence comes from Malania oleifera, assembly GCF_029873635.1. Classification (NCBI taxonomy): domain Eukaryota; kingdom Viridiplantae; phylum Streptophyta; class Magnoliopsida; order Santalales; family Ximeniaceae; genus Malania; species Malania oleifera. The sequence continues at coordinate 22,596,439 of NC_080423.1, forward strand.
ATTTATTTATTGTCTAAATAGGATTTAAGTATCGTCATTCGTTTCTTGTTATTCTAAGCATATTAGGTTCTTATTTTATGTTTTAATTTTAAGTTCATAAATAAAAGTTCACGTTATTTTAATTTCATCACAAAATCTCAAATATCCGAGGAAACCGAATCTAAACTATGTTTAGTAAAACTTTCTTTTCTTATTTTTTTTTTGGGATTACATGAAATTTGGAATTAAATTGCATTCTTAGAGGAGACGATTTAGCCCATTGGGTTAATTATTAAACAACTGAACTCTTATACTTGAGATAGCTTCTGAGCTGCTCATTTTTAAAGTGAGTCAAATTTTTGGCGCCGTCACCAAGGAATGTCAGTTTTAGTTTCAAACTAGTGTTTTTCCCATTATTTTAATTTTTCTCATGAAAAAGAAAAGAAAAAAAAGAAGAGAAAAAAAAAAGAGAAAAGTGTTCTGAAGAAAATATGGCTGCGCCTGCACCATACACGCTTATGGATTTTTTGCAACCCACATGAATCACACAACCATCTTGCATCATATTGCTTGAGAATGTACAGAACTTTAACATTAAGCCTGGAATGATATCTGTGATACCTCAATTTTATGGGATAGAGTGTGAAAATATGTATCAACATTTAACTGAGTTTGAACTTGCATGCGTTACATTCATAGATGGAACTGCTACTAATCGGGAAATTAGATTGCATCTATTTCGTTTTTCATTGAAAGACAAGGCTAAGATGTGGTTTAATTCTTTTAGTCCTAATTCTATCTCTAGTTGGGCTGATATGTAAAATGAATCTCTGCATAAATTTTTTCCCTTATAGAGAACTCAGTTTTTGTAGGAATAGATTAGTTGATTCATGCAAGGTGTTGATGTGACATTTCATAAAAGTTGGGAGAGATTTAGAGATCTGGTTAACATGTGTCCCCACCATGGATTTGATTCATGGTGCTTGGTCAACTATTTCTACACTGCGTTGACTCCTAAATTGAAATAGTTTGTTCATACTATGTGTTCTTCGACAAGGAGCCTGATGAGGCATTGGATTTTCTGGATCATTTAGCTGACTATGCTTAGCAATGGAACACTAGGATTGATAGAAGACCAATTGCAGCTCAACTATTGAGAGCAGTACATGGTGGAGAGTGGTATGAACTGAACGATGATTATTATGTTGAGGCATATATGGCTAAACTCACCAGAAGAGTGGAGGCTATGGAGATGAAAAAGGAGAATAGTACAGCGCTACTTTGGATCAACCTTCCTAATCCTATGCACCCCTTTATCAACTGTCATATCATCAAGCTGCCTATCAGCATCAGTATCAGACAAAACAGATCTCTCAGAGCTATGCACCTTCAAGATTTCAATCTAATGCAGTACCTGTTTAGTAGTAACCCAGGGAAATAAATAATAAATAATAAATAATAAATAAATAAATAATAATTAATTAATTAATTAAACATTATTAAGGAAATTAATTAAATTTAGAAATCTGAGGGTTTTGTGTGTATATATATATATATATATATATATATGCTTAAATACAAATAAGAATAAGTTTATATATATATATATATATATATATATATATATATATAAGTATATAATAATGGATAAAGTAAAAGAAAAGAAAAGAAAACAAAAAGGATAAAGGAAGCTTAAAGCTTACCTGAGAAGCTTTTGAAATCTAAAATATCAATTGAACAGAGAGGAGTGCATCTCTCAGGCTCTCTCTCTCTCACTCTCCATCTCTCCTCGTTTCCTCTCTCTCTCTCTCCTTAATTTCTTGGCAAATATTCGGCCGATCGAAAATCTGAAAATACCATTAGGCTCCATTCTCTGTGATTACGCGCCGAAACTACGTAATTGGACGCTTAACCCGGGCTTTACTGTTTATATTTTTAATTAAATGTCCAAATTTATTCAATATTTTAATAAAGTGTCAAAATCATCATTCTTGAATTTTATTGCACTATTTATGAGAATTTGGTAATTTTTTGTCGCAGGAAAATTCCCGGGAATTAGAACCGACACCTGTTCGTATTTTGTACATAACTTTTCCATCCAAGTTTCGATTGAGACGATTCAAATTTTTGGAGAAAGAGGAAAGGATTATATACAACTTTCATGTTTTGAGTTTTGTGAGATACGGGCTCCAGAAGAGCAGAATTTGCAATGAACAGAGAATAAAAAAAATGAAAAAATATAGCAATTCGGGTTTCCTATTCGGGTCTAGGGCTTTCCCCCCTATCCTATTTAACCCTTCTCTTTCTCTTCCTGTAGAGGCAGCCCCCATGGCTCCCCATTCTCCTCTTTTCCTTCTTCTTTAGTTTGTTTTTTTTTTGTTCTTTTCAATTCTGCTTCTCTCCCTTTGTCTCTCTTCCTTCCCTTTGTCTCTCCTCCCTCACTCTCCCCCTTTCCTCTATTTCTCTTGGCCTCCTCTGCCCTCTTGCAGTACGGCCAGCCTCCTCTACCATCTTCAGCAGTCCCCAAGCACAGCAGAACACTAGCCGACTCCATAGCAGGACCACCAAAGCGCAGCAGCAACTTCATGGCTCCGTGGATTTGTTTCTCTCTCTCTCTTTTCCTTTCTTTCTTTTATTTACTTTTCTTTGAATCTTGGAATATTGAATAAATTTTAGTTTTTTTTAATGTTATTAGAGTTTTCTTTCTTTTTGTTTGAGTTGAGTAATGTTGAGTATTTCATTATTGTTAAATTAATCTCTTTGTTTATCTAATTGATAGTTATTTTAATTTGCATTCTTGATTCGTGTTAAAGATCCAATTTTTATTGCGCACGTATGTGTTGATTGAGTTTCCATAGTGTGTCTTTAATTCCATGATTAATGTCACCATTTTTAATTAGAGCGTGTTTCGATGTTTCCTTAGGTAGATTAGAGTTTCCATTCTTGTATGTTTTAGTTCCATGTTTTAGGTTTCCCATTTTTATTAACGCGTGTCCCAATGTTTCTTTAAGTAAACTAGGATTTCTATTCTTGTTTCTTTTATTTAATACATGTTAGTTTTAGGGTTTTTAAATTACGTGTCATCTAATTCGGCAAAACTAAAATTGAACAACTCTTGAAAAACCCGAATTTGAACCGAGTTCAGTGCATTTTTAGTTTCGATTGGAATAACGTAAAATCTGAGATTAAACGCATTCCCTGAGGAGACGATCTAGCCCTTGGGCTTAATATTACACGACAGAACTCCTATACTTGGGATAGCTTCCGAGCTGCTTATTTTTCGAGTGAGTTACTCTGCTACCGACATTTCTACCAGAGTGGATTTTTCGTAGGAGCGGCGTAAGTATATTTCTTAGAGTAAGGCAAATTCTCACTTTTACCTCAATTTTTCTAAAATTTCAAGTCAAATTGATGATCAGACACCACCACGAGAATCTAGGGATAGCAGATTTCTCGTGGGGTCATTGTAGGTATAGCCCCAAAACTAAGATAAATGAATTATTTAGAAATTAATTGTTATTTAATTATTGTAAATTAGGAAATATTAAAATAGTATTTTATTGGGGTTGATTTTATTGAATTAGGGTTCGGGTGAGCGCCACGGGTATAATTTTGGGAACCCTACAGGCGTGGTTAAGAAAATCAGGTAATGGGGAATAAAATTATATTAGTATTTTATTGAGGTGAATCAGTTATTTATGAGCATATGAAACCTAGCATTTATTTATATGATTTTCAGAATAACCTGATTACTGGAAAATGATGATTTTGTTTAAGGTTTATATTTGGGATAATTGCATATGAAATTAAATTCGTGTGCTATGAGAACAATTTTTCCTAATAAATTGAATATGAATTACTGTGATATTTGGGCTTGCATGTGGGGATGTTTGTAATAATTATGACATGATGATTGGATTGTAATGTTAGGATTCTTGTGTGGTAATGCATTGATGCGTCTGTGTGAATTAACTGGTGTAGTTATTCGTATGCATCTAAATATAACGTTGGCATGAGGAGGTTGTTATATTGTTTAGACATAAATCATGATATGACATTGGTAGGTCAAAGAGCTCGTCATATTATTGTTTATATGGGGTAGGACATTGGCAGGTCGAGGAGATTGTTCTACTAAAGTACTACAGGTAGGTCATGGGGATTGGATACTGGTGAAAAGTTGTGCCTGTGTGGGCCACGTGTAGCGGAAGCCGGAATGGTACCTGTGTGGGCCACGTTATATCTTATGTGGATGATGGCGCCTGTGTGGGCCATGTTATGTATCCTGTGTGGATGGTGGCGCTTGTGTGGTCCATGTTATGTACCCTGTGTGGATAATGGTGCCTGTGTGGGTCACATGTAGATAAGAAGTACGTAGGTGCCAGTGTGGGCCACGTACTGATATGTACGCAGTTGCTCTGTATGGGAAATGTACTGAGGACATTGGAAGATGAAGTATAAGTTGCATGATTCTTGTGTTGATGTATTGTGTGCATGTAAATTTAATTAAAACATAATAATAATGGTATAACATATTGTGAAAGCATGTGTGTGCATGTGGCGAGGTAAACATACCACTGGGGGCTTGCTGAGAAAGGCGAGTGCTTTGATAGGCAGTTTCTTGGTATTAGTACAAAGGGATGCTACTTGTATGGGCTGGTAAACATCCCGATCCTTAGAAACCTTTGCCTTTAAAAAATATATAACGATGTGTACACTGGTAGCGAGGTAATTCTTCACTTGAGGGCTTACTAAGTTTGGTGAGTGCACTGGTAGGTATCTTTTAGGTACCAGAGCAGAGGGAAGCTACTTGTATGGGTGGTTAATCTTGCCTATCCTCGGGGACTTTCTCCTGTATAAAAATTATGTACTTGTGCATAATGGATGTGTGTATGATGTCAGATGTCAGTGATGTTATTAATGATGCATTTCTCTCAACTGTTATTGATATTATATGAGAAACAGTTTATTTTGATATATATATATATATATATATATATATTAAAACTCATCTGCTACACACTGTTATAATTTATTACACCCTTATTGAGAAGTGTCTCACCCTGGTGGATTATCAACTTTTTAGTTTCTTCTGGAGATCGGGCTTGGAGGCCTGGCCTAGGACTATTTTATATAGTTTTATTTTTGCGGTATTGTGAGATATTGGTAAATATACAAATATATTTGTACGAGGTTATGTTCTAAATGCTGGTTGTAGATACAGATATCTAGATGTTGTAGTGTTCAATTTTGAGATGTGATATAGAACTCTAGTATTTATTTGAGATTATTTATCTATATTCCGCTGCGTATCAAAGATGGGGATTGAACAACGTGGCACTCGAGTCCCACCTGGGGGCTCGGGGCATCACATTGTGGTATCAGAGCATTAGGTTATAGGTTTTGCAGACTTTAGGATTGATTAATACTAGAGTATAGGTATGAATAAGGATAAGGATAGGAATTGGTGGATTAGGATGTTGATAGGACATTTTGAGTTTTGTTTCGTAGCTTAGAGGCCGAAATCCCTTGATGGACTTCTATGAGTTTTTTAATCAGGCTAGTTTCAAAAACCATGGTGAATCTGTTGACGGTGGTGTTTCTGAGCAGAGAGACTTGAACTCGGAATTAGAACTTGAGGGTTAGGTTGATTTGGGGATAAGCTAGTTTTTTGATGTTTTAATTGAGGATTAAATGTTAAATTGATTTGTTGTTCTATAACTGTACCTGATGTGATATGAAAGTTCTAAATTTGCTTATGTCTTGTCTACAGGATGGATTCCAGGGGAAAATGCATTGATTCTAGAGGGGAGAATGATGTAGGAGCTACCAGTGTGGAAGAGATTGATACCTCCACTCTACTACGGGGTTTAGCTTGGCAAGTTCGGGAAGAGATTAGGCGAGACTCTGAAGGATAGAACTGCCCACTTGTGAACCAGGGCTGTTCGATTGACCAATTTACTCGCCTAAAACCTTCTACATTTGCGGTTGGTACTGACCCACTTGTAGCAGAGAGCCGAGTGCAAGAAATGGAGGCCGAGCGTTGGTGGCAAGCAGTGAAGTTGCTAGAGGAACAGCAGGCAGTACCCACGGATATGACTTGGAGTCGATTTAAGGAGATTTTCTATGATCGATACTTTCTTGCCACCACCAGGGCTGCAAAGGTAGAGGAATTCTTCCACCTGACTCAGGGGCAACTTACTATGTAGTAGTATGCTGCGAAGTTCATGGAGCTTTCCTGTTTTTGCACCTTCTATGGTTCCAGATGAATTTCAGAAGGTAAGGTGGTTTGAGTGGGGATTGAAACCGAGAATTCATGATCAGGTGGCTTTCCTGAAGGTACAAAACTTTTCTGAGCTGGTGGATAGAGCCATCGTGGCAGAATTGAGTCTGCAGAGGAGTATAGAGATGGCAGAGTAGAGGAAGAGGCCTATGCCTCCCACTTTTTCTGATGATGCCAGACAAGGCTTATGGAAGAGAGACAAATATATTGGGGGATAGAGATCTGATAGAGGTGATCGAGGACGTTAGAGCGATTTGTCACCTACCTATTGTGCTCTTTGTAAATTGAGGCTTTTGGAAGAATGCCTAATGAGGAACATTAAGCGCTATCGGTGTAGTAGATATGGCCACATGGCCTGTGATTGTCGGTAAACAACGCACCCACTCCTGATCAGCCCCAGAGGAATGAGCCATTGTCTCGTGGTGGTCTGACGCATGTGTATACCATGGTTTCGGCTGATAAGGATACTGCTCGTGGTGGAGGAGCAGGTATGGTTTTATATACTAATGGTTGATTTGATTTAAGATTCATATGCTTACTTAGAATTGTGGAGTATATTGAATTTGTGGTGTAATGATGGTTAAGTAATTTTAGAGTTTTGTAAAAGAATTGATTAGCGAATTTCGAGGACGAAATTCTTTTAAGGTGGGGAAAACGTAGTAACCCGGGAAAAAAATAATAAAAAAATAAAAAATAAGTATTAATTATTATTATTAATTAATTAATTAAAAATTATTAAGGAAATTAATTAAATTTAGAAATCTGAGGGTTTTGTGTGTGTGTGTGTGTGTGTATACATATATATATATATATATATATATGCTTAAATGCATATAAGGATAAGTTATTATATATATATATATATATATATATATATAATAATGGATAAAGTAAAAGAAAATAAAATGAAAAAAAAAAAGGATAAAGGAAGCTTAAAGCTTACTTGAGAAGCTTTTGAAATCTGAAATTTCAATTGAACAGAGAGGGGCGCATCTCTCAGGCTCTCTCTCTTACTCTCTGTCTCTCCTCGTCTCCTCTCTCTCTCTCTCTCTCTCTCTCTCTCTCTCTCTCTCTCTCTCTCTCTCTCTCTCTCTCACAATTTCGTGGCAAATATTTGACCGACTGAAAATCTGAAAATAGCACTGGGCTCCATTCTCCGCCATCGACATTTCGTCAATGTCCTCAATACTCTAGAAAAATATCCATTCCTTCATTCCCTAGATTGGCGTAAAACAACCTAACGTATGTAGGGTAGTGACCACTAGGCTGATAAGTAATAAAAGTTTTCCACCCCTGATACTCAAACATATTCATGACATTTCCAAAGTGCTGGTCCATAAATTCCAAATCTAAAATCTTACCCAATATGGCTTCTTTCGGGCGAAACTCTCGCACGCATCTGACCTTGGAGCGCTCTGACAAAAAGTAGTCGTCCTCAGCATGTGCCAGATCATGGGCTTCAACACAATCATTTTGATGCTCCATGAGTGCTAGATGAGGGAGGTTTGGCACTGGTCTAAGGATTTTGAGCAAATTTTAGAGGAACACTAAAGAAAGCTCTGAAATTTTCTAAGAAAAGTGAGCTTTGAGCGTGAAGAAGGCATTTATATATCGTGGTTCGGTCGACCAATGATTCAAATTCCTCACAAGCTGACACTGTTCGGTCGACCAGAAAGAATTTGTATTGAAATGGGTGGTCGACCGAGGTGGCGTACTGTTCTTCTATTCGATTGACCAAGGGAAGACTGACAGGTTCGGTCGACCAAGTTAGATAAGCTCTTGGTGGGTCAGTTTACCATACGGTCAAAAGTTAGAGGGGCTGGTCGACTGGGAGATCTAGTTCAGTCAATGCTTGGTCGATCGAGCACAGTTAATTTCTCCTATTTGACTTCATTTTGATAAAAAACTCTTCCTTAAGTTTAGATTTGATATGTTACACATATTTTAACATTAAGATGATTCTTAAGGATCCTTGGTGAAGTAATATTCTACAATTGAAGCACATACCAAGATTTGATAGATTAAGAGTAGATTACTTCCTAGTCTTGCAGTTACTACAACCCTTAAACTTAGAGACTAAGAAAGGATCATTTAGAGGATGATTTGACTTTGAATGCACTTTTTCTTAAGTCCTACAAGATTCTCTATCATGACTAACCAATCCATTTCTCTTCCCAAGCCTCTGGCACTTCTGAGTAGACAAGTAAACCAAATGTGCCTTTTTCTCATACAAGATAAGCAAACTTTATACATGCATTAAGGATTATGCTTATTTATTTCAGCTTTACTCATTGAGGCATTACTGTGGGTTTGATAAACAGAATATATACCCTTTTTGAAAGATTTATTTCTTTTGAACCTCAAGGGTATAGTATGATTATTCTTTCCACATTTTACTTTGGGTGAAGCTCTAGAATAATCACGTACTTCTATCCCTAAGTAGATAATTTTCAATATCTTTTTCATTTTTCTCTTATTAAGAATAGCATGATAATCTTTTAATCCTCTCAATTGTATGACTATCATTTTGTTTTGATTTTTCAAAAAAGCTTTATGATATGACATTCTAAGTAAAGACTTATGAATTTTAAATGACTCCTTTTCTAGTTGTCCATTCAATGATATGCTTTCATCATAAAACTCACTGCATGATTCAATATAAGATTTATCTCTATAATTATCATGACTCCATGCATATAGTATTGTTGTCAAAGATAATTGGTGATTCATCATAAGATATATCACAATTATTACATGAACCACTACATGCTATGTCAATAGTAATATCACAAGGAATATCAAACGAATTAACACAATAATTTTCACATGAAGCATTGCATGCAACAACAGCAGCATTTTCACAAGGAACCACAGATGACTCTTCACATGATATTTTGCAATAATCAACATAAGAATCACCAACTGCATAACAAACTGAAACAGAAGGTGAATTATGTATGTCCTTGTTGATTACTAGCTTATGATTGGCCACTACCAGATCATCTGATTTTGGAGCGCTTCTAGAGTGGCAATCTCCTTGTCCTGGGTCTCTCCATATCTCTTTTCCAGCTCAACCTAGATTTCCCGTGCACTTCTACATGCCATAATCTCATGAAGAATATCAGTATCTAAAGCACAATATAGCATGTCCATGGCATATGAATTTGCATGCATCGAATTAATATCATTTTCTATATGCATACAAATTCCAGTTACAATCATCTGCCAGGCCCTCCAGTTCATTGATTTTACAAAAACGCTCATTCTAAATTTCCATGTGGTGTAATTGACACCACAAAACATAGGAGGACTAAAAGGTGACTGACCCTCACCAAATAGGGATACACCAATTTGAGCCATTGCGATCTTTTTGTAAAAACATTTAAGTCTAGTGCAACGAGGTTCTGATACGAATTGTTAGCTTTGGTGTATTCCCAAGAAGGGGGGGGGGGATAATTGGAATTTTAAACTTTTCTCATAGGTTAAGTCAGAAGTCAATGTGATTTGGTAACCTAGGGTCTTTTTATACAATCCCAAATGCGCATATAATATAAGATGCCGAAATTTAAATCATGCGCATCATTCACATCATAACATGCACGTGCGGTAAATATAAAGTGCAGAAATATGAACAAGGCACATGATATGTTATCGGGGTTCAGCCAACTATGCCTACATCCCCGCCTCTAGCTCGCAAGTCCGAGGATTCTATTAAAGGCTCACTTAACAGGTCGAGCAGCACTGATTACAACCAGGTCAATTAGCACAGGGCTGACCTTAATCTTTACAACCAGGTCAATTAGCGGGGCTGACCTCAACCTATACCTTAACCAGATGGTACACCTAGCTTTCCTAACCGGGTCTAATCCAATTTAGGACTATTTCAAAGGGTTAGTCTCCCTCTTCAGGCCCGTGTCTGTAAATACAACAGTATGTTCACAATCAATGAAATGGTACAGTGATTATGCTTTTAAGTAAAGCAAGTATGTACCCAGTTAAGTGCAATCACATACACCACCAATAAGATATAATAAGCAAGCTCAATGTGGTTTATTATATCAACTCTCAAATATATTTGCAATCAATGTAATCAGTGCGTGAGAGTGCAAACTAGTATGATCTTTGTATCACAAGATGTTCAATCTAAATGCTCAAACAAAGATATCAGTCAAGCTTCATATATTTCAACCAACAGATCTTCTCAGTCATATAAAGCTCAAGTAATGTATATTCTTGGTTTGCAAAAGAAGTTTAATCTTTGTATTCAGCAAATGATATATAGATCAATGAATATTGCAACAAAGATTTTCACTTCAAAAAAAAATATCTCTTCAAATATTTTTCAAGATAAAACATAATAGATATTTGAAAATGATTTTGAAAAGATTTTGCAACCAAAATAAAATACGAGCTTCTCAAGATGTTGTAATGAATATGCAATCTCAGAAGATCAAATGAAATCTTCTTAGGAGAGACTTATTAACAAAGTCCCCTAAGAATACTTAAGGTTTTTCTTTCAAGAAAAATCGAATTAATCAAGCACACCACAAATAGAAGGGCAAACCTTTAGCGCAAACAACAGTCAAATCAAACTTATGAATGATTTTGGCAATGAGAGAAGGTAAGTACGAGTGTATGGAGCTTAGAAATGAGTAGTATAGATTTTGGGAGTTTCAAAGAATTTCTCCTAATCAAGATTGTTAATCCCACACTAATTATTCCAAATGAGGGGGTATTTATAGACTTCCCCTGAAACATAACCGTTAAGGATATAGTTGGAATAATTAGAAAATATTTAATGATATTTAATTATTTTAACCTTGTTTAATTGAGTCAACCACGGTAAAAAATTGGTCTAACCCAAGAGCACCAGTCGACCAACACAAGTTCGGTCGACCCAAGTTCTTGGGGTTCGGTCAACCAGGCCAAAAATGAACTACCCGTTTGATCGACTGGATATGTAAGTCTTAGGGCAAATTTTCATTTCTTGCGAGGTTCGGTCAACCAGGCTGATTTTGAACTAAGCCTATCGGTCGACCAGGTTGGTGGTATAGAAAAATCACTTGGTTGACCAGGAGGTCAATAAAGTTGACCTCAGGGGTGTTCGGTCGACCAGGGCCAAATGAACTACTGGAGTTTGGTCGACCGGGATGTGACCAACCTATCGACCTGGTCCAGGTTTGGTCGATCACGGGCCAAATGAACATAAATGTTCGGTCGACCGAGAGTGCACATTTTGTGCATTTCAATCTTGTTTCATACAACAAACACCTTATTCAAAAGTCTAACATATGCAAGTGATTGAGTAAGTGTCCTAGGGCCTTTTCTAAGTCCTGCTTCAGTTATGTTTTGGTTTGAGCTTACGTATTAGACCATGCATGTGATGTGTGTGATTATAACAAACTAAAAAACTATTACAGACCCTTTACGTAACTGAAATACATTTCTACACATAAAAATTGGGTCTTCAATAGGAATTTGGTCTTCAAACTTCACTCTCCCTATGTGCATTCTGATCTGTCAAATTGAGTTCCTGCACATAACCTCAAACACCCATTAGATATAATGAGTATTTGTCATTATCAAAACTGAGCGTGACCTATAAGGTCAACAACTACTAATCTATTTTAACCTAGATGAAATTAAAACATGTAATTAATTACTACTAATTGATTGGTCAAGTAGCTACACCTAGAGTCTAAGGAATAGATAATCAAGGGTTTGTATACCAAAGTTAACAACTTGCTACACTTAGGGTCCAAGGAACAAATAGTCAAGGGTTATGTACCAAAGCCAGGTTTGAGAGTATGGTTATGTAATGGTAAGGTACCATCCCCCCCCGCAGACCTGTTCCACGACATTTAATCACCAATCCAAATTAGTTATCCTTTAATTGACTTTTTTTACCCTTCCAACTACTATTGGTTCACTTTGCCTTCCTTACGAAAATTCAATATGTAACACAAGGCTTCCCCCACCTCAAGAGAAACCAATAGAGAATGCTAATCCATCCCGCTACAACATCCATCATCAGATTGATTATTTTTTAAGGTTAAATTTGCAATGCATACACAAACATAAATCATGTCTCATAATCAAACAAACCCTAGGACATGCACATTCTCTAACAATAAATCACAATAAAGGCAATTAAATTCATGATAACCCAAACAACCAGGGGGGAAATAACTTACACCCTTTATACTATGATTTACCTATACCCCCCTTCAACTTGACTATCAAAGGGATAATGGAATTCTTATTCCTTAACTAAAACTAATAAAATATTTTTATACTCTTTTATTTTAATTTCACTCTATCTAACTTTTTAGCAACTTCTCGATGGAAAGATTTAATCACAGGATTGCCAAAATTATAGTAAAATTTGAAATATTATTTATATTCACTATGTATAAAATGCATTGAATTTTATGAATTAAAAAATTATTTCTTTAATTCAATTTTTTTTATATTAAAATGTAATTCATAACATATATGTGATGTGAACAAGTAAACAATTACAATATATAGTATATGTTGTTTTATTAATATACTATGCTATCGATGTAATATGGATATAGTGTATTTCTATTTTATGCATTAATTATTCAATTCTTGAAATTTTATCCTCTTTTTAGTCTTATAGTTCAATTAATTTTTCTATGTCTTTAATCGGCTATTTATTTTGTTTTATTTTGCCCCAAACTAATTTCTTCTCTTTTCTTCCCCTTGCAGACATTTTTGTCATGCTTATTCCACAAAATTAATCAATAATAATATTCATTAGGTTTATAAGGGTATTTTGTCTAAAAAAAATTAGTAACAATTCATTGCCATATGCGTTACAATATCTGCTAGATTTAGCTACTTTTTAATTGAAGGAGTTCTTTACAACTATGAAGATAGTTTAAGGGATAGTGAGAATTTACTCAGTGAGCCAACGGGGGCCATGGATGGTGAGAATTCGCTCTATGAGCCAGCAGGAACCGTGGATGATGAGAGTTCTCTATGAGTCAACGGGGACCATAGATGGTAACGGAGATGTGTCCCGGGGGTCAAGTTGACCCAACGTCCAACTGATGCATGGAAGCCGTGTCCGCATTCCGGACTTTACTTGATCAGTGAGATCTAGGGGAAGGACGCTGATCCGTAAGTTTGGTGCCACACCAAGGGGTCCGCAGGGCTTGTTGGTGGTTGGAGTTCCTATGTAATCAAAAAAATAAAAAAGAAGAAGAAAAGCTTCCGAATTGACTTAAAACCTTTCCTAAATCTAAACATTCTTAACGCATAAGCAGGGTATGAAAACAATAAGACACATAGGAAAAGAACTAGATGTTAAAACCTTCCTTTTGTGTTTTCAGAAAAATTCCACACTTTATTTTAAGAAAAATACATCGTAAAGAGAAAGAAAAACCCTAGAAATAGAACAACTTTCTGAAATTAAATTCAAATTAAGTTTTTTTTTTCTTAGTTTTCCTAAAAATAATAAATTGAGGACTCTACTAACTAAACAAGACTTTAGTTATTAAAATTCATATTAATTTAGGGCAATGAACATTGTGAAGGTTCTTATCATTGAGTTACATGATTAAAGGATAATGGTCCTTGATGTATAATAGATTAATGGTTTTTCGTGCAGAAAAAATTGAGCAGATAAATCTATATGAAATCTTTATTTGGTTTGGACATTAATTTAGGTTCTTAAATTCTAGTAATGGTTCATTGATGCCTAAGACAAGTACTAAACTTAAGAATCATGGATGTTTTAACAATTTTTATTATGGGTGTATTTGGAGGTTCTTAAATTCTAATAATGGTCCATTGATGCATAAGACAAGTGCTAATCTCGGGAATCGTGAATGCATTAACAACTTTTATTATGAGTGTATTTGGAAGTCAATTTAGGTTCTTAAATTTTGGTAATGGTCCATTGATGCCTAAGACAAGTACTAATCTCAAGAATTGTGCATGTTTTAACAACTTTTATTATGGATGTATTCGTGAATTTCATTTACTTCATCAACCAATAGCTAACCCGGTTACATATATATGCATGCTACAAAGCTAAGTTGGTGTGCATTGGTTTGGGCTAACTTCTTTTTCTTTTTCTTTTTCTTCTTCTTCTTCTCTCCCTTGAGGAGGGTTTAAGTAGATTTCTATCCCAACATTGAGTCCTTTAGGAAAATGCACAAAGTCCATCATGAAAATACAAGCTTGTTAAAACGTCTATATTTGAAGTCTACACACTAGCCTTTACCTTATAGTATTAGTCTTTTTCCATCATGGTTGTCAACTTGTTGATGCTATTTGCCAAATTTGATAATATTGTGATGACTTCTTCATTATTATGTTCATAATCTTTTCACAAACATTCTCATTGAGATTTCAATTCAACATTGGTAATCATTTTTTATTTTTTTTTTGTTAGCCTTTTGTTTTTACTCCTTTCATTTTTTTCAACTAATTTAAAAAAAAAAATTTTACTCAAAAATAGAAAAAGAAATAAATAAAAAATGGAACATGATTTTGAGTTTGAATTTTAAGTCGGGATTAGGATCTACTTCTAATCACAAATCATGGGTTAAGACACTTTTTAGAGTTAGACAGAATTGAGTTTTGGATGTGAGTTGGGTTGTAATTTGAACAAAGACAAATCTCTTGGGCATTTATCTAGCTAATTCATCTTAAGAGTTTTCATAAATAAACTCAATAGTGTTGGAAAATTAACCAAGAAATATCTGTATATGGATTTGTGCGCGAGTGCATAGATCTAGTGAACATGGAGAGAAAGGAGAGAGAAGATATTGAGAGGGGATTCCCTAACAAGGATCACTAAGAAACACACAATTAATCCAAATTCTACTTTGAAAAAAATCGCGGTCTATGTACTTATGTAGGCCTCAAACCAAAGGCTACTAATTTAAAATATGAATTATTAAAAAGTATCTAACTAATAGAAATAAATAACCAAATATTACTGTTGCTTTTTCCTTTGACCGAAATTGCTCCTTTTATGATGCGAGACCTATTTTTTCCACTTAATTAAGCTTTCAAAGCCTATCAAACTTATCCATTTGAACTATTTATCATACATCAACACGTGCTTTCCCTAGCTAGGTCTATAAGCTGGCCATAAACATAGATAGTAGATAATGAGTATAAAAATTGAGGGGCCTATGATCTTAATTTTCTTGAGCTTTGGACTTGTAGAATACCTTCTCTTCTACGGTAAACTTATTTTCTAGTAAAGCTTCTTAAGTGGTCCTATTTCTTTCAATATTTTGTTTTTGATTACATATCTTTTATTTACACACACACACACACACACACACACACACACACACACACACACACACACATATATATATATATATATATATATATATATATATATTTGTTTTCTATCTAGCAAACACTGGTTGTCTTACTTGATGACCTTATTGTCATGTTTCTCATTTCATTATGGAATAGTAAAAAGTGAGGCTGAAAATTTAAAATGGAATAAAGATGAATAAAAAAATGGGATTAACATCACTATATGTGCAAGAATATTTCATTAAACACTTATGAATAATTAATTTATTCTAAGCAATCATGATAAATTTTTATGTCTTATAATTAGAATTATAAAATTTGTAGGTGTTGCCTATGTTATCTTCATCATATATATTATTTTTATTTTTATGCATTTGTTATGTTAATATGTTCATTAAAAATAGTTTATTTTTTTAAAATACAGATGGTGATTTGTGTAATGCTTTGGTAGGTTAAAGAGTAAATTTGAAGATTTAAATGTGAAAAATAGTAATAAGAATCATGGAAAGGAGCATTGAAAAAGTTGGCAAATAGTAATAAGCATTGAAGAGATGGGAGGGAAATAGTCAAAAGGAAAGGACATGTGACAACAAAATCAAAAATGGATAAAGGCATGCGACCACAAAAGGTTAAAAGGGTCTCCTTTTATAATATGGTGTTGATTTGTGATTGTTAAATAGGATCTATGACTTGGTTTATTCACTGATTAATATTGGGTAAACAAGGGTTTGTTTTTTACCCCATCATGTTACGTCAAAATGCATTATGCATGTAGTATTTTTAATGACTTAGTGACTATATGATGCCATGGGGTGTGTGCATCTCATGTGATGATTGACTTAGGTGAGGTAGGTAAAATTGTGTTGTGTTAATCCACCATTCTTTTTATTTTTTTATTTTTTTAATAATTTGGGGAAAGGCAAGGATTTTGTAGTTTTGTGCATTTGGGGTTTTAAATTTTAGGGAAACTCAATTTGTTGGCTCCACCTAATAATTTGATTCATAGATAGTAGTAGATTCAAAAATCACGACTAGGGAGGGCCAATGAATATTTACAAAGAATAATTTATTATGTTTATAATTATTACATCTTTCATTTATTTTTAGCTAAATTATCCATTATATCAATATCCTTGAGTAAAAAAAAAGTGATTTCATTAATTATAATCATGAGTAAATAAATCGCACCAATGCTAAAAAGAGAAAAAAAAGAAAAAAAATACAAGAGTTATGCTGCTATGAGCATGATCTATACATACATATATATATATATATATATATATATATATATAAGAGATAAACATTAAAATAATAATCCTATAGCTATGCTCGCCACTCTTTCATAGTATATAAGTAACCAGTTATGGAATTAGTACTAAAGCAATCCACTATTTCTTTTTCAATGTATGTAACCAAGGTATTTGCAGGATTCTTATCTTCCATCTTATTGCGAAACCTAGTTTTAACAAGACTCATATATGAAGAAACACGTTCAGTTGTAGTTGTAGAAAAATGGAGAGTAAAAAACAAGTTGAATCAATCTATCAATAAGAAGATAGATTACATACTTTCTTGTTTTCACCAACCCTCAACATAGTTTAGAAATGGTTGACAATTTTTGAAACTCTAGACACTGAAAAACATCAAGTTCATAATGCTGCAACTGATAACTTAAATGCAACTTCTCTTGCTCAATGAAACCTTATAGGATAAAATTTATTTGGAAGCTTGCAAATATTATCAACATTGAAGGATTTGTAACCATCCCTTGGATCTAATGTTGAGCTAAGAATAAGTAGTTCCATTACACTTTCCTTAAATCTTGTCTTTAATTCTTGTAACTGAGATTTGATGGTAACAAGAAACACATCGACTCAAAAATTATACCCCAGTAAAAGATAACTAAAGGGATCCTTGGTATTTGAATCCCTCTAGAATTCTCTTAGATGGTGAAGACTCCGTAAGAGGATGACATATTTGTGGGATGACCACAAGGGGATCATGCTTCTTGTTTTCATTCATTAAAACTTAAAGAGTTTTGAAGCTTTATAATGATAGTTTCTTGGCCATTCCCTACTCCAAAATCACACCATTGTTGCATTTTTGTTAGGGAACTTGGGGGCATATCTTATCACCATGTTTTCTAAAATTCCCTTTTAAATAATCTATTTATTTTAAGACAAACATTTAATCAAGGCCAACCATTCTTTGACTATATGTCATAAGGTGCCTAACCCTTTCCTTTTTGCATACATAGACTCCAAAACTCGTTCTATATTTTCATCAACTTTTAGAGTTTTTTTTTTCTCTGTCCTTCATTACTTAAAAGAAAATAATAATTAAGTGGGAGCTCCACTATTTTCTTTCTTCCTTTTTTCATTTTCCGGTAACATTGTTGTGGATGAAATTCGTCATTGAAAGCTCAATGATTCCACTGAGGAAGCTTATAAAGAGTCTAGGTTGTCTAGTGACGGGTTGTTTACTTGTTCTTTTTTTTTTTTCCTTCTTTAGTTTAAACTTTCCCTATGTAACGACTTGAAGAATAATGGTATTTAAATAATAAAGAGAGAGGAAAATGGAAATAATAAAAGAGAGCAACACTTTGGACTCGTCAACAAGGGTGTGCTTTGTCGACGAGAAGATACCGAGAATGATATTTTGTTTTGGGAAATATTGCTTTCAAGGTGTTGAGTGGGGAATCCTGTGGGTGTAGTACCCGTCACAGTAGGGGATTTTTGCAAGAAGCAAGTAAGGGAAATATGCTATGCTAGACAATTTTAGTATGATTTCAGAATAAATTGTATGTTTCTACTAGTTATGTTTAAGATGTTTAAAATTACTGTATGGCTTGAGAAGGTGGTTATAGTACGGAAACATGTTTTACAGTATTTTTAGAATATCATAATTATAGAGTTTTACAGTACCATGACATACAGATTTACATTTAATTTCATAAATACAGTTGATATAGATACAATTTATTTTTAGCGTCATGGGTAATACAGTTATTAAAAAATCACGGTAAAATAGATAGTTATATACAAAAACGTATTATATAGTATCAGACCCTGATGGACCATTACATATATAGTTTACAGAGCACGGTACTGTAACTATATACAATTCAGAGTGCAACCACATATTCAGATAATATGTGGTATTCAGAGTCGATCGTGCCTATGTTGTGGACAGGCTCCCCATTAGATATGGGTTGAGGGGGCCGATCTGACTGTCGGAGTATAGTGATTTGTCCTGGTAGGCTAGCCAGTGAAAGATCCCACCTACAAGCCGTACAACCATATCATGAGGGGTTAAATCGTGACATACAGTTTTCCATCCAGGGAAGATTTCCAGTTATTATATGTATATACAGTTTTATAGAAATAGGGAATATACTTATATATATTAGAAGTATTATGAATAGAAAACTCAAAAGATGGATATGTTAAGCAACGCAGATAAAGGTGGTGTAATGTATTATTTTTACCTATATTTTCAGATTCAGTTATCCATGATTATATAAAATCAGATTTTTATAGAAATGTAACTCATTTGCCATACACTACCATTTGCCATACACTAGCAATAACATGTTTCGTGTATGGAACATTATCTCATCCCAATAAATTGACATTTTTTAGGTGATCCAGTTAAGTGAGCAGATCAGGCTCATAGGTAGAGGGGCTATAGTGCTACCCTTTCAGTAGAGTGAGTATTTTTGGGAGATTATATCTGTATGGCTCTAGTTTTAGTTAAGGGTATTTTGGAGGGCAGTTGTTTATGTATATCTTGGGAATACCCTAGCACTCTGGTATTGTACTATATATATATATATATATATATATATATATATATATATATGTGATTGTGGATTTATGTGAATTCAACTTCTCGCTGCTTAAGTCATAGATAGATTTAAATTAGCAGGTATCAGAGCACTGTAAACTTCAGTTTATATGTAAAAAAAAAAAAAAACTATAAAATGTAGCTGAGGTTGTTAGACCCTATTTTACCCTTCTTCTTTATTTCCCTTGGATGATCTAAATGCCTATTTGTGCTTGAATTGCATGGTTAATTTACCACTAGGATGAGAATTCTTATATTCTTTTGGGCTTTGATTAGTAAAGCAAACCTAGTCATTCTTTTTTCAAGCATATTGGTTGGCTTTAATATTGATGTATTATGCTTGTTTGTTTGCTTGGAGTGCAAGTTGTGAGCAAGTTGGTCAAAGGTTCATATGCCCTACATCTGTATCACATACACCTTTTGGGAAACTACATAACCCTTTACCTCGATTCACCTTGTTTTAAGTTAGAGGGTGTTGGAATTGTTGTATTCCCAAGAGGGGGGGGGGGTGAATTGGGTATTTAAGAACTATCGTTCCTAGGTTAGGTTCAAATCGTAGTTAGTAATACACAACCTAGGGTCTTTCTAAAATAGTCTCAATTCCCCAAGAAATTAACTGATCAAATATTCAAAGCATATATAGCAGACTCAGTAATTCACAATCATACACAATGATAAAACATAAACATTCAAGTGCAGGAATTGAATTGCGAAAATTAAAATCTTCCCCTAGAAATGTTATCTAGGTTCTACCAAACTTGCCTACGTCCCCGCCTCAAGCCCACAAGTAAGAGGATTCACTAAATGCTCGCTTAATGGGTGGAACGAGATCGATTACACTACCCTTTCCTTACTGGGTAAGGGAATACCCCGGGTCAAATTCACAAGGCTACCTTTACAACTACACCTTACGGTGCAACAGGTCCTCTTAACCCAGTCTGAACTATCGGGTGCTTTCTTAACTAGGTCTAAGCAATTCTGTGCACGTTATAGACCAGTGCAATCCTCTCCTCACCACACGTCAGAAATACAACAATAATCAAATATTTGTGCACAAATACAATGCTTCTACAACAAGTAAATAAGCACACCAATATAATCAATGCACTCACAAATGATATAGATTTATGCTCAAGTGGGACCCTTTTAGGTTATATGATAACTCTCAAGAATATGTGTATGTATATATATATATATATATATATATATATATATATATATGTATGTATATATGTGTGTGTGTGTGTGTGTGTGAGAGAGAGAGAGAGAGAGAGAGAGAGAGAGAGAGTGAAACCTTTGATTCAATATAATATATTCAATAAATGAATAATCAAAGGAACATTAGGAAATTCTAAGCAAATATCTCAAAGATATATATATATATATATATATATATATATATATATATATATTAAGCACAACTGTATATAGGGTTTAAGCTTACCAAAAACTTTTATAAAAAATAATATTCAAGCTTTTGAACCTTGTAATAAGGATACAAGTTCTCCAACAAAAATGAGTTCTTCCTAAACAATATTTATCAATAAATATGATGGGAGAAGAACTTTAGCTTACTCTCAAAAATCAAGATCAAACAATGTAAGTATGAGAGAGTAGTAAGCTTGAAGATGATATATGATTGTGCTTATGGCAATATAATCAAGCACTCCACAAAAATGATTCTCTCTTGTTGAAAAAGATTTTTGCAAGAATGAATGCAAGAGAGAATGTATAATATGCTTTCTAATTGAAAAATGTAAGCAATGAAGTTTAAAAAAACTTTAGAGAGTTTATGCTAATTAAATTGCTAATATCTTGCTAATTAGAGCAAATGGTGGAATATATATAGAGCCCCCTAAAAATATTACCGTTGGGGACACGGTGGTTATTTTGAAAAAGATTAATTAAAATTTAAACCTAATTATCGCGGTAGGAAAATTGGGAACCCGAGAGGTTCAGTCAATTGAGGGATAGGGCCGATTGGCCGAACAGACACATATGTTTTGAATTGAATTTCGAGTCCGGTTGGCCATGGAAAATGGTTGGTTGGCTGAACCTGATGATTTCTCAAACTTTTGTAGGTTCGATCGACCGTGGGTGAAGGCTAGTTTGCCGAGAGGCCAAGTTCAGTTGGCTGAGGCAAATTAAAACATGAATGGCCGATCTGTCGAATCTTAAATAAATAGGCCAATTTTGGGTTCAAGTGACCGAGGCACATAGAGCCTAAAGGGACGATTGGCCGAGTATATTCGGTTGGCCGAGGCAATTTGACCAAAGCTCTTTAAAAATGAGTAATTTTGACCTATTTTGCCTTTGAACTTATCAAACCCTGTGTAAATAAGTTGTGACATCTTAGTATAAGAGTATTTGATCCTGTGGTCATTCTATGGCCTTTGAGCATAAATTCCTAATCGTGTATGATATGCAAATATTATAGACCATAAAACTTAGTACTATTACAGTATTACTTTAAAGAATAAACAAAATTTTTAATAAATAAATTTAGTACTATTTGTTGGGTAAGTGTATACAGGAGATAGTATTTTTGAGTAGATGGTACTAGGGTGATGTTTATATATGTGTGTGTAAGATTGGGATGAATTACTAAAATTCTTGTATTGTTTTTATGGATGGACAATTTTGTGTATTTTCACTGCATAGGTGTGTAATATAAACAGGTTTCATCAGTGCTCACTTGGGGCCTGAGATGTTATAGCAGATTATACAAGAGTGGCATAATGTCATGTATTTGCATTTTATTTTGTTAAAAAAAATTGTATAGGTTTTCAGGTCGTCATTGTCGTGAGGTCCCGGACCCGACCCAGAGAACCAATCTCTGGTTAAAAATGGGTTCGGCTTGCGAACTGGGAAAAATGAATGTTATTTTGAAAATGTGATTTTCTGTGGAAAACATGTGTGAAGGAGTCGCCACTAACCTTTTGAAGTGTGGTTAGAACACTTGTTTGCTACCCCGTTAGGGGTAGAATCGGTCTGCATCACCAGAGTCGGGCTCGAGAGTATGGTTACGTAAGGGGAAGGTATTAGCACCCCCTATGTGCTCATTCTTATGAACGGTACCAGATTAATAAAAAATTATCCCTGAAATAAACTTGATAAACCTTTCAAAACTACTCCCTTTCAAAAATCAAAAGAAATGAAAATACCTCATAGGTATTCCCTCAGAACCAGGGCAATCCAATACTTCAAAGAGTCAATGCC
The DNA here is from genome assembly GCF_029873635.1 of Malania oleifera. Classification (NCBI taxonomy): domain Eukaryota; kingdom Viridiplantae; phylum Streptophyta; class Magnoliopsida; order Santalales; family Ximeniaceae; genus Malania; species Malania oleifera. The sequence goes on from NC_080423.1 coordinate 22,619,078, forward strand.
CTTGGTTGCAATCATCACGAAGGAAAATAAAAAATAGGATACAAAATATGTTCCCGGGGGTTTTGAAGTCTATAGGCTTTTCTAAGTAGGAAAAATACTATTCTGGGAGGTTTTTGAAATTTGTTTGGGATTGAAATGATTTTCTATGCCTAAAAAGATATTTTTGTGATTTTTCCTAAGCGTGAAAATGATTTTTGTGATTTTTCCCAAACTTTCAAAATAACACAAATAAAATCAGTTGAAATCAAAATGTGAAAATATTTTTGGGATTTTTGAAAATTTTGTGATTTTTGTGAATTTTCTGGATATAATAATAGTATACAAATGAAATGGAGAAAACTAGGGTGAACCAGTCCAAGTATGGTGAACCGATTAAACGTTGAATAGTTTGGGAGAAAACCAGTTTAAGGTCTTGGTCGAGACCATTGATTTTTTAGAGTTTTCCAATGTTCTTCCGAATACAATAGAATTTGAGGCAACAACCATGAAAGTCATAGTTTTAAAGATATGACTTTAAAATGTATTTTTGAAATTTTTGAATGTAAAGAAACAAATCTAACCTTTGCAAAGAACATTGGAAACTTTCTTGGATTTTCTTCAAAAATTTTCAAATGTAAACAAGTTTCAAAGCCTTAAAAATTTTTGAATTTTTTTGAAAATTTTTCTAAATTTTTGTGTCTTTTATGAAATTTTTTTTTTTTATGTTTTTTTTATAGATTAAAAGGAAGTTATTTAAAATAAAAACCGAAATAAAATCGAATAAACCGGCAGAAGCCAGTTCAGGAAAGGGGGTGGAGATGTAACATAGGAAGAGAAAGTCCATTAGTTTTACCTCTCGTCTTCCTCTCCTCCAGTCTTCCTTTCCTGTTTGTGAATCTGTAGGAGTTAGTCTACAACGTCTTCCCAAGGATGGTTTATGAGTTCTAACTCGAGGCACTACGGAGCACTTTCTTCAGATAGAGTGACTCGACCAGGTAGGAAACAAGATCGGTTGTCCGCTTAATCTTCTAAGAGAATGAAATGTAACCTCACTCCTTATCTACAAAGAAAAACAAAAAATCAAAACTTCACAAACTCACAATATAAGATTTCAATATTTGAAATCTTCTCCTACCATCAAGAAAAACCTCCTCTTTTTGTGCTTGGAATGAGAAGGCTATTTATAAACGTAGCTTGGGTCAAGCATGGGAAAGAAGACATAGGGGAGTAATTATGGGGGAACAAAGCATTGGGTGAAGAATGATGAAGAAAATATAGCATGGGATGAATGGTAAAGGGAGGAAACAAGACATGTGGTAAGTGATGATGGGGGAACAAAGCATGAGGTGAAGAATGATGAAAGGAATATAGCATGGGATGAATGATAAAGGGAGGAAACATGACATGTGGTGAGTGATGATAGGGGAACAAAGCATGCTTGCATTTGAAAAATTAGATAAATAATAATAATAATAATAATAATAATAACCATAAAATAATAATATGAGGGTCCTAGAAGTTGTGCGGAACCCAACAGAGATGTGTGGGGCCCACGCGCCATGTGGGGTCCACGAGCCGAGGGTTATAGGAACCCGAGCTAGCATTCACCGGATATAGGGATCCGAGCTAGCATACCAAAGGGGGTTAACGTGCATCGGATATAGGAATTCGAGCTAGCGCACCAGGAGATGTGGGCCCACAAACCATGTGGGGTCCAATGGAGATATGTGGGGCCCACAAGCCATGTGGGGTCCACGAGCCATTTGAGGGTTATAGGAACCCGAGCTAGTAGGCACAAGCATGCCAAATGAGGTAACGTACATCGGATGTAGGAATCCAAGCTAGCATACTAGGAGATGTGGGGCCTACAAACCATGTGGGGCCCACAAGCCATGTGGGGTCCATGAGCAATTTGAGGGTTATAAGAACCCGAGCTAGCATGCACCGGTTACAAAGATCTGAGCTAGCATACCAGGAGATGTGGGGCCCACAAACCATGTGGGGCCCAATAGAGATGTGTGGGGGCTCACAAGCCATGTGGGGTCCATGAGCCATTTGAGGGTTATAGGAACAAGAGCTAGCAGCCACAAACATGCCAAAGGAGGTAACGTGCACCGGATGTAGGAATCCGAGCTAGCGTACCAGAGGGGATAACGTGCACCAAATGTAAGAATTCAAGCTAGCGCACTATGAGATGTGGGGCCTACAAAATATGTGGGGTCCATGAGCCATTTAAGGGTTATAGGAACTCGAGCCAACAGGCACAAGCATATCAAAGGAGGTAACGTGCACCGGATGTAGGAATTCGAGTTAGCGCACCAGGAGATGTGGGCCCACAAACCATGTGGGGTCCAATGGAGATATGTGGGGCCCACAAGCCATGTGGGGTCCACGAGCCATTTGAGGGTTATAGGAACCCGAGCTAGTAGGCACAAGCATGCCAAAGGAGGTAACGTGCACTGAATGTAGGAATCTGAGCTAGCGTACGAGAGGGGATAACGTGCACCGGATGTAGGAATCCAAGCTAGCATACTAGGAGATGTGGGGCCTACAAACCATGTGGGGCCCAATGGAGATATGTGGGGCCCACAAGCCAAGTGGGGTCTATGAGCAATTTGAGGGTTATAAGAACCCGAGCTAGTATGCACCAGATACAAAAATCCGAGCTAGCGTACTAGGAGATGTGGGGCCCACAAACCATGTGGGGCCCAATGGAGATATGTGGGGCTCACAAGCCATGTGGGATCCATGAGCCATTTGAGGGTTATAGGAACTTGAGCTAGCAGGCACAAACATGCCAAAGGAGGTAACGTGCACCGGATGTAGGAATCCGAGCTAGCGTACCAGAGGGGATAACGTGCACCAGATGTAAGAATCCGAGCTAGCGCACCATGAGATGTGGGGCCTACAAAATATGTGGGGTCCAATGGAGATATGTGGGGCCCACAAGCCATGTGGGGTCCATGAGCCATTTAAGGGTTATAGGAACCCGAGCCAACAGGCACAAGCATGTCAAAGGAGGTAACGTGTACCGAATGTAGGAATCCGAGCTAGCGTACCAGAGGGGGTAACGTGCACCTGATGTAGGAATCCGAGCTAGCGTATCAAGAGATATGGGGCCTACAAACCATGTGGGGCCCACAAGCCATGTGGGGTCCATAAGCTATTTGAGGGTTATAGGAACCCGAGCCAGCAGGAACAAGCATGCCAAATGAGGTAACGTGCATCGGATGTAGGAATCCGAGCTAGCGTACCAAAGGAGATAATGTGCACTGGATGTAGGAATCCGAGCTAGCATACCAAAAGTGATAACGTGTGCTAGATGTAGGAATCCGAGCCAGCGTACTAGGAGGGGTAACGTGCACTGGATGTAGGAATTCGAACTAGCGTAATAAAAGGAGTAACGTGCATCGGATGTAGGAATCCGAGCTAGCATACCAAAAGGGGTAATGTGCACCGGATGTGGAAATACGAGCTAGCGTACTAAAAGATGTGGGGCCCACAGACCATGTGGGGTCCAATAGAGACATGTGGGGTCGACAAGCAGTGTGGGACCTATAAAGATGTGTGGGGTCGACAAGCAGCGTGGGACCTATAAGGATGTGTGGGGCTTCACAAGCAGCGTGGGACCTACAAAGATGTGTGGGGTCCACAAACAGTGTGGGAAGGTTTGACATGAGGTCTCCTCAGAAAGGCATGGTTAAATTGGGGTGTCTACAGTCACAATTATGCTAACTAAGAATGTAGTGAGTTGCTTATGCACAGTTTCATATGATATTGCCAATGAATGTGTTTTACCGCTCTAGGAGGATTGTCTAATGATTCATTTGTTTTAATATTCTGGTATACGTTCTTGTATTCACATGGTATTTCACAAGGCTAGGACTCACTTTCACATGATTCGTTTCACTTAGCGTTCCTTGAGAGTACTGATAGAATAACCGTGATGACTATGACACCTTGTGAGGTTATATTGAAACTTTTGTTTTTTGTGAGAGTCATTTGCATGAACTCTGAGTTCACAAAACTCAACTTTTCTTCTCTGGATATTCTTTGCATGCTAGTCTCTATATTTGCATTTGCTAGCTTAGAGGTAATATCTAGTGGGAAGATATAAACCTAGGTCTTGTAGCCTTCTCAAGAGGTGAGAATCAAGCCACCCCTAGAGATGGACATAATTCATAAATTCCTTTTTGAGTTTAGTTTCTTATTAGTAGCATGAAGATGAAAAAAGTTGTGATGATTGTCCTAGATGATCATAAAAAGAAAAATATATAACAAAAAAAAATTAGCAAAAGAGAAAGAAATGAAAAATATATAGAATACCGCCTGCTTTAAATACAAAAGGGTCAAGCTAGGGACACAAAACACCATCCTTACATGTATGAAGCTTCTTCAGCTGTCTGGTGTAGATGATGTATTCATGCACAGTTTTTGAATAAGTCAATCTAAGGTAGTCTTGGTTGGATGTGGCGAGTAGGTGAGAAGGCGTTAGGGTGAAGGACCCGACACCTCATTAATGGGTTGGATACTATTCTCATGAGACTAGTTCACTCCATTTTTAGTGTTAGTTATTCAAAATATGTGAGATTTTTAATCATGCATATTTTCCTTACATACGAGAGTGAATCCATTTTCTTGAGTGTTTCTGAGAGTATACCTGTAAGGATGAGTCAAGACGACCGTTCTGTAGGTTTCCAAGGGTGTCTTGAGTGTGATTAACATTCACTTTACACATGCCTTGTTACTTTGCCAATCTATACATTCATATATGATGATATTAACTCTAAATTGTAATTTCTGGTTGATTCTCTATGAGTTATGCTTTTCTTGATAGCCATGCACTGTTGAGACTTTTATGAGTGATTTTCTATGGAGTTGTTTGTATATTAGAGTTATGTATGGAGAAGCTTTCTTGTAATTAGGTTATATCTCTATATATGAAATGGCATTAGTGTGTTACATGTGACCATATTGAATGTCCACTGAGATTGGTGTTTGTGGGTACCATCTTGGAAACCCTCATGAGACTATAACTTGTCCACTAGGGTCACCTAAGGGGTTAAAGCCTTGTTGCATATAATAAATGCAATTGTGTTTCCCATGAAAGGGGAGGTAGATAGGATTTTATAGTTTTCTTAGTTTTGCTTTGCTTGAAGACTAGCAAAGTGTAAGTTGAGGGTTGTGATGTGTTACTAAAATATACTATTTTAGGCCCTAATTTACCTTTGTTTTGTTCCCATTTATCTTGTAATTACCCTTTTTTACCGTAGTCAGAGTTATGCAAGGTTTGTTCATATTTTAGGAAAAACAAGTTAAAACTAAGGAGTTAAGCAATACAAAAAGCCAAGGGAGTAAATGAGGTACACAAAGCTTAAAATCATATGCTTAACCAAGCCCCTAAAGCTTCAATTTATCAAAGGAAATAAGACATGGTTTGACCATGTGGTGTGACTAGCTACCGTAGGGGGCGACTAGGTCATAGAAGAAGACTCCAAGGTTTAGACTAAAAGAGAAATGCTGCAAGGTTTGACCAAGTACACGACCAAGTGACTCTGAGGGAAAACCAGGTCGAGAATCTAAGATTGACTGAGTTAGAGATACCGAGAGTCTCGACCAACTACTTGATCAAGAGACCTTAAGGGGCGGCCAGGTCAAGAATCTGAGATTTTTTGAAGCTAAGATCCTGGAAGCCTCAACCAGAGCGCGACCAAGGGAAGACATGGGTGCAACCTGGTCGCCAGACGTGAATTTCTTCGCGAGATTTTTTGCAAAACTTTCCTATTTTGAATTTTAAACCTTGTAAACCCTTTTGATTATAAAAGCTAGCTTCGTCTATATGTCTAGGGTTCCCCTTTGGCCACTCTTTGGTTAGTGACAGACCTAGAGAGTCTTTGGGTTCCATTAAGCGTAGGATTTACTGCTTTGATTTCAATTCCTGTACTGGTTCGTGCATGGATTCATTGAAGGTTTGTGACAACCTTCGAGTTCCTTGTGCTGCCGTGTAGATAGCTAGTCTTTTGATTGTATTCCCAATCATTAGTGGCAGACTTTCAAGTTGCATTTGAAGTCGATTTTCAATACATGTTCTTTACTGCTTTCATTTAAATACATGCACTTTAAATACCTGCACTTTACTTTCCATGCAAGTTTATATATTTGATTGTGATGAGACCCTAGGGTAAAGTTTAGCCTTGCTAGGGATTCAGTCAGTTATACGGATTAGGTTACAGTCCATGTACGCGGTGTTTTTGTGATTGTTGGATAGAGTATGCCATGGTTCCCGATCATGCTCCGAATGATTGGTGCACTTTCGCTACTCCATGCCACTCAAATGGTTCACTTGACTATCTAGCCTAACATGGATAGTTGACCGAACATAACTAGCACACACGACAGTCTAAGCTTGATTCATAATCTCAGACTTGCTTTCCAAGAGTAGTGTTAATATAGTTTTACATGATTTCATAGTTAGAAAAACCATTTCAAAATCTCTCTTTTTTCTCTTTTACACAAAGTGTAGTAAACTAGGCTGGAAGTGGTAAATAACTGCACTATAGTTTCTGTGGATCGACACTTGACTTCCTCATTGTTCTATTAAACTTGCGATAGTTAGGTTATAAATATTATCTTTGGTAGTTAAGAACCCAAGCCTTGACGAGCCTACCAACTACATTTTCAAATTTTGATGAACCCTTAGACATATATCAACTTTTTTATTTTTTCCAAACTAATGCCGAAAATTCCTCATCCATGACGTGATATAACACGTCATCAACCAAATAGGGTCGGATGGTTGATACTGTCATTGCCCCAAATTCATTCCAAGTTGCTTCATCCATGTCTTCCGGTTGAATTCCGTATAAGGCCTTCACCATTCCTTGCTACACCAAAACATCCTTCATCCTTCTCTGCCACAAACCACAATTCCCAGTTCCATCAAATTTGACGACGTCAAATTTCACAGATGAAGATCTAGAGACTTTTACAACAATGCTCTGATACCAATTGTTGTGTAAAAACCCCCAAATATGTACAATGGAATATATATATATATATATATATATATATATATATATATATATGTATAAGGATGAAACAAAATAATGCAGCAATCTAAATGGTGAATACAGAATAATTCTACTAAAAGAGTAAATAAATAAAGTAATAACAATAAAAATGACACCATAAATTACGTGGTTTGGCAATGCTTACATTCGTGGGAGCAAACGACAAAAATTCACAATCTTCTTGTCCAAATTACAAGAACAATACAACACTTCATTTTTCTGTGTATACTTGTTTTCATCTCAGGAATCACTCTGGTACCTTTTTTTTTTTTTTTTTTATCATTTTTAAAATTATTTTATAAAAAAAGAAAAAAATATTCCCCTTTCACAAAATTTGTAATAAATTGGCTCAGTTGTAAATATAAGGACGTTGAGAGATTGAAGGCAAGAAGATCAATTTATTAGAAAATTTTAATGGAGTCTCTACTAGGAAAAAATTAATTGCAAAACATGGAATAATTTCATAACAAGTGAGGACATGCATGAACATATCATCCAAACTACAAGTAGGTATAGCCCTTTTGGGAGTATTGAAGACCTATGCATGATTCATTCTATCTTGGGCAAACATGAGGTACTGTGTTACATAAGACATGGGTGGCCTTCCTTTTGGTTGACAAGTAATTCCCACTGTCTTGCATTACATAAAATTTCACTCGCACGACCATTGATCCTTTTACATGCTTATTGCTTTATTCATCCCTATTTGCATTACACCTCTGGGTAAGGCCCTACTTTTACACTTGCAAGAGAAAAAAAATATGAGAATCATAATCGAAAGAGGCCATTGTTCTACTATCCTTTTGAATATAATTTACCATTATTACCTTTTGAGCCCAAATTATTATTATTTTTCATCATAAAACTAAGGATCAACTCACATTGGGGGATATTATGAATGATTAAACCTAAGACAGTTTTTTTGATTGTAGTAGATAGGGGGATAAGAAAAAAGAAAAGGAAACCAAATGAAAATAAAAAAAGAGAAAACAGAAAAAGAAAAAGAGATTGGAGTAGCGGAGAAAAAAGAAAAGAAAAGCAAAGACGTGATTTTGATCAAAGGGAGGCGATTGTTGATCAATTTCCATCCACAATATAACTAACTTTGATCATATGATATCGTTTCTTTTCTTAACCTCAAAACCTTAGCCTATGTCATGATGATCCGAATAAAGGACCTCTTAGATTGAGACGTAAATATAATATTCTTTAGCAAAATGCCACGTGTAATCCCGATCATAAGGAATTTATACATATAAGGTACATAGCTAGCATGCTAATGAGAACAAGTTGAATCCAATTTGTCAGTATCAAGGTATATATCATTCATATTAGCTGGTTGAGTTTAGTGTTGGGTTTTGAGCCTAATTTCTATTTATTTCTTATATCCCTACTCGAACCTATTTTATGTCTATTGTTATTAAATCTACGGTGATATCACAAACTTAACATGGTACTCAAGGGTGTTTGCTAAGACAATTCAACTTGAGGCTAAACAATGGTAGCACAATTCAATGTTTTGCAAGATTTAGTGGATTTTTGGACTTTAGGAAAATTGGATTAATTTAGTTTCTAGGTATACCAATGCTTAGTCTACTAAAGGATCCATTAGATGTTTGAATGTATGTAAAAAAACATATGAGGATGGAATACATCCAAAGCCAACCCTTGGTGAAAACTAAATGGCACCAAGTGAGTATATGGGCAAAAGAGGAGGAAGAAAAAAAAAGGAGAACAAAAGAAAAGAAAATTTCCAGAAGCATTGGTGATTGTGTTTGAAAATCATGTGTTAAAACTGTTGTAAAATTGAAGAAGTATTCTAGTCTAATACTATAGAAGTTTAGTTTTTATTGGTTTCATTCCAAATCTAATTAAGGGTAGTTTACTTGAACATTCTTTTTTCCAATCCAAAGACTAAGGAAGGTTTTTTTAGGAGGGTTTGTCAAGTAACAACAGATGAAGCCCTTGAATGAAGACAATTATAGACTGATGTTTTCAATTTCTTCGACTGCGATATTAGTATCTACGAAACAAAATATAAAATTCTCATTACTTTCTCACAAAAAAATTGCCTCAAATTTTTTTATTCCAAGCAATCCCATTTTACTTTGCCTTCGTCGACCTCGCTTGTAATTAATTCCCGAACAGTTGGGCAATAAAGGTTTGCCTCATCTCAAAATGGTTCCTTATGCCGAGGCGATGTTCACTAGAGTGAAACTGCCTTATACCGGGACGATGTTCATCATCTGCCTCGCTTAGATCTCAAATGACTATCTCAACTCCATGTTTATCATCATATCCCAAAAGGTATACAAAGATTTCACAACGAGAAAATGATAGTATTAAGCATCTCCCCTTCCCCTCGCCCATGCACACATCAAACACGGGGTGGTTGCTGCAGGTGATTAGAAGATTCTATTCATTTAGTATAGCACAGCATTATTTTTCCCGGCGACATGCATGAGAAGCTTGATGGTAAATCGCTTGACGCCAAAGCAAGGAATTAATCTCTCCCCTTTTTCACGTTTAACTTGTGTTTGGATTGCGCATACGAGACTTGCACTCCAAGAACTAACATGTGGCAAAAATACAGTGGGGGAATTAAAGGACCCAATTGCTGATGGCTTTCACCAATCATACACCTTTTTTTAATATATATGTCGAAAACACATTGAGCAGATGACAATAATAATAAGGCCTCCACCAGACCAACCCTGCTATGATGGCTCAGCAGCTGCGTCTGCTTCTGCATGCCTTTTCAAATTTCAATTAATTAGCATGAGCATATGCACTCTACGTGGTCTTATCCAAGTGTGGACTGGGCGCACCACCCACGTGAAACTGTGAAAGTAGTCATAATAAGTGGCTTCAATTATCATTTAATTATTTTTTAAATTTTAAATAATTAATTCTAGTTTAAGTAGTGGTAACTATTTATTTTAAATAATTTATTTTATAATTATTTAAGATTTTAGAAATTGAACGATTTTCTAGATAATAATTTTTATGAAGTGTTCGAAATTTGATTTTTTTTTTTTTTTTTATTGCGAGAATGTGTTTGAATTAATTGAAAAAACTATTACGCGTATTTCTTTGCATTTTAGTGATTTGATACTTGTTTTAATTTAATTTAAGACTTGAGAGACTCTATATAATAGTATGCCTAATTAGTTTTTTTTTTTTTTTAAGAGTCAAGACAAAGAATATGCATGCAGGGAATAAGCTCTTTTAAATTTATTTAAAATTAACTAATACAAAAATTTCATAGTGAAATGACTGTGTTGGCAATAACTATTGAATTGAATTGAATTTGTAGTTAATGACGCAGTCATGGCTTACCACAAAAGTTCAATTACATTGTTATTAGGTTATGATCTTATAATATATTAATATACAAGAATGTATGTTACCAAATATTATTACCATCGTTGGTGTATATTTTTTATTCTTTTATCTAGAGAAGTGAAAATTTTTTATTCCATATAATAATAATAATAATAATAATAATAATAATAATAATAATAATAATTATAATAATTGCAGACACCCCATTTTGATCAGCGCCAAATATAATAAAAATTACATATTTTATTATTATTATTTTCTTAGCAGAAAATACAAGATACAGAGATGAAAAATATAACGAAAGTCTAACAAAAAATACAACAATACAGGGAAATTTCGAATACAAAAATACAAGGAAAGAATATGCAAACAATATTCGGATCTTCCAAATGCCCCTGTTGGCACCTACACACACACATAAAGAGAAAAAGTTAGAGGAAAATCAACAATTAAGGACGAGAGATTTCTTTCCAATCAATTGATCTACAATAAAATCGAATATTTTGTTTCTCAAAAATTGAATGATTTGTAATAAAGGAGGATTTGTTCTCTAAATCAATTGATCTGCTCAAAATACACATGGAACGAAACAGATAAGAAGGAATCTGATTTCAACGGGCTTAAGTCTGGGATGGGAATTTTCTGTAAAAAGGCAAGCACGCATGAAAGTACGGTTTAATCTCAAGAGGGGAGTGAATTGGGTATTTAAAATTTATTACGCGGAAGCTTGACTTATTTTAAACCTTTATAACAATTTCAATTACAATTTCAATCACCACACAATCAACTAATCGATCAGCGACTTGCTATACCAATAAAAAATCCTAGATATATATAAAATTTAAAAACACAATTATTATTTTACCTTTTGCAAATTTTAAACAAGAACTTTGAATTTTAAACAGTGAGCAAGTATGTATTTAAGACAATATTCCACAATATAACTCAAACAAGTAAGCTTCTTATGTTTGAACAATCAACCAACCAAATTAGCTTTACCTTAGCCAACTAATCTTACTTCAGAGTTTTAGCAATCGTCTAATTCTCAACCAGAAACTTAAACCATACAAAGCGTTAACAAACCAGTTTAATTATTCAAACTAATTCAAATCCAAACTCAGCATTCAACTAATTTTCCTAATAAATTCAAAACATACACAACAGTTAATTAGTGCAGAAATTAAAGTGAAATAGAGAAAGGAGATTGAACACACAAATATTTTTACAAGGTTCAGCTTCTTGCCTATGTCCTTGCCCCAAGCAACTTGTTGTGAGGATTTTCCTTTACCCACTCCGTTCAATAGGCGGAGCAGCCTCTCTCCGTTGGAAGATGGAGACCCCTTTCTAAAAAGAACACCCTCTTGCTAGGCAACAACTCTATCCTCGAGTCGTCAGATTGCAAAAAAAGAAAATCAATTGTTCGTATAGGTAGATTACTCTCACAGCAGAGCAGATTTTGTACAAAGATAAACACTATATACTCTAAATAAAAAATTTGCAATTGAAACTCACAAAGAATTCAAAGGTTTTCTGTTTTGTGGCATGGGAATTTTCAGAAGATTGAATCAAAAATCAATTAGGGCTCAAGAATAAGCACCAACTGCTATCTCAGAGTATGAATCAAAGAGATATAAATGTATATCAATGTGTATGCGTGTGTATTGGTTGCCCTAAAGTGCAAATAATAAACCTTATATAGATTAGAAAAAATTCTTACCATTTTACCAAAGTTTGGAAACCATATCTTTCAATTTTGGAAAGAAATTGATGGGTGGAGAAGAACACTCAGTCACTGGTTGTGACTAAAACTCAGTGAAAATAAATACAACAATTTATTTCAATCTGAAAAAATAAATATAGAGAAATTTCAAAGACAACTCTCACTCTCTCGCTCACTAATTTTTCACTCTCAACACACCACACTACATTGCACACACACACACACACACACACACACACAACTATTTATAAAAGATACAAAAAACAAATAATCAACAATTGTGGGAGTAAATTTTCAACGGAGGTGGGCTGTTAGGTGGAGTAGGTTGCCTACCAATTCCAGAAAAATCAACAGCGGTGGGCTGCTGGCCATCTCCAGTCAAGTTTACTATTTCAACATCCCTCCTTAAAGTTGACTCTCCTAACTTTGTCATTCCGAGCATTGTCTTCAATCTTACAAAAATATCATGCCTGAGTGGCTTCATGAAAATATCAACAATCTGATCATATGTTCTACAAGATATCAACTCTACTTCTTTATTCTTCACATGCTCCCTGATAAAATGATACCGAGTATCAATATGTTTGCTTCGTTCATGGTAAATTAGATTTTTCGCAAGTGCAATCGCTGATCGGTTGTCGATGTATACTTCTGTGGGGTTATTTTGAAGAAATTCCAGATACTTCAGTACATTCCTAATCCATATACCATGACAAATAGCTGAGCTGGCAGCAACATACTCAGTTTCACATGATGACAACGTTACGATAGGTTGCTTCTTCGAAGACCATGTAAATGCTGTATCTCCTATGGAAAATGTGAATCCCGTCGTGCTTTTTCTTTCTTCAAGATCTCTTCCCCGATCGCTATTTGAATAGCTGATAAGTTTGCAATCACCTCTTGATGAATAGAGCATATCATCGGGGATGGTATCCTTGACATATCGGAGTATCCTTTTCGCTGCATTCAGGTGGGACTGATCAGGAGTCTCCATGTACTTGCTGACAAGTCCAACTCCACAGAGTATGCCTGGTTTGGTGCATGTCAAATACCTTAAGCTTCCAACCATACTCTTGAAATATGTGGGGTCAATATCTCCTTCCTCATTCTTTCTCAACTCCAATCCCGTTTCAACCGGAGTTGTCACAGGGTTGCATTTGTCCATCCCAAACTTCTTTAGTGCCTCTTTTGCGTAGTGACTCTGGGAGATGAAGATTCCCTTCTCGCTTTGCACAACTTTTATGCCAAGGAAGTGAGCCATCTAGCCAATATCTGTCATTTTTCGAATTCTTTGACCATGCTCTTCTTAAAAGTGGCAAATATCTCTGGATTGTTGCTGGTGAAGATCAGATCATTAACATATAGGCAGACTATCAGCATGCTTCCATCTTTCTCCATCTTTATGTATAGCACATGCTCGTAGGGATACTTCTTAAATCCATTCTTCTGGAAGTAGTCATCAATCCTCATGTTCCACGCATGAGGTGCCTGTTTCAAGCCATAGAGTGCTTTCTTCAACTTGTACACTCTATCTTCTTTGCCCTTCTTTACATATCTAGGTGGTTGATCGATATAAACCTTTTCTTCCAGAAAACCGTTCAGAAATGTTGATTTCACGTCCAGCTGGTAAATCTTCCATCCATTTTATACTGAAAGTGAAATTAGTAATCTGATGGTTTCAAGCCTGGTAACCGGGGCAAAATTTTCTCCATAATCAATCCCTTCTTTCTGCTTGAAGCCTTTGGTGACAAGTTTTGCTTTATATCTCTAAACTTCTCATTGAGCATTCTTCTTTGTAGACCCATTTCACACCAATAGTTTTGTGGCCCTTCGGGAGATTTGTTAACTCCCAAGTCTCGTTCTTCTCGATGGATTGAATTTCCTCATCCGTCACTTTTCTCCATTTGTCTTCTTTGTTAGCTTCCTCAAAGCTAACCGGGTTACTGGTCAACAACAGACAATATAAAGTAACATACTCTTCTATTGGTTATGTAGTTTCATACAGGTCATCTAGATTTCAAGCTCCTCTAAGTCTTATGTCTAAGATTTCACGCTCTATTGGTGATGGAGCTTCATTCCTCTATGATGAACCATGTGGACGTCTCTGCAGCTCAGGAACTTGTGGCTCAATAGCCACTTCTCTTATCTGTCTAGGTTCTTCTCCTTCAAGTGTCAATTCCATATTGTTGGAACATTCAACCTGGTCTCATTTCTAGGATTCATTTTTTTCAAAAATGACATCCCCACTGTGAAATACTTTCTTGTTGATGGGATTATAGAGTCGATATCCCATGGTACTATCACCGTATCCTATAAGGATACACTTCTCTCCTTTATCATCCAGTTTTGTCCTTCTTGCTTCTGGGTTCTTGGCGTAGGATATGGAGCCAAACACCCTAAGATGACTCAGACTGGGCTTGTGAGTACTCCAGGCTTCATGTGGTGTCTTTGTATCAAGACTCTTCGTAGGACACCGATTAAGCAGATAGACTGCATATGACACTACTTCTGCCCAAAAACTCTTGGGCACATTCTTATCCTTTAACATGCTTTTGGCCATGTTAAGGATTGTACGGTTCTTCCTTTCGGCTACACCATTCAACTAGGGAGTGTAGGTCAGTGTGAACTGTGTTTGAATCCCTTGTTACCTAAGAAATTCCAGGAAAGCTTCGTCTTTGTACTCTCCTCCTTGGTCTGACTGGAGTGACTTGATGCGGTAGCCACTTTATTTCTCCACAAGAGCTTTGAACTCTTTGAACTTGTCGAACATATCCGACTTCCTTTTCAGGAAGTAGACCCAGGTCTTCCTACTGTAATCATCGATGAAGGTTAGGAAGTATCGATTTTATCCATTAGAAAATGGTCTTAGTGGACCACACACTTCTGTGTGTATTAGCTAGAGCGGCATGGTAGATCTCCAATCGTCTTGTTTTCCAAAGTTGTTTCTATGTTGCTTGCTCAGAATACAACTTTCACATATTACATTTGGATGGTGGCCGGATATTGGGTAAGTCTTTCACCATTTTCTTGCTTCCCAATTGTTTCAAACTTTCAAAATTAAGATGTCCATACCTTAGATGTCATAGCCAGTCTTTGTCTCTAATGATAGTGCTCAAACACCTTGGCATATCATGTTGGATGGCGAGCGAAAACATTCGATTCTTTGCCATTTGAACTCGAGTCACAAGCTTTCCTTGGGTGTCTATTATCACCATTTACTTATCATTGAGACTAATTCGATAGCCTCTCTCCACGAGCTGTCTGAGACTAAGTATATTAGTCTTTATGGTTGGCACATAGTAGACGTTGGAGATGTAAGCATGATCTCCAAATTTCTGTTTGATCAAAACATCTCCTCTCCATCGGACTGGGATTTTAGAATTATCTCCAAAAGAAATCTCCCCCTAAACTTTCTCATCAAGTTCAAAAAATAAGTTCTTTCTGCCAGTCATATGGTTGCTAGCTCCAGAATCAAGGTACCAAACACTTTGGTCCTAGGGAGTTGAATTGTGTGCCATCAGCATTAACGACTCTCCATCTACATATTTAGTTTCAGCAAGGTTAGCCTCCTTGCTAACCTTTTCCTATTATCACCCCCAACACTCATTGCTATAGTGTCCGTACTTATGATAGTTGTAGCATGGAACGTTTCTTTTGTCTACATTCGAGTGGTTATTGTATCCCCCTCTTCTTCCTTGTCCTCTGTGTCGTGGGATATAGTTCTGCTGATTTTGTCCTCCTCTAGTGGGACCTCTTCCGCCTCTGCCACCTCCTCTGGAGTCAAAGTTTTCAGAATTTCTTCCACGAGATCCTCGGCCTCGTCCTCTTCCTTGCTGTGACGTCCCCCCGTTTTCATATCTATCTGCAGTGAGGGAAAACTTCATTTGGAGGGCTTGCTCCAGTGCTTTATCATCGCTTCTTCTGTTGACTTTTTACTCATGGGCTTGGAGTGAGCCCACAAGTTTTTCTATGGAAATTGCTTCTAAATATTTTGTTTCTTCTAGGGTCACAGCTATATAATCATATTTTGGATCTAGAGATCGCAAAATTTTCTCACAAATTCTCTCATCATTGAGAAACTTTCCATTTCTTCTCAATTGATTTGATACTACCATAACTCGTGTATAGTAGTCAGCAATAGATTTAGTAGATTTCATTTTTAGAGATTCAAACTCACCTCGCAATGTTTGAAGACGAATCTTCTTCACTTTATCTACACCTTTGTGTGTTCGATGGAGAGAGAGTCCCAAACTTCTTTGGATGTCTTGGCAGAGGTGATGATTTCAAAGGTGGCCTCATCAAGGCCTTGGTAGATTATGGATTTCACCTTACAATCCTTCTTTCTATTGGCTCGCAAGGTTGTTCTTTGAGCATTTGACCTAACTGCTTCAGCTTCTTTTGATGGACTTTCTCTGTATCCATCTTCAAGGATGTCCATGACATCCTGAGCACCTAGAAGGGCTCTCATTTAAATAGACTAGTTGTCATAATTCTCTTAAGTCAACTTTGGAATGATAGCTTGTGTAGTACCATTAGCCATCGAATTTAATATATAAAAACAAGAGATGGGGACTGATTTTGGTAAATTTGATGCCACCAATGTGTTTAGAAGGTCGAAAAACCTTAGGAACCGATTTTGGATTGTAAAGAACCGGTCCAAAAGTCACTGAACCAGCTACAGGAATTTTCGGGTGGTTTTTAAACTGGCCTTCAACTTAATGGCTGTGAACGGCATTATAGCTTACCGTTATTCCACGTGGTAGCATTTGCGAGTGCCTCATGTCGGCAACTGAGTAGGCGGATCAGATGCAGGTCAAGTCTCGGGTACGGATCTGGTTTATTGGTCGCGGAGCCTGGTCGCGGGTTGCTGGCTAGGTTGGATCTCCCCAAGTGGGCGAGGAAGACGTGTGCGGAGCGCGTGGACGCATGTCACTGGCGGCCGGAGTCTTTGTCGGTGCGTGCAGCGTGTGGGAAAGGCACTGAAACCGTTTAAGGCACGTGTGAGCGCGTGCGGAGCTTCCTGAAGTTCATTTGAGATGTGGTTTCCACAATTGGAATCGTTTCCAGTCGAATTTCACAATGGTAGGCTCAATTTTGGATTTTGAGCAACTTCAAAACTGGGAAGAAAATTGAATTTCTCCTCTGTTTGCCTCTGTTTGGTGAATTCTGGCGTACCTGGACGCTTTGATACCACTGATGGGTGGAGAGGAATGCTCAGTCACTTGTTGTGAGTGAAACTCAGTGAAAATAAATACAACAATAATGTATTTCAATCTGAAAAAATAAATACAGATAAATTTCAAAGACAGCTCTCACTCTCTCGTTCACTGGTTTTTCACTCTTAACACACCACACTACATTGCACACACACATAGCTATTTATAGTAGATACGGAAAACAAATAATCAATAGTTGTGGGAGTAATAGGTGGAGTAGGTTACCTACCGATTCCAGAAAAATCAACAGTGATGGGCTGTCGGCCATCTTTAGTCAAGTTTACTATTTCAATAGAAATGAACATTATTTGAAATTTTAAAACACAAACTTCAATCACCTGAACCATACGTTTAGTCACCTAAAAAATTTAAAATATGTGCTCCATAATTGAAAATAGCATATTAGTCGCCAGAACTTGTGAGTTCAACTGCGTGACAAGTTTTGATTTCTTTTTACACTGGAAGTAGCAATTTAGTCGCTTGAACATTATATAACTCAATGTCTTACCATATTTTGATTCCAAAACTTGTTTGTATTTACTTTATAAAGTAATTTGGACTTTATAAAAATATTTTCCAGATTCTTAAGAAGGTCTCTAAGTATTGTATTAATTCCTAAGAGCTTCATTGACAAATTGAAGTTTAAGAGTACTTACATGAGACTCTAAGAATATTCAACTACATTTAAATCCTAAGTCTTCATGTGGTATCGCTTTAATGTTGTCCAAGCTTGATCAATACTTCAGTGAGCTTGTATTGTAACATCCCTCTATTTCTTAATGTATACTGTAGCACAATAAGTAAAATGGTCAACCCGAACCCGTGGGTAGCGGAGACACTTGTTAATCACAACGGAAACCTAAGTAGCAGTAACATAAAATTTAAATCATTCATCCATAAAACTTAACATTAGAAGCATGACACCAGAGTTTACTACATCTCCAAATATTGTACTTATGTACAACCATCAAAATATCAAAATGACCTTAGGATCATACAACAAAAATCTACTGATCCTAGTACAAAGCTTACCCTTCTAGTAGGGAAGCTCCACTTACTCAACGGCGGCCTTGACCTGCCGGTTTCTCTGGGTTTCCTGAAAAGTTAATTAAGTTTGGGGGTGAGACACTTCTCAGTAAGTAAAAATAAACTAAATACAGCTGTGTGGCAACATGAACATGTAAGGCATTTATACATATATAGTGCATTTCATATTTTCATAAAAAAAAAATTCATTATATCATACTGAATATTTACATGCTTTCATATTTTCTAATAAGTCATATCATACATAAATCATTTGTTATAGCAGATTAGTACCGAAAATACACCCAGGATAAATAGCTAGCTGGTGTCATGTATTACCCCCCATGACGGGTTGTACAGCCTGAAGGCGGGACCCGACAGTGACTGGCTGACCACTGCCGAATCAAATATGTCTATAGTACAATGGACCCGCCACACCCTGGTCTAGACTGCCAGGTGGATGTCCACACTCTACTGAAAGCCACATCGACTATCCATCTCCCATCCCCTCGTGGGATGGTTAGCACTAATCTGACGTAGATATCTGATCTACAATATAGCTACGGTACCGAGCTCCTGAACTGAACTAAACTAACATTCGGGTTCTGATAAAATATAGTACATAATTTACATATGGCCTCGTGCCAAAATCATAGTAAATACGAACTTGCGCTGAAAACATAATAAATACGGTCTCGTGCCGAAATTATAAGTACGGCCTTGCGCCGATAACATAAGTATGGCCTCGCGCCAAAATCGTTTCAGGTATTTACATTCTGAAAATAACTCATTTATCATATATTCATCAAAATCAATATAGCATAACTTGTTTTTTCAAAATACATGAAAATATGCTTTACTCGTAAAATCATTCATATCATGATTCACTTTACATAAAATAATGTTCATGCCACACATATGTCATTTAAAGTCATATCTCATATTCTAAAATCATTATTTCTAGCTTTTATACATACATATATATATATATATATATATATATATATATATATATATATATATACTTTTTGATCATAATAGCAGTATTTTCCAAACATACATTTCACATGTGATAAAAAAATATAGCATATGTTTTTCTGAAAATAAATGTGCTCATAATTAATAATAACTTGCTTGAAAAATAACTGTTTTAGTTTATTCCCTTACATGGCTACTGAAAAAACCTTTAAAATATCTTAGCCTGACCCCCGTAGGATTTCCTACTCAATACCCTGAAACTCAAAACTTCCAGTATTAAACATCAGTATTTTCATGCGTACATCAATTCTTATAACTATCACAAAGTCTAATTTGGCTTAAAAAGCCTTACCTCAACTCTGGGATAATTTCCAACTTCGTTTCCCCAACGATCCACTCCGGCAAACTTGTAGAGAACTTCTCCAAGAGCGTCATGGTAGCCTCAGATCTTCGTTCCGTCGTAAAATTAGCCCAAAATTGAAGAGAGAGAGTGAGAGGGCCGAAGATGAGAGAGATAGAGTGGAGAGGAAGCTTCAAATGACGTTTAAAAATCGGATTTTTCATATTTATAGACGGGGGATTTCATCGACGAGCCCGTCCTTCATCGATGAATTCTCACTAATTTCGTCGACGAAATTCAGTCGGCACCAAAATCCCCTCTCAGTATTTCTTCGTCAAGGAAGCCCTGTGTTCGTTGACGAACTAAGACCTCCTTCTGTTTCTGTCTCTATTTCCCTCTCTCTTTATTATTTAAATTCCACTATTATTCGAGTTGTCACATGTATTCTTCATAACTTGTGAACTTAAGGTGAGCTTTAATCAATATTTACGAGGTTTATCCATTGTTCTTGTGAAAAATATTATACCTGAAATATAACTTGAACGCACAATTAGTATCCTTAATTTGTTATCATCAAAACAAAGATTAAGACTTGTTAGGCAAACAATTTCCCCCTTTTTGATGATGAAAAATAAGGATCAAAATGAAGTAGCCTTTATAAGCCTCCCCCTCACAATAAGCATGAAACACAAAAACATAATCAATATACACATACTTGTTCAAGCTTAAACATGATTTGGTGTTTCTCCTTTTCAAAAAGATTGTCCTCAATAAGTCGTTTATAAAACGTATTTGTTAGCTTTAGTGTATTCCCAAGAGAGGGGGGGGGGGTGAATTGGAATTTTAAAATTTATTTCTTAGGTTAAAGGAGATAGTCGTACAAAACACCCTAGGGTCTTTCTAAGCATACACCAATTGCGCAGATAATGATATGCAAAAATTAAATCATGTGCAACATTCAAAATATAACATACATGTGCGGTAAATATGAAGTGCGGAAATGTAAATGGACACACGATATGTTATCGGGGTTAAGCCAACTGTACCCATATCCCCGCCTCTAGCTCGTAAGCCCAAAGATTCCATTAATGCTCACTTAACGGGTGGAGCAGCGCCGACTACAATCAAGTCAATCAGCACAGGGCTGACCTCAACCTTTACAACCTCTCCTTGCTGGGCGGAGAAGGCCCTAGGTCAAATTCACAGGGCTGACCCCAACCTGATCCTTCCGAGCTAGATCAAGCCCCCTCAGGCCACGCTTGGAAACACAATAGTATTTCTCACAAAGTAATCGGTACAGTGATTGTGCTTCTCAAGTAAAGCAGATATGTACCCAATACGCACAATATAATCAATCAACTACACATCAACAATATAAGTAAATGTAAGCTCAGTGATGTGAATTTTTGTGCAAGCTACACCCAACAAGATATGATCGTTAATATGCTCAAGAGTGTTCTAGTCAAACTATTTCTTTGAAACAGTAAATATCAAATCTCAATAATAAACCAGGGTTTCAAAATGCTACAAATATTCAAAACAACTCAAAATATTTTCTTCAATGTAATATGCTCAAGAGTTGCTTGAAAGAATAATCTAGCTTGTTAAAATTATTTTGCACAACAAAATCAAGTTATAGGAATCTTTGCAATGACAATGCAAAGATCCTTAAGCTACTAGGTTTTTCCAAATATGAGATTTATTAAATGAAATTTGTGGGAAAACCTTTGCTAACTCCCCAAAAATAAATCAATCAGTCAAATAAGAACACTGGGAGTATTAGCAATACCTAATATACACTATCACAACCAATATACTCGTACAATACTAACATGTATCAAGGGAATAGAAATTTGAAAGTATTTGGACAATATGGGTTTTTGAAACATAGAGGATTTTACACTAATGATTTTTGCTAATTCTTGTTAATCCATACAAATGAACTCATATTCATAGGCTAGGGTAAAATTATAATGTTTAGGACTTATTGGGTATTATTGAAAAAGTTCCAAAATGCTTAAGCATTGTTAACCCAGATTAACTCAATTTTACCTCAGTTAAAATAATTTTAACCTAACATGATTCGGGTGGTTGAATCGAGGTTCCGTTGCTTGAACAGACACATTCTAAAAAGTCCTTAAAATGGTTCAGCAGTTCGAGTGTATGTTCGGTAGTTTGAACAAAAGTCTGAAACATTTGTTTGTATGTTTGCGTGCCCGGTCCTAGGTTCGATAGCCCGAAAGCACATGTTCGGTCGCCCGGGGCCTATTTGAACAATAATTCTCGGCAGCCCGAGTTGGTGAAATGACTTTTTCAAAGGGTTCGAGCGCTTAAGGGTGATATGTTCATTCTGGTTCAGTAGCCTGAACCAAGGTCAAACTGCTGACTTTCTAGCAGTTTGGGCGCCCGAGGAGCTTTGATCTCTGGGGGTTCGGTCGCCCGAGCTCTCATAATACCCCTAATAATATTTATTTTAAGCACTGATTTAACACTCGTGTGTATTATATTATATGTGTGTGAGTGTTAAGTGTTGGGACCTAAGGTCTTACTAGGAGCATTCTACGGTCATTTTGAGCTTACAAAACCTACATGTATGACATGCAGAGATTATTACAGACCGTTTCTCCTAATTACTATTACAAACTTGAAAATCATCAAATTCCAAGAATATTTGTCATTATCAAAACTGTGTGTGACCTATAAGGTCAACAGTATTTTCTAGGAATAACATATTTTATCATGTATTCAACTTACACATGTATTTGATTTTAACAAAGCTTACAAAGCTTATTTCAAAATTTCAACATGTATTCAGCATAACATAGCTTACTCTCAACATATATCAACTCAGCATAAGATAGTTTACTCCTCCCCTTAATATCAACAAAGCTTATTTCATAATTTTAACATAGCTTCAGCAATTAATATGAATCTCTTCCACAGAATATAAGATTTCCTTAATGTTGGCTTTTTGAGTCAAATCTCTATTTTGATGCTGACAAATCACTAGTATCTTATGTGTGCATTTAGTGTGTGAATAGGTTTTCATTTCAGCACAAACATAAGATACCGATAAATGGATGCCAGAAGAACTTGAAGAGCGATATTATCTGGCATATTTCCCAAGGACAGGAGAGCAACGAAGAAGAAGAAGAAGAACACATTTGTTTCAATTTGTATATGCATTTTAGTTTTAATTATTCTCATTTGTAATAATGCATGCATATGCATGAAATGATTTGAATGCTCAAACAGAACCATAGACACACCTTAGGGCTGACTTCAGTCGACCGATGCCATATTTTTAAAGTAAACTAAAATGTCTAGACCTTAGATTGACGCTAAGTCCATGCACATAATATTTGCTAAAAATCAGGACAAAAACGTCTTGGTTGACCAAATGGTTGACTGGTCAATATGTAACGACCTGAATAATAATGGTATTTAAATAATAAAGAGGAAGGGAAATGGAGACAGTAAAAGAAGGAGGAAGTCGACTTCGTCAACGAATACAGGGGATTCATCGATGAGGGTTTAAGAGAATTCGTCAACAAAACTGAATTTCATCAACGAAGAAATACCGAGAGAGGTTTTGAGCCGACTAAATTTCATCAACGAGGACTGAAATTTGTCGACGAAATTATTGAGGGATTCGTTGACAAATGACGTGGCTCGTCGATGAATCTAGTTCTATAAATATGGAAAAATCCAGATTTTACTTCACTATTAAGCTAACTCTCTCTTCTCTCTCTCCCCTTCGGCTCTCTCTCTCTCTCTCTCTCTCTCTCTCTCTCTCTCTCTCTCACATCGATTTTGGGTCAGATTTACGCTAGATCGACAATCCAAAGTCACCACGACACTTCTAGGGAAGTTCTCTCCAAATCTGCTAGAGCGGATTGTTGGTGAAAACAAGTTGGAAATCATCCCTAAGTTGTGGTAAGGCTTTTTAAGCCAAATTTGACTTTACGGTAGTTATAAGAAGTGTTATGTGCATAGAAATACTGAACTTTAATTCTGGGAAATGTTATTTTCAGGGTGTTGAGTTGGGAACCCTGCGGGTGCAGGGCAGATTTTCTTGGGGGCTTTTCAGGAATTAGGTAAGAGGATAAACTAAGCTAGTATTTTATGAAAAATATATATATCATTATAGCATTTGGTTTTAAGAAAATAAATATATTTATATATGATTTATTTTTGGAAAAAATACTGTTAAAAATGATGGTATGTTGAATATGCGATAAATTTGTTAGTGTGGCATGAGTATAAAATGTTACGAAATACTGTTTTCTGAAAATGTGGTTATGATACGGATTTTTATATTGGAAAATTGGCGTATGGGCCGAGATTTTTATATATTTGCCGGCGTACGGGTTGTGCTATTGATGTGATTTTCCAATGTACAGGTTGTGCTATGATATGATTTGCTGGCATACGGGCCGAGCTATGGATGTGATTTGCCAGCATACGGGTTGTGCTATGATTTGCCAACGTACGGGCTGAGCTATGATAAAATGTGTTGTTGAATCAGGTGTAATCCCAAGAGGGGGGTGAATTGGGTATTTAAAAAAAATTTTGACAATTATTTACTTCTTAAACTCTTCTTATATATTTACCAATGACTTCTTGTTACTCAATTACTAATGTGTAAGACTATCTAAGCTATACATGCAATATACACAATTTAAATGCGGTGCTGAAAATAAAGAGTAAAAGGAAGAGAGAAGACAAACACAGTTTTATGAGGTTCAACCATCTTGGCCTATGTCCTCGCCTTGAGCAAGCACTCAAGGATTCACTAAATCCCTGTTCCTTAAATTGGGACAGAGCTTCCCTTACAATCCGCTGCTTACAAGAGGCATAGCTTCCTCTTACTCCGCTGCTTACAAGAGATACAGCTCTCTCCTCACACACCGGTTCACACACTGAACCTTGTATACAATAGAATATGAAAAATAACACTCAAAAATGTTCTAACAAAAGCATGTGAGTACAAATAAAATTCCTAACACATTAACATATGATTAAACTTGAAGCCCATGAATGTATGAAAACGATACAATCGTTTTATGTATGATATACTTCAACACACAAATCCCTATTTAATCAAAACTCCCACGTGATGATATATTTAAAATGTTTTGGAGTATACTAGGGTTCTTAGTTCACTTTGCAAAAATGCACAAAATTTATTTGATGTGAACTTGTTAACAAAAACTTTGTCTTGAATATTAACTCAATCGAAAACACAAAGTTTTTCTTCCAAGTATTTAATCACAAATTGAGTATATTGTTTTTCAGAAAAATCCCTCAATAGAATATATAGGTATAAGTACCAAGGATATTTAATCAAGCTTTAGTATATCTAAAATATAGATCCTTTAGCAAACACACACTTGAATCAAACCTTTCAATCAATCACACATCCTAAATCAAGTAATGATCTTGTATAGAATAACTATGTATATGTATAGGCACTTTCAAGATCAATCTTGTAATCAAAATAGGTTTTTCAATAATAAGCTCTAAGAAAAATATATATGTATATTTATACTCTT
This sequence comes from Malania oleifera, assembly GCF_029873635.1. Lineage (NCBI taxonomy): Eukaryota > Viridiplantae > Streptophyta > Magnoliopsida > Santalales > Ximeniaceae > Malania > Malania oleifera. The sequence goes on from NC_080423.1 coordinate 22,644,307, forward strand.
GAATCAAAAACCAATCAACCAAGCTAAACAAGTTTTCTCAAGTAATGATCTTTTCAACATCAATTTTTGTACGTATATGCACACTCAAGATCAAAACTTTTCTAATGATAATCAAGAACACGTAATGAGATGAAAAGTTCTTAAGAATAATAACTTGAAAGATCAAACCTCAATACTAGATTGAAGTACAGTTGAGTAAACAAGTTCCCTTTTGAGAATCTGAGTTGATTTGCGTAAGCTCAAAGATTAGAGATTGAAGTGTAGGCAATCGTATAGCAATAGGAGCAATTTTTTCAATGTTCTTTCAACAAAGTGTGTTCTTCTCTTTCTTGTGTGTCTAACTTCTTTTGTAGGGTTTAGATATTCAGTATATATAGTGTCGTACCCTTAGAATTGATCTCAACTGTTGGATCAAAGAAAAAGCTCGCGAGTGCTTATAATAAAAATCTGATTTTTAAACTTTCCCACGACTTCAGGCAACCGAAGTAGGGTTTAGACTCCTAAAGTGGCAAGTTCAGGCGCCTGAGGTCCTCAGTTTAGGCGATCAAAGTGCCTCGGCCAGGTTCTGTGTTTCCCATTAATTCTTCAAGCTACCGAACTTAATCTTCAGGCAACCGAAAAAATTCTTCAGGCGACTGAAGTTGAGTTCAAGCTACCGAAGTGCACTTTTTCTCAATTTTTCTTTTCTAACTTAAAATTATGCTTTTCTTTCTTTCTTTGCTCTTTTATAAAAACTTTTTCCAAGATTTTAACAACATTTCTAAGTCCATGAATGTCCCCTAAAGATATATATATATATATATATATATATATATATATGAAATGCATGAATCCTAAAGTCTTTCTAAGTTATGTTGAGCCTCAAATTAAATCATATGAAAATGTAAGTACATGAGTTCTAAATACCCATTCCCAAATTGTTCTTGAACTTTTCCGCTTGCATCTTGATTCTTGTACTCTTTGATTTCCATGGAGCTTGCCAAGATTTGCTTGCTTTACTTTGTGACTTCCATGGCTCGTTATCCTTCTGTACATGTTTAATATAGTTCCTATTCACAACTCAATGCACAGATCAAATACCAAGTGATTTGTCATTATCAAAAACCAGATTGGACTTATAGAGTCAACATGTGTAATACCGGCGTATGGGCCGGTGATTTTCATGATATACGTATATATGCAAAATGATATGATTGACTTGATAATTAATGATATGAAATATCCATGTATCACAGTTTCAGTATATGTTATATGATACCAGAACCTAGTTGGCTTGGTCTAAGCTAGCACTTGCACGGTACCATTGCTATCTGTTTATGATCTTCGTGATCATGATATTTGTGTTAATGCCGCCATACGGAGTGGTGTAAGATTTGATGGTCGATGTGTTTTTTAAGAAGTGTGTGATCGCCCCTAGTGTACGGACCAAGTCAGGCAGACCCATCAGACTTATAAACTATACTTTTGATTTGGCAGTGGTTGGCCAACCATTGTCAGGTCCCGCCTCTGGGCCACACAACCTAGTCATGTGGGGGTAATACATGACAACAGCCAGCTAACCTACGAGGAATGTTTTTGTATTATTATTATATGAGATGAGATATGTTTATGAAAATGCAGTATGTATGCCATGTTTTGATGATATATATGTTTTCCCAGATTTGACAAATAGTTGCTGGATATGTTATGTATGGTATATGTATAACACGAAATACTCATGTTATTATACACTAGTATTAGTTTATTTCCCTTACTGAGAGGTGTCTCATCCCAAAATTTTATAAAAATTTCAGGAGCCCCAGATAGGAGAGCAGGAAAAGCCCCGCTGATCTAGTGTAGTTGTCTACCCTCTTTAAAGGGTAAGTTTTAGTAGAGACAGTTGGATTTTGTAGGATATGTCTCTAGATTTTGCTTTTGGGATGTATATATTGAGATACACTGAATTTAGTGACTCTGGTATTTGTAGTAATAAGATGGATGTTTTGTACTCATATTACTGTGATTATATGTTTCCTGCTGCTTAGGCTTCCGTTATATGTTTTGATGTATCCTTGGTACCCATGGGTCCAAGTGGATTATGATCTGCTGAGCTGGAATTTTTGATATTATATTTATATATATAAAAAAAAAAATTTATGTGGAAATTAAGCAAGTCGTCACACAACAAGTTTGACTTGGTTCGAGTGACTGAACCAAATTGAATAGAGTGTCCCCACGCGACCAAACCTTTGAGCGGTTTTTACCTTCCCCGAGTGCCCCAACTTTACGTTCAAATCCACCTTGGGCAACTGAAAGTTGAAGTTCAGTAAACCGAAGTTGAGATCGGGCGACCAAATCTTGGACTTTTGGAAAATTGCCTTGGTCAGCAAACCGAACCCTTATTTAGGCACCTGAACCTCAAAATTTCACTTTTTATATTGCGTCTGTTCGGGTAAGTGAACCTAAGGTCCAGGCGACCAAAACTCTCGGGTTGCCATAGTTTTACTACGGTAATTAGGGTTAATTTTTCATTATATTATTTCTAAAATCCCTAATATGTCCCTAACAGTAAAAAATTTCCCAGACTCTATATATACTTTTATAACTTAGATTAGCAACTTTAATTAGCTTTAAAATCCTCTCAAATTATTTTGTTAATCAAAGTTCCCCCAAACCATTTTTAATGCAAATATCTTTTCTTTGGGGTAAAATGTTTTAATCTCTCCAACTCTCTTTCATTCTTTCTTTGAAAATCATTTTTATAAGAGAGTGTTTATTTGGGCACTTGGTTTACATTCAAAGCATCTATACTCTCATTTACTCTTTACTTTGAAAATCTCATTGAGTAAGCTTTGAGATTTCTCTGCATATTTCCATGATAAATATGTTGTTGGAGAAATATATTTTTACATCCATGCTTTCATTGACAAAAAATCTTTATATTGCAAAAATTATTTTGAGAAACACACCCTTTCTCTACTAAGCATTAATTTCATATCATATTAGAGAGTGCATGTTTTATTGAGTTTTATTGTGTACATCTCTGCTTGTATTAAGAAGCATGTTTATATATATGAAAAATATTTTAGTGTATCAGTCGGGTTTATCCCGTAATTGAACTGGGGAGTCTCAGCCCCGTAAGTAAGACTGGTTCGGTTCATCCCGAAAATTGAACTGGAATTTTCCTCATCCCGTAAGGAGAGGATGTAACGGCTTCTGCTCCATCCGTTTAAGTGAGCAAGTATAGTGGAATCCTTGGAGGTATGCTCAAGGTAAGGGCATAGGCTGGTTTGGCTGAACCTCGATAACCAATATCGTATGTTGCTCTCCCCCTATCTCATTTGATTACTGTACTTTTATTTCCACACTTTAATTTCTCTATGTTTATGTCTGTTCATTTACAATTATAATCATTTGCATGCACATTTATTTTAAATGAGATACGCGTGTATGTCTGCACTGATAACTTAATTATTTTACATGCATGCTTTCAATAATTAATGGGATATGAACTGTGGTGAATTGGGCGAAATGTTTTAAATTAGCCGAAAAGTAAATGTCCAATTCACCCCCCCCCCCCTCTTGGAATCTTACTAATTCCAACAATTGGAATCAGAACCTGGATGCAATAAGCATAACCATTATTCGCATAAAGATTGCAACGACTCATATTTCAGTGTATCCCTGTTTTGAGGGTCAAGTCTTTGCAAATCCTCCCCTAGTTTTATTGTGTAGGTTTTACGATTTGAAATTTGAAAATAATTTTTGTAAAATCAATTGATTGGAGGATTTGGAAAGTATTTGTCAAAGGAAATCATATCCCATAGAAAAATAATTTTAAAATGCATAATTTTTCCAAAACCTAAAATGATTTAAAAGTGCATGACATGTTTCTTAAGGCATATCATTTGAGTGTCATGCATGTGTTTATCTTGTGCCTTAGTTACTAATTCTTGTGATATATATATTGTGTTAAATATTTTGTTGAATCATGTGTTATAGCATGTTAGCTTATGAGATGCTTAAAAAGAAAATTTCATTAATACTCATAAGATAAAGGATTTATAATATGCAAGGGGTTACAATACTTTAAATGGTTAATTAAATAGTGTTTTATGCTTAAAATTCTAAATTTTAATATACACCATTATCATCTTGAGAACCATAAGAAAGACAAGTCAACACGAAAATTAAAGTGTTATGTTCAATCTATGCTTAATATAATAAATATCATTATGATTGGCTATTATATAACAATATTGGTTGTAGAATGATTTTGGTTGAAAATCCCCTTCAAATGGACAATGGTTTTAATTTGTGAAATGATACTATATGTGCTATTTTTAAATATTTTTAAATATAGCATACTATTTTGTTCATCACTCAGCAATGGGGTTTAGGGAATTTATCTATTACTGTATATCATACAACCCTGAACTCATAATGCTTTTAAATGTTTAAATTTAAGGAATTCATAGGCTCATCCCCATATTAGAAAATATTGGTTATGCCAAATACTATTGATTAAATATAAAACTCTTTAGTTGCATAACAAAGGGGGAGCAGAAAATTAAAACTCATGCAATAAGCAATAAACTGTATTATACTGATCTTATTATATTTATTGGATGATTTTTTGGTACTGAGTGCAAATATCCATTTGTGCTAAATGATTATATTTTTTGATGAATGGATTATATTTGATGCATTGATTAAACTACTGAATGCATGCCTGTATTAAATGTCTCCTACATGACGGATGTAGTGATGTGAATGGCATGCTGGTAGTGGATATAGGTTCTTGCATGCTTGAGCTGAATTATAAATTGATTGCGTGAATCTATCGGGTACATGGAAAAATGGGAAAGTTCAATTTATAGGCGAAATGCTGCTGAAATTTTGGTAGAATTTTTCCCATAAATGAAACCAGGTATTTGGATAGATAGTTTAATGCATGCCCAAATATTTTTGAAAGGATGAGTGAATCATAATGAAATTATTATTCTCACCCTTTGTTGAAAGTGCATGCAAATTACTATATAGGTAAGTACATGTCAAATCCAAACGACTATGTAAATCAAAAACACGTACACGTTCTATCATCATAGGAGGGACTAGTTCATAGACACTATTTGGTCCAATTCTTTGGGTTATACACTTTAACTCAGGATGCAAATGGTAAAGCATCATCCTTTTAATTGAACATACCATATTTTGATGATGGTCCATAAACTTGGACAATTGCATGACTTGGGGGGATTTTTTTATTTTACGCACTCTCATCGTGTTTTGAGGTGTGTCATCCTCTTTGGTCCCCTATTGCATTACCCTTGAGTATAGCGTTGATTGGCTATTGTGTATTTAAATTGAAATGCAATATGTCATGTTGTGTGCTAAATGTTTAATATTTGTTGTATGTTGAAATATTTGAAAGGATGAACTTTTGATGAATATTTTTACATGACTATCATCCTTGAAATTTATTGCAAGTATGCGTGCATACAAATATATAAGGGGAGATTAAGCCCCACTCATAATAAAAATAAATAAGTACTTAATGTTAATAATTTCTTGCGTGCTAAGTAATAATTAAGAAAGATGAACATGTGATGGATGTGTTTGAATGAAATTCATCCTTGAGTGTAAATGCACTTATATATGTCTGAGACTATATCGGGGAGTTTAAGCCCCATCCATAAGAAAAGGATTTAAGTCACCTATCCCATGGACTCATACTTTCATTGTTTTCACTTTTTGAGTCCGAAATTTTTTTTGGTACATGAATATCATATCCTGTCTCTACTTAATCATTCTTTGATATGGATTGTTCACGATATGGATAAACACCATGCAAGACCTATTGCTCAATATTTAGAGCATGCGTGTTTAAGGAACTTTTATTGGTGAGATTCATATATCTAGTAAAATCTATTTAGAATAAAATTTAGTTAACAAAATCTAAGTACCTAGAAATTAAATTCCTATCTTGTTGTGCCCACCAACTTTTCTTGCTTAGATTTGATGTTTTGAATTCATTGTGGCATATGCTTTATTGTAATGATTTTATTGATTATCATAAAAGAAAAATATTTTATTGTCCACAGTTCTTTGTTTTGCCATATGATCCCTATTTTCTAAATTTATTTAATATCTTTGGATCGATGTGGCCACATATTTCTAGTACTTTGTGATTTGTACTTAAATAATAAAGTAGAAAAATTATGCTTGCTTGCTCTTTGAATTAAAGTTTCTTTCTCAGCAAGGATTGCCCCCAGTGTTTATTGAAAGCCATAAAGGGGATCATATATTTTTACACATATATATTAAAAGCAAGAATTGAACTTATTTAGAATATACCTTATTTCTTGCTTATATGTGTGAATGCTTTCATGACTGTGCTAGTATTACATTGAAATCTTTATGTCATGAAATTTATTTTTTTTAAGGGTAATGCATAACTTGCTCATTGAGTATTATGAAATGCATATGAACTAGTTAGACCGTTTTTATGCTCAAACATATATTCTTTATATGTCGCATGTTCTTAAATTCTAATATTTGTGGGGACTTACATAGTGATTAAATTGAAATGGTTTGTGTATATTTCTGGTCTGATCATATTTGTCATGGCATTTTAAATTTGAATGACCAGTTAAACTTTTGTGTGTGTTTCATTGCTATATTTTTTAACAGTTCAAATTTTTATGCCTATAATCTATACTAAAAAGAGGGAGAGTGTTATTTTAAAAATTACTTTAAAAAGGGGGAGTTTTCTGTGTTAAGTTTGTTTTAAATGATAATATTATTTTCTACTTAACTTAGCCCTTTTTGCTGATGTCAAAAGAGGGATAATGTTTTTGAGAAAAATGATAATGACCAAAAGGGAAATTGTTAGGGGCAAATATCTGAGCATGTGTTTTGACGTTAAAACTAAATGCATAATCTTTTGTAATGTCTTCTTTCATGAATATACTTGAGCGATTATGTTTATTTTTACATTATGCATATTCTTAGGGGGTGCCTTTTCAGCTTGTACCATTTTGCTTTTGGCTGTTTGTGATCATCAAAAAAGGAGGAGATTATTGGCTTTTTGAGTCCGGTCTCTATTTTGATGCTGACAAATCACCAATATCTTATGTGTGCATTTAGTGTGTGAACAGGTTTTCATGTCAGCACGAACATAATATGCAGATAAAAGGATGCCAAACGAACTTCAAGAGCGATATTATCTAGCATATTTCATAATTTTTATTATCCTGGTCTATAATAATGAATGCATATGCATGAAATGATTTAAATGCTCAGACAGAACTATAGACAAACCTTAGGGCTGACTTTAGTCGACCAACGCCAGGTTTTTATAATAAATTAAAATGCCTAGACCTTAAATTGACCCTAGGTCTCTACACATAATTTTTGCTTAAAATCACGACAAAATCTTAAGTGTGAAAGGACTTCAGGCAACTGAATTGTGTGCATTGAAAATGCCTCGGTCGACTGAATGGTTGACTTGTCAACAAGTTTGACTTGGTTCGAGTGACCGAACCAAATTGAATGGAGTGTCCTCGGGTGACCGAACCTTTGAGCGCTCACTTTTCACCTTCCCCGGGCGCCCAAACTTCATGTTCAAATCCACCTTGGGCAACCAAAAGTTGAAGTTCAGTAAACCAAACTTAAGACCGAGTGACCGAATCTCAAACTTTTGGAAAATCGCCTTGGTCGGCAAACCAAACCCTTATTCAGGCACCCGAACCTCAAAAGTTCACTTTTTCTGTTATGTTAGTTCGAGTGATCGAACCTTAGGTCCAAGTGATCGAAACTCTCGGGTTGCCATAATTTGATTGCGGTAATTAGGGTTAATTTTTCATTCAACAATTTTTAAAATTCTTAATATGTTCCTAACGGTCAAAAATTTCCCAGACTCTATATATACCACTTTCATAACTTAGATTAGCAACTTTGATTAGCTTTAAAATCCTCTTAAATTATTTTGTTAATCAAAGTTCCCCCAAACCACTTTTAGTGCAAAAATCTTTTCTTTAGGAAAAAATGTTTTAATCTCTCTAACTCTCTTTCATTCTTTCTTTGAAAATCACTTTTACAAGAGAGTGTTTATTTGAGCATTTAGTTTACATTCAAAGCATCTATACTCTTATTTACTCTTTGCTTTGAAAATCTCATTGAGAGTAAGCTTTGAGATTTCTCCACATATTTCCATGGTAAATATGTTGTTGGAAAAATATATTTTTGTATCCATGCTTTCATTGAAAAAAAATCTTTATATTGCAAAAATCATTTTGAGAAACACACTCTTTCTCTATTGAGCATTAATTTCATATCATATTGGAGAGTGCATGTTTTATTGACCTTTATTGTGTACATCTCTGCTTGCATTAAGAAGCATGTTTATATATACGAAAAATGTTTTAGTGTATTGGTTGGGTTCAGCCCAGAATTGAATAAGAGAGTCTTAGGGCCGTAAGTGAGATTGGTTCAGTTCAACCCAAAAATAGAATTGGGGAGTCTCAGCCCCATAAGTGAGACCGGTTCGGTTCATCCCTGAAATTGAACTAGGGTTTTCCTCGCCCCGTAAAGAAAGGATTTACTGACTTCTGCTCCGCCCGTTTAAGTGAGCAGGTATAGTGAAACCCTTAGCGGTATGCCCAAGGCAGGGATGTAAGCTGATTTGGACGAACCTCGATAACAAATGTCATGTGTTACTCTCTCCTTATCTCATTTGATTACTGTACTATAATTTCCGCACTTTAATTTCTATATGTGTATGTCTGTTCATTTACAGTTATACTCATTTGCATGCACATTTATTTTGAATGAGATACACATGTATGTATTTACTGATAACTTAATTGTTTTACGTACAAGCTTTCAATATTGAATGGGATATGAACTGTGGTGAATTGGCAAAATATTTTAAATTAGCCAAAAAATTTTAAATGTCCAATAGACCCCCCTCCTCTTGGGATCACACCAATTTCAACACTTAAGCAACTTATCATTTACATTCATAATTTAACTAACTTCTCATTTTGATTAAGCTTCTTGTTGGCTTTACAAGGCTTAATATCCCTTAATATACTATTTTGATGCTAACAAACAAGTAGAACTTAACATGCTTTGTTTAAATGATGAATTTTCAGGACTCAATGATGAATGCAAGGTTAAAGAATTTATGAAAACTTATATTTCAAAGAAGGATGATCAATATGAAGCTTAAAGCATGGATTAAAAAATGGATTTAATGATAAAGCTTGAAGATCATGAGAGCATGAGGATTAAAGAAAACTTGATGAAAGCTCAAAGAAAGATGAAGCAAGCATAAAGACCTCAAGGAATTCAAGAATTGAAAATTTGAAATAGTCAATAGGAAATTTCATGTAAGTACTTCAAAGAATTTCAATATGGATGCGTAAAACTTTTAGGTTAATTTATGGACCTAGATACCTTTTAACATACTTGGAAAATATTTTTATAAGGTCAAAAATTGTTTCAAAAAGGTTAGAATTATTTTTGGAATGAAAAGCACCAAAAAGAGGATTTTCCAAATGCTATTAATTTTTCTATATCCTCATTGAGGTGCATTTTTATCTATTAAAACCTCCTTATTTTAAACTGTGTTCAAGATGAAAGTTGTAGGATTTTATCTTAGCATCAATTTTTCTATATCCTCATTGAGGTGCATTTCCAAAGAGTGTTGAAGCTTGCATACTTCCATGAATCTAATAATGCTGCAGTTAACTTATACTTGGGAAATTAATTGGTTGTTTGGTTTGAATATTGTGCTTAATTGATTGGTTGTTTAATAGTATTGTTGATTGGATAAAAGAATCTAAGTTCTTTTGTGAATAAAGATTTAAACAAACAAGTCAAGAATTGTTTAAAGGAATTAAAAGAAAGTTTTAAAATCCAATTAACCCTCCTCTTGGGACTACACCTTACTTTTCACTTCTCCCCCTTTTGACATCAACAAAAAGGAATGAAACAGAAAATTCAACATGCAATTCTCAATAGGACCGTTAACCACCATTCAGTTCAAAAATAATAGGTTTAATAGTTAGCGTGCAATTTTCAAACAATATATTCATCAGTATGTCCATTAAACCATCATGCAACATATCATCAATAAGATCCTTTTCTGGCATATAGTTCACAATATTCCGAATATAGTAATTCGGATAAAATAGCATAAGTATTAAGCATTCATGACAAGAAAATAACTAAGAGCTTTTTAAAAAAATAAAGTATCACAATATTACCACCCAAATTGTTTTCATCAAGTGAATTCAAACAAACAACTAGTCCTCATTGAAATCATCACCATGGAAAGATGTCTCCTCCTCATCATCATCATCATCCTCATCGCCCGAACTCGCTTCCATGGGAGCTTTTCCTTTCCAAGAGGAAGCACTACCCATATGTCTCTCAATGCATGCAAGTCTCTAATCAAGCGAATTAAAATTGGACTGGAGTGCATCATATTTTGTATCCATATTGCCACAAAAAGCACTCAGTTGGGAGTCCATATGTCGATGATAATCTATGAACCATAAAGGAGCATTAATGTCTGGAACAGTTGGAGCAGGTGGTGCATCCTAATGTGGATCTTGACCATGAGGCCGATCTTCTTGTAAACCTACATTGCCTTACTGAGCTCTATTTGGCTTAGGTACCCATCCATATGCTTGAACCAACTCGTATCCCATGAGTTTCATAATAGTGGATGAAAAGAGAGTATAGGGATTAAGGAGGATAAGTTGGCAATACCAAGATGATCAAAAATGAGGTTCAAGATACCTCCATAAGGAAGAATAACTCGCTTTGTTTTACCTTTCGAAATCATCCATTTTAGGATTAGGGAAGGAAGACCCAGGTGTTTGCCATTGTACATGAAGGGACTTTCAAAATAGACCTAAGATCTTGCTTTAGTGCATATGGATAACAAAAAAAAAAAAAATTAATCTGATCATGCAAACCCTAATTACGTGATTAAGATTATACCTGCGAGATTTGTCTTGTTTGATCCCAAATCTGCAAGTATGAAAACAAGCTCTTGAAGATGACAGGGAACATTCTACTGTATTCCTTGAACATGCCTTGCTTCTCAGAGAGTGGGCTCATAGGCGGCTGCTAGGGTTTTCTTCTCTCACGAAAAAGTCTACCTCCGTGAGAATTCGCTCATCGAACCCTAGTTGTTAAGTGGAGCCCGTGTATATAGGCTACAATAGGGATCTCTAGGCAAATATGACTAGGGCTTCCCACGTAATTAAGAATTCCTAATCCGACCCGAATTTATCCTTAATTACATTAATTATAATTCATACCACTAAAGAATTATAACTGCACTCCTTGTTATATTCAAAATTAAATTTCAAGCTCCTATTGTTAAATACTTATTTATATCCCCATGTAAATATTACTGATACCCATCTATTAAATTAAATTATTGAAAATTTTATTAATTGACATATTAATTCCCTAAGACCTTCCACTTAACTTATTTGATGTGCCGGATTCAAAAATCCACCGACAGGGTTTGACACAATCAAAAATTATAAGCTTCCTCAAGGGGTATCATCAATCCCGATACCAGGACGTGGATTTCATCAATAATTAATATTCACCATGCACATAACATCATCACCCAAGTCACTGAGTTTATTGATCCATAAAGAATCTCACTCTTCTATGAATCAAAGTAATAAACACTATATGCACGTGTCCAATAATCATTCCAAGATTAAGAGCATAAGCACTTATAATAACCATGAGGTATTAATTGTTTTATATAGTCAGTATAAAAAACATTACCCCTAGACGGTCCTATTCAATACACACAAAGTGTACTAGCACAAGGAGTTGGAATTGTATCATTCCCAATAGTCAAGATAGACCTATTAAAACATTGTGCTACAGTCCTACCCATGATGTGTTCAATTTCATTAAGACTATGAACAAAAAGCTTATACTCTATAAGAATTGATGATCTAATCTTCTGTGTATAAGTCGTACTCTTCACACTAGATCACCTACTATATAGAATAAAAGACACACATGCATAATCATTAAATAAATAATGTCAGGCAAACATTGCTCACAAAGATTCTTATTAAAATGGAATAACTGAAGTTATTGATAAATACTAAAATCAATTACATAAAGCATGTCTTTTAGTATAAATCCCCAACAATACAAACACCACATTACAAAACAATCTAAGTAGGACAGATGGTCTCGAGACCCAACCCTAGGTAGAATGTTGTAAGCGATGAGTAAATGAATTATTTTTGCTTTAGGGGTTAGTTGCCTGTATAAAGGCAGGTGGCCAAAGTATATAGGTTGCTCAGTTATGATAAGAGGTAAGAACTTTTGTGGGGTAAAGTCATGGCCTTTTCCAAGTTTGCATAAAATAATCAAACCAAGTTTGGGTAAATGCCTCATTCTTGATATGAAATAAATCTATCTCATCCTATGTTGGCTTTATGGGAAGTCAGCAGTCAACCATGTTAGGAGGGATCATAGCAATGGGCCCTAGCTTAACAGTGTTTGGCGCGTCAGCCCGTCGTGTGATACCTCGTAAAAGAAAGGCTTAAAAGGATTAGATGTTACTACCTATATCAACAAGGTGCACCTTTCTTTTTGGGAGCCTTCCCATAAGAACTCCACAGTTAAGCGTGCTTGGCTTGGAGTAATCTTGGGATGGATGACCTTCTGGAAAGTTTTCTCAGGAAATGTGTGAATGAGGACAAAACACACTAAAAAGGACACGTGTTGATCTGTGGAGCCAGTCATTAATCTAATAAGGCCTGCCCCTGTTGTTTTGTCTAGGTGGAGGAGGAGAGACGCGGTGCTCCCTGGCAGACCCAGGTTGGGGCATTACAAAATGGTATCGGAGCAATTACCCAGCCAAAAGTGTGATGAAATTCACGTCGTCTAGGTTTGGAAATGTGGGTTCGTAACGAGAACGTTGCGTTCTGTAAGTGGGGGAGAATGTGATACCCAATAGAAGAAAGGCTTAAAAGGATTAGATGTTACTACCCATATCAAAAAAGTACACCTTTCTTTTCAGGAGCCTTCCCAAAAGAACTTTATGGTTCAACGTACTTGGCTTGGAGTAATCTTGGGATGGGTGACCTTCTAAGAAGTTTTCTCAGGAAGTATATAAGTGAGGACAAAACACACTAAAAGGACACATGTTGGTCTGTGGGGCCAGTCATTAGTCCGATAAGGCCCGCCCCCTGTTGTCTGGTCCAGGTGGAGGAAGAGGGACGCAGTGCTCCCTAGTAGACCCAGGTTGGGGGATTACATGTCGGCACCCCTACTTGGAATTGGTGCAGCCCCACATTTCCACCCGATGCTTAGTGTGGGGCTCTACGCTACTATTTAAAGGAAAAAAGTTGTGCTCCTTCTACCAGCCCATTGATACCCCTGTTTGGAATTGATGTAGCCCCTCATACCCACCTAACGCTTAGTGTGGGGCTCTGCGCTGTCGTTTAAAGGAAAATGTTGAGCCCCTTCTACCAAAGAACCAGTAGCGCTTGATCTTGACATCCTAAGACTTTGAACATATGAAGAATGTTTGGGAAACTCTCTTGCCTAAAAAGAATATTGTAATAACCCGAAAAAAAAATTAAAAAAAAATATTTAAAATTATTAATTAATTAGTTGGTTAAACACTATTAAATTAATATATTAAATAAAAAAATAAAAAGAAATAGTATAAAAAATTTAAGACTAGTTATTAATTAATTAATTAATTAATTAATTAATCATTATTGAATTAAATAAATGAATAAATAAAAATTTGAAAAAATTTATAATGAATGAATGAATTAATTAAGTATTATTAAATCTAATATATTAAATAAATAATATGATATACATATATATATAAGTATATATATATATATATATATAAAATAAAAATATATTATTATTATATTATATGTAAAGTAAGTATAAAAGAAGAAGAAGAAGAAGAAGAAGAAGAAGAAAAAGAAGAACTCTGGATCTATCTAGAGCATAGAGAGAGTGACCACCCTGAAAGCTCCATACACTCTCCGTCTCCGCCTCTCTCCCTTCTCTCATTTCTGGACAGATATTCGACCGATCGGGAAACGGAAGGTGTCGTTGGATTCCTAACTCCGTCACCGACATTTTTATTAGAGCATATTTGTTGTGGAAGTGGCGTAGGCACCATTCCTGGGGTAAGACAGTTTTTTTTTAATTTCTCAATTTCTTATTAAATTTGCTGTTAAATTGATGATCAGGCACTACCATGGGGTCCTCGTCGTGATCATCATCATTTTAGCGTAGGTAATTTTTCAATTGGGTTTTCTAGGCCACATTCCAAAGTGAGAGTGAGATTTGAAAATTTTGATAATTTGGCTATATTTAAGGGTATATTTATTTATTTAGAATTTATGGGCTTAGACAATATAAAAATAATATTTTATTTAGGATTAATTTAATGGAAGTAGGATTTTTGATTGAGGGTCCGGGTGAGCACCGCAGGTATTTTTCGGGGTCCTGTTGGCGTAGTTCAAGAAACCAAATAAGGGAAAAAAGATATATTAAACCAAAATTTTTATGAATTTCATGAAAAAATAAATTGTGTTATCTATACGTGTATATGTTTCGGTATGGGTAAAATGCCAACTGTTTAAATTATATTTTTCGAGTTTAGGATTATTTATTAGATATGTATATGCGAAAATGAACTGATGAAAGTGGAAAAATATTTTCAGGATAATTATGTAAGAAATGAAAGGTATTTTCAGTATATAAACGTTAAATGTTGGTTGGTTTATTTTTCAGGTAATGTATGAATTTTACTACTAAATTGTGTAGCATGAGTAAATAAGAATATTATGTGAAAATATGTTATATGTATGAGATGCAGGTTAAGTAAGTAATGCATTGTGAATAAAACATGATATGGACTATGTTGCTTGTGTGTGTTATTGGAACCATATAAACAACTGAAAAATGCTGGATAAACAGCTGAAAAATGTTGGATAAAATAGCTGAAAGATGTTAGGTAAAACATCTGAAAGATGCTGGGTAAATGTTTGATAGCTGAAAAATGCTGGGTAAAATAGCTGAAAGATGTTGGGTGAAATAGTTGAAAGATGCTGGGTATGAAATGAAATGAAATGAAAAGGGAAATGAACGGAATGGAAATAAAATGTGAAATGTAAACAATGTAAAATGGGAAAGAATCATATAAAGTGAAATGAAATGTAATGTTTAAGCTATGAACATGAATGGATGTGTATGATTGAATAATGACAGAAAAGAATAATGTATTATGATTTAGAAGTATTTATGTATGTAGAACATGTTACGTTTGGGCTGGGCACACTCTTTTCCTGAGGGCTTGCTGAGTAAGGCGAGTGCACTAGTAGTTTCAAATATAGCAGTAGCTGCATAACGTACTAGGACAGAGGGAACCTACTTGTATGGGTGGGTAGATTTCCCTATCCTTAGGGTCTTTGCTGGTAAGCTTTGTATGAATTGTGTGAGTATGAGATCAATTTATCATTTGAGGGCTTACTGAGTAAGGTGAGTGCTCTTATATGCTTTAGCTATGACTTTTGGGTTGCCTAAGTATTAGAGCAGAGGGCTGCTACTTGTATAGGTGGGTAATCACCCATATTCTCAGGTAGTCTCGTGGCTTAAATCTTTTGCACGTGTTTGAATAGGATCAAAAAATGATTTCATAAATTATGTTAACGATTTTCAAATGTTAAATTTTACGTTGTTATATAAACTCATGTTAGCCACACACTATTTTAATATATTGTTTCTTCCCTTACTGAGATGTGTCTTAACCGGATATAAATGTATTTTTTTTTTCAGAACCTCCTTAAGATTGAGCTTAAAGAGCTCGAGGTTTTATAGTATTTTTTGGGAGATATAAGAAAAAAAAAAAAAAAAAAAAAGGGTATAAACATTTTAATGATGTTTTTGGAAATGTTAATATTTTATATTTTATGTCTTATGTTTTAAAGATGATAGGAAAGGAATGATTGTGAATACTGGATGTTTTTTTGGGATATGTATATACGTTAAATACAGGTGGAAGCATGATTTATTGCAGTGTGTAGATAGATTTTAGAAAACTCTGGTATTATATTTGTGGAGATTATATTTATGTTTTTCACTGCGTATATGTTGATTATGGATTATCAGAGATTTTATCAGGTATAATGCGCCGGACCCGGGTTTAAGGGTTCAAAGCGTTATATTATGGTATCAGAGCCATGTCCAGCCGAAAGTGTGATTAGATTCACATCTCCTGGATATGGAAATATTAGAGTATTAAGTTAGAGATGATTCATACCAGAGTATAGGATTGAGTTGCGATAAGGATAGTGATGGGTAGATTAAGATACAGATATAAATTCAGAGTTGTGTTTCATAAGTTTGGGGGCAGAAATTCCTTAATGGTCTTCTGTGTTTTTCTGAAGAAGTAGCTAACTTCAGAAAATTATGGTAAATTCATCGATGGTGATGTTTCTGAGCAGAGAAATTAGAACTCAGGATTTGAACTTGATGGTTAGGTTAGTTGATTTCAGAGGTTAAGGAAAATGATTGATTAGTTAGCAAAATTTTGAGGACAAAATTTTCTAAAGGAAGAATGTAATAACCCGAAAAAAAAATAAAAAAAATTAATTAATTAATTAATTGATTAAACACAATTAAATTAATGTATTAAATAAAAAAATAAAAAAAAATAGTATGAAAAAAAATTAAGACTAATTATTGATTAATTAATTAATTAATCATTATTGAATTCAATAAATAAGTAAATAAATAAAAAATTTTAAAAAACTATTATTATGAATTAATTAATTAATTAAGTATTACTAAATCTGATATATTAAATAAATAATATGATATACATATATATATATATATAATGGTTAAAGTATATATATGTATATATATATATATATATAATAAAATATATTATTATTATATTATATGTAAAGTAGGTATAAAAAAAAGAAAAGGAAAGAAGAAGAAGAATAAGAAGAACTCTGGATCTATCCAAAGCTCAGAGAGAGTGACCACCCTGAAAGCTCCGTACAATCTCCGTCTCCGCCTCTCTATTTCCCCTCATTTCTCAATAGATATTCGATCGATTAGGAAACGGAAGGTTCCGTTGGATTCCTAACTCCGCCACTGACATTTCTACTAGAGCAGATTTGTCGTGGGAGCGGCGTAGGCACCATTCTTAGGGTAAGGCAGTTTTTATTTAATTTCTCAATTTCTTATTAAATTTGCTGTTAAATCGACGATCAGGAACCACCATGGGGTCCTAGTCGTGATCATCGTTATTTTGGCGTAAGTAATTTTTCAATTGGGGTTTTCTAGGCCCCACTCTAAAGTGAGAATGAGATTTGAAAATTTTGGTAATTTGATTATTTTTAAGGGTATATTTATTTATTTAGAATTTATGGGCTTAGAAAATATTAAAATAACATTTTATTTAGGATTAATTTAATGGAATTAGGATTTTTGATTTAGGGTCCGAGTGAGCACCGCAAGTTCTTTTTAGGGTCCCTATTGGCATAGTTCAAGAAACCAGGTAAGGGGAAAAATATATATTAAACCAAATTTTTTATGAATTTAATAGAAAAATAAATTGTGTTATATATACATATATATGTTTCGATATGGGTAAAATGTCAACTATTTAAATTATATTTTTCGAGTTTAGGGTTGTTTATTAGATATGTATATGCGAAAATGAACTGATGAAAGTGGAAAAATATTTTCAGAATAATTATGTAAGAAATGAAAGGTATTTTCAGTATATAAACGTTAAATGTTGGTTGGCTTATTTTTCAGGCAATGTATGATTTTTACTGTTAAATTGTGCGGCATAAGTAAATAGGAATGTTGTGTGAAAATATGTTATATGTATGAGATGCAGGTTAAGTAAGTAATGCATTGTGAATAAAACATGATATGGACTATACTGCTGTGTGTGTTAATGCAACCATGTAAATAGTTGAAAAATGCTAGGTAAACAGTTGAAAAATGCTTGGTAAAACAATTGAAAAATGTTGGGTAAAATAGCTAAAAAATGCTGGGTAAATGTGTAACAGCTGAAAAATGTTAGGTAAAACAGCTGAAAGATACAGGGTAAATGTATGACAACTAAAAAATTGCTGGGTAAAACATCTGAAAGATGCAAGGTAAAATAGTTGAAAGATGCTGGGTATGAAATGAAATGAAATGAAAAGGGAAATGAATGGGATGGAAATGAAATGTGAAATGTGAACAATATAAAATGGAAAAGAATCATTTAAAGTGAAATGAAATGTAATGTTTAAGCTATGAACATGAACGGATGTGTATGATTGAATAATGACAGAAAAGAATAATGTATTATGATATTAGAAGTATTTATGCATGTAGAACATGTTACGTTTGGGCGGGACGCACTCTTCACTTGAGGGCTTGCTGAGTAAGGCGAGTGCACTAGTAGTTTCAGATGTGGCAGTAGTTGCATAACGTACTAGGGCAGAGGGAGCCTACTTGTATGGGTGGGTAGATTTCCCTATCCTTAGGGCCTTTGCCGGTAAGTTTTGTATGAACTGTGTGAGTACGAGAACAATTTATCACTTGAGGGCTTACTAAGTAAGGTGAGTGCTCTGGTATGCTTTAGTTGTGACTTTTGGGTTGCCTAAGTATCAGAGTAGAGGGGTGCTACTTGTATGGGCGGGTAATCATCCCTATCCTTGGTTAGTCTCGTGGGTTAAATCTTTTGCATGTGTTTGAATAAGATCAGAAAATGATTTCAAAAATTATGTTAATGATTTTCAAATGTTAAATTTTACGTTGTTATATAAACTCATGTTAACCACACACTGTTTTAATATAATGTTTCTTCCCTTACAAGGATGTGTCTCACTCAAATATAAATGTATTTTTTTTTCAGGACCTCCATGAGATCGAGCTTAGAGAGCTCGAGGTTTTATAGTTTTTTTTTGGGAGATATAAGGAAAAAAAAAAGGGTAAACATTTTAATGATGTTTTTAGGAATGTTAATATTTTATATTTTATGTCTTATGTTTTAAAGATGATGGGAAAGGAATGATTGTGAATACTGGATCTTTTTTGGGATATGTATATATGTTGAATACAGGTGGAAGCATGATTTTATTGCGGTGTGTAGATAGATTTTAAAAGACTCTGGTGTTATATTTGTGGAGATTATATTTATGTTTTCCGCTGTGTATATGTTGATTATGGATTATCAAGGATTTTATCAGGTATAACGCGTCGGACTCGGGTTTAAGGGTTCATGGCGTTACAAATATCTATGATCTAACCAAGAATCAACTTGGTAGGCCTAATATGCTTGCTGTACATTCTTTTGGCCGCAGGAGGGACAAGCCACCGTTGAATAGCTTCTGAGTCATCCTTTCCTGAGGTTTGGCTTTGGTTTGCCCTAGTTTTCGTTCTAAGCATGATTTGGAAGAAATTATTTTGATAAATCTACAAAACTGAGAGGGTAAGGCAAGATTTTGGTCTTTAAGGGAGGATTAGGGGCTAAAACTGAGTGGGAGAGCTTCAAAGAGTGAAAGAAAAACCTAAATAGGAGAAAAGAGTCGGGTTCAGGTGCTTGAGGGTGTGAAATTTTAGGGTTTTCACGAACAGTTAGTACTTATATCTGAGCGATTCAGGCGCGTGACCTGAACGTTCAGTTGCCTAAATTGCCTAGGTATTTAAAATACATAAGTCAATAGCTGTTCAGTTGATTAAGGACAATGGTTCATTCACCTAAAGTGATTGAACTTTAAAAAAAACACAAGTTAGTAGCTATTCAATCGACTGAGAGTGATGAGTTAGTCGATTGAAGTTAAAAAAAGTCAACTAACTTGAACTTTTGACCCCAAACACTTAACTTAATGAATTACTTCCTCTCAAATCACTTCCTTACAATGCAATAATCCTAATTCTCATCGTATTGAGATGAAACAGTCCTCTTGAAGAGGTTTTGTGAAAATATCTGCCCATTGTTCATCTGATCTTACGAATTTGAGAGTGATATCTTTCTTTTGTAAGCATGTGATCTTTAAGGAAATGATGTCTTATGTCAATATGCCTAGTCAATTAAAACATTGTGCAATCCAACCCTACTTTGTTGTCTCCAACAATGCCATTTTTATATTCATTTGTTTCCAATACTAATGTCATCAATAAGCTTGGGAATTAATCTTCACGATTATTTTAATTAATTTCAACCTTGATCAATACTCTTGTATTTACAGTGGTTAAGGAATTTTTCATAGATGGAGTAAAGAAAATTTTTCTACTTGGAATTTATAAACTCTTTGAATTTCTTAATAGAAGCATCTTATATGATCATGGAATGAAAGCTTTTAATTGATTATGAATAGCTTACTCAATAAGTTTAGAAGGATACTTAGATGCATTTTTATTTTTGAATCAACTGTATGTTGCGAGTGTTCAAAACCAATTTGCATTACACTAGCACTTGATGACCTATCAGTGTCTTGAGATAATGATCATATGAATATCCTGTTTATTTAATATCTGACACGCCGAATTACTGATTTTTCAATTTGTCTGTCTTTTATTTTTTGATCAATTATTAATGTTTTGAGATGAATTTAGAATTTGATGGGAAACAATACTAAGACTATTATGATCTTCCTTGAAACTAAATTTTGTGCAATGGAAAATATATGATATGGTTTAGATATTTAACCTTAAGCATACATCAATTATTTTTTAATTATTCAATTAAAGTAGACACCTTTGTGTATGGGACGTTGATTTTCTACGGTAAGCTATCTCATCCCTTAAGCTATAGCTAGTATTTTAACCAATTAACTACGATATACACAGTTAAGAGGGGCTTTTATATTGATCCTTTGAATTTCTCATATTTACTTAACTTTTCAAGATCTTTGATATAGTAGACACATCTATTTGGATTTTATATGTTAAGCATAGTCCACTATTAGAACATTATTATAGCCATTACTAAATCTCTTAATATATTAGGATTGACCAACTCAACCTCTACAGGCTATTAAGGTATCACTAACCCTTTTTATTTTGGTATAATTGAACCTTCTTAATTCCTAAAAAGGGATTGTTGACTTTTTGAGTCTGATCATTGGTTTTGATAATGACAAACCACATGTTACTAATGTGTGTGCCTAAGTTGAACAGGTTAATTATTCAGATCACATATATGAAGTGAAGTGGAAGCCAGAAAAGCCTTAAGCGAGCCATCTGGCGTATTCCATGATCTGAGGAACAAAAGAAGAAGATACTTATTTTAAATGTAAATGCATTTGGTATTTGTATTTTGGGTCTCTAATATTTGTATCTGCATGCATGATATGAATAAACTCAACAAGACCGTAGTTTGACCATATGGAACCGAATGACCTTAGGGCACCTTGACCGACGCCAGATTTTTGGGGTTAACTCTCAAAGGCCTTAGACTGACCGTAGAATTATTTATCATGTGACTAGAGACAATCTTATAAAGAGTATAGGACCCAAATGCTCAAATTGGCATGTTCGGTCGATCAAACTTCAATACGTAGAACCATTCGGTCGACCGAACCTCCCTATTGTCAACAGTTTGACCCTTAGGTCGACCGATTATAAAATGAGTTGCAACACTCTGGTCAACCGAACTGACACGTCGGGAGAGCCCAACGCCCTGGTTGACCGAACCTTTAATAGAAAATTGACCTGGTCGACTGAACACCCAATTTCGGTCAATCGAACTCATGTTTGGTCAACCGAACCTCGGAAGGATCAGAATTGCCTTTGGACGGTTGACTGAACCTATAGTTCAAAAATGCCCCGATCGACCGAACTTAGTGAGATTGTCGACCGAACCTCAAATCTGGTCAACCGAACCTCTCGAGTTGGTCAATTTTTTAGCACAGGTAAACGAGGTTAATATTAATTAAACATGATTAATATTTTTATAAAATGACCTTCGTGTCCCCAACGGTCATATTTTTCCCCAAGTCTGTATATACTCCTTCATTTGTCTTAATTAGCAAGAGATTAGCAAAAATTATTAAGAAAATTTCTCTGAAATTTTTTATGCTCAAACTCTCTTACACTCTTTTTTTTTTTTAAATCATTTTGAAGAGAGCATTTGATTAATCTTTGGGCATTTATTTTCTTCATCCAAAGCTCATACTCTTACTTGTTCTTTGTTTGTGAAAATTTATTTTTGAGAGTTAGCTTGTTGGATCTCAAATATATTTTATTGATAAATATTATTGAAAAAAATTTATATTTGTTACTGTGAAAGACTGGAGCACATATATTTTGTTTTAGGAAAATCATTTTGCATTTGTTCTTACTTTGATGTGCATTATTTTGCAAGATCATTAGAAAGCAAAAACCCTAGCTTCCTTTGAAAAAGTTTTTTGAAAATCTTTTGGGAAGAGATCTTTTGGAATTGAATCTTTGAAATATCCACCAAATACATTTTACTCAAAGATTCCAAAAAATTATTTTGAGAAAAATCACCATTCTCACATTAAGCTTATTTTTATATCATACGCGAGTGTATTTTGAGTTGTACTGTTGTACACATTTGTTGTATTAGAAACATATTTTATCGTACAAAATATTTTATTTGATTATCTATTGTATTCCCGACGTATGATCAGAAGAGGGAGATTAGCCTTGTGAATAGTCCCGAATTGGCTTAGACCCGATTAGGAAAGGTAGGTGCACCATCCTAGTAAGATGTGTTGTAGGTTGAGGTCAACTCCGTTAATTGACCTGGTTGTATATGGTGTCACTCAATCCTTGAAGTGAGCCTTTAGTTGAATCCTCTTTCTGTTGAGCTTGAGGCGGGGACGTAGGCAGTATTGGCCAAACCTCGAGAACATATCGTGTGTGTACTTTATATTTCTGCAATTTATTTTCCGCACCTTCATTTTCAGCACATGTATATTTTGTGGTTAATTCATTATATGTTGTACATTTGTTGCTTGGGTTTATGATTATTTAGAAAGGCCCTAGTTTTTTGTAATACTGCTGCTGGTTAATTAGACCTAGGAGATAAATTTTTAAATACCCAATTCGACCCCCTCTTGGGAATACACCAATTCCAACAGGGGTGACTAATCCTAAGATCTATGGAAGCCTTATTTCAAGGATTAGGTTATTATTTTTGGTACCCATTCTTCCTTGGGTTTTAATAGTTTAGTAAAAGATAATTCTCCAATTCTCAAGATCAGTTTGGTTTTCACACCTTTTCTCTTAAATAGGCAATCAAACTTGATGTAACCATTTTTTTTTACATAGGAAGCACGTAGTGTGAGTATATGCATTTTACGAAGTGTTAGCATAGAATTTTGACTCTTTTACAAAGTAACCCATATAGATAGATTTCATTTTCTTGTTCTCTTTGCCATTGAATCATATGCATTCTTTGTCCAAGGTCATCTTTTGTGAATCTAACAGCTTATCAAAGTCCTCTTTACCATTTGTAAACTTATGGATGATCTTAGCATAATCTTTGACCTTATTTTCTAAGTTTATTAGTTTCAAATCCTTCTCATTTTCAATAGTAGTTTGGGATCTTAGATCTTCTAGTTATTTCGTCATATTTTTCAGTCTCATTTTCTAACCTCTTAATTTTTAAGTCCTTTTCTTTTTCAACAATAATTTGAGAATCTAATTCCTTTAGTAAAGCTTCATTCTTGTTTTTCAATGAAGTGTATCGTTAAGTTATTTTAACTAGAATCTTATGAACCTTGTATAATTATCTTTGTAGTTCTTCATAAGATGACATACTCTCATCATTGGATTCATCAAATAAATTGTCACAAGATTCATTGCATGAATCATTAAATGAGTTGGAAGAGGAACTTTGTACTTCATCATCGTCCCATGCCATAAAGCAAACATTAGTAACCTTTTGGTCACTTAATTCACATCTTGAACTACTGGAACTTAAATTGTCCCAGGTAGTGGCTTTGTTGACCTAAAATGGCTTAATCTCATTTTAATGATAACAAATCAAGGTTACTAAATATGTTTTTAAGTTAAGTTTTAGGACTCAAGTGATTTATGAAGTCAAGTGATTGTACTTGAAGAAGTTTGTTGAAACTTAGACTTAAAGCTATAAGTCATGAGAAACATGAAGTATATTGAAGAATTAATCAAAAGCTCGAATGATTATTGAAGCTATACAGCATGAAGACTTAGGAACTTAGTTGTTTTTATCCTGTTAAGTATCATGTAAGTACTTCTATTCTCAATATTGAAGTTGAAGCCCTTAGGATTTATTCTTGACTTAGAGACCTGATTTAGAACATGAAAAATATTTTTGTAAGGTCTAAAAATCTTTTCAAAGATAACAAAAACAAGTTTTGGAATCAAAATGTGAAAAACACTAAGTAGTGGAGTGGTCAGGCGACTGATGATTACCCATTAGGCAACTGATATGCTACTACAGTGTTAATAAAGAAACAGAACTGGGTCAGGTGGCGAAACCATTGGGGTCAGACAATTGAACTGCTACTGCATGTTTCTATGCGTTAATTTAGATTAGCTTAGGCGATTATTCTCCTAGTTCAAGTGAGTGAAGCGCCTATTTTAAACTTTCCTAAAGCGTTGATTTCTTTCTAAATTCACTTGATTGAGTTTCCAAACTTGAAGCAAACTTGGGGAAAATGGTAACTATCTTGTCCACTTTATATAAAGGGTATCTTTTCGCAATTTAGGGTAACCAATACTCACATACAATTCAAAAATCGTGTTATACTCTTGAAATTCCTTCTAAAAAGCTGCTGTGAGTTTTTGCTGAAATCCCTAAGGGGAATTCTAATTTGTTATTCTGAAATCTACATCCTACAATTAGAATACTTGTGATAACTTCATAAGATTCGATTTTATATTGATTATCTAAACAATATTGTGCTTTAAATATGTACAAATTCTACTCTTCTGAGAGTTATTTTATTGTACGAATTGTATATTGTTGTTGTGCAAATTTTGACGGTTCATGATTTTTGAATCACTGCCAAGAGAAAGGGTGTTCTCGTTAAAGACGGGTCTCCATTTTTAAATAGAGAGAGTGTTGCTTCACTTGTTCAACGAAGTGGTAAAGAAAATCCGCATTGCTATTTTCTTGAGGCAAGGATGTTGGTTACTGGCGAAATCTTGTAAAAAATCTTGTGTTATGCTTTTCTTCCCTATATTTTAAATTCAGCACCTTATAAACTACATGCATATTCTGATTGTGTTGAGAAATTTTCTAAAACACTGAGTATTGATTGTGCTTATCTCAAGTTAACAATATGGTTTCCTCGAAGGGTTGTATGATTTATATTATTGGCTGAAAATTCAAATAAGTTCTGAAGCTTAAATCTGATTATGGTTAGCTAATGTAAAAGCTATTGTTATTGTTTATATTGTTTAAAGTAAAATCAACTGTATCTTATTCAGATTACTGAATCTTTGAGGTTATTTAATTGTTGCTGAAATTCATATTTGGATATTGAACTGACTGAATACTGAATTAACTAAAATTTAAATTTGATTTGTCATTTCAATATTCATATATGTTGGCTTTTTGAGTTTGATCTCTATTTTGATGCTGAAAAACACACGTGTTCTTATGTGTGTAATCTAGTGAATGAACAAGTTATAATTCAACACACACATAAGGGGAAGTGGAATACAAGAGGGACTGCAAGTTTATCATCATTCTGGCGTGTTCTATGGAGTCTTGAAGAGCAAAAGGAAGATGAAGACATTTGTTTATTTCATTTGTAATGCATTTATTTTTTAATTTGGTTTGTAATAACTGCATTCATCCTGCATGATATGAATGTAAGCTCAGATAAAACCATAGACAGACCTTAGGGTTGACTTCGGTCGACCAACGCTAGGTTTTTTAGGGTAAATTAAAATGCTTAGACCTTAGATTGACCTTAGGTCCCTGCATTTAATTTTTAAATGAAACAGAACTTAGACTTTAGTTTGTAAGGTTTCGGGCGACCAAACCCAAGCAAGTCAAATTGCCTCAACCGACCGAATGGTTGACTAGTCAACATGTTTGACTTGGTTTGGGCGACCAAACCAAATTGAATTAAGTATCCCCGAGCACCCAAACTCCACGTTCAAAATACCCTCGAGCGACCGAACTTGAGACCGAGCAACTAAATCTTGGACATTTTGAGAATCGCATAGTTCAACCACCCAAACCATTTTTCAGGAACCTGAACTTCAAAATTATTTTTTCTATTGTGTCTGTTCGAGCGACTGAACCTATGGCTCGGTCGACCGAAACTCTCGGGTTGCCATTTTTTTACTAGGGTAATTAAGGTTAAAACTCAATTAAAACATTTCCAAAAATTCCAATAGGTCCCCAACGGTCATAATTTTTTTAAAATCTATAAATATCCCCTCATTTGCTTTTATTATCAACTTTGAATGGCTATTTTTTCTCTCAAATCTTTTTCCTAACCAAAGTCCCCCCACATACTATTTTACTTGAAAAATCATTTTGGGGTCAAATTTTTTACTCTCCTACTCTCTTTATTGCTATTTAGAAAATCTTTTGTAAGGGAGTATTTATTTTGTTTGGGCATCTATTTTGATTAAGTTTATTGCAAAAACAATTTTTTGAGCATAATTCTTAATTTCTCCAAATACTTTTTATTGCTAATCTTTGTTGGAGAAATACATATTTTATTTTAATCTTTAGAGCATGTGCATATTTCTCTCAACATCAAGATCACACATCTTCTTTTTTGCAAAAGTATTATTAAGACCAAAAACCCTAGGTTCTCCATATTATTATTGAAATATATATATTTTTTTTGGAGAAAATCTCTTATTACGGTTTAAATATATTTAAGCACCCTTGCTCTACTAAGCATAAATCATATCATATTTGAGTGCATATATTTAAACTTTATTGTATACATTTCCGCTTGTATTTTTCAGAAGCATTTTTATGTACAAAAATGGTTTTATTGTAATGGTTGGGTTCAGCCCGGAATTGTACTGGGGAGTTTCAGCCCCGTGAGTGAGATTGATTCGGTTCAGTCCCAAAATTGAACTGGGGAGTCTTAGCCCCACAAGTGAGACAAGTTTGGCTCAACCTTGTAATTGAGATGGAGTTTTCCTCGCCCCGTAAGGACAGGATGTAAACGGCTTCTGCTCCGCTCGTTTTAGTGAGTAGGGATAGTGAAATCCTTGGGGGGTATGCCCAAGGCGAGGACGTAGGTTGGTTTGACCAAACCTTTATAACAAATATCTTGTGTCACTCTCTCCCCATCTCATTCTATTTCCTGCACTTTACATTCAATATGTGCATGCCTATTTATTTATTGTTATATTAATTGCATGCACACCTTTATTTTAAATGAGATATGTTGCACACGTGTATGCTTGCACTCACAGTTCTATTATTTTACATACACGTTTGCATTATGAATGAGACATGATTAGTAGTGAATTGGAAAAATGCTTAATTAGTCGAAAAGTTTTTAAAACCTAATTCACCCCCCTATTGGGATCACTCCAAAGTCAACAATTGGTATCAGAGCCTCGTTGTAAAAGGCTTAACCGCTTATGCTAAAGATCGCAACGGCTCAACTTTTCGATGTATCCCAATTTTGAGGGTCAGCACTTTGTAAATCCTCTATTGTTTTCACTATGTAGATTTTACTATGCTTTTCTTGAAAATATTGTTGTAAAATCGATTGATTGGAGGTTTTGGAATATGCTTTGTATAAGATATCATATCCCATTGAAATTTGTTTTTAAAATTGCACGTTTCCCAAAATCTAAAAATGATTTGAAAATGCATAACTTTAACTTAATGCATATCATTTATGTGACATGTATACTTTTACTTTGCCTTAGCTACTATTGTTATTGAAATGTTCATGTCTTGTTATAGTGCTAAGGTTTTTGGGAACATTTGAAAAATGTAGAAAAATCGAGAGAGAGGTGAAAGTCGCTATGAGGTTAATCGATTAAGAAGGAGTAAACTAAAAACGTATATCTTCCTCCTTCTACAGTATGTTGCAGCAATTGAAGCTGGAAAGGAAATGATTTGGCTACATGGTTTCTTAGATGAATTGGGTAAAAAGTAGAAGATAGGCATTCTACACAATGACAGTCAGAGTGCAATCTTTCTTGCTAAAAATTTGGCTTTTCATTCAAAGCCAAAGCATATACAGAAAAAATACCACTTTATTCGTTACCTTGTTGAACATAAGCTAGTAATACTTGAGAAGATCTGTGGATCTAAGAATTCGACAAACATGTTGACTAAGGGTGTCACTATTAAGAAGCTGAAGTGTGTGCAGCTTTAGTTGGCCTTCTAGCTTGAGGACATGAGGATGAGTTGCAGGGATGGGGGATTATTCTTTTGGAGAATTCCGGTTGATGTTGGTGATTGAACTAGTCTCAAAGTGGGAGAAATACTAAGAGTCTCACCTAAGTTGTAACGATCCAAAAAATAATGATATTTAAATAATAATAAGAAAGAGAAATGGAAACAAGAACAGAAAGAGGCAAGTGTTCATCGACGATGTTGCATTTTGGATGGGATAATTCCAAAAAATCTTCCAGGCTTCATCAACGAACACAGGGGTTAAATTGACAGAGGTGCTTTAGGATCTCATCGATGAAGTTCCGTCTCGTTGATGAGAAGATACCAAGAGAGGATTTTTGGAAGGACGAGGGTTGAGATTTGTCGACGAACTTTCTACAGGACTCGTCGATGAGGTGACGTGGCTCATCGACGAATCCCACAGTATAAATAGGGTTAAACGTGATTTTTAAGTTCATTTTCTGCTCATAATCTCTCTCACTCTCTTATCCTTCGGTTTCTCCTCCTTCTCTCTAAGTTTTTGGGCTGGATTTCTGCCGGTTCAACAATCTAAAAACACCACGATGCTGCTGGAAAAGTTTTCTACAAGTCTGCCAGAGCAGATCATTGGTGGGGCTAAGTTGGAAACCATCCCAAATCCAAGGTAAGGCTTTCTACTCAGTATTTGCCTATTTGACAGTTGTAAAAAGTATTGTACGCGTAGAAATACTGAACTTTAGTTCTAGGGAATGTTATTTTCAGGGTGTTGAACGGGGAATCCGGTGGGTGAAGGAGTATTTCTCTTAGGGGCTTTTTCAGGACTCAAGTAAGGGGATAAACTATACTAGTTTTTTATGAAAGGTATGTATAATATTATAACATTTGATTTCAGGGAAATAAATATATTTATATATGATTTATATTTGGGAAAATGCTGTTGAAAATATTGGTATGTTAAATATACGGAAAACCTGTTTAGTGTGGCATGAGTAGAAATTGTTATGAAATACTATTTTCTGGGACTGTGTTAATGATATGGATTTTTATAATGAAAAGTGGCGTACGAGCCGAGATTTTTATATTTGTCTGTCGGCGTACAGGCCGAGTTATGTGTATGATTTGCCAGCGTACGGGCTGTGCTATGAATATGATTTGCCAGTGTACAGGCCATGCTATGTCTATGATTTGCCGGCGTACCGAACTATGAATGTGATTTGCTAGCATACGGGCTAAGTTATGGACATGATTTACCGGCATACGGGCCGAGCTATGGTAAAATGTGAAATACCGGTATATAGGCCGATGATTTTCATGATATACGTATATATGCAAAATGATATGAATGATTTGATAATTAATGACATGAGATATCCATGTATCACAGTTTTAGTATATGTTATATAATATTAGAACCTGATTGGCTTGGTCTAGGCTAGAACTTGCACAGTACTGCTGCTATGTGTCCATGGTCATTATGATCATGATATTCGTGTTAACGCCGCTTTACGGAGTAGTGTGAGATTGGATGGTCGATATGATTTTTAAGAAGTGTGTGAGCGCCCCTAGTGTACGGACCAGGTCTAGCAGACCCATCAAACTTACAAACTGTGCTTTTGACTTGGCAGTGGTCGAGCAACCATTTTTAGGTCCCGCCTTCGGGCCACACAACCTAGTCATGTGGGGGTAATACATGACAACAGCCTGCTAACTTACCAGGATTTTTTTCGTATTATTATTTATATGAGCTGAATTATGCTACGAAAACCATTATGTTCTACCATGTTGATTATACATGTTTTTCAAAAAATGACGTATATACAGTTTTACTGGTTATGTTTATGATTATATGTATATCATAGAAATGCTTATGTTGCCACACACTAGTGTTTATTTCGCTTACTAAGAGGTGTCTCACCCCAAAATTTTACAAACATTTCAAGAGCCCCTAATAAGAGAGCGGGTAAAGCCCCGCTAATCTAGCACTATCGATCTGCCCTTCCACAAGGGTAAGTGTTTTGATAGGATCTGATGTATTTTGTGGGATGACCCTAAGATATCTTTTGGGATGTGTATTGTGTGTATATAAATACAGTGGTTGTAGTAACTCTGGTATTGTGATGGATGATTTTGTATTTATGTATATGATTTTATGTTTTCCTGTTGCTTAGGCTTCCGTACTGTACTTTTGATATATCCCTGGTACCCACAGGTCCAAGTGGATTATGATCTGCAGAGTTTTGTGATATTAATTTTACTTTATTATGGAAAAAAATAAGGAAATTAAGCAGGTCGTCACATAAGTGCTCGACCAGTAAGACCCTGAAGTGCAACCAAGTTGATATTCTAAGATATCCTGAAGGATGAGATCATAAGAGGCTCAACCATCATCTTGACCAGTAAGACTTAATGGTGTGACGAAGTCAACGATGTTAAATTCAAGATTCTTGATTTCTCGTGAGGCTTCACCAAGTCACGACCATAGGGAACAGAAGTGCGACTAGGTCAACAGCGACGATCTTTTGTGCGAGATTTCAGCAGAAAGTTATGATCTTGTAAACCTTAAGATATATATTTCTAATGTTTGTTTGTGTAGTGAGCGGCATAGAGTGGTGTAGCAAGGTGGAGAGAGTGTGAGACTCTTGTGTGCACGATCCAAAGGTGTTCGCTTTGGTGTTTAGGGTGTGCGCACGTTATTTCTTCCTTGTTGAGAGTGAAAGAAACTGTAATTGCTGCACTCTGAATACTTCCCTGATAATAGTGAAATCCCTACAACTCCGTGGACGTAAACAAAATTGCCAAATCACATAAATATTGTCTTATGCGTGTTTGTGATTATTTTCTTTGGCATGTGTATGTCTCCATCTTATTTCTCACAGGTTTGGTGTTTTGGGAATTTCCGCCTGTTTGTTTATTCCCCTTTCATACTAAACATGTATGGATGAAGATTGAGCTATGTATGTTAATGAGGCTAATTGTAATTCACGATGAAGCTAGAAGTTCCACAGAAGGGAGACTGTGAAATAGGGTGAACTTAAAGGAGTCAATTGACCCACCAAACATGAATATATACAAATTTGATTTTTCAATTCTTTATATTTAAACTGTTTTTTGGATTAAAAAAAAAAAAAAATACAAAGGAAGTAGTTACCAATTAATCTTCATTCTATTCTAAATAGTTATAAGTAACCGAGGGACATACACCCATGCATGTAGCTAATAGTCATAATATTTCTTCGTTTTTTATTCAAAGTAAATATTTTCACAAAATTCTTCTAGTTTCTTTTCAATTAAAATATTTATTCTAATGTGAGTAAAACATAAATACTATATATATATATATATATACACACACATATAAAGAAGGTTTGCTATTCATGTGCCCTTCCCCAAAATGTTGTATTGTATCTTAGAGCCCTACAGACCTCTCATCATTTGTGCATGTGAAACCTCCCACTTATTTTAGATCTCAAGTGGATAATCCTTTTTCAAAATGAACTCTTACTAATCAACATGTCCTATTGATCTTGCTATTTACTATATACTTCATTTCAAATATAGTTGTTTCTCTTTTTCTCACTCCTTCTAATTAACTTCTATTTTGGTTGATGCAGAATTTAACTTCAACCATCCATTAGTTGAAGTTCCTTTGGCAACTATTAAAAGATATTGATAGAACACAAGCAAAAACAATTATCTAAATCCTTAGATTGGCAAAAAATTGATAAAAATCTAGCAAATACAATTAATGAAAAATGCGTAGTCATACAGTTTGCAAACACAAAACCTAAGCATAGTAGCTAGATATAGAAATATACAACTCAAATCTCCAACTCCTTCCCCTATCGCAGGAATCTGCACTGTTGGAGTTTAATATTTATCCGAAGCATAAAGTGGGGAAGGTGCCTAAACTTTTTAATTAACAAACATTTCATCACACGTACCTATCATGAATTCCTCAATGAACAAAATCACACATGCCATGGATCCTAACTTACAAAAATTAAACCAGGGATTCATGCAACCAAATCCACAGTACACAAAAAATATTCTGACAACCCTCACTGAAAAAAACGTGAAACCAAGAAGATAAACAGCGACGAAAAGACAAACGCAAAGACTTTAAAGGCCTATCCTATATACACCCCTGCAAGGGCGAAATTAAGTCATCTCGATCCTAGGCCACCGCAGGTCTACAAGCTGCATGCGATGACCCGCACAACAGCAGCAATAATGAAGTTTAAAAACCAAGGGCCACGGCACTGTCCAGGAACAGTGCCGTGGAGAGTTTCCCTCTAAACTTACCAACTGGGGTAGCAGCACCATTAGTGGCGATGTGTATGAATGGCGACGGCGAGTTGACCCCAACCTGGCTAGCTGTGGGTACTGGGAAATAAAGAACAGTCAGAATGACGTGCGTGGGTGGGAACTTGTCAATGCAGAGGCCCAACAGGCAACATACATAGCTTTCGTGTTTTAATGCCACGAAAGAAATCTGGTTTTTTATTCATCATTCATTTAATGTCGTGTACTTAATTAGTTTCTTAATTTTTGTTGGGCTTGAGCTTCTCTCTGAGCTGGCCGGACGCCCACGGGTGGCTATATGGCTAGGTTCCTACGCATGCAGTTTTAATATCCCTTTGAAATTGACATTGTAGGCACACTACCCTGTGGCTAAGGACCATATGGAAGATATTTTTTTTTTAGTTTTCTCAATTTCTCCACTACTAATTTGAATGACAAAATGTATAATTGTTGTTGCTGTTTTTTTTTTTTTTAATTTTTTATCTAATGCGATTAACTAGATGTACAGTTAAGGGGATAGAAAATATGTATATATATATATATAGGTTTTTTTTTTTTGTGTGCGTGATTGTTGCCCGCAAAACTGTAAACTTCATTAAGGTTAAAAAAATAATTAATACAACCAATCTCCATCCCTTAAAGATGACAAGTATATCTTCTAGATTAGTTGAACACTTATGATGGTGTGGTGTATTTGTCTTAATATCTAAAATTGGCAGATGAAACGTCTTAAAGCTAAAAGAAAGAAACAAACAAACAAACAAAGAAAAAGATCTCTACTGTACTTAAATGAGTTTTAATGGGAACCCACAAGTGCTTAATGCACGGTTAACCCTATCGATAAGATGTAGTTGTAGAGGAAAAGGCGCATGCTTGTGAAATGATGTATCCAAAACTATTTCCTATTGTACTTATTTCCTCAAATTATTTTTACAATTGAGATGTCACTTTGGCATGATGAATATTTAAGTTGATTCTATTTTTTTTTTGGTTATAGAGATGGTGACCAAACAATAAGGGATAACATCCGTCGTTTTTTCACTACAAGAAAATAAACCTTTTGTGGAGACAACATTAAATATCCTTAATTTTTTTTGTAGCGGTTTTCTTATTTTTCGTCCTAAAACTATCAAATAATATTCCCACCCAAAATTGAGAGTAGGCTGGAAATTCTATAGTGCTTTGTAATTTCGTCACAAAAGGTTGTTTGTTTGTGATGGATTTTGTTTTCCCTACAAAAATAATTAGTCACACCATTTTGTGAACCAAATTTCATTGCAAAAGATGTTTTACCATAAAGTTTTGACTTTTTGCAAGGAAAAGTGTCACTTCCAAAGTGCAAATTCTTGTAGTGTATTTTAGATCTCAAACTCAATCAACAAGTTATTAAAAAGCCTTACGGAATATTTTTTTGGAAAACATCAAATGTCAAGAGATGAGGTTTCACATGCCACCCCATATTGAGCTTTCGCTACACGTTTGAAGAAACAAGTTTGTCATGGCCCCTAATATGCCACCTAATCTACTTGTTTAACAAATCATGTAAGTTGTTTGGAACTCATTCTATAGGAAACAAAAAGCATCACAAGGCGTCAGTAAACTTAATGGCAATCTAATGATAAGATCATAAAGTTCCTCGAGATTATGATCGAAGATTAAGGGACTCAAGTTTACCTAATCAAGGATGCCAAGATTGTGTCATGCATGGCTAGATTGAGGGACTTAAGTTTACCTAATCCATCTCAAAGATGACACAAAAAAAACTTCACCAATCTTCTTCCTCTTGTGGCCAAGTGCATTGCATTAATTAAGAAAAGATAAAAACATATTGGCTATCTATGTTAGGAAGACAAGATCGATGAGAAATATATAAGAAGTCAAAAACCAGCCAACAACCTATGTGGTTTATGGTATAATCCCAAGAGGGGGGATGAATTGGGTATTTTAAAATCCAGGTCAGTTTTGCCCTAATTTTAAACCACAACCATTATAACTCCAGCTTAGGTTTCTCTACACACAATCAATCTCAACACCCACAAATACTTAAGTATGCAAATATTTTAACACATGTAATAATCACAACAAATTAAATATAAACATACAAGTGTGAAAAATAAAGAGAATAGGGAAAGGGAATGCAAACACAATATTTTTACGAGGTTTAGCTCTCCTTGCCTATGTTCTCGCCTCAAGCCAACCCGCTTGAGGATTTCACTACACCGCTTCCTTAACCCGGCGAAGCAAACCACTTACAACACTCCTTAAAGGGTGGACCCCCCACTTTACACTCCTTACAGGGTGGATCCCCCCTTTACAACACTCCTTCAGTATGATGGAACCCGCCTCTACAAGTGATACCCCACGCCTAGCTCGGTTATATACTTAAACCGTAAAATACAAATAAAATAAAAAATTTGAGTACAATGAAATGCTTCTTCAATAAGCTAAGTTGTACAATTGAAGATCTAATACACTCTCACAAGATATAATTTAAGCTCAATAGAATTTTGGGGATATTTTCTCTCAAAAATGATTTTTGTAATAAATTAGAGAGATGAGAGTTAAATGATCTTTGAGTAAGTAAACATGTATAATAGTAAATGCTCAAAGACTTTTATGCAATAAATGATTTCTCCAACAAAGATTTTTACAATAAAAATATATTTGGAGAAGTTAGGATTTAACTCTATAAAAAAACATATTCAATTTAATGAGTATAATAGTGCAAAGGCTTCTTTGATTTTAGAAGATGAATGCACAAATAAAAGCTTCTAAGATTTAAGAGCAATAAGAGATTTCTCCAAAAATATGTTCTAAAGAAAGTGTAGGAGAAAGTAGGTTTTTCTCTCAAAATAATTTTTGCAAAGAAACGAAGTGAGAGAATCTTTGATTTGTAAAATAAATGCTCAACAATGAAATAATATATTATGATATGTGCAAAAGTGATTTTAATTGCTTTGGGCAAGGTATTTATTGGTCATTTCAATTTCTAGCCGTTATGTGACCGTTGGGGAGTAAAATATAATTTTATTTTCAAAATTTTTGACCATTGGAGCTCAAATTTGCCTAAACCCGAGTGTTTTGGTCGACTGGTCCTAAGGAGATGTCCATTTCCTTGAGGTTCAATTGACTGGGCACATGATCCGATTTGCCAGATCATCAAGCGCTTGAAGGCTAGTTGATTGGGCTTCACTGGGCTTCCAAGAGGCCAGTCAACTGGGCCTCCAAAAGCACTGGTCGGTCGACTGGGGCATAAGAGTTGGTCAATTGGGACCTTTGTAAAAATGTATTTCTAGCCATATAGTCTGGCCGGTCGACTGGGCCCAAGAGGTTGATTGACTGGACCTTAACAATATTCAAATTTTGGCTTTCTCTTGACCTCAAAATCATTTCAAAACCTTTGTATGATTTTAACTTTTTAAGTAAAAGGTTTCCATGAAAATGTTGATTCCCTAAGGTCATTCTATGGTCCATATTGAGATTTCCATCTTATCAAGCAAGGTATGCATATACAATTTACACTAAATGCATTACAACTCAAATAAATTATGTGTCTTCATCTTTTTGCTCTTCAATCTTCCATGAATGGGCCAAGTCATATGTGCTTTAAGTTCCTCATGGCTTCCATATTCCATTTACCTTATGTGTGTGCTGCGTTACAAACCTGCTCAAACACTAAACACACATATAAGATACTTGTGATTTGTCATTATCAAAACAGGATTGGACTCAAAAAGTCAACAACCTGTACTGTGTGTTAGACGCAAATGAGTTTAATAGGATAATAGGTTATAAGACTGGCAAGGAAATTTGGGAAAAAATAGAGATAACTTATGAGGGAACCATAGATGTTAGGGATAACATAATAGACATGCTCACTAGTGAGTATGAAGCCTACAGGATGAACCCAAAAGAATCTATATTGAGTATGTATGCTAGGTTCACCCACATTATAAACTCCTTAAATGCACTTGGGAAGAACTACTCAACTTATGAAATGATTAGGAAAATCCTTAGAGGACTTCCACTTGTTTGGGAACCCAAGACCACTGCTATAACTGAAGGCAGGAACT
This sequence comes from Malania oleifera, assembly GCF_029873635.1. NCBI lineage: Eukaryota > Viridiplantae > Streptophyta > Magnoliopsida > Santalales > Ximeniaceae > Malania > Malania oleifera. Next base: position 22,681,048 of record NC_080423.1, read on the forward strand.
TGAAGACAAAACCTTAGATGAACTCATTGGGTCACTTCTTGAAATTAGGAATAGCTTCCCAAGAGAACCAATAAAACATTCAATCTTCAACCACAATTTGTTTGCCAAATATAAGTTCACTGCAGCACTATTAGATTGATGGAAGATTCAAGATTCAGTACTTGCTGAAATATAAACACAGTTCACTCAATCTCAAACTTTATACCATTCAATCATAATATATTTATACTATATGTAACTTTCAGCTTTTGTATTCTGTTCAGCATTGTGGTGAATGTGAGTTGGAACAAAGCCCAGTATATATGAAATTGCTTATTCAATATGATGTTCAACATAAAATCCAATTACTCTTTCCAAACTTCATAATTCAAATAAACTCTTAAGTTAATTTATCTTTGGGATGTTTAACCAAGTAATGTACTCCCATATGGTTTCTGCAAAGTATGGTTTAAAATAACGTACTCCCTCTCAATTTCCACAATCCCAAATAAAAATTAAACCTTAAGTTTGTTTGATTTCAAAATATACGTAGTTTCTATGATTTTCAAATTTAAACCATCCACACAATTGAAATAAGTATTGAAAATTAAGAGTAAGGGAAAGAGAGAGTGAGGTGGGGATTTTTACGAGGTTCAGCTTATACCCAGCCTACGTCCTCGCCTTTGGCAAACCAACAAAGGATTCACTAAACCTATCCCTTTAACGGACAGAACAATACCTTTACAACACTGATTGGTTAAGGCTAGAGCCCACCTTCTCCAAACGATGTACCCTCGTTTGGTCACTCCTTATATAGGCTAAAGCCCGCCTCTCTAAGCAATACCCCCTTGCTTAGCCAACGATCCAAACAACCCTTTGAATCGTCAATCTACAAGAAATAATTCAAATAGATGCGTACAAATAATGCTCACACAAAGAGCTGATTAGTACACTTTAGAAACTAATATACTTCAAATTTAAAATATCAAAAGAATGAAGTAAGAAACTCAATATAAATATCACCGGTTTACTTCTCTTTGATGAGGATCAAGAACTTAAATTAGATGCTTTAGAGAAGTTGTAAAAGCTCAGAGATTTCTCAGAAATTTCGCAACAATTCATAGCTTTAAAACAAATAGCAAGAAGCTTCGAGTGAAAGAGATCTTGAAAATTTTTTTTCAATGCTTGGTGTATTTTGATTCTCATAAATCATGTATTTATAGGCTTCAAAAACACTTTCATTCATGCTCCCCAAGTTTACTTGGAGTGCCCCCAAAGTTTCCAAAAATATTAGGGCGCAAGTCAATTAGATTTGAAAAAGAGAAGTTTGAAAAATCTGTCTGTTGCCGTACTTTGGTTGCCTGAGGTGCAACCTCAGTAGCCTGAAGTGGGTTCAAAAGCCTGAAGAAACAGGGTCAGGCACCTAACCATACACTGTCTGTTTGATTTTCTTCAGCAAAAATCTTCGATTTCCTGAGGATTTAACCTCAATCGTCTGGACAGTACAAAATCACTTTCCTTCTTTCTTTTTCAAAGATATTTGGTTTCTTTGCTTTCTTACTTTTGAAAAACATTTTCTGGGGTATTAAAATAAAGTCTCTAAGTCCATCTTTATCCGCTAATGAGCTTCATTTCATTCACAATGACATTTTTAACTTTGAAGTACTTACATGAAGATTTCCTAATAATATGAACATTTCTTGTTCTTTGAAACTTCATGATCATCTTGGAGCTTTAGGTTCATTTCATCTTCAGATGTCTTTGTGCTTCCCGGTTTGATCACTTCATGACACACCATACACCTTTAAGCTTGTTGGTGATCTTTTGAAGCTTTGTTGAGTTTGGCTTTTTCATATTCCTGAAAACATCATTACTTGAACACATAATATCATTAACCTTTTCTTCATTTGTTATCAAAACAAGAGGTGAAAGCCTTGTTAGGCTAACAATGTCCCCATTTTTTATAATGACAAATAAAGAGCAAAAATTTATAAAAACTTGTAGAACGCTCCCCCTTACAATAAACATAGATTCAAGTAATATTTCCCAACATTTTCATTTGCATAGTTTATTAAAATATAGTCAATTTTCATATTGCATTTTTCAACATTCAGCATAGTATTTCTCTAAACCGTTTCATATATTCAGTTCAACATTTTATATAGTCAACAAATAATGTTTTCAACATTCAATTTCGTGCATATTCAATTTAGCTCAATATTCCATTCAGCTCAAATATTCAATTCATATTTTTGCTCTCTCTAAACCATCTCTCCCCCTATGACATCATACAAAAAAGGTACTCAATTTTAATACAAAGAGCAAAGTACCATATAGATATGCATCTAGAGAACCATAAGTAGTACAACTCAAAAACACATCACTAAGATGTGACCTATAGCAGTACAATGCATTATAAAAAGAGCTCTTTTTAAGTTTACGTCTTAAAAGCTAAGAATTGTCAATCATCATGTCCTTCCAATATAATGCATGATATCAATTGATTAATAGAAAAATGATTATACACAAGTGATAAATCATAACACTCCCCCTGTTAATCAACATACTCAATAATTTCTTTTAAGTCATAAGTTCAGAAGGTTCAAAGTTTCAGATTTAACATTAACATTAGAACTTATAGTACATCAAACTTATAACAAAACATTTCATAGGTTCAGAGTTTCAGAGTTAGAAATAAATACATGTGAAGACTCATAGACTTTGTTCACACATACTCCCCATTTTTAACAAAAAAGCAAAATACATTCAGAATTTGAGCATGTGTAGCATACAAAGTAGCAAAAACACCATCAAAAGTCCATGTATTAGAGTTAGTGTCACTATCTTCAGCAATTCCTTTTCCTTTCGATTGTTGTGAGCCTTCTTCTTCTTCTTCTTCTCCTTCCTTATCTTCTTCAGATGCTTCTTCCGATGAGTCATCACTACGAGGTATGGAGCTAGTGTCCATAGGATCACCATGTGAGGAACTGGGTCTTGCCTATCCACTTCTTCTTCTTCATCTCCTTCCTTATCTTCTTCAGATGCTTCTTCTGATGAGTCATCACTACGAGGTATGGAGCTAGTGTCCATAGGATCACCATGTAAGGAACTAGCTCTTGCCTGTTCAATTCATGTGAGACGTTGATCTAAAGAAGAGTAGTTGTCCTGTAGAGATTTAAGACCATTTTTCATATCTTGGCCAAAAGATGTGAATTCATTATAGAATGGCATGAACCAAGAAGGAGCTTTGGTTGCGGATTCTTGTGGCTGAGTCTGAGGTGAAAGAGGAGGTGCAGCATCTGCTCTTCATTGTCTACCTGCTTTTAGGAACCACTCCTAATTTCGTTTTCCATATCCCATCTGTTTGAGAGTGGCTGACGTAAAGAGTTCATATCTGGTCCTTTTTATGAAAAAGTCCGATGAAGATGTGATATTCTGATTTGCAAAGATCATATTAAGAGCTCCCTCGTATGGAAGAGTGACTCATTTTGCATCCATATTTGCCCACATCCATTTCATAATAAGACTAGCCAAATCAAGCTTCTTCCCTTTTAATAGACACTATAACATAAAACAGTTGATATACAAGAGATGATCTTATGATCTAGCTTGTGGCAAAATGTTATTTGCGATGATCTTTTGAAGGATTTGGGCTCTCAAGTTTAGTTGCTTATAGAGTGGTGGATGTCCAAAGTAGATAGGTTCATTCTCCATGATTAGTGGCAAAAACTCTTTTGGTGTAAACTCTTGTTGAAGTATCCAAGATTGGGCAAATGCAGGGCATTCAAACTCTCCTAGAGTAATGTGAAGAATGGGAGCCAACGATTGAGGAGTTAGGATTATTTTCCTACCCTTAACTTCAGTTGATAAGCTATTTTCTCCTTGCACCATGTAGCGACCCTCAATAATATAACATAATAAATGGAAAATGGTCAACCCCAACCTGTGGGTAGCGGGGATATCTATCAAACACAGCGGAAAACCTAGCAGCAGTAAACATAAATCTCAACATCCAATCATAAAACATAATACCAGAGTTATTTACATTCCCAAATACTAAATTTATTTACCATCTTTCAAAAGTCAAAAATGATACTAGGACCTTACAACAAAAGTCTCCTAGTCCTAGTTCAACGCTTACCCTTCTAGTAGGGAAGCTCCATTCACTCAACGGCGGCCTTAACCCGCCCGTTTCTCTGGGTTTCCTGAAAAATGTGTTAATGTTTGGGGTGAGACACTTCTCAGTAAGGGAAAATAAACTAAATACAGCTATGTGGCAATATAAACGTTTAATGCAATCATACATATACAGTACAATTCATATCTCCGTACACATTCATCGTCGTAAAATAAATCATCATATACTTTCATATTTACTAGTAAATCATAACATAAGTAATGCAACAGTTATACTGATAATACTGAAAATACTGAAAATTTTACCCAAGATGAATAGTTAGCTAATGACATGTATTACCCCTCATGACGGGTTGTGCAGCCCGAAGGCGGGACCAGACAATGGCTGGCCGACCACTGCCGAATCAAATATGTCTGTAAGTATGATGGGCCCACCACACCCTGGTCCGGACTGCCAGGTGGACGTCCACACTCTACTGAAAGCCACATCGACTATTTATCTCCCATCCCCTCGTGGGATGGTTAGCACTAATCTGACGTAGATATCTGATCTACACATATAGCTACAGTACCGAGCCCTGAACTGAACTAAACTAACATCTTCATTGTAACAACATATAATACATGAACATACATAACATCATCACGGCCTCGTGCCGAAAACATAGATACGGCCTCGCGCCGAAATCATCATAAATACGGCCTCGTGCCGATAGCATAAATACATGGTCTCACACCAAAATCATAAATACGGCCTCGTGCTGATAATATAAATACATGGCCTCGTGCCAACATCGTAAATATGGCCTCGTGCCGATAATATAAATATGGCCTCGCGCCAGATACGTTTCAGGTATTTACATTCTGAAAATAACTCATTTATCATATATTCGTCAAACTCAGTATAGCATAACTCGTCTTTCAAAATACCTGAAAATATGCTTTGATCGTAAAATCCTTCATATCATGATTCACCTCACATAAAAATAATGTTCATGCCACACATATGTCGTTTAAAGTCATGCCTCATATTCTAAAATCATCATTTCTGGCATCTCATACATACATATACATTTTCATCATAATAGCAGTATTTTCCAAACATACATTTCATATGTAATATACAAAGATAGCATAGGCTTTTTTGAAAATAAATGTGCTCATAATTAATAACAACATGCATGGAAAATAACTGGTTTAGTTTATTCCCTTACCTGACTACTGAGAAAGCCTAAAAATCTTAGGCTAACCCCCGTATACTTTCCTGATCAATACCCTGAAACTCAAAACTCCCAGTATTAAATATCAGTATTTTCATGCGTACATCAATTTCTATAACTGTCATAAAGTCTAATTTGGCTTAAAAAGCCTTACCTCAACTCTAGGATGATTTCCAACTCCGTTTCCCCAACAATCCGCTCCGGTAAACTTGTAGAGAACTTCCTCACGAGCGTCGTGGTAGCCTCAAATCTTCGATATGGTGTAAAACTAGCCCAAAATCGAAGAGAAAGAGTGAGAGGGCCGAAGAGGAGAGAGAGAGAGAGTGAATAGGAAGCTTGCAAATGAATAAAAATCGGATTTTTCATATATATAGACAGCAGAATTCGTCGACGAGTTCTTCATAAATTTCGTCGACGAGACCCTGTATTCATTGCCAAAATTCAGGCTGCCTCAGACCCCCTATCGGTATTTTCTCGTCGACGAGGCCCTGTGTTCGTCGACGAAATCCTTAAAGCCTTCGTCGACGAAACCTTGTGTTCGTCGACGAAGCTTGGAAGCTTCCTTCTTTGTTTTTGTTTCCATTCCCCTTTTTTATTATTTAAATTCCATTAAAAATTCAAGTCGTTACATTCTACCCTCCTTACAAAAATTTCGTCCTCGAAATTTACTATTCATGTAATTCATCATCCCTTATGAGGCTAAATGGTCTACTTGTCTTATTACTTACCCTCACTTATGGTGGAGGAATACCGTGGTTACATCTCTAGTCTTGGGAGATTACATATATCAAAGAAAATTCCTCCCAAAACTGAAATATCTCACGCTATCTAAACATTACATATTTTACTTACATTTCTAATTACATTTAAGCTTTTGGGAATAGTTGCGGATATTTCTGTCTGATCTGTTCCTCGAGCTCCCAAGAAGCTTCCTCTATTGCATGATTCCTCCATAGAACTTTTACCATAGGAATCTTCTTGTTACGTAACTCCTGTACTTTCCTATCCAGAATACGTACTAGTACCTCCTCATACCCTAGTGAATCACTAAGCTCCAACCCATCATAACTGATGATATGAAAAGGATCTGGGATGTATTTCCTCAACATCGATACGTGGAATACGTCGTGAATTTTGGATAATGAAGGTGATAAAGCGAGCATGTAGGCCACCGGTCCCACTTTATCTAAAATCTCAAACAGATCAATAAACCTAGGGCTAAGTTTACACTTCCTACCAAACCTCATAACTCCTTTCAATGGAGCTATCTTCAAAAATACTCGATCTCCCACATCAAACTCCAAATTCCTACGGTGATCGTCGGCATAACTTTTCTGTCGGCTCTGTGCTGCACCAATCCTGTCCCCGATAAGCTGGACCTTATCATATGCTTGCTGCACAAGCTCTGGTCCCACTACACGTTGCTCACCCACTTCATCCCAATATAAAGGAGAACGACATCTCCTACCGTATAAGGCTTCAAACGGTGCCATGCCAATGCTAGACTGATAACTGTTATTATACGCAAATTCTACTAATGGCATGAACTGAGTCCAACTACCCCCAAAATCTAAAACACATGCTCGGAGCATATCTTCTAATATCTGTATCGTCCTCTCAGCCTGTCCGTCTGACTGAGGGTGGAATATAGTGCTGAACGATAGCTGAGACCCCACAGCCTCTTACAAGCTCCTCCAAAATCGTGATGTAAATTGTGGGTCTCGATCTGACACAATAAATACTGGCACTCCATGAGAACAAACTATCTCCTAAATGTAAATCTCTGCTAAACGACTGAGGGAATAGTTGATCTTGATAGGTATAAAGTGGGTAGTCTTCGTCAACCGATCAACAATCACCTAGATGACATTTTGGCCATGTAACGCCGTCAGAAGTCCTGACACGAAGTCCATCGATATGTGATCCCACTTCCACTTCGGGATAAATAACGGCTGCAACTGCCCTGCTGGCCTCTAGTGCTCAGCCTTCACCTACTGGCACGTCAAACACTAGGCTACATACTCGGCGATCTCTCTTTTCATACCACTCCACCAGTATGACTCTCGCAGATCTCTGTACATCTTTGTACTCCAGGGATGAACTGTATACAAAGATCTGTGAGCCTCATCTAGAATAGTCTTCCTGATGTCAACATTAGTTATGGATTCAATTGGGTTCATTTTAAAAGCTTTATATTCACTTGTAAGCATATCGATCCTATTACCTAACATCTATTGTGCCTTCATATGTTACTTCTAATTTGTCTCATATCTCCTTAGCTGATTTGCAAGCCATTATTCTATTAAATTTATTGGCATCTAAAGTACAATATAGAGCATTCATGGCACTAGAATTTACTTGCAGCATCTTATAATCTAAGTCTGTCATATCAATTTTCTCCTTAGGGACTTGTTTTCCGTCAACTATCTTAGTGGGAATTTGGTTACCTTCCATAACAATCTCCCACGCTTTCCAATCCATAGTTTGGAGATATATTTGTATTCTTTTTTTGCAGAAAGTATAGTTGTGTCCACAAAAGATTGGAAGCCTAGTTGAAGATTGTCCCTCTCCAAAGGGAGCTACACCTAAGTTAGCCATTACAATCTTTTTATAGCTACTAATTAAGATTTTCTATAACCCTGTTCTAATACCAATTGAAATTAGGAATAGCTTCCCAAGAGGGGGGGTGAATTGGCTTTTAAAATTTTATTTTTAAAGTCCTTAACTTCTTTTAATATTTAACCAATTCTTTGACTTGTTTATCTACTTTGCTAATTAAACAAGAACTTGGTTTCTTTTAAATAATCAACAAGACAACTAATAAAACATTCAATCTTCAACCACAATTTTTTTGCCAAATATAAGTTCACAGCAACACTATTAGATTGATGGAAGATTCAAGATTCAGCACTTTCTGTTAGAATTGGTGTATTCCCAAGAGGGGGGAGGGGTGAATTGGAATTTTAAACTTTTCTCCTAGGTTGAACTAGATGTTAGTAGAATATTACAACCTAGGGTCTTTTTATGCAGTTCCAAATAGGCCGATAAATATAATATATGGAAATTTAAATCAAGCGCATCATTCACATAATAACATACACGTGCGGTAAATATAATGTGCGAAAATATAAACAAACACACGATATGTTATCAGGGTTCAGCCAACTATGCCTACGTCCCCGCCTTTAGCTCGCAAGCCTGAGGATTCCACTAATAGCTCACTTAAGGGTGGAGCAACATCGATTACAACCAGGTCAATTAGCACATGGCTGACCTCAACCTTAACCAGGTCAATTAGCGAAGCTAACCTCAACCTACACGCCTTAACAGGACGACGCACCTAGCTTTCCTAACCGGGTCTAAGCCAATCTGGGACTATTCCCGGGCTAGTCTCCCTCTTCAAGCCCGTGCCTGGAAATACAATAGATTTGTATTACAATCAAATGGTACAATGATTGTGCTTTCGTGTAAAGCAGATATGTACCCAGTTACGCGCAATGTCACATACACCACAATATGATATAATAAGTAAGCTCAATGTGATCTTAAGATGTCTACTCTCAAATAGATTTACTATCGATGCAATTAATGCGTGAGAGTGCAAACCTATATGATCTTTGTATCACTAGATATTCAATCTAAATGCTCAAGCAAAGATATTAGCCACATTTCATATATTTCAATCAATAAGTTTTCTCAACACATATATGTATATGAAGCTCAAGTAGTATATGGATTTAGTTTGCAAAAAGAGATTAATCTTTTGTATTCAACTAAAGATATAATCAATGAATATAGGAACAATATTTTTCTCACACAAACAAATATCTCTTTAAATATTGATCAAGATACAACACACTAGATATTTGAAAGTATTTTGAAAATATTTTGCAACCAAGAACAAATACAATCTTCTCAAGATATTGCAATGAAGGTGCAAGCTTAGAAGATCTATCAAAGTCTTCTTAGGATAGACTTATCAACAAAGTCCCCTAAGAATCCTTAGGTTTGGCTCTCAAGAAAATCGTGTCAATCAAATAGAACAAGGAGAGCAAACCTTTCCAAACAAACACACAATCGACTTACAAAGGGTTTAGACTATAGTAGAAGGTAAGTATGAGTGAATGGGGCTTAGATCTGAGTATTATGGGTATTTGAACTTGAGAGAGAATTTTTAATCAAGTAGGCTAATCAAGTTACTAATCTTCCTAAATGAAGGGGTATAAATAGAAGACCCCTAAAATATGACCGTTAGGGATATAGTTGGGAATATTAGAAAATATTAATGATGTTTTAAGTATTTTAACCTTTATAAAAATAAGTTAACCATGGTAAAAATGCAGGGCAACCCGAGAGGTCCGGTTGACCAGAACAAGTTCGGTCGACCAGGACTCATATGGTTCGGTCGACTAGGAGGATTTTGAACTAAATGGTCGGTCGACCGAAAGTGTCTTTCCAAAAGCGATTTTCCTATTTTACCGAGATTCGGTCGACTGGGCCAATTTGAACTAGCTAGTTCGGTCGACCAGACCGTTGGGATTTTTCCCAAGGACCCTCGGTCGACTAGGTAGTTGGAGTACATTTTTGCCTCGATTGACTAGATGGTCAAACATTTGACCCCAAGGGGTTTCGATCGACCAGAAGTTCTGAACTGTAATGGTTCAGTCGACCAAGGCCTTGGTCAACTGTTGACCCAGGCCAGGTTTGGTCGACCAGGCCAAAATGAACTGTCTTGGTCGGTCGACTGAAAGTGTACCAAGTGTGCATTTCAGTCCCATTTCGAAACATACAAACCCTATTTAAGTGCCTAACAAACATATGTGCAAATGTGTGTGTCCCAGGGTCACTTGGGGTCCAATTTTGAACGTTGACAGAAGGGAAAACCCTAAGGTCTTTCTAAGGTCATTTCTCATTTACGGTTTGTTTGAGCTTATGTCTTATCATACATGTGATGTGTGTGAGCTTATTATAAACCAAAGCCCTAGTTACTATTACCGACCAATTAAATAAAATATATTACAATACTGAATATAAATTGGTCTTCAGGCTTTGCTTGCTTTGTGCACATCTTGATCTTTAACGATCTTAGTTCCTGCACAAAACCTAAAACACCCATTACATACAATGAGTATTTGTCATAATCAAAACCGGGCATAACCAATAAGGTCAACACTTTCTGAAACATAAACACAATTCACTCAATCTCAAGCTTTATACCATTCAATCATAATATATTTATAGTATATGTAACTTTTAGCTTTTGTATTCTATTCATCCCTGTGGTGAATGTGAGTTTGAACAAAGCCCGGTATATATGAAATTGCTTCTTCAATATGATGTTCAATATAAAATCCAATTACTCTTTCCAAACTTCATAATTCAAATAAACTCTTAAGTTAATTTATCGTTGGGATGTTTAACCAAGTAAAATACTCCCGTATGGTTTTCGCAAAGTATGGTTTAAAACATTGTACTCCCTCTCGGTTTCTGCAATCCCAAATCAAAATTAACCTTAAGTTTGTTTGATTTCAAAATATACGTAGTTTGTATGATTTTCAAATTTAAACCATCCACACAATTGAAATAAGTACTAAAAATTAAGAGTAAGGGAAAAAGAGAGTGAGACGGGGATTTTTACGACATTCGGCTTTTACCCAGCCTACGTCCTCGCCTTTGGCAAACCACCAAAGGATTCACTAAACCTGTTCCTTTAACGGGAGGAACAATACATTTAAAACACTCCTTAGTTAAGGCTAGATCCCGCCTTCTCCAAATGATGTACCCTCGTTCGGTCACTCCTTACATAGGCTAGAGCCCGCCTCTCTAAGCAATATCCCCTTGCTTAACCAATGATCCAAACAACCCTTGGAATCATCAATCTACAAAAAATAGTTCAAATAGATGCATACAAATAATGCTCACACAAAAAGCTGATTAGTACACTTTAGAAACTAATATACTTCAAATTTAAAATATTATAAGAATGAACTAAGAAGCTTAATATAAATATCACCGGTTTACTTCTCTTTGATGAGGATAAAGAACTTAAATCAGATACTTTAGAGAAGTTGTAAAAGCTCAGAGATTTCTCAGAAATTCATAGCAATTCAGAGTTTTAAAACAAATAGCAAAAAGCTTTGAGTGAAAGAGATCTTGAAAGAATTTTTTCAATGCTTAGTGTATTTTGATTCTCATAAACCATGTATATATAGGCTTCAAAAACACTTTCATTCATGCTCCCCAAGTTTTCTTGGAGTGCCCCCAAAGTTTCCAAAAATATTAGGACGCAAGTCAATTAAATTTGAAAAAGAGAAGTTTGAAAAATCTGTCTGTTGCCGTACTTCAGTCTCCTGAGGCGCAACCTCAATAGCCTGAAGTGGGTTTAGGAGCTTGAAGAAACAGGGTCAGAAGCCTAAAGATACACTGCCTCTTTGATTTTCTTCAGCAAAAATCTTTGATTGCTTGAGGATTTAACCTTAGTTTCCTGGACAGTACAAAATCACTTTACTTCTTTCGTTTTCAAAGATATTTGGTTTCTTTGCAATCTTGCTTTTGAAAAACATTTTCTGGGGTATTAAAATAAAGTCTCTAAGTCCATATTTATCCCCTAATGAGCTTCATTTCATTCACAATGACATTTTTAACTTTGAAGTACTTACATGAAGATTTCCTAGCAATATGAACATTTCTTATTCTTTGAAACTTCATGCTCATCTTGGAGCTTTAGGTTCATTTCATCTTCAGATGTCTTTGTGCTTCCCAGTTTGATCACTTCATGACACACCATACACTTTTAAGCTTGTTGGTGATCTTTTGAAGCTTTGTTGAGTGTCGCTTTTTCAGATTCTTGAAAACATCATTACTTGAACACATAATATCTTTAACCTTTTCTTCATTTGTTATCATCAAAACAAAAGGCGAAAGCCTTGTTAGGCTAACACTTCTCACGTATGATATGACCATTAATGAAAGATCAATTTAAGTTGGCAAAACCAAGAAATCCATGGCACTCAAAGCTTCCAAGGAAAGCTTGAGTGACGAAGAAGAAAAAGAGATGGATAATGATGACCTAGCTTTATTCACTAGACGACTAGGTAGATTCTTTAAGAAGAATAAGTGATTTGCTAGAAAATTTAAGGGATCTAAAATGAACAAAGGTGAAACTAGCAAGAAAGAAACAAAGGCTAAACCTCCAACATGTTATAAATGCAAAAAAGTATGCCACATAAAACCTGACTGTCCATAGCTCAAGAAAGAATCTAAGAAGAAAAAAAAGAAAGCAATAAAGGCCATAACTTGGGACTACTCTAGCTCAAGTAGCTCGAAAAGCAACTCGAGTGATCAGGAAGTGGCAAACCTCTGCTTCAAGGTGATAAATGATGAGGTAAATTCTTACTCAAACTCATTTAATACTAGTGATGAATCTTCTAATGAATCTTGTGAAAGCACACCATCATACACTAAATTGTGTTCAATATTTTAATAGTGAACTCAATTTATAATATTTTGGTTTTATTTTGACAATTTATGGATTTTTGGTATCTTATTATTGCAGGATGTTTTTTTGGATATTAAAGTTGAAATTAAAATGTACGCGGGTCATGTGTGAGAGAAACCAAACCATGCATGCAAAGTGAACCGTGAACATAAGGCCAATAGATTTTCATTGAAGGAGCCATGTATGTGGGGTTCATGGAGGATAAAGAATAAAATGATGCAAATGGAGGCGCTGAGCACAAAACGAAGCTAATTGGTCGATTGTGGATAATTTTGACACTGCTTTATAACTTGTGAGTAACTATCTCATCCGAGCTTTGATTTAGATGATTCAAGATTCTATAGAAATCAAAGAAAACCCTTTACAACTTTGATGTTTTGTGTTTTGAGAGATACTGGTTGCATCAAGGTCGAAATCGGACGTAAAGTTACCATATGCTGTTTTTTATGGACTATATCAACATTGTTTTTTAATCTGAGCATAACTTTCTCATCCAAACTCCGATTGAAGTGATTCATGATGATATAGAAAGCCAAGAAAATTATCTACAATTTTCATGTTGAAAGTTGTGAGAGATACAAGTTGTAAAAAAGCCAAAATTGGGTTGGAAAGTGTAAAGTAGGCCATGTGCTTTTGAATTAAAAGGAAAAGCCCATAAGTGAGGCCCATGATGTGAACATGTGGGAGGCCACGCAAAGAGGCACTGGGGCCATGCATTGGGCCTCTCATTCTCCATGGAAATTTATAAAAGTCAAGGTTTTGGAAGGCATTGAATATAAAGCAATTTTGAAAAGTCAACAAAAGGCAGTTTTTTAGTTTATCATTTCTTTAGGATTGAGAGTATGGTTTCTTTTTTCTTTTGGGGGGGCTGGAGGAGGCGCTACACAGCAGCTATTTAGAGGCTTCTCCAATCCTCATGGCCTTGCAATTTCTCTCTCTCTCTCTCTCTCTCTCTCTCTCTCTCTCTCTCTCTCTCTCTATCATTATTGAATTTTAATTAGTTGTTGGATTAATTTTATTAAAGTTTAGTTTGCTTTTCTTTTAAAATCTTTAAATCTTATTAGTTTGATTTATCTCTCTCTCTTTCATTCTCTCTTTTCTTTTTAATGGTTGCTCAAGTTACTAGTGTTTATTGGAATTGTGTTTTAATTAAAGTTTGGAATTTTTAATTTATATTTGGTTATTATTAAAGTTCAGTTTCTAGTCTGCGTTTTGATAAGTTCTTGAATGTTTAAAGTTTAGTTTTGCTTGAGTTTGTTAATTTAGGTGTAATCCCAAGAGGGGGGGGGGGGGAATTGGGTATTTTTAAAAAATCTTTAATTTTATATATCACTTAATCCCTATTTCTATATTTAACAAATTAATTGCAAGGGTCTGACACTGATTCAAATTATTATCTTAATGAATTCTATTTTACCCAATTAATTATCATATCCATATAGGGTTATTCAATATACACACATGTAATATAAGTAATGAAATGCATTGCGAAAATTAAAAAGAGTAAAGGATGAGAGAAGGCAAACACAGTTTTTAGGAGATTCAGCCAACGCGGCCTACGTCCTTGCCTTGAGCAACCCACTCAAGGATTCTACTAAATCCATGCTCCTTTAATTGGGACGGAGCTTCCCTTACATCCGCTGCTTACAAGAGACACAACTTCCTCCTTACCCAGTTCACAACCCGAATCGTGATTACAATATAGAATTTTAAATTTGCAGAACAACTCAATATTACTTCTAACAAAACTAGTGAGTACAACTGAAAACCTAACACATATCCATATGATGAAACTTGAAGCTCAGTATGTATGTAACGATGTAATCGTTATATGAATGATATGCTTCACACAATTTACCTTTTATCAAATCTCCCAAAATAATGATATAAGTAAATGCTTTGGAGAAATTAGGGTTCTAGATCAACTTACTAGATGCACAAATACCAAATGTGATACTATTAAAAGATTTGTCTTGAATATTATAAAGCTCTAGATCGATAAGTTATCTTCCAAATATCCAAGCACAATATGCTCTTTGTAATATTTATGTATGTATATATATATATATATATATATATATATATGAGTTCCAAGGATCAAAAACCTAATATAACATTTTTCAGAAAATATCCATCAATAATATATATAGTTATGAACTCTAAGGATATTTAATCAAGTGGTTTTGTAATATCAAAAATATCGAGTCTTTAAATGAGTACGCACTTGAATCAAAAATATTTAACCAATGACAAAACTTTTCTCAAGTAGTGATCTTGTCAAAACAATCTAATATAAACACACTCATGATTAATCTCTCAAATAAAATTCAATAATGGATTTTGAGATGAAAAGCTCTTTGAGAATAAATATTAACAAGCATATCAATTTAGATGAAAAGCGCTTTGAGAATAAATATTAACAAGCAAATCGATTTACCAAACCTTAATACCAAGTTGAATGCACAACGATTGCTATAATGCCTTTTGAAGATCAATATAGCCTTAGCTCATATTTGAAGTATAAGCTTTGAAATCCCAAGCAAAAACTTCAGCAGTATGTTCATTGTTCTCTCAAGTTGTGCTAAATGTTCAATACACTCAATTGTACGCCAAAGGTTGTTTCTCTTAGGGGCACTAAGGTTTAGATTTTGATTATATAGATAACCTTGCCCTTAGGATGAGTCTTAACTGTTGGATCAACTTGATTAAAAAATAACTCGCGTATTTTCTTATTAAAAATTAAATTTTTAACTTTCCCATAGGTTCAGACGACTGAAGTTCCTTAGAGTTTCGAAAAATTAACCTGGACACAGGGTCAGATGTCTAAAGTTGGGGTTCAGACTTCTGAAGTTGCAGGTTCAGACAACTGAAGTCAGGGTTCAGTCTTCTGGTATGCTTCTACCTGTTTCTTTGTTTCTCCAATAATTCTTTAGATGGATGAACTTAATCTTCGGTCTTCTGAAGAAATTCTTCAGACGACTAAGCTTAAAATTCGGCCTTCTAAAGTTGAATCTTCAGACGACTGAGCATACACTTTAGTCTTCTGAAGTTGACACTTCAGTCTTTTGGTCAGGGAATTTGGTCTTCTAAACATGCCATTTTCTGGATTTTTCTTTTAGTTTCAAAAATCTGCTTTTGCACTCTTTCTTTGCCATTTTATAAAATATTTTCCGAGGTTTTAAAATATCTCTAGGTTTTAAAATATATCTAAGTCCATAAATATCCTCTAAAAATGTTCATGAGATGCATGAGTCCTAAGGTCGGTTTAGGGTATATTTTGATCGTCAAATTAAATCATATGAAATATGTAAATACATTCAGTTCTAAACACCCATTCCCATCATGATCTTGAACTTGCTGCTTGCATTTTCATTCTTCAACTCTTTTAGTTCCATAGATTTTGCCAAGATGTATGTACTTTAGTCTTCATGGCTTCCATTACTTTCTAGCCTTCCGTGCATGCTAAAAATTGTTCCTATTCACAATTTCAATGCATATATCAAATACCAAGTGATTTGTCATTTTTAAAACAGGATTGGACTCATAGAGTCAACAGAGTTTATGTTTGATTGATGATTTTAGGATTGCGTGTTTCAATTACGTGTTAAAGTTTTTGTTTTTAGGCATTTGTCTAAAATTTTTAACATAGGTTTTATTTATTGTTTGAATGGTTAAACATAGGAATATATTCCGCAATTAAATTTATTATCATCTATCTTATTGCACCCGTCTCACGTTTCTTGTTGTTAATTTAGTGCGTGTTAGGTTCATAATTTAAATTTCACATTATTTTAATTTCGTCACAAAATCTCAAAAATCTTAGGAAACTAAATTTGAACTGTGTTCAGTAAAACTTTCTTTTCTTATTTTATTTTGGGTTTACACAAAGATTGGAACTAAACTACATTCCCTGATGAGACGATCTATCCCTTGGACTAATTATTACATGGCTGAACTCCTATACTTGGGATAGCCTTTGTGCTGCTCATTTTTAGAGTGAGTCAAGTTTTTGGTACCGTTGTCGAGGAATGCTAGTTTTAGTTTCAAACTAGTGTTTTTCTTGTTATTTTAACTTTTCTCATGAAAAAGAAAAAAAAAAGTAAAAAAGAAAAAAGAAAGAGTTTTGAAGAAAATACAGCTGCACTTGCACCACACAATCTTATGGATTTTTTGCAGCCTAGACGCACCACTGCACCATCTTACATTGCTTTGCCTTATAACGAACTTAATTTCATGATTCAAAATGGAGGACGTCATTGATACCTCAGTTCTTAGGGATGGAATCCGAGTGTCCTTATTGGCACCTGACGGAGTTTGAGTTGACTTGCAATACTTTTTTTCCTAGTGCGAGAACTGATGAATTTACTAGATTTTGTTTATTTACTTCCTTTTTTAAAGATAGAGCAAATATGTGGTTTATTCCTTTGGTGCCTCATACTGTCTCTAATTGGGTTGATATGGAATGTGAATTTCTGCATAAATTTTCTCCCTCACAAAGAACTCAATTTTTGCAGGAACAGATCAGTCAATTCAAGTAAAGAGCTAGTGAGAAATTTCATGAAAGTTGAGAGTGATTTAAAAATCTGGTTAATATGTGTCTCTACCATGGATTTGAATCATGGTGTCTGGTTAACTATTTCTACAATGTGTTAAATCCTAACTTGAAATAGTTCGTCCATACTGTGTGTTCTGAAAATTTCTTCGACAAGGAGCCTGATGAAGCATTGGGTTTTATGGATCATTTAGTTGACTATGCTCGGCAGTGAAATACTAGAATTGATAGAAGACCAATTGCAGCTCAACCATTGGGAGCAATACATGGTGGAGATTGGTATGAACTGGAAGATGATTTTGATGTTGAGGCACATCGGGTTGAACTCACCAAAATTTTGGATGCTATGATGAAAAAGGAGAATAGTATAAAGCAATTTTGGAATCAACTTTCCCACTCCTATGCATCCCCTTATCAGCCAATATATCATCAGGTTGTTCCTCAGCATCAGTATCAACCACAACAAATCTCTCAGAGCTACGCATTTCCAGGATTTCAATCTAATGAAACTCATGTTCCACCGATGACATCTTTTGAGAATAGCATGGTACAAATGGCTAATACACTTCAGGAATTTATGAAGATTAATACTCAGACCATAAATGAATTACAGGGCACCATTAATGAGATGAGCATGACATTGAATACCCTAGAAAAAAAAAAAAGAATTTCCAGCATAACCTTAGACTGATCCTCAGGTATACCAGCAACAACATCAACAAGTACATGATGTCTCAGGGGATCCTTTTGAGACAGAGAAGGTTGTTAGTACTTTGAAAAGTGAAGAAGAAGTTCCCCGACCTGAGATACCCATCGACAGACAAATAGTCCTGACACTTGAAGTTGCAACTGAGATAGATGAAGCTAAAGAAACGTCGAAGGAATCGAGCCCAGAATTGTAGGAGTCATCATCCCCGCCAGATACTCAAGTGCAACTAACAACCATGGAATTGTCATTACCTACTATAGTACACGTCAAAGATTACAATACCGAAGCAAATCTATGCAATGATAAGGTAATTGGCACACCAAATGAAGAAGTTGAACAAAATGGTGAGAGTTCAACTTCCAAGGAACCGAGTAAAAATTTTAAAGTTGATGCTTTTAAAGAATTAAAGGTAACTGTTCTGAAAAATTTTCCTCAAACACCAGTTCTTAAAGAAGTAAATTTCCTGGAAAACATATTGAATAAAGATCCTTTCTTGTCAAAACAAGAAAGTCAGTCTGCACATGTATTGTCTGGTATTTTGAATAGCATTAATTCATTTGAGGCTAACTTTTGTGCAGGTAATAAAACTGATTCATTATGGCGACTCCAATTTGGAGACTCGCCAGTTCAATTTATAAAACTGCACCCGCGAGATGAAATTTCTCTAAAGCTTTCGCTAGATAGATTGTGATGTTTCTCTTTCCTTTTTTTTCATTTTATTTTACCTTGTTTTATTTTTAGTCAATTTTCAAGTACATTTTTCCTTAGTTTCAGTTTTTCTTTTCCCTCACTTCTCCACCCAAGTATGTCTCTACTTCCCTCCTTATCATCTCTCATGTCTCCTATATCCTTTCACATTGAGGACAATGTTTCACTTTAGTTGGGGGGTATGAGAAAATACATTAAAAAAAAAATTTGAATATGGATGATTAGGCCATGATTAACACTGACTTATACCCTTGACATACTTTCATATAACCCAGGAGTTACACGCTTAAGTTATTTATGTGTAGTTTCTCTTTATATGGCTAATCTAGGAATTGTAACTCCATGAAGGTTGACTGGTAGCTCATTCATGTTAATTTGACTATATAAACTCTTGTATTTACATGGTTTCTCATGAGGTTAAAAATACACGTTCACGTGACTTGTAGTACTTAGGGTTCCTTGTGAGCACTGAGAGAGCACCCATGGTGACTTTGACACCTTGTGAGGTACTGTTGAGCCATTTATCGTTCTTTTAAGTTTTGACATTGACGTCAGCTCAGAGTTCATGAAACTCAACTTTCCCTTTTTTTTTTTTTTCTAGATACTCTTCGTACACTTGTCTCGGTTTTTGACTTGCTAGCCTAGAGATGGCATCTAGTGGGGAGATAGAAAACTAGGTCTTGTAGCCTACTCAAGATGTAAAGGCTGAGCCACCCCTAGAGATAGACTTATTTCATGGACTCCTATTCGAACTTAATTCACATGGGTGGTATGAAGATAATAAAAGAAGTGTAATGATAGTCCTAATTGACCATGAAAAGAAACAAATTGAAAAATGAGCAGAAGAAAGAAAAAGAAATAGAAATGCACATGAATGAAGAGAAAGGTTAATACATGCTTCACACAAATACCACAAAAAGTCAGGAACAGGACACGTGTTCTCCACATATGAAGACTCTCCAACCGCCTAATGCCACAGATGTACGCGTGCCTAGTTTGTGAATAAGTTGATCTTGGGTGGTCTTAGTTGGATATGGAGAGTAGGTGAGAAGATGTTAGGGTGAAGGACCTGACACCTCACAAATAGGTTGGATACTTTTCAGATTAGTCCACTCCGTACATTTAGCGTTGTTCCTTGCAATATATGAGATGTTTGATCATGACACTCCTCCACACAAATGACGAGTGAACCCATCCTTTTTAAGTGTTTTTTAGAGTATACCGGTTAGGTCGAGTCAAAATAACCATTTTGTAATTGCCCACTGGTATCTAGGGTGTAACGAGTCATACATATTATACATGCCTTGAGATTTCGCCTATTTATACTCAAATTTGAACGGTTACATTAACTCTAAATTGTATTTTTGGTTGAATCTATGTGAGTATACTATTCTTTATGACTATATAAAGATGAAACTTGCATGAGTGACTTGCTTTGAAGTTGCATGAATTGTGTATGAATGAGCTTGTGTGTAATCTGGTTATATTTTTGTACGTAAAATGGTATGGTTGTGTCACATGTGCATTCATTTAATATTTATTGGAATTGGTATTTGTGGGTATCGTCCTAGATTGCATTCACATTATTTGCTAGAAACTAGTAAAACGTTAGTTGGGGGGTGTGATTATGCGTCAAAGTTGCATAATTAGGCATTTAAATTGATGCATTAAAGATTATAATTTTAATTAAATGCAAATTATGTTCAATATTATAACAGTGAGCTTAATTTATAATATTTGGGTTTTTATTTGATAATTTATGGATTTTTGGTATCTTATTATTGCATAATGTTTTTTGGACATTAAAGTTGAAATTAAAATGTACGCGGGTTATGCGTGAGAGAAACCAGGCCATGCATGCAAAGTGAACCGTGCATGTGAGGGCCATAGTTGTTCATTTAAATATTCACGTATGTGGGGTTCATGGAGGATAAAGAATAAAATGATGCAAATGGAGGCGTTGAGTGCAAAATGAAGCTAATTGGGAGATTATAGAAAGTTTCGACACTATTTTGTAATTTGTGCATAACTCTCTTATCCAACCTTCGATTCCAATGATTCAAGATGTTGTAGAAAGATAAGAAAATGCTCTACAACCTTCATGTTTTGCGTCTGGAGAGATACTGGCTGCATCAAGGTCGAAATCGGACATGAAGTTAGCATACGCTATTTTTTATCGGCTATTTCAACATTATTTTGTAATCGGGGCATAACTTTCTCATCCAAGCTTCGATTGAGGTGCATCATGATGATATGGAAAGCCAAGAAAATTATCTAAATCTTTCATATTGAGAGTTATAAAAGATACGAGCTATAAGAAGGTCAAAATTGGGTTTGAAAGTGCAAGGCATGCCATGTGCTTTTGAATTAAAAGGAAAAGCCATGTGTGAGGCCCATGATGTGACCACGTAGGAGGCCATGTAAAGAGGCGCTGGAGCCATGTGTTGGGCCTCTCCTTCTCCATGGCAATTTTGAAAAGTCAAGGTTTTGGAAGGCATTGAATGTAAAGCAATTTTGAAAAGTCAACAAAGAGGGGGGGCTTTTTAGTTTATTATTTCTTTAGGATTGAGAGTAGGGTTTCTTTTTTTTTTGTTTTGGGGGGTCTGGAGGAGGCACTGCGCAGCAACTCTTTGGAGACTTCTCCAATCCTCATGATCTTGCAATCTCTCTCTCTCTCTCTCTCTCTCTCTCTCTCTCTCTCTCTCTCTCTCTCTCTCTTCTCTCTCTCTCTCTCTCTCTCTCTCTCTCTCTCTCTCTCTCTCTCTATCATTGTTGAATTTTAATTAGTTGTTGGATTAATTTTATTAAAGTTTACTTTTCTTTTAAAATCTTTAAATATTATTAGTTTAATTAATCTCTTTCTTTTCTTTTTAATGGTTGCTCAAGTTACTAGTGTTTATTGGAATTGTGTTTTAATTAAAGTTTGTAAATTTTAATTTATATTTGGTTATTATTAAAGTTCAGTTTCGAGTTTGCGTTTTGAAAAGTTCTTGAATGTTTAAAGTTTAGTTTTGTTTGAGTTTATGTTTGATTGATGATTTTAGGATTGTGTGTTTCATTTACATGATAAAGTTTTTGTTTTTAGGTGTTTGTTTGAAATTTTTAACATTAGTTTTATTTCTTGTTTTAATGGTTAAATGTAGGATTATTTTCCGCAATTAAATTTGTTATTGTCTATCTTATTGACCCTGTCTCACGTTTCTTGTGGTTAATCTAGAGCGTGTTAGGTTCATAATTTAAATTTCACATTGTTTTAATTTCGTCACAAAATCTCAAAAATCCCAAAAAACTGAATCTGAACTGCGTTCAGTAAAACTTTCTTTTCTTATTTTCTTTTGGGTTTACACAAATTTGGGAACTAAATTGCATTCCCTGAGGAGACGATCCAACCTTTGGGCTAATTATTACACGACTAAACTCCTATACCTGAGATAGCCTTTGTGTTGCTCATTTTTAGAGTGAGTCACCAGACAATTCTTTTATATAGTTCTCTTGACTCTACATATGATAATGTTAAAGAAACTATGATGTATGGGAGAAAGAGCCTCACTTTAGAAGAAGTGCAAGCTGTTTTGCACTCTAGGGAATTGTACACAAGACTGAGTCCTAAACAGAGACAAGGGAAGGGTTAAATGTGAGAGGTAGGTTTGAAAATAGGAACAAGAAAGGAAAAGGAAAGAGGTCTAGATCAAATTCTAAGAGCAAATCACTAAAGTGTTTTGCCTGTCACAAGGAAAGGAACTTTAAAAGGGACTGCCCTGAAAGGAAAAAAGCTGCCAATCCCACCACCTCTGAATTAAAGGGTAAGGCAGTTGTAGTTTTAGATGGATGTGATAGTGTAGAAGTGTTGAACATCTCTGAGAAAGATTCTGGAAAATAATGGATATTAGATTTAGGATGTTCCTTCCATATGTGTCCATTGAAAAAATGGTTTGAATCCTTTACATGTTTAGAAGGGGGTCATGTTGTCCTAGGAAACAATAAGTCCTATAAAATATAGGGTATTGGGACAGTGAGACTTCTAATGCATGATGGGATTGAAAGAGTGCTAAGAGATATGAGGTATATACCTGAGCTGAAGAGAAACTTGATTTCTATTGGTAGCTTAGATAAGACAAGGTACACGTTTAAGTTTGAAGGAGGTAGCCTGAGAGTATGTAAAGGATCACTTGTAGTGATGAAAGGGGTGCTAAAGAATGGGTTTTACACCTTGGTAGGATAGACAGTGATAGGTGAGGCTTCACCTATCACTCACAGGGCACAAGAGTAGGTTTCCTTGTGGCACCAGAGGCTAGGATATGTTAGCCAACAAGGCCTAAAGGAACTCGAGAAATAGGGGCGGCTTGGGGGTAGGAAACTTAAGGAATTGTCATTCTGTGAGGAGTGTGTCTTGGGTAAGTCTACTAGGGTTAGTTTTAAGAAGTCCACTCACACCACAAAAAATACTCTTGATTACATACATTCAGACTTGTGGGGACCTGCTAAGGTTAGTTCTCATGGTGATTCTAGGTACTTTCTGTCAATAATAGATTACTTCTCTAGGAAAGTATGGGTGTATGTCTTAAAAAATAAAATTGATACTATCGAGAAGTTTAAAGAATGGAAAACTTTAGTTGAAACTTAGGTTGGCAAAAAAGTTAAAACACTGAGAATAGACAACGGATTAGAATACTTGTCAATTGAATTTTTTGAATTTTGTAAAGCTGAGGGCATTGCTGGACATAGGAATGTTAGGGAAAATCCCCAACAAAATGGATTAGCTAAAAGGATGAATAGGACTATTCTTGAAAGGGTAAGATGTATTCTAGCCACTTGAGGTCTACCCAAGACCTTTTAGGTAGAGGTTGTGACCACTGCTGTATACCTTATTAATAAGTGTCTCTCCTCAGCTCTCAACCTTAAAACCCCTCAAGAAATTTGATCTGGGTAAGGCAGCTAATTATCAAGGATTAAAAGTGTTTGGGTGCATAGCCTATGCCCACATTAGAACTGATAAATTAGAACCTAGGGCTATTAAAGGCATTTTTGTGGAATACCCAGAGGGGGTTAAAGGCTATAAACTCTGGGTTACAGAAGCTGGAAAACAAAAATGTATTATTAGCAGGGATGTAGTTTTTAATGAAGCTGCAAGGAGGGGGGGGGGGGGGAACCAGAAAATTCAAATGAATTTTTCAGGTACTCTAACACCAATTACCTACAGTTTGAGGTGGAGTAACCCTCCACTTCTCACAAATATTTAGAAACAAATACCGTAGATTTTGAGGTGCAAAAACTCAGAAACTGGAACTTCTGGATCAATTAAAGCGTACCTTCTAGCAAGCGATAGGGAGAGGAGGGTCATAATACCTCCTCAAAGGTATAAGGAAGTTGATATGGTAGCTTTTGCTCTTTTTGTTGCTAAAACAGAAATTGAGGTGGAGCCTAAGACTTTTAAAGAGACCATGGATAGTAAAGAGGGTGAGAAATGGACTCTTGCAATGAGAGAAGAAATGGAATATCTAAACAAAAATAAGACACGGGTGATGGTGCCTAGATCAAAGAAACAAAAACTTGTAGGATCCAAGTGGATCTTTAATAGGGAAGAGGAATCCCTGAAATTGAACTACCTAGATATAAATCTAGGTTAGTGGCTAAGGAATTTACACAAAGGGAAGGGGTAGCTTATAATGAAATATTTTCCCCTATTGTGAGGCATAGTTCAATTAGAATTCTATTATCTTTTGTTGCTGTAAATGACTTGCATTTGCAACAACTTGATGTTAAAACTGCTTTCTTGCATGGTAATTTAGAAGAAACAGTTTATATGCAACCTCCAGAGGGTTTTGATACAGAAATAAATAAAAATCATATATGTTGATTAAAGAAATCTTTATATGAGTTGAAACAATCACCTAGACAATGATATAAAAGATTTGATTCTTACATGATTCAAAATGATTTTTGTAGAAACAATTATGATAGTTGTGTCTATTATAAATCATGTGATAAATGTCATATATATTTTTTATTATATGTTGATGACATGTTGATTGCTTGTGGAGACTTGGATCTGTTAAATCAAGTTAAATGCATGCTTACATCTGAATTTGTAATGAAAGACTTAGGCCCTACTAAAGGAATACTTGGCGTGGAAATAACTAGAGAAAGGGATAAATATCTTCTCTACTTGTCTCAAAAGTCTTATATTTCAAAGGTGTTAAAAAGATTTGGAATGAGTCATGTTAAACCTACTTCTATTCCTATCATACAACATGTTAAATTGTCTAGAAAATAGTGTCCTGAAATTGAAAATGAGTCACTGTTTATGATATAATACCTTATGCTAGTATGGTTGGTAGTGCAATGTATGCTATGGCATGTTCTAGACATGATCTATCTTATGTTGTAAGTCAAGTGAGCAAATTTATGAGCAAACCTAGAAAACCATATTGGCATGCTTTGAAATAAAATTTTCAATACTTGTCTAGAACAAAACAACAAGGGTTAATATTTGGAAAAAGGGATATGCATTGTGAAACAGAGTTAAAAGGATATGTAGATTTTGACTATGTTGGAAATTTAGAAACCAAAAAGTCTTTGTCTAGTATGATCTTTTCTTTTTTAGGTAGTGTTGTTAGTTGGAATTCACACATGCAGTCGGTGGTAGCTTTGTCTACCACGAAGGCTGAATGTATAGCCATGATTGAAGCCTATAAGGAGGCTATATGGATAAAAGGAATGTGTCTAGAATTAGGAATGTATAGTGGAGTTGTCATAATTTATTGTGACAATCAAAGCACTATTCATTTCGCTAGGAATCATGTTTACCATGATAGGTCCAAGCATATAGATGTTAAACTGCATTTTGTGAGGGATATTATTTCTAGTCGTGAAATAAAAGTAAGGAAAATTCCAACAGAGGATAATCCCTCTAATATGATGACTATGGTAGTACCAAAATCCAAGTTTGAACATTGTTCAAACATGATTAATCTAGAAAGTTGTTAGTGTTTGTTTTGCAGGAATAGTCATAGGAAATGCAAGGGAAAAGCAAGGATTACAAGCTTGCCAAGGTGGAGAATTGTTGGAGAGTGTCATGCTTACAATCTGGACAAATCTGGACTGTTAATGTACTAGAAATCCAACGGCTGCAAGTTTGTTTACATTTAAGGGCATTTGTGTAATTTTCAGTCACTTGTATTTTATTTATAAAATACAACCAGCAGTGCTAGTTCCAGATACTTCAGCCAAGAGAAAAAAAAAAGCAGAGTGTAAATTATTCTGGAGGGGGGGTTTCGGGAGAATCAGGAGAAACAAGGGGGCGAAGCCAAGAGCTCTTTGGATAAGAGGGTTAGGGTTCTTGGGATGCTTCTTAGGCTGATTCTTGGAGGAGATCGATAAGCCCTAAAGGTGAGATTTGTATTGTGTAAGTTGTAGTTCCACCAATTAATAAAGCTGATCTGAAGTGAGTTCCTGTTGTGGATGTAGGCCAATTTTTGGGCCGAATCACGTAAATGTGTTCTTGTATTTGATCTTGCATGTTTATGGTTTATTACTGTATATTTCCTTAAATCTTGTGATTGTTCGGAGGAGAAAAATTTTTCTTGATCAGGTTTAGCAAAAAGTAGGTTTCAGTTGTATTATTTGTGGCTGTTGATCTGATTTCTATAAAGGATTTATTTAGAAATTGCATCTGTAATTAGGTTACATCTTAATAGTTTCTCGGCTGAGAGATAGATGAAATGGGAGACTTTAGATGGTAAGATGGTACTCTAGATAGTATACCTAGGAATTTGCCCTTTCGCCGTCCGAGGGCTAGCGCTCAGATAAGAATAAAAACTTTGTACCGAGAACAATTTTTTTTTTTTCAAATGCCCCAAGTACAGCCCTCCTCTTTGTCCTCTGATAAGTATCCAAGATTTTTCCCTAACTCAGCCTTAAGAATTTCCTATTACTCTTATTTGCAAGACTGACCTAGGAAAATCAAGTATTATACCATGAAGTTGCATAATTAGAACTCATGTAAAAATCATAGCTACATTAAATCTAGTAACTAATTTAAAGTATGAAGTTACATGCATGATCAAAGAACACAACTTTCCATTCACTTCTTTAATAAATGAATGAATGAACGATCAGAAGAAGATAAGAGGTAGATTCACAACATATCAAACTAGGACCAGTCGACCAGATTGCAGTCTCAGCTTCCCATAAACAAGTCGCTCAGAACACAAAATTTCACTAGTTCTTCGGATGAATTTTTAAGGAGCAAAAATGATGTCCAACCCATACATACATGCATATATATATATATATATATATATGTATGTATATATATATGTATGTATATATATATGTATGTATATATTCCAGTACTAATCAGAGATCGCTG
This sequence comes from Malania oleifera, assembly GCF_029873635.1. Lineage (NCBI taxonomy): Eukaryota > Viridiplantae > Streptophyta > Magnoliopsida > Santalales > Ximeniaceae > Malania > Malania oleifera. Next base: position 22,708,222 of record NC_080423.1, read on the forward strand.
ACTTCCAAATTAATAAACAAAGCTTTACATATATTATGGCATTGTCCGCGAAGTTTTCCGCGGCTTTTATTATTGTCTCAGAAATGCTTATTTTTCTACTCTGCTGGGTCTTTGACTTGCGCTTGAGCTTGATTTTCTGTCTCTCTGAGATGAAAGGATGGCATCAATGGCTTCCTTTACTTGAGAAATATCAGGAGCTTTCCCACCTTGCACTGGCCAAAACTCATCTGTAGCTAACACCTGATCAATAAAATCAGATCTCTTATATTTCTTTCATTAAAGCTACGTCCATGCATGCATGAACAAAATATAGCCTAATATTTAGCACACAAAAAAAGAAAGAAAAAGAAAACAAAATGGCTATATTTTGTTATATTGATTACACACCTTCACTTGCAATTGAAGAAACTTGACATAGCTGATGGCCTTCTCTAACATGGTTACCAAGTCGACCTGCACAAATGAAATATAAGCACTAAACTAAACTAGTACTATACATGGATTGCATATGTGAATCTGTGTGTATGTAAATGGAGGTGAGGATAAAGATGATATAGAATTTTTTTAAAAATCGTAATTAATTATTAGAAAGCCTACCTTGGATCCATTGGGTACCAGATCTTGTAGTATCTTTAGCCGCTCGCTGATCCTCTCTCTTCGATTCTGGTAGAACACAAACAAACATTCTTTCCTTCAATACTAATTTTCCCTCTTTTGTTTTTCAATGTTTCCTGATTAATTTTTCAGTTAATCAAACTTTGTTAATACGTCTTGTTAGTTCATACAATAAAACAGGCTCCAAACAAAATGGAATAAAAATTTAAAAAGAATATGTTAAAGTAGTATTTGGGAGCATAAATTTTAGGATTTAAATTTGAATTTCTTTGCATTGGATGAAAAATTAAGTGATAAATTTGATTTCATTCGGCCTCAATTACCCGAATATTGCAAAGCAGTCAAATTTGAAGAGAATCTAACCTTGGCTGCGATACTTTGGGGATCCTTGGATGGAATCGACTTTGGTTTGGTCCTCCTTCCTGTAGTACCCCCGCAGTGCTTCTTCAGCGCTTGCATGTCCTCTCCCTGCATGCCACCAAAATTAATACCTTCGTTGTATTTCACACTAACTTGGAGAAGAAGAAGAAGAAAAAATAAAAAAGGGATTAGTTTCCCATATGATTAATCAATATAAGACTAACTCTATACCGCGTGGGGACGCTTGTGGTGAAAGCTGCTTGTTTCTTCTGGTCTATGCTGGCTCTCGTTCGCCTGGAAAGTGTTAAATTCCTCGAACAGGAGAGAGTTGGCAGTGCCCTTTGGGTTAAAATTCTGACTCCAGCTGCCCTGGAACTCATCATCGTGCCCATCCAAATTATCTTCCCATATTGAGTACTCTTCGTCTTCTCTCTGACTGTCAATTCTCAGGCAGCAATCGTTTTGTTTGAAGTTAAGAAAAGACCCATTACCATTAGAATACTGCATGAAGTTGTCGTACCCGGCTTTGAAGTTTATGAGAGAGTTGGGAGCATCATCGTCCGCGGGCTGAAACACTAATTCACTGGATTTGCTGGACGTGCTCGGACCAGAAAGCGAGGAAGAATGGCCCATAACGGTGAAATTCTTTGCAAACCCAGTGCCTGTTTTTTCTGATGAGTCTGTTCCAAACAGAGCCGAGAAATCTGAAACTTGCATGAAGGAGTTGGTGGAGAAAGAAGAGGACGCCTGAGCCGAACCCATGCGCGAGGTGTGGGGTATTATGTCCCTCGCAAGCTCCATGCAAGGGGGATCAGTGTAGTTGCAATTCAGGTAGAGAGTACTAGAGGACAAGAAGACCGAAGATGTGGGGAATGACAACTATGAAGGCCTATTTGTAGGGGTTCAAACTTATGGGTCGTGATTTCTTTAATTTTTTAATCTATAGAGAGAGAGAGAGAGAGAGAGAGAGAGAGAGAGAGAGAGATTGCGATGTCCGTGAACACACCTTTTTTTCTAACAAAACCTTTGGGATAATGTGTGATGTCTTTCTATATAAATAAAATGGTATAGAATTGGTCACTCTATTTTTACAAGATCTTTATATAATTTTTCAAATTCCAGCCACTAACGATTAACGTTTCTTGTCCACAGGTCTCGTTGATCAGGACAAAATTTGGAATGCGAAAACTGCTTTTGTGCATCAGTTAGACGTTCGATCAATTCGATCCCTGGGACATATCTCTAACCATCCACGATCCTCACTAACTCACAGAGAACTCTCATCATTCATGGTTCCCATTGTCTCATAGAACAAACTCTCACCATCCAATGTAGAAACTGCTTTTGTGTATCAGTTGGACGTTCGATCAACTCGACCCCTGGGACATATCTCTCTTACCATCCACGATCCCCACTGACTCACAGAGAACTCTCATCATTCATGGTTCCCATTGTCTCATAGAACAAACTCTCACCATCCACGGTTCTCGTAACTCACAAAGTAAACTCTCATTATCTACGAGTACGGCTGATTCTGTGAGTGTATCTATCTAAAATTGAACATCTAATACTCCTTACGTGCTCATTCTAATTTATCAAATTTTATATTCATATTTAAAAAATAAATAATTTAATAAATTTATTATCTTGATGAATTAATTAGGTACTCAAAATAAAGACCCAAAAGCTATCAATTCAAATATATATATATTGTTGGATCTAGCAGTTAAAAGTTGTACTTTGGATGTGGGAACAAGAAATCTGTAAGTATGTAGTGCAGAGATGTAATTAATACCACAACTGAAGATAAGATATATAAAGCTTTTGATGGGATTGTTAGCTGGCATGCAGCTGCAGGCTAGGGATGAATATTATTATATAGGAGACGGAAGAAATTAAGGGGAGATGGTCATATAGAAGAGAAGATGAATAAAGATGAAAACAAGGAGGAGCAAAAGCAGCGGCGGATCTTTCGCCATCCCACGTCGTCCTCTAAAGATTCCAGCTCTGAGCCAATGTCAATTAGTCTCATCTCATGCATGATGAATGGGATTGAGGAAGCCCCACTGGACCTTCCTGCCTCTTTCTTAATGTGTAGTACTTCTCCAGTCGAGATCCAATTCCACTACAAGCACGTGCATTCATTCCATTCTTACTCATATTATATTACATGAATAACCATATGATACGACCTGCAATTTCAAGGCTAGCTCTGCATGCATCGTGTCATGCTAGCTGCTTCCGTGGCTACTGCATTTGCACCCTTTGACTTATTGCTCAGATTTCATGTGTGTCTATATATATATATATATATATCAAACGAGCCTAGATGGATCAAGATTTCCTGGATTTTCTTTTTATTTTTAATGATCATGGAGGTCCATACAAAAATTACCAGCACACAAGCACACTTGTGACATGTGATGAACAGGATTTAAAAAGAAACAAACTTAAGTGGGCCGAACAGCTTTGGGCTTGTTTTAATTAATTAAACAAATTCTATAGATTAATTCATAATTAATGGTTGCATATTAAGTGTGTGGTCCAGCCAGGGCCTTAAACTAGTTTGCTTCACTGCATGTGTGACTTTCTTGTGCCTAACTGCATAAATGAAAGCCCATAAATGATTTAAGGGAGGCCTTTCAACCTATAGGTATCTATCTTATTGTCATTTTGGGATGAGGTAGGGATATATTACGAACATAATGACTAAGCTTTGTACTTAATTCTGTTTCAATTTATAAATTTTATTTTAATTTATTTCTATTTAATTATTTGATAAAAATAGTTTTTGTATCGTGTCTCACTTTACTAAGGATTATGTCCTATAACTTGCCTAGCGGATATTATGTTCCCTATGTATGCATCTATGATAATCCAAGAGTATCTCTTTATAATTTTGTTAATTTTAAACCATTCCTTACAAGTCTTTCTCTGGTAACATAGGATTCTGCTTAATTATAAGTTATCTTTTCAAAATATTAAAAGGAAGAAACTCTCGATTGTATATCTAAACACTGTACAAGGGGCCATCCTTTTATAGCTAAAGGAGGCAGACTACAAGGGTAACATAGGAAGATACAATGGTATACAATGGTAACTTAGGAAGATATGCTAACATCCTCCCTCAAACTCAAGGTGGTATTAAAGATGTCAATTGAAGTTTGCATACTAAAACACGACGGTGACCAGGTGGATGAGCCTTTGTGAAAATATCAGTCAATTGATCAACTAAAGGAACTGACAAGAGGCGAAGTGTCCCTTCCTGAAGATGATGACGCATAAAATGACAGTCGATCTCGATGTGTTTGGTGCATTCATGAAAGACATCGTTGTGAGCGATCTAGACAGCACTATGATTGTCACAATAAAGCGGAGTGCTCGAGGGTTGAGGAGCACTTATATCGTGGAGAAGCCAAAGAAGCTCAGAAGTAGTATCAACAAGAGCCTGATACTCAGCCTTAGTGCTAGAGCGAGCAACAACAGTCTGCTTTTTGCTCCTCCAAGAGATAAGAGAGTCACCAAGTAGAAAAAGAAAACCAGTGGTAGACCAATGATCAGTAGGGTCGCTTGCCTAATCAGCATTTGAATAAACCTGCAACGTCAAGGATGAGTGAGAGGAAAAAAAAATTCCATGAAATAGGGTTCCCTTCACATGTCGTAAGATGTGAAGAACAACTGCATAGTGAACGAAACGAGGAGCCGACATAAACTGGCTAACAAGGTGCACTGCATAGGCAATGTCTGGTCTAATGACAGTGAGATAAATGAAGCTCCCAACAAGCTATCCGTAATGAGTGACATCAAGAAGGAGCTCCCTATCAATAGGACGGGATGAACCGAGAGACTGAGACAGGGACCACCGAGATGGTGACGAATCGAGAGAAGACTACGTGTGTGGGAGAGCGGCAAAGATAACACATCGAAAAAAAAAAATAAAGGCAGCACCAAGAAGCCAAGGAAATACCGAGAGGTAGCTAGAAGATTGACAAGGGGTACTGCTGCGGTTGTGGTAGCCAGAAGGAGGGCTAGAGCGGATGGCGGTGACGGGAAAAAAAAAAAGGATTAAAAAATCATAGGCTCTGATACAATGTTAAAAGAGAGAAACTCTCGATTGTATATCTAAACACTATACAAGGGACCATTATTTTATAGCTAAAGGAGACAGACTACAAGGGTAACTTAGGAAGATATGCTAACACAAACTAATTTATTCTTCTCTTTATTGATGGAATTGATGTATTCCCAAGAGGGGGGTGAATTGGGTATTAAAAATTTTCTCCTAGGTTAAATTAGAAAACAACAGTATTACACAACCTAGGGTCAGTTTAAGCATACATAATTTCCCCAAATAGATCAAGTATGCAAATATTTAAAACAAATAAAGAGAGTTACACGATCAATTATCGAGGTTCGGCCAAACCAGCATACGTCCCCGCCTTGGGCATACCCGTAAGAATTCCACTAACTGTGCTCACTTAAACAAGCAGAACATAAACCATTACAACCTCTCCTTGCGAGGCGAGGTAAACAAAAATTATCAGGAGCTAAAACCGGCATCAGTTCGTAATTCGTGCATAACTTTTCCGTACGAGTTCCAATCGAGACAATTCAAAATTTTAGAGAAAGATGAGAAGATTATCTACAACTTCTGTGTTTTGAGTTTTGAAAGAAACGAGCTCTAGAAGGGTCAAAATGACCCTTATTCTTTGAGAAACAAAAAAGAAGCAAAAGAAAATTAAAAAGAATATATATATATATATATATATATATATATAAATACTAATGTGACTCAGCTATGCAGCCCGGTCAGATCCCCTTGGGTTGGGTAAATTTGTGCATGGGTAGGGCATTCCCTCCCCCTCCCTTTATATTTCCCCTTCCTCCTCAGCTCCCGCAAGCCTTTCCTTCTCTTCCCTCTCTCACTCTTTCTTCTCTCTTTCTCCTCCCTCTCTCTCAAGTTCCCTACTCTCCCTTTTCTCCCTTTTCTCTACCATAGTCGGCGCACCCCTGCTCTATCCTTCCTCTCTCCCTCTCTTTCAGCTCTCTCTCTCTCCCACAGATCCCTCTTCCCTTCTTTCCCTTTCTCTTCTCGGCTCTCTCTCCCTTAGTCTCTTTCTCCTCCTTGTCTTCTTCCATCCCGAGCCCTACCTCCAGCCACCATGAACTCCAGCTATTGTAGCTGCCCAGCCTTCCTCTACTGTGCTGCTGGTGCTACCAACCCGAAAGCCACCACCAGCTACTGCCAAAGACCTCCAACCACCACCTTGCTACCAGACAACACCCGAGAGCTCCCTCAAGAACCTACTGCTGCTATAGCCAAGATCAGCCACCCAAGACCTCTAGAGGCCTGCTGTGTGAGCTGCTCCTATGTCGAGAGTCTCCCCTGTGTTCCTGCAGCTTCAGTTTAGCCATCCTCACTCTCTCTTTTCTTCTTTCTTTTTCTTTAGTTTTTATTGTTCTTGCCACTAAATAATTAAGTGAATGCTATGTTTTGTTATTAGAGTTTTAATTAAAGTTTCGATCTTCTAATTCTTGTTTAATTATTATCATTTAAATCAAGTAATTTCTTTTTTGTCTTATTTAATATTATCATTAGACTTAACTTGCGTGGGTTTTTTTTTTATTATTATTTATTAAAGTTCGGGTCGGTTTCTTGAAATAAAAAAAAAATTAAAAAAAAAAAGAATAAAATAAAAAATGGAAAAAAAAATATATATATATATATATATATATAGATTTAAATCAGTTGTTTTCTAAAAAATTCAAATTTTGTTGAGTTCTACTTAGTTTAAATTTAGTTTTCTTAAAGTTCGAATTTTTTTTCTATTGTGTTCCATATTATTTAGATTTTAAAGTTTTAATTTTTGTTCTATATCTTAATTGCATAAAAAAGGTTGGTTCTTGTTGAAGTTAGGTTTGACTGAGTTTTTCTATTATATGTTTAAGCTATTGGGAAGGTTATTATCTTTAAGTTTCATTTCGAAGTTTAACACATGTTTCGATGTCTACTTAGATTAGACGTAGGTTTTTTGTTCTTGTTATTTAATTTAGTGCATGCTAGGATTAGGGTTTAATTTGCGTGTTCGTTTAATTTGTCAAAAGAAACCTCAAAAAATCTTGAAAATCCCGAATTCTGAACTGAGTTCAGTAACTTTTTAATTTTCATTGGAAAAACGTAAAATTTGATATTAAACCGTATTCCCTGAGAAGACTATCTAACCTTTGGGCTGAACATTACACGACAGAACTCCTATACTTGGGATAGCTTTCGAGTTGCTCATTTTTCGAGTGAGTCAAGTTTTTTGCGTTGTTGTGGGGAATGTCGGTCTTAGTCTCAAATTAGCCTTTTTCCCGTCATTTAGTTAGTCTTATGAAAAATAAAAAAAATAAAAAAAAGAAGAAAAAAAATTGAGCTTTCAAATAAATATGGATGCACTTACACCTTACACGCTGATGGACTTTTTGCAACTTTAATACACCACTGTACCATCTTACACTGTTTTACCTAATGAAGAACTTGATTTCATGATGCAGCGCGAGAAGACATCATTGCTACCTCAATTCTACGGGATGGAATCTGAGTGCCCTTATCGACACCTATAAGAGTTTGAGCTAACTTGCAATATTTTTTTCTCTCGTACTAGAATTAATGAATCTTCTAGATTGCGTTTATTTTTTGCTTCTTTGAAGGATAGGGTGCATATTTGGTTTAATTCCTTAAGACGTCACTCTATCACTAATTGGGCTGATATGGAACTTGAATTTCTACATAGGTTTTGTCCTTCACAGAAAACTCAATTTTTGCAGGAACAGATTATTCAGTTTATGCAGAAGGGTGATGAGAATTTTTGGGCTTACTAGGAGAGATTCAAGGATCTGCTAAGTACTTGTCCACATTATGGGTTTGAATCATGGAGGTTAGTTAATTGTTTCTATACATCTCTTACTCCTAATTGCAAGCACTTTGTCCAGACCATGTGCAATGGATAACTCTTCAACGAGGAATCAGATCAGACATTATCATTCATTGATTACCTAACTGAAAGTGTCCCACAATGGAATACACAATACAATCAAGCACCCATGATAGTACACCCTATCAACACAATCAATGGTGGAGATATATATGAGTCAACATACTACCTAAACAATATTTTGCCTCAATTTCGCCACAACAGATCCGTTAGAGCTATGTGCCACTAGGATTTCAATCTAATGCAGCACCTGCTCCACCGAAGAAGTCTATTGAGGATGTCTTCCAACAGTTCATGCAAATTCAAATCACAGCTATCAATCAGTCTACTCATGACATAAATAAATTGCGGGACACCGTTAATGCGATAAGCACACGGTTGGATAACTTAGAAAAAAAGGAATTTCTAGTGGAACCTTAGCCTAGTCCTCAAGAATACTAGAAGCAACAATAACAAATACATAATATTTCTCTTGAGACAGTGGAGGTCGCCATTACTTCGAGAAGAGGGAAAGAAGTTTTCCAACCTGAGGTGCTCATCGACAGACAACCAATTGTCCCGACATTGGAAGTTAGGACTGAGACAGATGAAGTCAAAGACAAACCAGAGGAAGCGGGTCTAGACGTGAAGCAGTCAGTTAATGAGGAGGCTGATACTAATAAGGAGTACCAACCTGTGATACCTTATCCTTAGAGCTTGGCAGCCACGGAACCGTCACTCTCGACTAGAATAAATGTCAAGGAGTCCAATGCTGAAGCAAATCCCTACAATGGTATGATGATTGGTACACCCGATAAAGAGGGTGAGCAATATGGTGAATGTTTAACATCCAAGGAACCAGGTAAAAATTGTAATGCTAATGCTTCTGGAAAACTAAAGGTAACTGGTCCAACAACTTTTCCTCAAACACCATTTCGTAAAGAAGTAAATTTTTTAGAAAATATGCTGAATAAAGACCCTTTCTTGTTAAAACAAGAAAGTTGATTTGCACACATATTGCTTGGTATTTTGAAGAGTATTAATTGATTTGAGGCTGACTTTCGTGTAGGTATGAAGACTGATTCATTATGGCGGCTCAAATTTGGAGACCCTTTAGTTCAATTTATAGACTTGCACCCACCAGACGAAATTCCTCCAGAACCTCCGCCAGACAACTGTGATGTTTTTCTTTCCCTTCTTTTTATTTTGTTTTACCTTATTTTATTTTTAGTTAATTTTCAGGTACATTTTCTTATAGTTCAGTTTTCATTTTCCATTACTTCTCCAACCAGGTACGCCCTACTTCTCCCGGTGCACAATTTTCTATTTCCCCTATGCTTTCACATTGAGGACAATGTTCCACTTTAGTTGGGGGGGGGGGGTGAGCATTTGCATGTGGCACTATGCACGTATACTCGCTAGGTTTTAATTAATTTGAAAAAGAAATAAAAAATAATAAATAAATAAAAGAAAGAGCATTGAGGATAAACGATTATGCATTGATTAAAACTAACATATACCCTTCACATACTTGCATATAATTTAAGAATTACACACTCGAGTCATTGATGCATAGTTTCTCTTTATATGACTTTATAACTCCATGAAGAATTAATTGGTAGTACACTCATGCTAATCTAGCTATTTAATCTCTTGTATTCACACAACATCTCACGAGGCTGAATAGACACATTCACATGATTCATTGCACTTAGGGTTCCCTGTGAGCATTGAGAGAACACCAGTGGCGACTATGACACCTTGTGAGGTATCTTTGAGCTATTTATCATCCTTTTGAGTGTTAACATCAAATCAGAGTTCATGGAACTCAGTTCTTTTCTCTTCTGGACGATTCTTTGTACACTAGTCTATGTTTTTTATTTGCTAGCCTAGAGGTGACATCTAGTGGGGAGATAGAAACCTAGGTCTTGTAGCCTACTCAATATGTGAAGGCTGAGTCACCCCTAGAAATAGACTTAGTTCATGGACCACTATTCGAGTTTAATTCCTATTGATGGTATAAAGACAACAAAAGAAGTGTAATTGTTGACTTTATAGGTCACACCCTGGTTTTGATAATGACAAACTCAATTGTATTTAATAAATATCCAGTTCATGTGCAGGTTTATACTAACATACATTCAAGGGCACGCGAAAGCTTGAAGACAATTTCATATTCCCAATTGTAATATCTCTAAGTGAATTTTGTCTGTAATAGTAATTAGGGTTTTTCGGTTTGTAATAAGCTCACACACATCACATGAATGATTTACTTTGTAAGCTCAAACCGAACCATAGAAAGACCTTAGAGTGTACCTTCGGGCGACCGAAGGTCGACCGACACCGGATTTTTTCGGTGTCTTCAAAATTGGACCCCAAAGTGACCTTAGGACACTCACCTTTGCACTTGTATGTAATAGGCACTTAAATAGGGTTTGATTGTTGCAAAAAGGGACCGAAATGCACACTTGGTGCACTTTCGGTCGACCGGCCAACTCAGTTCAATTTGGCCCGGTCGACCGAAACTGGTCCGGGTCAACTGTTTGACCCAGGCCCGGTCGACCGAGCACTTATAGGTCATTTGACCTCGGTCGACCGAACCTCCTTGGGGTCAACAGTTTGACCTCCCGGTCGACCGACCATTTTTGTTCGTCAACAACTTGGTCGACCGAAGGGTCTCGGGAAAATTCCCAGCGGTCCGGTCGACCGAGCCGTGTAGTTCAAAAAGTGTCCGGTCGACCGAACCTCGGAATATTGAAAAATCGCCCTGCCCGGTCGACCGACCCCTTAGTTCAAAATTCCCCCGGTCGACCGAGCTACTTGAGTCCCGGTCGACCGAACCACTTTTGGTCGACCGGACCTCTCGGGTTGCCCTGATTTTTTTACCGCGATTAAATTTTTTAAACAAGGTTAAATTTTCTTAAGTGTCATTAATCTTTTCTGAAAATTCCTAATAAGTCCCTAACGGTCAAAATTCTTAGTATGTCTATATATACTCCTTCATTTGGTGGATTAAGTACGGATTAGCAAATAAATTAAGAAAAATTTTCTCTCAAGCCAAATACTCATATTTGCCTCCTACTACTTACATTACTTTGAAAACCTACTCAAGCTTACACTCTTCATCTATCCAAATCATTTGTAAGTGTATTGAGTCTTTTATTTTTGGTTAGCTCTTCATATTGCTGTGTATTTGAATCGATTTTTGAGAGCATAACCTGAGTTTTCTTAGGAGGCTTTGCCAATAAGCCTGCCCTAAGAAAGACTCTTTGTGACATCCCAAGTATTGCACTCTAGTTGCAATATCTTAGGAAGTTCATTTTTGTTTGGAGATTGCAAAAATACTTTCAAACATATTTGAATATCTTGTGGTGTTCATATTGATATATTTGGGAAAGGATATTCGTGTGTGTGTGATATATAAATCTTTGTGGTATTGTTTGTACAAGTTTTATAAATATATATCATTTACCGAAAACAAAGATTATCTACTTTGCAATACAAGCACATACTCATTCTATTGATTGATAATATTGAGGCTTGCTTGGTATTCTGTGTGAACACTCTTGACTGAATATTTTGAAGTGCACAGATTATTATTGACACTCTCACGTACGTGTTACACTGATAGAAAACATAGTTGAGCGATTGACATTTTAGACCACACTGAGCTTACATTTTAAATCACTTGTGGTGTTTGTGGTTGTGCGCATTTGTGGTACATATCTGCTTTACTTGAAAGCACAATTGTATTGTACCTTTGATTGTATATCTGAGAGATTCCAGGCGTGGCCTGAGGGGGCGGTAATCCAGCCCGGTAAGGATTGGTGTAAAGGTTGAGGTCAGCCCCGCTAATTGACCTGGTTAAGGTTGAGGTCAGCCCTGTGGTAATTTGACCTGGTTTGTATAGGTGACGCTCCACCCGTTTAAGCGAGCAAGGTATTGTGATAATCCTTGTGCTGGTTAGCCAAGGCGGGGACGTAGGCGGTTGGCCGAACCTCGATAACATATCCGCGTGTCATCTTCTTTTTACTGCTTTCTGATACTTGTGTGATTGTTTAAACTGCTTCATCTGATCTCTGGCACATTTACATCATTTGCACTAGATTGACCCTAGGCTTGTGAACATACTGCTGCTAGGAGGAATACTTAGAAGGTAAAATTTAAAAATACCAATTCACCCCCCCTCTTGGGATCACGGTAAAGCTAACAGTAATGATTATCCTAATTGACCAAGAAAAGACAGAAAATGAAGAATGAGCAGAAAAAAGAATAAGAAATAGAAACGCACATGAAATGAAATGCTAATGCCTGCTCCACAGAAATACCACAAAAAAGTCAAGGACATGACACATGTTCTCCACGTATGAAAAGTTTTCAATCTTTTAATGCCTCAGATGTATTCACGTCAAGTTTGTGAATGAGTTGATCTAGGGTGGTCTCAGTTGGACATGGCGAGTAGGTGAGAAGATGCTAGGGTAAAGGACCCGACACCTCACAGATAGGCTAGATCCTTCTCAAACTAGTCCACTCCATATACTTAGCGTTTGTTCCTTTCAAAATGTGGGATGTTTTATCGCAACACTCCTCCTCACATGTGATGAGTGAACCCATTATTTTTGAGTATTTTTTAGGGTATACCAGTTAGGCCGAGTCAAAACGACCGTTATGTAGGTGTCCACTCGTATACTAGGTGTAATGAGTCACACACATCACACACACCTCGAGATTTTACCTATTTATACTCGAACTTATATGACCACATTAACTCCATACCGCTCGTTAACTTCATGTGAGTATACTATTCTTAATTGCTATATAATGATGAAACTTGCATGAGTGATGATTACGCGCCGAAACTACGTAATTGAACGTTTAACCCGAGCTTTATGGTTTATATTTTTAATTAAATGTCCAAAATTATCCAATATTTTAATGAAATGCCAAAATCATCATTCTTGAACTTTATTGGATTATTTATGAAGTTTTGGTAATTTTTTGTCGCAGGAAAATTCCCGGGAATCAAAACCAACATCTGTTTGTATTTCATGCATAAATTTTCCGTCCAAGCTCTGATCAAGACGATTCAAATTTATGGAGAAAGAAGAAAGAATTATCTACAACTTTCATGTTTTAAGTTTTGCGATAAAAGGACTCTAGAAGAGTCATATTTGCGATGAACAGAGAATCAAAAAAACGAAAAAAAAAAGTACAACAATTCGGGTCAAGTTGCCAGGTCAAGTTGGCTGGATCCGGGTCTAGGGCTTTCTTCCCCAATCTTTATTTATTCTTCTCTTCCCCTCTTTCCCAGCTGTTCCCTACGCACCAAGCTCTTCTCTCGGCTCTCCTTTGTTCTTCTTCTTCTTCTTCTTCTTCTTTGGTTTTGTATTTTTCTTTTCTTTTTCTGCTTTGCTCCTTCTCTGTTTCCCTTTCCTTCTTCCCCTATTTTCCTTAATCTCTTGCAGTCTCTCCCTCTCCCTGTTCCTTACCTGCTGTTCCAGCTTCGTGGCACACCAGCAAACCTGAGAGCCACACCCGCTGTACACCATCTAGCAGCACAGCTCCCCGAGGACACCCACAGCACAGGCCGAGCCATTCTCTGCTACAAACAGCAGCCCCTCTGCTGCAACCCGTGAAACACCAGCACAGCAAGCCTCCTCCTCAGCCCCCTGTTCCAGCACAACCAAACTCTGCAGCTCCACCTGAGGCCCAGCCAATCGAAAGTAGCTCCATCACATCCGACAGCAGCAGCAACTTGAGCACCAGCTGCTATGGCTTTTTTTTCTCCTTCTCCTTTTGTTGCAATTGAATGTGTTTTGTTTTTAAATTATTTAGTTAGTTAAATAGAGTTTTGAAAATTTGTTTGAGTGATTATTAAGTACTTTTACTTTATTTTATTTTATTGATGTTTAGTTCTTGTTTATTTGAGATTTCTCAATTAATATTGTCATTAGATTGGTAGAGTTTAGTTTAGCTTCTTTCAATTATTTATCTATCGTTCGTTTAATTTAAATCCTGTTTTACTTCTAGCCAAATAATAATAAAAAAAAAAAGAGTTTTTGTTTGAAGTTGTTTTTCCAAAGTTTAGTCTTTTTATTGAATCTTGTGTTAGTTAGGGTCGGGTTGATTAAACTTTGAGTTTTTATTGTGTTTTGTTGTCATTTAAGCATCGAACTTTTGTTTATGTTTGTGTTTAGAGTGCGACCCTTGATTCAATATCTTAAATTTGTTGAAGGTTCAATTTTAGTGTGTGCGTTTGAATCTGATTGAGTTTCCTTGCCTGTGTGTTTTTAATTCTGAGTTTCAATTTTCCATCTTTAATCAACGCATGTTCTGATGTTTCCTTGAGTAGATTAGCATTAGTGTTCTTCAATTCACTGCATTTTAGTTTAGGACTTTAAATTACATGTCATTTAATTCAAAGTGGAACTCAACAATCTTGAAAACCCGAATCTGAACCGAGTTCAGTGCAATTTAATTTTGATTGGAAGAACGTAAAATCTGAGATTAAAATGCATTCCTTGAGGAGACGATCTAGCCCTTGGGTTTAATATTACACGACAAAACTCCTATACTTGGGATAGCTTCTGAGCTGCTCATTTTTTGAGTGAGTCAAGTTTTTGGCGCCGTTGCTGGGAAATGTCGGTCTTAGTCCCAATTTTGCGTTTTTCCCATCATTTTTGTTAGTTTTATGAAAAAGAAAAAAAAATAGAAAACAAAAACAGAAAAAATTTTGAGTTTTGAAAAATGGTTGCACCTGCACCGCACACGATAATGGATTTTTTGCAGCTTGAATATGCCACTGCATCCTCTTCCACTGTTTTGCCTTATGACGAGCTTAATTTCATGATGCAGTGCGGGAGGACATCGTTGCTACCCGAGTTCTACGAGACGGAATTTGAGTGCCCTTATCAGCACCTAGCAGAGTTTGAGTTAAGCTGCAACATGTTTTTCTCTCATGCTAGAGCTGACGAATCTACTAGACTGAATTTATTTCTTGCTACTTTGCAGGATAGGGCACTGATTTGGTTTCATTCCTTGAGACCTCACTCTATCATTAATTGGGTTGATATGGAGTGTGAATTCCTGCATGCATTTTGTCCCTCACAGAGAACTCAATTTTTGCAGGAACAGATTCTTAATTTTGTGCAGCAGGATGACGAGACATTTCAGGCTTGTTGGGAGCGATTCAAGGATCTACTAAGCACTTGTCCACATCACGGGTTCGACTCATGGAGGTTAGCTGATTGTTTTTATACTGCTCTTACCCCTGATTGTAAGTGTTTTGTCCAGACTATGTCTAATGGAAAGCCCATCAGTGAGGATCCAGATCAGGTATTATCATTCTTTGATTACTTAACTGACAATGTCCCACAGTGCAACACACGATACACTCAGGCACCCATGACTGCACATCCTATCAGCACAATTAGTGGTGGTGATGCATATGAACCACCAAACTGCCCAAACAACCATCCGCCTCAATATCAACCACAACAGATCCCTCAGAGCTATACGTCGTCAGACCTTTTCGAGGATAGCATAACACAGATGGCGAACATGCTCCAGAAGTTCATGCAAACTCAAGTCGATGATAATAATGAATTGCGGGACACCATTAATGCGATAAGCACGCAGTTGGACATTTTAGAAAACGAAGAATTGCCCGTGGAACCTCAACCTAGTTTTCAAGAGTACCAGCCGCCACACCAACAAATACACGATGTTTCTCTTGAGATAGCAGAGGCCACCACTACTTCGAGAAGCAAGAAAGAATTTCCCCAACCTGAGATGCTCATCATCGAACAACCAGTTGTCCCAACACTAGAAGTCATGGCTGAACAAGAAGAGGTCAAAGAAAAATCAGAGGAAACGGGGCCACAAGCGAAGCATTTAGTTGATGATGAGACTGATACTCATATGGAGTACCAACCTGTGGTACCTCCTACTCCGAGCTCAGAAATCATGAAATCGTCACTCCCGCCTGAATCAGATGTTAAGGAGCCTAATGTAGAGGCAGACTCTTGTAGTGGTATGATGATATGTACACCCGATAAAGAGGGTGACCAGTTTGGTGAGCACATAATTTTCAAAGAACCAGGTAAAACCTTTAATGTTAATGCTTCTGAAGAACTGCAGGTAATTATTCCGATCACTTTCTCTCAACCATTAGTTCGTAAAGAAGCAAATTTCTTGGAAACGATGTTGAATAATGACCCATTCTTGTTAACACAAAAGGGTCGACCTGCACACAAATTGTTTGGTATTTTGTCACGCATTAATTTATTTGAGGTTGATTTTCGTGCAGGTATGAAGACTGATCCACTGTGGCGGCTCAAATTTGGAGAACCGCCAATGCAATTTATAGACCTGCGGCCACCAGACAAAATTCCTCCAGAGCCTCCGCCAAGACAATTGTGAAGTTTTTCTTTCCCTTATTTTCCTTTTATTTTATCCTATTTTATTTTTAGTTAGTTTTTAGGTCTATTTTCTCGTAGTTCGATCTTTGTTTTCCATTATTTCGCCACTCAGGTACGCCTTACTTTTTCCGTGCACAGTATTTTCTATTTCCCCTATGCTTTCACATTGAGGACAATGTTCCACTTTAGTTGGGGGGGATGAGCATTTGCATGTGACACTATGCACGTACACGTACTGGGTTTTAAAAACAAAAAATCAAAAAAATCAAAAAGAGAGAGAAAGAAAGAGGAGCACTGAGGAATTACATTGCATTATGCCATGCTTAACACTGACTCATACCTTTCGCATACTTGCATATAACTTATGAATGACACACTTAAGTAAATCATGCGTAGTTTCTCTCTATATGATCTTATGACTCCATGAAGAATCAATTGGTAGTACATTCGTGTTAATTTGACTATATAATTTCCTGTATTTACACGGCATCTCACGAGGCTGAATAAACACATTCACGTGATTCATTGCATTTAGGGTTTCTTGTGAGCACTGAGAGAGCACCCGTGGCGACTATGACACCTTTGTGAGATATTCTTGAGCTATTTATCCTCCTTTTGAGCGTTAATATCAAATCAGAGTTCATAGAACTCAATTCTCTTTTTCTGAATGATTCCTTATACACTAGTCTTTATTTTTTATTTGCTAGCCTAGAGATGACACCTAGTGGGGAGATAGAAACCTAGGTCTTGTAGCCTACTCAAAATGTGAGGGCTGAGCCACCTCTAGAGATAGATTTAATTCATGAACTCCTATTCGAGCTAAATTCCCATTGATGGTATGAAGATTACAAAAGAAGTGTTATGATTTTCCTTATTGATCAAGAAAAGACAGAAAATAAAGAATGAGCAGAAAAAAAAAAAGAATAAGCAATACACATGCGCATGAAATGAAATGTCAATGCCAGCCCAAATACATATCACAAAAAGTCAAGGACACGACACGTATTTTCCACGTACGAAGATTCTTCAACCGGTTAATGCCTCAGATGTATTCACGACAAGTTTGTGAGTAAGTTGATCTAGGGTGGTCTCGGTTGGATATGGCGAGTAGGTGAGAAGATGCTAGGGTGAAGGACCCAACACCTCATAGATAGGCTAGATCCTTTCCAGACTAGTCCACTCCATATACTTAGCGTTGTTCCTTTTAATATGTGGGATGTTTGATTGCGACACTCCTCCTCACATATGATGAGTGAACCCATTTTCTTTGAGTGTTCTTGAGGGTATACCAGTTAGGCCGAGTCAAAGCGATCGTTCTGTAGGTGTCCACTGGCGTCTTAGGTGTACTGAGTCACACACATCACACACACCTCGAGAGTTTACCTATTTATACTCGAACTTATATGATTACATTAACTCTGAATGTGTCACTGATTAACTTCATGTGAGTATACTGCTCTTAAATGACATATAAACGATGAAACTTGCATGAGTGACGTGCTTTGGAGAATGTGCATCGAATATGAACGAGCCGATGTGAAATTCAGTTATGTTCTTTTATGTGAAGTAGTATAGTTATATCGCATGTGCATTTATTTCATGATTACTGGAGTATGTAGTTGTAGATACCACCCTGAGATTCATTCACGTCATTTGCTAGAGACAAGCAAAACGTTAGTTGGGGGGTGTGATTATGCGCCGAAACTGCGTAATTGAACGTTTAACTCGAGCTTTATGGTTTATATTTTTAATTAAATGTCCAAAATTGTCTAATATTTTAATAAAATGCCAAAATCATCATTATTGAACTTTATTGCATTATTTATGAAGTTTTGGTAATTTTTTGTCGCAGGAAAATTCCCGGGAATCAAAACCGATACCTGTTCGTATTTCATGCATAACTTTTCCGTCTGAGCTCTGATCAAGACGATTCAAATTTTTGGAGAAAGAGGAAAGGATTATATACAACTTTCATGTTTTGAGTTTTATGAGAAAAGGACTCCAAAAGAGTCAGATTTGCAATGAACAGAGAATGAAAAAAATGAAAAAAAAAAGTACAACAATTCGGGTCAAGTTGCCGGGTCAAGTTGGCTGGATCCGGGTCTAGGGCTTTCTTCCCCAATCTTTATTTATTCTTCTCTTCCCCTCTTTCCCAGCTGTGCCCTACGCACCAAGCTCTTCTCTCGGCTCTCCTTTGTTCTTCTTCTTCTTCTTCTTCTTCTTCTTCTTCTTCTTCTTCTTCTTTGGTTTTGTATTTTTTTTTCCTTTTGCTGCTTTGCTCCTTCTCTGTTTCCCTTTCCTTCTTCCCCTATTTTCCTTAATCTCTTGTAGTCTCTCCCTCTCCCTATTCCTTACCTGCTGTTCCAGCTTCGTGGCACACCAGCTGACCCGAGAGCGACACCCGCTGTACACCATCTAGCAGCACAGCTCCTTGAGGATACCCACAGCACAGGCCGAGCCATTCTCTGCTGCAAACAGCAGCCCCTCTGCTGCAACCCGTGAAACACCAGCACAACAAGCCTCCTCCTCAGCCCCCTGTTCCAGCACAACCAGACTCTGCAGCTTGACCTAAGGCCCAGCCAACCAAAAGTAGCTCCATCACATCCGGCAGCAGCAACAACTTGAGCACCAGTTGCTATGGCTTTTTTTTCTCCTTCTCCTTTTGTTGCAATTGAATGTGTTTTGTTTTTAAATTATTTAGTTAGTTAAATAGAGTTTTGAAAATTTGTTTGAGTGATTATTAAGTACTTTTACTTTATTTTATTTTATTGATGTTTAGTTCTTGTTTATTTGAGATTTCTCAATTAATATTGTCATTAGATTGGTAGAGTTTAGTTTAGCTTCTTTCAATTATTTATCTATCGTTCGTTTAATTTAAATCCTGTTTTACTTCTAGCCAAATAATAATAAAAAAAAAAAGAGTTTTTGTTTGAAGTTGTTTTTCCAAAGTTTAGTCTTTTTATTGAATCTTGTGTTAGTTAGGGTCGGGTTGATTAAACTTTGAGTTTTTATTGTGTTTTGTTGTCATTTAAGCATCGAACTTTTGTTTATGTTTGTGTTTAGAGTGCGACCCTTGATTCAATATCTTAAATTTGTTGAAGGTTCAATTTTAGTGTGTGCGTTTGAATCTGATTGAGTTTCCTTGCCTGTGTGTTTTTAATTCTGAGTTTCAATTTTCCATCTTTAATCAACGCATGTTCTGATGTTTCCTTGAGTAGATTAGCATTAGTGTTCTTCAATTCACTGCATTTTAGTTTAGGACTTTAAATTACATGTCATTTAATTCAAAGTGGAACTCAACAATCTTGAAAACCCGAATCTGAACCGAGTTCAGTGCAATTTAATTTTGATTGGAAGAACGTAAAATCTGAGATTAAAATGCATTCCCTGAGGAGACGATCTAGCCCTTGGGCTTAATATTACACGACAGAACTCCTATACTTGGGATAGCTTCCGAGCTGCTCATTTTTCGAGTGAGTCAAGTGACGTGCTTTGGAGTTGTATGCATTGAATATGAATGAACTTGTGTGAAATTCAGTTATATTCTTGTATGTGAAGCAGTATGATTGTGTTGCATGGGCATTAATTTCATGTTTTCTGGTGTCAAAAATTATGGATACCGCCCTAAAATTCATTCACGTTATTTTCTAGAAACTAGAATAATGTTAGTTGGGGGTGTGATTACGCGCTTAAACTACGTAATTAGGCATTTTAATTCGTGCATTAGGGCTTATATTTTTAATTAAATGTCTAATTACTTTCAATATTTTAACTAGGTGTCCTATTTATAATCTCTAGGTTTTCTTGAGCTATTTATGAATTTTTGGTATTTTTTTATCGTAGAAAAATTATCGGGAGCTAAAATTGTCATTAGTTCGTAATTTGTGCATAACTTTTCCACTTGAGCTCCAATCGAGATGATTTGAAATTATAGAAAAATATGAGAGGATTATCTACAACTTTCGTGTTTTGAATTTCGAGAGAAATGGGCTCCAGAAGGGTCAAAATCTCCTTTGTTCGCCAAGAAACAAAAAAGGAGGAAATGAAAATAATAATAAAAGAAAAAAAATATATAAAAAATACTCATGTGACCCAACAATGCAAGTGGGTCGCATCCCCTTGGGTCGGGTAACTTTGTGAGTGGGTAAAGCATTCTCTCCCCCTCCCTTTATATTTCGCCTTCCTCCTCAGCTCCTGCATGCCTCTCCTTCCCTCTCTCACTCTCCCTAAC
The DNA here is from genome assembly GCF_029873635.1 of Malania oleifera. Taxonomy (NCBI): domain Eukaryota; kingdom Viridiplantae; phylum Streptophyta; class Magnoliopsida; order Santalales; family Ximeniaceae; genus Malania; species Malania oleifera. The sequence continues at coordinate 22,728,804 of NC_080423.1, forward strand.
TCTCCCCTCTCTCCTTTTTCTTTGCCATAGCCGGTGCACCCCTGCTCTATCCTCTCTCTCTCTCTCTCTCTCTCTCCCGCAACTCCCTCTTCCCTTCTTTCCCTTTTTCTTCTCGGCTCTCTCTCATTCAGTCTTTTTCTCCTCTTTCTCCTTCCTATCTTCTTCCATCACGAGCCCTACCTCCAACCACCACGAACTCCAGCTGCTGCAGCTGCCCAGCCTTCCTCTGCTGTGCTGTTGGTGCTACCAACCCGAGAGCCACCACCAGCTGCTGCAAAGGACCTCCAGCCACCACCTCATTACCAGACAACACTTGAGAGCTCCCTCAAGAACCTGCTACTGCTACAGCCAAGATCAGCCACCCGAGACCTCCAAAGACCTGCTGTGTGAGCTGCTCCAATGCCAAGAGTCTCCCCTGTGTTCCTGCAGCTTCAGTCCAGCCCTCCTCACTCTCTCTCTTCTTCTTCTTCTTCTTTTTCTTTAGTTTTTATTGTTCTTGCCTCTAAATAATTAAATGAATGCTATATTTTGTTGTTAGAATTTTAATTAAAGTTTTGATTTTTAATTCTTGTTTGATTATTATTATCATTTAAATCAAGTAAGTTCTCTTTTGTCTTATTTAATATTATCATTAGACTTAACTTGCGTGGGTTATTTTTTATTTATTTATTAAAGTTTGGGTTGGTTTCTTGAAAAAATAAAAAATAAAAAAATAAAAAGGGTAAAAATATATATATATATATATATATATATATATATATTTTAGATTTAAATCAATTGCTTTCTTAAAAATTCAAGTTTTGTTGAGTTCTACATAGTTTAAATTTAGTTTTCTTATAGTCCGAATTTTTTTCCTATCGTGTTCCGTATTATTTAGTTTTTAAAGTTTTATTTTTTATTCTACTTCTTGATTGCGTAAAAAAGGGTGGTTCTTGTTGAAGTTAGGTTTGACAAAGTTTTTCTATTGTATGTTTAAGCTATTAGGAAGGTTATCGTCTTTAAGTTTCATTCCAAAGTTTAATGCGTATTTTGATGTCTACTTGAATAGACGTAGGTTTTTCGTTCTTATTATTTAATTCAATGCATGCTAGGATTAGGGTTTAATTTTAATTTTCATTTAATTTGTCAAAGGAAACCTCAAACAATCTTGAAAATCCTGAATCTGAATTGAGTTCAGTAACTTTTTTATTTCGCCTGGAAAAACATAAAATTTGATATTAAACTGCATTCGTTGAGAAGACAATCTGGCCTTTAAGCTGAATATTACACGACAGAACTCTTATAGTTGGGATAGCTTCCGAATTGTTCATTTTTTGAGTGAGTCAATTAATTATTCTTATTTTACTAGTTATGGGTACGTGGGACATATTATTTTATGTTACAAACAATCAACTCTCTGCAAATTAGTTAATATTATTGTTAGTACAATAAGGTGTAATTGACAATAATAATATAAGCTTTAAAATAAATTCAACAACTTGTATGATTAATCATTATATATATATATATATATATATATATTGTAGTTAATAGGATTTTTGTAACGTTATTGAAAATTCCTTGAATTAGACTTGGTTTCCATATAGGTATATTAATTTAAAAAAAAATATTTATTAGCCACTACCACATGCTTAATATTCAAAGAAAAAAAAATTATATTTACAAACAAAAATTTGGTCCTATGAAAGAAATAGAATTAACACAAATATAAGGCAAAAATTTCTTTTTATGTTCTCATCATGGTTTGGACATTTTATCAATTTCATGTGCAAAGTGAAAATTTTTCCCAAAGTTAACTTGTGCAAAAAAGGATGTGAAGACAAAATGTTGGAAGACAAACAGAATAGGGAGGCAAAGTGTTTAAAGACAAAGAGAATAGGAAGACAGAGTGTTGAAAAACAAATGCGAAGGGGAATTATGTTAAAAATTGAAACATAATAGGGACTCAATTTTTTAATGAATGACACACAATGGGTAATATAGGTATTGAACAAATTGTCACTTCGAGGACTACCAATTTTTTTTCCTTTAGTCTTTTAGCAGTAGTTTAATTAATTAGAGGCCCATTAAGCTTTGTAAAAGAATATTTATCTAATTAATAAAAAGCATGCTTGACCATTACTTAAACTTTGTTGAGGCATATAGCGCTCGATGTTTGGACCTCCTATATTACATTACTAGATAAATATTCATAGGAGACATCTTACCTCCTATTTTACATTACCAGATAAATATTCATAGGAGACATCCCAATTGTTATAGTTTGAGATTTTCGTATTGAAAGTATCGATTTCAGATTTTGGTAGAGTAGAATGAACACAAGATGGGACATGGGCTACCTTACATTTTGTAGCCCAATTGAGACATCAATGGACCAAAAAAAAAAAAAAATACAAATATTGTGCACAAAGTGGAGGTAAGATGAAGGATGAAATGGAAAATAAAATTAAAGGGAAAACTTTTATTATTGAATGATACAAACAAATTAAATAAGGGTATATGTAGATGTCTTTGATCGAAAACCAAACATCTTTTAAGGGATGGTGATGATGAGATTGCCATGTGGTGAAATGGACTCATTATGTTCGCCCCCGTTAAAGGTGTAAGGAACATGTCCTATTGCACAAGGATACCTTGTTGAATAAGGGTGTTGCGGGATAAAAAGTTGAAGAAACTTGTTGACCAAGTTGGTCATATCCAGGTTTTGATAATGACAAATACATTTAGTACTAATGTTTGTACTGAGGCTTGCATGCAGGTTCACCTTACGCGTGTATTCGAATAGAAAGCCATATCATGATGGCATATGATGATCAAACAGAAGATTGAAGAAAATTGTGTTGTAGTTGTTGTTATTTTCATTTTCTTCATTATCGGATGTAATTTGATTATAGACTGTACCTCAATATGGCTTGTAATAATGTGCATCATGCATGATAGGTAGGTATGCTCAAAAAGACCTTAGTTGGACTTTAGGTTCCTACACATAGTGCACTAAGTCCCCAATATCACATAATATATCAGGAGAATTATCTTAAGAAAAATTGAACTGAAAGGCCAAATTTTGCGAGTGCTCAGGCGATTGAACCCTTGGTGTTCAAAACACCTTGGGCAACTGAACCATGGACGGGTCAACAAGTTGACCTGTGTTCAGCAAATCGAACCAAAATGTACACATCTTCCACAGTCAACCGAACTTGTGTCAAGTCACTTTTCACCAACCTAGGTGCCCAAACCTTAGCATTCAAAATAGCCTCAGGTAACCAAACTTCAGACCGGGCACCCGAAATGCGGTCTTTTTGAGGAATCACCTCATTCAGTGAACCAAACATTTATTCAGGTGCCCGAACCATAAAAATACCTTTTAGCACTGTGTCTGCTCGGGCACCCAAACCATGAATCGGGCACCCAAAACTCTCAGGTTGTTTTTATTTTTATCGAGATTAAAGAGGGGTAAACAGGGTTAATTTTCTTAGTTAGTTTGCACATAAAATTAATAATACACTATATGTCCCCAACGGTCATAATTTGCCCCTTGCCTATATATACTAGTTCACTTTCCAAAATTAGCAAGGATTAGAAAAAATCATTAAGGCCAAATTCTCTCAAATTTCCAAAATTCTATTTTAGCCTACACTACTCCCATACACTCTCATACACTCAAAAGCTTCATTTTTCTTGATTATCCAAGAGTTGTGAGTGTGCTTAGAGTATTTGTGCTTCATTCTCATTAGATTAATACTCTCATTTGTTGTGCTCATTGATTGATTTTATTATCGAGAGTAAAGCTTAAAGTTCTCCCACTTAAAGAAGCATATTTTTGTGTACACAAAATTTCAGATACATTTGTTGTATTCCAGGTGTGGGCCTGAAAAAGGATACTAGCCTTTTGGAATAGTCTCGGCCGATTACGAAAGTTAGGTGCACCATCTTGGTAAGGTGTAGGTTGAGGTCAGCCCCACTAATTGAACTGGTTGTAAACGGTGCCGCTCCACCCGTTAAGTGAGTTGTAGTGGAATCCTTGTGCTAGTGAGCCAAGGCAGTGACGTAGGCACTTTGGCAGAATCCCAATAACATATTTGGTGTCAGTTTATTTTTTGCACTTTATTTTCTGCACCTATACGTTTATTGGTTAAATATTTGCTTGGGTTTGAAACTGCTTAGACTACCTCCTAAGTTGCGTAATACTGATTGTTAGATTAGATAAACTTAGGCATAATTTTCAAATCTCAAATTCATGCCCCTCTTGGGATTGCACCAAAGCTAACAAACCTCTAGTGGACTTTCCGATCTTGATCCCCTAAAAATGACAAAAAATGAAGGAAGGCTTGGAGGACCCAGGGTTTACTCGGGGGGATCACTCTGATGCCTAAGTAAGGAACTGCTTTATAGAGGTTATATGCAACAGTAAAGTGTGGTTATGAATGAGATACCTTGGCCTCTTCACCTGAGTCCCTATTTATAGCAGCGGAGTTTGACCCAAGGATGTAATTCCATTTATTGGCGAGTTATGGCGCAGGCGTGCATCCTTCTAGCCTTTATGGAGTTGACACCGACTGTTTATGGTGCAAGCATGAGTCACTCTGGCCTTTTATGGTGTTTGACCCATTCTAGGTAGCTGTCTTTGAGTGTTGATGACCTTGATTGTTGTTGTGTCTTAATTCTCCTATGTGGTAGATTGACCCTTTGACCTTGGTATATTTAGGGTATATCAGTTGGCCCCCTTCAGTTTCGAATTCGTGGAGCTTGCTTCTAAAATTAGAAAGTTTTTTTTTTGCCTGCTCTTCGTGGGCAATTCTTGCCAGCCACTCTCTCTGAGTCGTTTTTACCGAGCTATTTTTAACAAGCTATTTTTTCCAAGCTTCTCTTAATTGGAAGTTCTTGACAAGCTATTTCTACCAAGGTGCTCTTCATTGGTTGTTTTTTCTAAGTTATTTTTGTCGAGCTGCTCTTCATTGGCTATTCTTGTCGAGCTGCTCTTCGTGGGCAATTTTTGCCGAGCTACTCTTAGTGGCAATTCTTGCGGAGCTATTTTTGCTGAGTTGTTTTTTGCCAAGCTACTTTTCATTGGTTGTTCTTGCTGAGCTGTTTTTGCCAAGCTGCTCTTCATTGGCTGTTCTTGTAGAGCTTTTTTTGCCAAGCTTCTCTTCATTGGTTGTTCTTGCCGAACTGTTTCTACCAAGCTGCTCTTCATTGGTTGTTCTTGCTGAGTTGTTTCTACTGAGCTGCTCTTCATTGGCTGTTCTTTCTAAGCTATTTTTTCTGAGCTTCTCTTCATTGGTTGTTCTTGTCGAACTGTTTCTGTCGAGCTACTCTTCATTGGCTATTCTTGCCGAGCTGCTCTTTGTGGGCAATTTTTGCTGAGCTACTCTTAGTGGTAGTTCTTTCTGAACTACTTTTGCCAAGCTATTCTTCATTGGATGTTCTTGCCAAGCCGCCCTTCGTGGTAATTCTTGCTGAGCTATTTTTTGCCGAGCTGCTCTTCGTCGGCAATTTTTGCTAAGCTGCTTTTCATTGCAGTTATTTCCGAGCTGTTTTTTCCAAACTATTTTTGCCAAGCCGCTCTTCATTGTCTTTTTGGCGACCTTATGAGATTTGCTTTTCGGTTGGGCCGTTTTTGACTAATGAGTTGTGCTCATTTTTTGGGCACTCTTGTGGCCTTATAAACTTTGCTCATTCGTTGGGCATTCTTGTCGCCTTATGAGATTTGCTCGTCCATTGGGCTATTTTTTGCATAATGAGTTGTGCTCATTCGTTGGGCATTCTTGTGGCCTCACGAGCTTTTTTTGTCAGTTGGGCCATTTTTTGCCTAATTAGTTGTGCTCATTCGTTGGGCATTCTGGTGGCCTCTTGAGATTTTATCGTCAGTTGGGCCATTTCGAGGTCCTTTCTTTACGCTTCTTGCATCTCCAGGGTTTCAAGATTTATTATTTTTTGTAGCATACTTGCCTGGATTCGAGATTTCTTGGTATTCGTGATCACTCCTATAGGATGTCCCATCCCTTTGGGATGCATATGAAAACTTTTTGTGTGTGGTAGGATATGCATCCTTCTTGGATAGTGTGCTTGTACGGGGACTTGAGTTCTTTCCTCGAGACACAAACCAATTAATATTTTCCTGCCTTCTCTAGATGCGCGTGTTGGAATTGGTGTGATCCCAAGAGGGGGGTGAATTGGGGTTTAAAACTTTTTGGCTAATTTAAACGTTCGCCGATTTACCACATATCATATCCTATTTGATTACGCGCCTAAATTACATAGTTAAGTGTTTAAATTCATGCATTAAGGATTATATTTTTAATTAAATTTCTAATTATGCTCAATATTTTAACATTTGCATTCTATTTATAATATTTTTATTTTATTGAATAATTTATGAATTTTTCGTATTTTATTATTGCAGGGCAACTATTGGACGTTAAAACTGACATTACTTTGTAATTTGGGCATAATTCTCCCATCCAAGTTCCGATCAAGGTGACTCAAAATGTTGTGGAAAGCCGAGAAGGTGCTCTACAACTTTCGTGTTTTGTGCTTTGAGATTTACAAGCTTTAGAAAGGTCAAAATCCTTCTTGTGCGCTGGGAAATAAAAAAAAGAAAAAAAGAAAAGAAACAAGAAACAAGAAAAGAATATACATATATATATATATATATATATATATATATATATATGGCTTGATTTGACCCAGCCATATAGTCGGGTCATCCTTTTGTGCTAGGTAGGGATCTTCAAAGTGGGACTTTAAATATTTTTTTTCCTTCTTCTCTTTTACCTGACCTCACTCTCCCTCTTCTCTTCTTCCTTCTCTTGAACTCTCTGCCTCACTTCTCTCCCGTTTCTTCTCTTCCATTCTCTCCTCCTACTCAGCTTCACTCCCTTCTCTCCATCTTAGACTCATGATCCCTCTCCTCTTCGATCTCTACCTCTCTTCTTCTCAGATCTTCGTTTCTCTTCAGCTGTCCCTTTCTCTTCCTTTCTCTCTCATCTCCTTCTCTTCCTCTCCCTTGTTGCTGCAACTCCCTCAAACTGAAGCCCCTGTTGTTGCCCGTGAAGTCCCTGCTTCCTCCTCCCTTGTTGTAGCTACTGCTGCGTGTGGCTACCAACCCGAGAGGCTACTTGCTAGATAACTGCTGCCCGAGTCCTCCCTATTCTTGCTCCTACTCTGCCGGCTGCTCTCCACGGCTCCTGCAAGCCCAAGAACCCAAGGCTATGCTGCTGATGCCTAAACCTAAAAACACAATCCGAGGCTACACCTCCAACAATCTCTCTATAGGCCTCTCTCTCTCTCTCTCTCTCTCTCTCTCTCTCTCTCTCTCTCTCTCTCTCTTTTATTCTTTCTTTTAACTAGTTGATTGTATATTGTTATTTTTCATAGGATTTCACTTAAAGTTTTGAACTTTTAATTATTTGTTGGGATATTATTGTTTAAGTCAATTTATTTTCTTTCTTTTCTTATTTACTATTAGCATTAGATTTAATTTTTGCTTGAGTTATACATTTTTTATTGATTAAAGTTCGGTTTGGTCTCTTGAAAAAAAAAATGAATACAAAGAAAAAAAAAATTCTTCTTTAAGAATTAATTTATTTTAGTTTCAGTTTAATTAAAGCCTAAAATTTTATCGTGTTTTTGTTTATTGTTTAATTGTTAAAGAGTTAGGGTTGCATTCTTGATGGCATTAAAGATTTGGTTCTTGTTGAATTTGTGTTTGATTGAGTTTTTTTATTGCATGCTTAAATTAAGTAGTGAAGTTATCGTCTTTAGTTTTTTTTTTTTTTTTTTTTTTTCCGAAGTTCAACGTGGGTTTTAATTATTGCTTGCGTGATTAAATGTAGAATCATTTCTCGCTGTTAAATTTAGTGCGCGTTAGGGTTCATAATTTATATTTCACGTTGTTTTAATTCGTAAAAAAAAAAAAAAGAATCTCAAACATCTCAGAAATCCCAAATTTGAACTGTGTTTAGTAATTTGTTTCTTATTTTCTGTTGGAATTACGCAAAATTTGGAACTAGACTGCATTCTCTAAGGAGATGATCTGGCCTTTGGGCTAAGTATTATATGACTGAACTCCTATACTTAAGATAGCTTTCGAGCTGCTCATTTTTTTGAGTGAGTCAAGTTTTTGATGCCGTTGCCGAGGAGTGCTAGATTTAATTTCAAAATTTGTGTTTTTTCCAATTATTTTTGATTTAAATTAGAAAAAAAATAAAAAAATAAAAAAAAATTGAAAATTTTGATCATGCTTTTTTGTTGTTCTGTTGGTGAATTCGTGCTGTCTAAATTGATGTTTGATGTCTTGGGTCTGAGATCTTTCAAATAGACAGTTCAAAATTTCACTTAGCACGAGTAATGACACACAAAGCACATAATCTAACTGCTCTTCTATTACTTTTACGAGTGATTCTGAAATTAATTTGAGTAATCTATTTGATGAATTCTTTAAGGAAGTAATGGCTGCACCACGTAGACTTCAAAATTTTTTGTAGCCTACACGTACTTCTACACCTTCCTGCATAGTTTTACTACAAGATGCATCGAACTTCACAATTAAGCATGGTATGTTATCTATGATACCACAGTTTCATGTGATGGATCTGAGAGTCCATACCAGCATTTGGCAGATTTTGAGTTAGTCTGTACCACTTTCATTAATAGAGCTGGAACCGATGAGTATATCAAACTTTTCCTGTTTCCTTTTTCTTTGAAAGATAAGGTAAAAATCTAGTTTAATACCTTAAGACCTAACTCTATTATTAGCTAGGCTGAAATGCAACATGAGTTCTTACATAAGATATTTTCTTTTTAGAGAACCCAGTACCTGTAGGAGCATATCAGTCAATTTATGCAGAAAGGTGACGAGACCTTCCAAGCTTGCAGGGAGATATTCAAGGATCTGATGAATATATGTCCATATCATGGATTCAAATCTTAAAGGTTAGTGAATTATTTTTATACTGCTCATATTCCTAAATGTAAATAGTTTTTCCAGATTATATGCAGTGGGGAGTTCTTCAGCAAGGAACCAGATGAGCCTCTATCATTGTTTGATTATTTAGTTGAAAGTGCCCAACAATGGAGCACACGATATGATTGAGCACCAATGACGGCACAACCTCTCAGAGCAACCAGCGGTGGAGGTACGTATGAGGTCAAAAAGGAAACAAATTTACGGGTTCTTTGTAATAACCTGAAGAATAATGATATTTAAATAATAATTAAGAGAGTGGAAAATGGAAACAGAAAAGAAAAGGGGGCACTGTAGGCTTCGCGTTCGTTGACGACGTTGCATACTAGACTCGTCGACGAGGGTGCGTCTCGTCGACAAGAAAATACCGAAAGGATATTTGGGCAACTTTGAATTTCATTGACGAAGGGGAGAGTTCATCGAAAAATTTCCTTTTGACCTCATCGACGAGGTGATGTGGTTGATCGATGAAGCCCTTAGTATAAATAGCCTAAAACTTAGTTTAAACGCAGAAAAAAAAATAAAAAAATCACTCTCTCTCCTCCCTAAGGTTTCTCTCTCCTCTCTCTTCGATTTCGGCTTTGTCGTTCGCCAGATCGACGATCTGAGGCCACCACAACGCTCTTGGGAAGTTCTCTCCAAATCTGTTGAAGAAAATCGTTGGTGGAAGCGAGTTGAAATTCATCCCTGAGTCGAGGTAAGGCTTTTTATACAAAATTTGGTCTCATTGTAGTTATAGGAAATGATATTCACGTGAACATATCGAAGTTTAATCCTGAGAGTTGTCGTTTTCAGGGTGTTGAACAGGGAACCCTGCGGGTGCAGGACGAACGTTTTTAGGGGGTTTTTCTCAGTGTGAGGTAAGGGAATAAACTAAAGGAGATATTTTCCATGCAAATTATTATTATTTATCGGCAAATTAAATTTCAGGAAAGCATGTATTATATTTAAATATTGTTGAGAAAATACATATGTGGGAAAATATTGTTGTTATACAGGATCTATGATTTTAAAAAAAAATATACAATTTTACTCAGCATTGTGTGGCATGAATATGGTTTTACATGATAAGTATTATGTTATGGCAAATTTTACGAGTAAAGCATGTTTTCAGGAATTATGAAATAATACAATACATTATGATTTTGAAATACATGATAATTGATTTATTTATTCAAAATGATATGTATGAGATATTCAGAGCAAGGTCGTGATTGATAGCCGGCACAAGATCGTGTTTTACGTATGATTTCAGCGCAAGGTCGTATTTATGAAATGTTCGGTGCAAAGCCGTATCTAAGAAATTATAGGAAATGCTATCAATCTATTTATGTTAAATTCTATATTATCATGTATTATATGTTATCAGAACTTGGATGTTAGTTTAGTTCAATTTCAGGAGCACGGTACCGTAGCAATATAGATCAGATATTTATGTTCATACTTGTGCTAACCATCCCATAAGGGGGTGGGAGATAGATAGTCAATGTGACTTTCAGTGTAGAGTTGTAGACGTCCACCTAGAAGTACGTACTAGGGTGTGGCAGGCCCATCGTACTTACAGACATTTTTGACTCGGTAGTGGTCGGCCAGCCATTGTCGAGTCCTGCCTTTGGGCTGCACAACTCGTCAAGCGGGGTAATACATGACATCAGCTAACTATTTATCCTAAGTAGTTTTTCAGTATTATCAGTTATAACAGATATTTCATGATCAGTATAAACTATTAGTAATTATGAAAGTTATGTTTATTCAGATATGTTATGATGAATGTTTTCAGGTATATGAAATGTATTGTATATGTATAATTGCATTAAATATTCATATTGTCATGCAGCTGTATTTAGTTTATTTTCCCTTACTGAGAAGTGTCTCACCCTTGAACTTAAATAACTTTTCAGGAAACCTAGAAAGACCGGCAGATCGAGGCCGCCGTTGAGCCTATTGAGTTACCCTAGTAGGAGGGTAAGTTTAGACTAGGATCAGAAGTTTTTGGGTGTGGGGTCCTAGAGATATTTTGTATAATTTTTGGGAGATGTATATAAACATAGTCTTTTGGTTTATAGTTAACTCTGGTATTATATATATTTTGTGGTTATCTGAGTGATGATTATATTTACTGCTGCCTAGGTTCCGCTATGCATGACTGGCATCCCCGTTACCCATGGGTTTGGGTTGACTGTATTATTTAAATATGTTTTATCTTATGATAAGTTAAGCAGGTCATTATAGTTTGGTATCAGAGCCTAGGATACTAGGTTCTGTAGACTTTAGAATGCAACAGTAATAATACCAGAGTATAGGATAAGGGAATTTGAGGTATAGTTTTGTAGTCTAGATGCAGGACTTCCTTGGTGGTTTGTGTGATTTTCCTGGGGTGTCGATTTCAAAAAATTCATGGTAAACTATCATCGGGCTGGGTATCTAGATTGCAGGATTGAACCTTGAATTAAGATTCGGAGTGGTGAATTAATTAGGAGAATATATTATATAAGTTGGATGATATGTATAGTGAAAGGGTTTTGAGTTAAGTTATTTGTTTTTCAAGATGGACCCTAGTGGCAGTAGTGCCCAAGCCAGTGCGAATGAGGGTGTTGGACCCTCAGGAGCTGCGGGCGATGATTTAGATGCAGTCTTACGCAGCTTAGCACAGCAAGTCATTGTCGAAATTGTCAGGAGCTCGAGAGAACTGGGTGGTCCATCTGTAGGCCACAGTAGCTCAATCGAAATATTCATTAAGATGAATCCTCCGGCTTTCTCAGGGCAAACTGATCTTGCAGTCGCTGAAAACTAGGTGCAAGAGATTGAGAAAGTGTTTGCAGTACTATAATGTTCATAGGAGCAGAGGGTACTATTTGTTACATATAAACTGACTGGAGAGGACGAGAGATGGTGGTTGGCGATGAAACTCCTAGAGCAGCAGAGGACAGTACCTATGGAGATGACGTGGGAATGGTTTAAGGAGATATTCTTCGACATGTATTTTCTAGCCTCGTCCAGGGAAGCTAAGATAAAGGACTTCCTGAATCTGAAGTAGGGACAGCAGACCGTGCAACAGTACACAACGAGGTTCATCGAACTATCTCACTTCACCCCGTACATTATTCTAGATAAGGTGAAGAAGGTACGACATTTTGAAATAGGATTGAGGCGAGAAATATATAAGCAGGTATCGATATTGAAGTTGCAGGACTTTGCCGAGCTGGTTGATAGGGCTACTAGAGCAGAGGTTGGAGAGCAATTGGAGGCCGAGGAGCAGAGGCAGAAGAAGAGATCCACACCTTCTAGTTCCCAGCAGGGAGTTGGTCGCGGTTATGGAAGAGAGGTGGCTACTATAGGGATCGGAGGCAGGAGGCTAGGACTCGTGGTTTTTAGGGTGTGCAGCCATCTCCAGCTTGCCCAACTTACGAGAAGAGACACGTGGGGGGGTGTTGTGTCGGGCGAGGTGTTTGTTACCAGTGTGGATAGCCAGGGCATGTGATGAGGGATTGTCAGGTTCAGATTGGTGCTACTCCTGCTCCTAGACTTGCTTGAGGAGGCCACCAAGCGCCACGTGGAGGCCAGCAGAGGAATATGGCTTCAGCAAGGGTTTCTGTTCTAATGTCGGGTGATGCTGAGGCAGCTGGCGACATGGTGACAGGTAGGGTTAATATGTTTTCATTTAAATTTATTGCATTATTTGACTTAGGGGTCACGCACTCGTTTGTATTTGTGGAATGTATTAAATTGTGCGGGGCCGAAACACAAACATTAAATGTTGAATTATTAGTGGCTACATCGACTGGATTAGTAGTGAGGTGAAGTAGGATGCTCCGTGGTTGTCTAGTTGATGTTCAAGGGAAAATTCTATCTTCTGATTTGGTAGTGCTGGACATGCATGGGTTTCATATCATATTTGGCATGGGTTGGCTAGCAGCTAATTTTGCCAGTATTGATTGTCGTGTGAGGGAAGTGATATTCAGGCCGCCAGGAAAACCAGAATTCAGATTTACGGGGTCACAAGTACAGTCTCTACCACAGATGATTTCAGCTATTCAGGCAAGGAGATTACTTCAAAGTGGTTGTCAGGGATTTGTGGCTTTTGTGAAAGAAATGTTGGAGAATGAAAGAAAGCTAGTTAACACGCCAATGGTGAAAGAATTTACAGATGTGTTTCTAAATGAATTACTGGGTTTGCCACCTGACCGTAAGGTAGATTTTTCCATTGATCTACTTCCAGGTACAGCGCCAATCTCTAAAGCACCGTATCAAATGGCGCTGACAGAGTTGGTAGAATTAAAAGATCAGTTGCAGGATTTACTTGATAAGGGTTTCATACAACCTAGTGTATCTCCGTGGGGAGCTCCAGTACTATTTATGAAGAATAAAGACGGGGGTGTATAAGGATGTGCATAGATTATAGGAAGATTAATAAAGTGACAATTAAGAACAAATATCCTTTACCCCGTATCGATGATTTGTTTGACCAGCTCAAGGGTACATGGGTGTATTCCAAGATCAACTTCAAATCAGGCTACCATCAGGTAAAGGTAAGGGCAGAAGATGTCTCAAAGATGACTTTTAGGACCAAGTATGGGCATTACGAGTTCCTTGTTATGCCATTTGGTATGACGAATGCTCCTGCGATATTTATAAATTTGATGAATAGGATCTTCCATCCATTTTTAGATCAGTTTGTTGTGGTTTTTATTGATGATGTACTAGTCTACTCGAGGAGCTATGAGGAGCATGAGATACATTTGAGGCAGGTTTTGCAGATACTCAGGGAGAAGAAGTTGTATGCTAAGTTTAGTAAATGTTACTTCTGGCTCGAGAAAGTTGTGTTTTTTGGGTATGTTATCTTAGGGGACAAAATTTCTTGTGGATCCCAATAAGATTAAGGCGGTAGTGAATTGGGCTAAACCGAGAAACGTCCAGAGGATTAGGAGTTTCTTGGGGTTAGCTGGATATTATCATCATTTTTTTGAGTGATTCTCAGCTTTATCAGAGCCTCTAACATGACTGATTAAGAAGAATGTCAGATTTGAATGGGACGACAGCTGTGAGTAGAGTTTTCAAGAATTGAAACAGAGACTTGTCACAACACCTATATTGATCATCCCGTTACGGGGTGAGGGTTATACTATCTACAGTGATGCGTCCTTGAAAGGACTTGGCTGTGTATTGATGTAGCATGGCAGGGTGGTGGCATATGCGTCCAAACAGTTGAAAGAATATGAGAAGAACTACCCTACCCATGATCTTGAATTGGCTGCAATGGTACATGCATTGAAGATTTGGATGCATTACCTGTACGGCGAGCAGTGTGAGATTTTCTCCGACCACAAAAGTTTAAAGTATTTCTTCACTCAGAAGGAAATGAATATGAGACAGAGAAGGTGGTAGAGTTAATTAAATATTTTGATTGTACTATCAGTTATCACCCAGGAAAAGAAAATATGGTAGCTGATGCATTGATCAAGAAGTCTACAAAACCAATGTTAGCAGCTATGGAGATCTAGCATCTGATCATAATGGATCTGAAGAGACTCAGCATAAAGTTGTTAGAGAGTGATCCTCCAGTATGTATTGTCAGTTTGGTGGTACAACCTACTCTGCAGGAAAGAACTAAAGCTGTCAGAAGGAAGACCCAGAATTAGCAGAGGTGATATATAGAGTGCAGATTGGTCAGAGAGAGGAATTCTATTTGTCAGACGATGGAGCTTTACGGTTCCGTTCCAGATTGCGTGTTCCTTCTGATGCTAACATTAGGAAGATTATTTTGGAGAAGGCTCACAGATATTTGTATATAGTTCATCATGGCAGTATGAAAATGTATAGGGATCTGCGAGAGTTTTATTGGTGGAGTGGTATGAAGAGAGAGATCACCAAGTATGTCACCTAGTGTCTAATGTGCCAACAAGTAAAATCTAAGCACCAGAGGCCGACGGGTCAGTTGTAGCCGTTATTTATCCCAGAGTGGAAGTGGGATCATATATCCATGGACTTTATCTCAGGGTTGCCGTCGACATCACATGGCCAGAATGCGATTTGGGTGATAGTAGATCAGTTGACTAAGAACGCCCATTTCCTCCCTGACGCGACGTCCCGGGGGCGCGTGTGCCCCGGGCGGCGAACTTAAAATCATTTTTATTTTTAAGGAAAAACATGGAATATTGAAGTCGCCACTAACCTTTTAGTGTGGTTAGAACACGTGATTACTACCCCGTTAGGGGTAGAATCGGTCTACATTACCAGAGTTGGGGCCGGGAGTTCGGTTACGCGAGGGGAAGGTACGAGCACCCCCTACGCGCCCGTTCTTACGAACGGTACCTAATTAATTTGAAATTATCCCTAAGTTAATCTAATAATTCTTTAAATTATTCCTTTTTATGAATTTATAAATACATGTAAAAAATAAATAAATAAATAAATATATACATATATATATATTCCCTCAGAGCTTAAGGTACGTAAAGCCCAAAGGCTAATACCCCCCGCAATTAAATCATAGGGATATACACACATGAAAATAAATAATAATAAAAATAAATACCGTAATATGCAACACAAAATATAAATATACCAAGGAAACAAAAATACTAAACATATTTAATATTAATAATAAAACAGAAATAATAGTAACAACACTGAAAACAATATCATAACAACCCTGTACTAATAATATTATATTAATAATACAATGCAGTACTATAATTGTAGTATATAATATCATAATAACATCATACTAATATATGTAGTAAAACTTCATGACAATATAATAATAATAATAATAAGTAATACATAACAAAATATCATAATAATAAACTATATAATAAACTACTATAAAAATGAACTAATACAATAATGTATAATACTAAACATACCATAATAAAAATACCATAATGTACTAAAATACTAAAAATAATATAATATATAGTACTGAGTATAAACATAATAATAATATTGAAATACCATAATATCATATACATACATATACACTACCATAATAAGAAACTACCATAAACAATAAGAATAATTATATAATAATAATCTACCATAGTAATTAATAAAATACCATAATAGTAAACTACCTTCCTACATAATAATGATACCCTAATAATAAACTAAAAATGATAGTAAATACAAACATGATGCACTAAAATAAAGATAATAATACAATAATAAACTAAAATACTAAACTAACATAATAACACAATACGTAACTCTACACTACCATAATATATAATAATAAAAAGAATCATAACAATAAACTACACATGATAATGAACATAAACATAACAACAAACATAAACCTAATAATAAATGTAAACATAATAATAAGTATAAACACAATTAATCCTATAATAATAAAGAAAAAAAAAAAAACACAATAGTAAGTATGAACGTAATGATAAATATAAACATAATACCAACACGTAATAACAAATATAAGCATCACACACTAAACTAAAAAAGAAAACCCTGCGATAAGAAGAATAAAATCAATTAGCGTTTTCCATGCATAAACAAAAATAATTAAAATTTGAACATGAACAAAAATCCTGCAACAAGAAGAACAAAATTAATTAGTATTTACCATTTAAAAATAATATTACTATATTGATTCTCTAACAAGTATAGTACTAACGAATAAAATAAAATAAACACCGAATAAGAAAACTTAAATAAGTAAAAGTATACACATCATGTAAGAAAAAAAAAATTTTTAAAAAAAAAATAAAAATAAAAGACCTAAACCTTATGCCATAAAATGCAAACCTAAACCCATATTCATATATATATATATACATATCCCTGTGTGTGTGTGTGCAGATATAACAGAGTGAAGCACTTACAGTGGGCAGCAGAAACAGCAGAGGGAGGCCGGGGGCTCACCTGGTGTTCTCATGGAGATGCCGGAGGATAGAGGTTGCCGGAGTTGCAGGTTCGTCGGAGTTGTAGGGATGGAGCTCTGGTCGGCTGCTGCTGCTAGTGTGGTGGTTGGCCGGAGATGACGGGTGTTCAGGACTGCAAGGTGGAGAAGCCTCGGGCTGTGCTGGTATGTCCGCAGCAGGGGATGGTTTTCAAAGGGCTGCTGCGGTTAAACTGCAACTGCTGGACTGGCCTGCTGGTGGAGCTCCTCTGGAGGCTGGCAGTGGCAGCAAGGGTGACCGGCTGTGCTGGGTTGTGGTGGTCGGAGCTGGAAAAAATGAAGCTGCTACGGGTGTTGCTGTGAGGTTGGGGGCTGCGGCTGGAGGAGTGGCTAGGAGATGGAGAGATGATGGAAGAACTAGAAATAGGGAGGCCGTGCCTGAGGTTGTGTCTCCGGGAAGAAGAAGAAGAAGAAGGAGACAGAAAAATTTTTTTTTCTTTGGTTTCCCTCAGCGTTGTGGCTGTGCGCTCCCCCCCTCCGTGTGTGCTTCATTGCCCTTATATAAAAAAAAAGAATTGAAAACCTAAAACCAAACTTCCCTTTTTTGAATTTCTTTTCTTTTTTATTTTTTTATGCTTTTACTCTTATGGTAATAATGAAAAAGGAAATAATATTAATAATAAGTATCATAATAATATAAGTATCCATAAGATAATAATAATAATAATAATACTACTATATTAATATTAAATAATAATAAATAATTATGGTAAAAATAAAAATAAAGTATTATCAGTAAATTAATAAAAATAGAGTAATAATACAAAAAGTAATAATAATAATGATATATCAAAAACAACAAAATAAATGAAAAATAAAAATAAGTATAGTAAAGTAAAAATAAAATAAAGATAATAAAAGTACTAGAAATAAAAAATGAAAAATAATAATAATAATGATAATAAAAATATAAGTAAAGTACTAATAATATAGGAAAATAATATTAATAAAATAATAATAATAATAAGAGACCCCTTGTTCTGTTTGGTTAGGGCAAAAATAGGGTGTCTACACTCCCTATCAAGATCAACTATTCCCTCAGTCGTTTGGTGAAGGTTTATATTCAGGAGATAGTACATTCTCATGCGGTGCCAATGTCCATAGTGTTAGATGGTGACTCGCGTTTTATGTCACATTTCTAGAGAAGCTTGCAAGAAGCGTTAGGGTCTCAGCTATCGTTTAGCACGGCATTGCATCCTCAATTGGACAGGAAGATTGAGAGGACGATACATATATTGGAAGATATGCTCTGGGCGTGTGTATTAGAATTTGGGGGTAGCTGGACTCAGTTCATGCCGCTGGTAGAGTTCGCGTATAATAACAATTACCAGTCCAATATTGGCATGACACCGTTTGAGGCTTTATACGGTAGGAGATGCCGATCTCCTTTGTATTGGGACGAGATGGGTGAGCGGCGAGTTGTGGGACCAAAGCTGGTGCAGCAGGTGTACGATAGGGTTCGGCTCATCAAGGATAGAATCAGTGCAGCTCAGAGCCGACAGAAGAGTTATGCCGATAATTGCCGCAGAAAGTTAGAATTTAATGTTGGTGATCATGTATTTTTGAAAATAGCTCCGTTAAAAGGAGTTATGAGGTTTGGTAGGAAAGGTAAACTTAGCAATAGGTTTATCGGTTCGTTTGAGATTTTAGAGAAAGTGGGGCCGGTTGCCTATAGCTTTGCCACCTACACTATTCAGGATGCACAACGTATTCCACGTATCTATGTTAAGGAGATACGTCCCAGAACCTCCTCATATTATCAGTTATGGTGAGTTAAAACTCAATGATTCACTAGTTTATGAGGAGGTACCAGTGCAGATTCTAGATAAAGAGAACATGAATTACGTAATAAGAAGATTCGTTTAGTAAATGTTCTATGGAGGAATTATACAATAGAAGAGGCTTCTTGAGAACTCGAGGAGGATTCAGACAAAAATGCCTGCAACTGTTCCAGAAAGTCTAGATGTAATTAGGAAATGTAAATAAATATATAGTATTTCTTTTGCAGGTACATGTAATACTTTAGTTAGTAAGTAGTGTTCATTAAGGTGTAATCCCAAGAGGGGGGGAGGGGGTAAATTGGGTATTTTAAAAAATTCTTTGAAACCAATTTACCAATCAACCCCTATATCTAAGTTTAAATAGTCACTTATCAAGTTGGTGTGAAATTATTCAACATACACAAGCAAGTTGGAAATCGAAATACGAAGAGGAAAATAAAAAAGATAAGGGAGGAGAATATGCAACCACGATTTTACGAGGTTCAGCCTACTTGGCCTACGTCCTCGCCTTGAGCAACCACTCAAGGATTCACTAACCCTGCTCCTTAAAGTGGGATGGAGCTTCTCTTACAATCCGCTGCTTACAAGAGGCATAACTTCCTCCTACTCTACTGCTTACAAGAGATACAACTCTCTCCTCTCACACTAGTTCACACACCGAACCGTGTATACAATAGAATCTGGAAAATACATTCAAAAACAATGCTTCTAACAAAAGCTGGTGAGTACAATTCAAATTCCTAAAACATTGACATATGATATAACTTGAAGCTCGTGAATGAATGAAAACGATAAAATTGTTTTATGTATGATATGCCTCAACACACAAATCCCTTTTTAACCAAAACTTTCAAGTAAAGATAAATTCAAAATGTTTTGGAATAATCTAGGGTTCTTGGTTCACTTTGCAAAAATGCACACTTATATAATTGAAGTGAACTTGTTGGCAAAAACTTTGTCTTGAATATACACTCAATCAAAATCACAAAGTTTTATTTCAAGTACTCAACCACAAAATTGAGTATATTAATTTACAGAAAAATATCCCTCAATTAAAATTATAGTTATAAGTGTCAAAGATATTAAATCAAGTTCTAATGTATCTAAAGATAAATCCTTTTAGAAACCACACACTTGAATCAAACCTTTCAATGAGTCACACACCATAAAACAAATAATGATCTTGTTTAAAATAGCTTGGTATATATAAAGATACTTTCAAGATCACTCTTTTAATCAAAACTAGGTTATTCAATAAGAAGCCCTTTGAGAAAATATATGTATATTTATATGCCTTTTTTGTACGAAAGGCACACTCAAGATCAATACTTTTCAATACTAATCAAGAACAAACAATGACATGATATGTAAAAATCACAAGAGTAATAACTTGAAAGATCAAACCTCAATACTAGATTGAAGTACAGTAGAGTAAACAAGTTCCCTTTGAATTGATTTGCCCAAGCTTGAAGATATGAGATTGATGTATAGGCAAACGAATAGCACTAAGAGTAGATAATCAACAAACTTGCAACAAGGTGTGTTCTTCTCTTTCTTGTGTGTCTCCCTCTTGTTATAGGGTTTAGATATTCATAATATATATTATACTACCCTTAGGATTGATCTCAATCATTGGATCAATAAGATACCTCGCATGTCTTTTTAATAAAGAAATGATTTTTAGGCTTTCCCGCGAGTTCAGGCAACCAAACTCGACTTCAGGCTCCTGAAGTGTCAACTTCAGGCGCCTGAGATTCCAATGTCAGAAAACCGAGGTACCTCTGTCAGGTTCTGTCTTTTCCATTTAATTATTCAGGCTACCGAACTTAATCTTCAGGCTACCGAAGAAATTCTTCAGGCGCCTGAGGATAACTTCAGGCTACCGAAGTCCCCTCTTTCACACATATTCATTTCAGTTTAAAATTCTACTTTAATTCTTTGCTTGGGTCTTTTATACAACAAGTTTTCTATGATTTTAAACACATTTCTAAGCCCATCTAAGTACTCTAATGATGTACATGAAATGCATGAATCCTAAAAGCATTCTAAGTTATATTGAACCTCAAGATAAATGATACGAAAATGTAGGTACATGAGTTCTAAATACCCATTCTCAAGACATTCTTGAACTTTGCCGCTTGTATCTTGATTCTCATACTCTTTGAGTTCCATGGTACTTTCTAATATGTATCAGCTTTACTTTATGGCGTTCATGACTCGTTATCTTTCTGTGCATGCTCAGTGTAAGTCTTGTTCACAAACTTAATGCACAGATCAAATATCAAGTTATTTGTCATTATCAAAAATCGGATTGGACTCATAGAGTCAACAAGTAGTATTTTAGTTTTGGGGGAAATTTTCTTTTGTATATGTAATCTCTCAGGACTTGGAATGTAACCACGGTATTCCTCCGCTATAAGTAAGGGTAATAAGTAGACCATTTTGCCTTAAGGGATGATGAATTATATGAATAGTAAATTTCAAGGACGAAATTTTGTAAAGAGTGGAGAATGTAATAACCTGAAAAATAATGGTATTTAAATAATAATTAACAGAGTGGAAAATGGAAACAGAAAAGAAAAGGGGGCACTGCAGGCACGTTGCATACTCGACTCGTCGACGAGGGTGCATCTCGCCGACGAGAAATAATTGAAAGGATATTTGGGCAACTCTGAATTTCGTCGATGAAGGGGAGAGTTCGTCGACGAATTTTCTCTTGAGCTCGTCGACGAGGTGTATTGGCTCGTTGACAAAGCCCCTAGTATAAATAGCCTAAAACTTAGTTTAAACGTAGAAAAAAAATCATAAAATCACTCTTTCTCTCCTCCCTATGGTTTCTCTCTCCTCTCTCTTCGATTTCAGCTCTGTCATTCACCGGATCAATGATCTAAGGCCACAACGACGCTCCTGGGGAAGTTCTCTCCAAATCTGCTGGAGAGGATTGTTGGTGGAAGCGAGTTGAAATTCATCCCTGAGTTAAGGTAAGGCTTTTTATACAAAATTTTGTCTTACTATAGTTATAGGAAATGATATTCACGTGGAAATACTGAAATGTAGTTTTGAGAGTTATTGTTTTCAGGGTATTGAACGGGGAACCTTGCGGGTGCAGAACGAACATTTTTAGGTGTTTTTCTCAATGTCAGGTAAGGGAATAAACTAAAGTAGATATTTTCCATGCAAATTATTATTATTTATCAACAAATTAAATTTCAAGAAAGCATGTATTATATTTGAATATTGTTGAGAAAATGCATATGTGGGAAAATAATATTGTTATACAGGAACTATGATTTTAGAATAAAATATATGATTTTACTCAACATTGTGTGGCATGAATATGGTTTTACATGATAAGTATGGAAAATTTTATGAGTAAAGCATGTTTTCAAGAATTATGAAATAATACAGTACATCAAGATTTTGAAATACATGATAATTGATTTATTTATTCAAAATGATATGTATGAGATATTCCGAGTACGGTCGTGATTGATAGCCGACGCAAGGCCATGTTTTACGTATGATTTCGAGGCAAAGTCGTATTTATGAAATGTTCGGCGTAAGGCCGTATTTATGAAATTATAAGAAATGCTATCAATCTATTTATGTTAAATGTTATATTATCATGTATTATGTGTTATCAGAACTTGGATGTTAGTTTAGTTCAGTTTCAGGAGCACGACACTGTAGATATATAGATCAGATATCTATGTTCAGACTTGTTCTAACCACCCCACAAGGGGGTGGGAGATGGATAGTCAATGTGACTTTCAGTGTAGAGTTGTAGATGTCCACCTGGCAGTCCAGACTTGGGTGTGGCGGCCCCATCATACTTACAGACATTTTTGACTCGGTAGTGGTCAGCCAACCATTGTCGGGTCTTGCCTTCGGGTTGCGCAACCGGTCATGGAGTGTAATACATGACATCAGTTAGCTATTCATCCTGACTAGATTTTCAATATTATCAGTTATAATAGACATTTCATGATCAATATAAACTATTAGTAATTATGAAAGTTATGTTTATTCAGAAATGTTATGATGAATGTTTTCAGGTATATGAAATGTATTGTATATGTATAATTGCATTAAATATTCATGTTGCCACATAGCTGTATTTAGTTTATTTTTCCTTACTGAAAAGTGTCTCACCCTTGAACATAAATAACTTTTCAGGAAACCCAGAAACACCGACGAATTGAGGCCGCCGTTGATCCTGTTGAGTTACCCCTCTAGGAGGGTAAGTTTACACTAGGATTAGAAATTTTTGGGTGTGGGGTCCTAGAGATATTTTGTATAATTTTTGGGAAATTTATATAAACACATTATTTTAGTTTATAGTTAACTCTGGTATTATATATATTTTGTGGTTATCTGAATGATGATTTATATTTACTGCTGCTTAGGTTCCGTTGTTTATGATAGGTGACCTTGTTAACCATGGGTTTGGGTTGACTGTATTATTTAAATATGTTTTATCTTATGATAAGTTAAGCAGGTCGTTACACTTTTGTTGCTATTTTGTCTAAAAAAATAGAGGTTATCGAGTCAGAGAAAGTGAAAACTGTGAAATCGGTGGAGGATTATCCGTTTCTACCAGTATTGCAGGAGAGTGGATCTGATAAGATGCAGTTAGCTAACTAGTTCAAAAAATCTCAAAATCATCCATTCTCTAACACTTATATTCTCGGATAGAGGAATCACCTGAACTTCTCATGGAGGAATGATCAGTCCGGTCCATCTTCCTCACAATTTCAACAACTTCCTCAATCTAATGCACAACCTTCGTAGCCGCTATATCATCCAATTGCAGCTCCTCATAGCAGTATCAGCCGCAACAGATCTCTCAGAGCTATGCACCTCAACATTTCAGCCTAATTTAGCTCCTATTCCATTAAAGAAATCTTCTGATGATAGCATGAGGTAGATGGCGAATATGTTTTAGTAATTTATGCAGATTCACGTCATGACCAACAATCAGAATACTCAAGCCATGAATGAATTGAGAGAAACTATTAATAAGATAAGTACACAGCTGAATACCTTAGAAAAAAGAAAATTTGTAGCACAACCTCACCCTAATCCCCAAGTATATCAATAACAACAGCAACCAGTGCATATTGTTTTAGGAGATCTTATTGAAACGACGAAGGATGTTATTACCTTGAGGAATGGAAAAGAAGTTTCCCATCCTGAAATTCCTATTGATCGACAAATAGTTGCTCCAACACCTAAAGTTGCAATTGATACGGATGAAGCAAAAGAAAAATCAGATGAAGCAAGCTCTGATTCAAAGAAGTCAGGTAATAAGGAGGATGAGGCTGTTAAGGAGTATCAACTTGTGGTACCCTATCCTTAGAGGTTGGTAGTTGGTCAGAAGAATAAATATCACAATGAAATTCAAGAAATCTTCAAGCAAGTGAAGATCAACATTGCACTTTTGGAAGCAATACATCAAGTTCTTGCGTATGCAAAATTTTTTAAGGATATGTACACAATGAAAAGGAAATCGAACATAAAGAAGAAAGCCTTTTTAACCGAGCAAGTTAGTGCGTTGATATTGAGTCAAACTCCTCGGAAGCTCAGAGATCCTAGCTCTCCCACTGTTTCTATTATGATTGGTAAATCTCGTATTGAGAGAGCTTTACTTGATTTGGGGAGTGGTGTGAACTTGCTCCCATTTTCGATACATGAGCAGTTAGGTTTGGGTGAGCTGAAGAAAACACCTATGACGCTATAGTTGGCAGATAGATCACTAAAAGTTCCATGAGGCGTTATTGAAGATGTGTTAGTACAAGTTGACAAATTTTATTACCCAGTGGACTTTGTGGTTTTGGATATGCAATAGCCTATCTCCAACATCTACCAAGCACCTGTTATTCTTGGGTGACCACTCCTTGCTACCTTTAATGCCTTTATTAATTGTTGAAGCAGAGTACTTAAGCTCACGTTCGAAAATATGACATTGGAAATGAACGTGTTTAATAAGACACCAACTGGGCGTGATGATTCAGAGGTATATGCAGTTGATGTGGTAGATGACTTGGATATTTCAAAGCTGTTGTCGGCATTTGATTCTAATGGTGCATTTGAGAGTGAATCTCCAGAGCAGCATGAAGTATTTGATGAAAACGTTCCCTTGATTAGAGAGTTTCTAGAAGCAAAGGGGCAGTCCACAGAGATAGATGCAATACTAGTCCATGATGCGCAATGGAGACTGAACCCAACCATGACAGAAGTGGTAAATAAAGAAGTGTTGAAGATGCTAGATGCTGACATCATCTATTCTATCATCGACATATCATGCACTCCTTGGCTTGATGATATTGTGCACTACCTTGTCACCTATCGAATGCTAGAATATGAGGTGACGCAGGATAAGCGTAAGTTCTTTGTAGAGATCAAGATCATACTTGAGAAGATGGGTTGTCCTAATCGAAACACTTGGTTTGGGAAACTGGTTGATGCACTCTAGGCTTACCAAACTACATTCAAGACAAATTTAGGGACGTCTCCCTACAGGTTGGATTATGGTAAGGCATGTTATGTACTTGTTGAGACTTAGCATTATGCATTATGGGTTATAAAACAAATTAACTTTTCACTTGATGATGCCAAAGGCTTGAGAAAGCTACTGGTATAGGAGCTTCAAGAATCCAAGAGGAAAGTTTATGACAAGGCTCGCTTAGAGAAGAAGCGAATGAAGTTGCTGAATAAAATCAAGGATAAACAACTTTTCCCGAATTAAAAAGATCTTCTCTACAACTCTAGATTACATCTATTTCTCGGGAAGCTGAAGTCCCGATGGGGTGGCCCGTACATCGTCAAACACGTTCACCCTCACAGTGCAATAGACATTGTGGACCCAAAGAATGGCAATAACTTCACATTCAATAGATAGCGACTCAAACCTTTCATGACTCCCTTCGATCCAAATGAAGAGGTCTTAATTCTGTAAGACCCTAGGGAAGTTTTCTAATCTTTCTTTTTTACTCTTTCTATTTTTGTTTTATTAAATTTTTTATTAGCATTTTTCTTTTATTTTTCCATTACATTAGTTAGTAGTAATTTTCTGTATTTTTTCTATTAGTTTGTTCACCTGTGCACAGTTTTTCTATTTCCTCTATGCTTTCACATTGAGGACAATGTTCCACTTTAGTTGGGGCTGAGAATTTGCATGTGACATTAGGCACGTCCACTTGCTGAGTTTTGTTTTAAAAAAAAATGAAGAGAAAAAAAAGGAAAATTGAGGATAGATGGTTATGCCACGATTAACACTAACTTACACCCTTCACATACTTGCATATAACTTAAAAGTTATACACTCGAGTTGTTTATGTGCAGTTTCTCTTTATCTGGCTATATAAACTCTGGTATTTACATGGTATTTCATGAGGATGAAAATACATATTCACATGATTCGTAGCACTTTGGGTTCCTTGTGAGTACTGAGAGAGCGCCCATGGCAACTATGACACCTTGTGAGGTACTATTGAGTTGTTTATCTTTCTTTTTAATTTTTGACATCATCTTAGAGTTCATAAAACTCAACTTTCCCCCCCTTTTTCTTTTTGGATACTTTTTGTACACTAGTCTTGGTTTTTGACTTGCTAGCCTAAAGGTGACATCTAGGGGGGAGATAGAAACCTAGGTCTTGTAACCTACTCAAGATGTGAAGGCTGAGCCACCCCTAGAGATAGACTTAGTTCATGGATTACTATTTAAGCTTAATTCACATGGGTGGTATGAAGACAACAAAAGAAGTGTAATGATTGTCTTAATTGACCATGAAAATATAGAAATTGAAGAATGAGCAGAAGAAAGAAAAAAAGAAATAAAAATGCACAAGAATGAAGTAAAATATTAATACCTACTCCACACAACTACAACAAAAATTCAGGGACACGACATATGTTCTCCACATATGAAGACTCTTCAACAGTCTAATGCCTCAGATGTATTCACGTTTAGTATGTGAATAAGTTGATCTAGGGTGGTCTTGATTGGATATGGTGAGTAGGTGAGAAGATGCTAGGGTGAAGGACCCGACACCTCACAAATAGGTTGGATCCTTTTCAGACTAGTCCACTTCATACATTTAGCGTTTTTTTCTTACAATATGTGTGATGTTTGAACGCAACACTCCTTCTCACATATGATGAGTGAACCCATCCTTTTTAAGTGATTTTGAGGGTATACCAGTTAGGCCGAGTCAAAACGATCATTCTATAGGTGTCCATGGATATCCTAAGTGTAATGAGTCAAACACATTACACATACCTCGAGATCTTGCTTGTTTATACTCAGATTTATATGACTACATTAACTCTGAATTGTATTGCTGGTTAATTATATATGAGTATCATGTTCCTAATGGCTATATAATGATGAAACTTGCATGAATGACTTGCTTCAGAATTGCGTGAATTGTGTATGAGCTTGCGTGTAATCTGGTGATATTCATGTATGTGAATTGGTATATTCGTGCTGCATGTACATTCATTTAGTATTCATTGGAATTGGGTGTTTGTGGGTGTCGCCCTGGAAACCTTTACAAGACTACAACTCGTCCATTAGGATTGACCTAGGGGTTTAAAGCCTTGTTGCATTTAGTAAATGCAACCGTGTTTCATGTGAAAGATGAGGTAGATAGGATTTGATAGTTTTCTTAGTTTTTTTTTTTTTTTTTTCTAGGGACTAGCAAAACTTTAGTTAGGGGGTGTGATTACTTCCCTAAATTACGTAATTAGGTGTTTAAATTCATGCATTAAGGATTATATTTTTAATTAAATTACTAATTATGCTCAATATTTTAACGTTGCATTCTATTTATAATATTTGGATTTTATTGAATAATTTATGAATTTTTGGTATTTTATTATTGTAGGGTGCAACTATTGGACGTTAAAATCGATATTACTTCGTAATTTGGGCATAATTCTCCCATTCAAGTTTCGATCGAGGTGACTCAAAATGCTATGGAAAGCCAAGAAAGTGCTCTACAACTTTTGTGTTTTGGGCTTTGAGATTTACAGGCTTTAGGAAGGTCAAAATCCTTCTTGTACGCTGGGAAATAAAAAAAAAGGAAGAAACAAGAAAAGAAAAGAAAAGAAATATATATATGACTTGATGCTAGGTCATCTTTGTGCGCTAGGTAGGGATCTTCAAAGTGGGACTTTAAATATTTTTTTTCCTTCTTCTCTTCCACTCGACATCACTCTCCCTCTTCTCTTTTCCCTTCTTTTGAACTCTCTGCCTCACTTCTCTCCCGTCTCTTCTCTTCCATTCTCTCCTCCCTCTTAGCTTCACTCCTTTCTCTCCATCTCAGACTCACGCTTCCTCTCCTCTTCAATCTCTACCTCTCTTCTTCTCAAATCTTTGTCTCTCTTCAGCTCTCCCTTTCTCTTCCTCTCTCCCTTATCCCATTCTCTTCCTCTCCCTTGCTGCTGAAACTCCCTCAAACCAAAGCCTCTGTTGTTGCCCGTGAAGTCCCTGCTTCCTCCTCCTTTGTTGTAGCTACTGCTGCATGTGGCTGCCAACCCGAGAGGCTGCTTGCTGGATAGCTGCTGCCCGAGCCCTCCTTGCTCCTACTACTGCTCTGTAGGTTGCTCTCCACGGCTCCTACAAGCCCAAGAACCCGGGGCTGTGCTGCTGATGCCCAAACTCGAGAACACAATCCGAGGCTGCACCTCCAACAATCTCTCTACGGGCCAGCTCTTCCTTTATATATATATATATATATCTCTCTCTCTCGTCTCCCCCTTTATTCTTTCTTTTAACTAATTAATTGGATATTGTTATTTTTTATAGGATTTCACTCAAAGTTTTGAATTTTTAATTATTTGTTGGGATATTATTGTTTAAGTCAATTTATTTTCTTTCTTTTCTTATTTATTATTAGCATTAGATTTAATTTTTGATTGAGTTATATATATTTTTTATTGATTAAAGTTCGGTTTGGTTTCTTAAAAAAAAAAAAGAATACAAAGAAAAAGAAAAAAAAATATTCTTTAAGAAAAACTTGACTCACTTAAAAAATAAGCAGCTCAGAAGCTATCCCAAGTGTAGGAATTTAGCCATATAATATTTAGCCCAAAGGCCAGATCGTCTCGTCAGAGAATGCAGTTTAATTCCAATCTTACATAATTCCAATAGAAAATAAGAAATAAAAAGGTCACTAAACACAATTCAGATTCAGGTTTTCCGGGATGTTTGATATCTCTTTTGATGACTGAAATTTGAACTATGAGTCCTAACACACACTAAATTTAACAATGAAAATGGAAATCCTACGTTTAATAGCCGAGCAAGAATTGAAACACATGTTTGAACTTCAGAATAAAAACTAAAGACGATAACTTTCCTACGTAGTTAAAACATGCAATTCTAACAACCTCAATCAAACAATAATAATAATAATAATAATAATAATAATAATAATAATAATAATAATAATAATAATAATAATAATAATAAACTCTAATGTAATTAAGAACGTAAATTTAACTACTTAACGATTAAACGATAAATGGAAACACGATAAAAATTATGACTTAAATCGAACTTAAATTAAATAAAACCCAACAAAATTTAATTTCTTAAAGAAGATAACTAAATTAAATCCTAAAGAAGATTTTTTTTCCTTTTGTATTTTATTCTCCTTTCTTTTTTTTTTTTCAAGAAACCAAATCAAACTTTAATCAATTAAACAAATAACTCAAGCAAAAATTAAATCTAATACTAATATTAATTAAGAGAGAGATAGAATAATAAAGTTCAATAATAACACCCAACCAAGATTTAAAAATTAAAACTTTAAACGAAATTTCAATGGAACTACAATATTCAACCATGTAATTGAAAGGAGGAATTAAAGGAGAAAAAAAAAATAGAGAAAGAAATAATGTTTGCCATGTGGAGCAGCAATTGCAGCAAATAAAGGAGCAGCAGCAGTGGGTGTCTAGGGTTGGAGCCTCCAGCAGTAGCACCGTAGCAATAAGGGGTACCAAGAAGCAGCAGCAGTTGTAGGAGGAGCTCTCGGCTAAGGGAGTTCGTGGGCAGTAAGTAGGGATAGCAAGGAATTTGGTTTCAGCAAGGGAAGATGGCAGTAGTGCAGTGGCAGCCATGGTGGACAGCAAGAAATTAATACGGCAGCAAGCAGGGACAACAGTAAGGAGGCTCGGGTTGAGGAAATTGCAATAGGTAGGGAAGAGAGGAGAGAAGAGGGAGAAGAGAAAGGAAGAGAAGAGGGAGAGAAGGGAAGAAAGGGAGAGGGTGTTGGCTGGGAAGGAGAGCGAAAAAATTAATTTAAAGGCTCTTGGAAAGCAACCCTACCCAGTGCACGGAGGAAGAGGACCCAGCTGCATGGCCGGGTCAAATCAACCTAGTTTATACACACACACATATATATATATATATATATATATATATATATATTTTTCTTTCTTTATTTCTTCCTTTTTTTTTTTTTTTTTGTTTCCCAGCGAACAAGCCCAATTTTGACCATTCTAAAGCCCGTATCTTTCAAAACTCAAAACACAAAAGTTGTAGAGCACTTTCTTGGATTTCCATAGCATTTCGAATCATTTTGATTGGGCTTCGGACGACAAAGTTATGTATAGATTAGGAAGTAGTGTCGGTTATTAGCTTCCAATAGGTGCCCTGCAACAAAAAATACCAAGAATTCATAAATTACTCAATAAAACCCCAAATATTATAATTAGAACACAACGTTAAAATATTGAGAATAATTAAGCATTTAATTAAAAATATAATTCTCAATGCATGAATTAAAACACCTAATTACGCAATTTAGGCGCGTAATCACACCCTCTAACTAATGTTTTGCTAGTCTTTAGCAAATAACAAGAATGAATTCCATGGCGGTACCCATAAATGCTAATTCCAAAAAACATGAAATGAATGCACATGCAACACAACCATACCATATCACATACAACAATATAATCAAATTTCACAAAAGTTCATCATATACAATGCACGCAACTTCGAAGTAAGTCATTCATGTAAGTCTCGTTGTTATATAGCCGTTAAGAAGAGTATAATCACATGAATTTAACCAGCAATGCAATTAAGAGTTAATGTAGTTATATAAATCCAAGTATAAACAAGAGAAATCTCGAGGTATGTGTAATGTGTATGACTCATTAAACCTAGGATACCAGTGGAGACCTACAGAACGGTTGTTTTGACTTGGCCTAACTGGTATACCCTAAAAAATACTCAAAAAGAATGAGTTCGCTCATCATATGTGAGGAGGAGTGTCGCGATCAAACATCCTATATATTGCAAGGAACAAATGCTAAATGTATGGAGTGAACTAGTCTGTAAAGGATCTTGCCTATTTGTGAGGTGTTGGGTGTTTCACCCTAGCATATTCTCACCTACTCACCATGTCCAACCAAGGCAACACCAGATCAAATTATTCACAAACCAGGTGTGAATACATATGAAGCATTAAGCTGTTGAAGAGTCTTCATATGTGGAGAACATGTGTCGTGTCCCTGACTCTTTGTTGTATTTGTGTGGAGCAAGTATTAACCTTTCATTTCATGTGCATTTCTATTTTTCTTATTCTTTCTTCTACTCATTCTTCAATTTTTGTCTTTTCATTGTCAACTAGGACAATAATTACACTTCTTTAGTTGTTTTATACCAACCATGTGAATTAAGCTCAAACAGTAGTCCATAAACTAAATCTATCTCTAGGGGTGGCTTAGGCTTCACATCTTGAGTAGGCTACAAGACCTAGATTTCTATCTCCTCACTAGATGTCACCTCTATGCTAGCAAGTCAAAAACCAAGAGTAGTCTACAAAAAGTATCTAAAAAAAAAAAGGAAAGTTGAGTTTCATGAATTCTACGCTGACGTCAAAAACTCAAAAGAACGATAAATGGCTCAATAGTACCTCACAAGGTGTCATAGTCACCATGGGCGCTCTCTCAATGCTCACAAGGAACCCTAAGTGCTATGAATCATGTGAATGTGTATTTTCAGCCTCATGAAATATTATGTAAATACCAGAGTTTATATAGTCAAATTAACACGAAGGAACTATCAGTCAACCTTCATGGAGTTACAAAGTCATATAAAAAGAAACTACACATAAATAATTCAAGTAACTCTTAACTTATATGCAAGTATGTGAAGGGTATAAGTCAGTGTTAATCATGGCATAATCATCTATCCTCAATACTCCTTTTTTTATTTTTTTTATTTTTTTTTCTTTTTTAATACAAAGCTCAGCAAGTGGACGTGCACAGTGTCACATGCAAATTATCACCCCCCAACTAAAGTGGAACATTGTCCTCTATGTGAAAACATAGGGGAAATAGAAAAATTGTGCACAGGTGAACAAACTAATAGAGAAAAGAGAATAAAGAAAATCACTACCAACTAATGAAATAGAAAAAGAAAAGAGAACTACAAATAAAGAAAACAAATAAAATAAAATAAAAAATAAAAAGAAAAGTAATGATAGAGAGAGGTCAGAAAACTCCCCTAGGGTCTTGCAGAAGCAAAACCTCTTCCTTTGGATTGAAGGGAGTCATGCGAAGCTTGAGCTGCTGTCCATTAACCAAGAAGCTGTTGTCATTCGTTGGATCCACAAGTTCTACTGCGCCATGGGGATAAGCATGTTCAACGATGTACGAGCCACCCCATTGGGACCTCAGTTTCCTAGGAAGCAAATGTAAGCTAGAGTTGCAAAGAAGATCTTGTTGATTCGGGAATAGTTGTTTATCCTTGATTTTATGCAGTAGCTTCATCTGCTTCTTCACTAAGCGAGCCTTGTCAGAGTTTCTATTGCAATCATCTAAGCATGATGGAACCACTCCTAGGTAAAGTTCTTGACACTTCCTTTTTCACATATGATTTCTTGCCTATTATTTCGTTATTTGAAGCACTAGGATGGAAAAATTTTGTACTCTATCAAGCTAAGGGACACTTGTCAAAATTTTATACGTCAATCTTGTTAGAGAGGAACACGGGCTTTCGACCAACGTAACGGGAAATTCTATCTCTCTCACTCCCGAATCCCTTGCCAAAA
This sequence comes from Malania oleifera, assembly GCF_029873635.1. Lineage (NCBI taxonomy): Eukaryota > Viridiplantae > Streptophyta > Magnoliopsida > Santalales > Ximeniaceae > Malania > Malania oleifera. The sequence continues at coordinate 22,761,533 of NC_080423.1, forward strand.
TTTTAAAATTACCAGTGGCGATTTTGAGTGTCCTACTTTTGGCATGTCTTGGATTCTCGAACAGGACTTCACTTCGGAAGAATTTCTTCCTTTGATATAAGACCATGAGCTCGTTTCTTTTGAAAATCCTCCACGATATAAGCATTTGAATCTTTAGGCTCAAATTCTACAAAAAATCATTACGTATAATATCCTCCCTCAAACTGGATCCCAAGCCTATATATCTTATGTCGATTGCTTCGTCCTCTGGTGCTTGCTCAAGGACAAGAAACTAAATCTGTCAAGCCTTATGCTCAAATGGATGCTATCACGTGTAGATGCATGACGAGTTACTCTTCCTTATGGAGGCATTCTAAATATGCTTTTTGCAAAAATTCAAATATCCTCATCCTTCAATATCTTTGTAAAACGTACCCACTATGATATTTTCAATTCCACAACTCTTAAATTAGTGAGGTATGAAAAATATGATGATGGATGGATTCTTAAGGGTAGTGGAGGTCAAGCACGTCCACCTCCTCCTATTACAGGTCCTTCTGCATGGTTTAATCCATTTTATCGATAATTCACAAGCTTCAGCCAAAACATGCAAATAGGAATCCAATCCATTCAAACCAACTTCTCAGCTCTTCAAGCTATTTATTCCTCCCTTAATGACCAATTGGGTCGCATCAAGAAACACTTAGCTAGTTCCTCTCATTCCACTGATCCTATGGATATTAGTTCTGCTCCTGCTAGTAATGATGGAAGTGATGAAGAGGATTCCAAAAATGGGGATGATGATGATTAGGAAGACACTAAAGCAAAGCATGGTTCTAAAGAAGGCGAAGATGATGAATCAAGAAAAGAAGAAGATGAAGCTGATGATAACTGATGTGTTTCTTAAAAATCTGACATTTGTATCTTTTTGGTTGTCTTTTGGCATGTTGTTTAATAGAACACTCTGCTTAGTAGCTTTGCTTGTTTGTTTCCCCTTATTTTTGATTGATGTCCAAAGGGGGAGAGGTTGTGAAAAGTAAAGATGGAAGTGTTAGTACTATGTATGGAATGATATGTAAGGAATATTTATATGCGATGATATGTATGAAATATGGAATATTTATGATATACTATGTATGGAATGATGTGTATGGAATATGGTATATTTATGACTTTGAGCACATGTTAAAGAACGCATATAGTAAAGGGGAGTTTGTTTTATCCTTATCTTTGCTTCTCATTTGTCATCATAAAATAGGGGGAGATTTTTGGCCTAACTAGGATTTTCAATCTTGTTTTGATGATAACAAATGAAGATGTTTTAACATGTGTTGTTGAGTGACTTTATTTCAGGTATACATAACTCAACACTTACATTTATCATGGAAGCAAGCTGGAAATCAAAGACAAATCAAGAGAAAGCTTCACTGAGTATTTAAAGAAAAATGAAAAAGCTTAAAGACCAAAAGGGACTTGAAGTCAAGAGGATCATCAAGAGACTTAAAGATTTAGTACTCAAATGCCATATTTAAAAAAGTTATTTGTAAGTACTTCGTATCAAATATAATTTGGAAAATATAAAGCTCTTTACGAGAAATACATGGACTTAAAGACCTATTTTAAAACCCCAAAAAATGTTTTGTGAAATATCAAAATAAAAGAGCAAAATTAAATTTGAAAACCAAAAATGGAAAATCAGAAAAGGACTGGTCAGCCGACTGGCTAGAAATACTTTGGGTTTAGTCAACCGACTAATAGAGAAATAACAGAAAAATTAATTGTCCAGCCGACTGACTCAATTAACTGAAAACACGCAGTCACTAAAATGCCTATAAATACTTCTTTAATCCCAAGAATTCAATCACCAAGTAATCTCTTAGCACTCTTGCAATCAAAGCTTACAATCTCTCTCAAAGTTCTCTATTGCTCACACTTCATTTGAGAGAAAAGTTCTAAAATTGTTGCTGAATCATCAAACCACGGTTCTTACACTAAGTTTTCTTCAATTAATTAACCTTTGGTGATCTCTATAGTTAAGCTTTTATATTTTCTTTATTATTATTTGATTGAAGTATAATTTGTGCTCTAACTTGTACAACTCTACTCTGTTTTTAGAGTTTCTTTGTACTCAGATTATTGTAGCCTTCTCATTGTATCATTGATAGTTCAAAGCTTATTTGGATCGCTATACCAAGTGGGGATTGATCGCTTGGAGAGGTTTCTCTTCCGGAGAAAGAGGGAATATTGTAAAAGGCTTGCTCCGCCCAAAAAGGAGCATACTTAATGGAATCCTTTAGTGGAATTGACCAAAGGTGAGGACGTAGGCTGGGGATAAGCCGAACCTCATAGATCTCGGTGTTCTTCTCATCCTTACTCTCTTTATTTTCTACACCATATATTCTTGTGTATGCTAAGTGAAGGTTGTAGGACTTAATATCCAAATTTAAAGAAGACTCTTGATTTCAAAAAGTACGTTTTAATTAACCGTTTGCGGAAACCCACAAGGGAGTATGTTAGTTAATTTGCAGAAATCTTGATTAAGAGAAGCATAATAAAATTCCTTTCAAGCAGGGTTTGCAAACAATTACACAGCTACTACCAAAAAGCATAAAATTCTTGAATGATTAATTGATTTTCAAACTTTGGTTGGTTGGATTGTATTTTTAATTTTTCAGTACTCTGTGGTGTGATTTGGTTGTGATCATAAGCTAATTGATTTACTTTCTTGTTGTTGTATTAAAGCAAGTAAGAAGTTAAAAAGAGGTTAAATTTTTAATTAATCCAATTCACCCCCTCTTGGGAAAGCTATTCTAATTTCAATCTTTGTATTCAAAAGAGCTGTTTAGGTACATAGTTTTTGACTAAAATATACATATTTAAAATTTTGAATACTTAGTATCTCATTTTGAGTTATCTTTTTCCTCCTAAGTTTCTAATTTATGAATTGTTTTCTACACAACTTGATGTTATGCACCATTTTACTTATGATAGTGGTATCGATGCATGGATTTTTACTTAAATGTGCATATTCTAACTTTATTTTTTCGTTTATTGCATACTAGTTCGCATTTAGGTGGTGTATTTATTAATTTTTAATTTGGATTTTGGAAATTGGCATTCTATACTTTTGTGTTCCTGAGCTGAAATTAGGGTAGTAAGTTACCTACAAAATTTAGAGTTTTAAACTTATTCTCGCATTATGAGAGTAGGAAGAAGATCATCGCAATATATGTACCCTTTAAGCTCTAATCCATGACTAAAAAACCAATGACATAGCTGGCGTGTGTATTAGTTCATAAAAAAAAAAAAAAAAAAAATCAATTTGTCTCAAACTCATGATAGGTTGGAATTGAAAAAAGGGGATGGAAACAAAGGGAGGGGAGAATGTTAAATAATTAGAGACATGTTAAATAATTTATCTTTTTTTTTTTTTGGTTTATTGGGAGAATTATTAGGCTATACTAATCAAAATTTTTTACACTGTTGAATTACACCTCATATTTACTCAAATTGTTACAATCTTATGTAAAACCTCATTGGCAGATGTCAAATGCAGCAATTTCTCTTGGTAAATGTGAGTTTATTGAAGTCGTTTTAAAAATGTTTGGTCTCCTTGTGAAAAAGGAGTTACTAGAAAGAAAAAGTTAGATTTGAGTATTTGATGAAAAAAGTTGTAAGGTGTTTAAAAGTATATAATAACTAGAAAGAATAGGGTCTTTTTAAAAATATAATCAATACATTGATCGTGTTATAATGTTAGAAAAAATTAAGGACAACAATAGGAAAAATAATTTGTTCGTGAAAAAATTTAGCTTCTAAATTTTTAATTTTTAATTTTGTAACTTCTAAAAAGTAAAAGTTGATTTTTAGAAACTAAAAAAATTTTACCAAAAGTTAGACCTACCTTTATCTTTTAAAAAGGACAAGACAAAAGAGGGGCATCAAAGTCACCCTAAATAGCTTAAATGTTTACCTTATTATTTATGAATTAATATATTATAATCATATATATATATATATATATATATATATATTAAAATGAAGCGCTCACCTTAGCCATCCATAATGATTTTATTTGGTTTAGTAAATGAGTTTTAAAATTATATTTATGTTGAACTTTTCCAATCAGTGGGTGTGAATATTTTCTCATAATGTTATTGTTAAATATGCCCCTCTGAAAAAAAATTTTGTTTCCATCATAAATCGTAGGGTTTCGTATTTATTGGCCAATGCCTCCGCAAATGAAGCCTCGGGCTGCCTCAAAGCATGGCCACTCACCACGATGCGCTGCCAAGCGGTAGAGGGTTCAAGACCCGCTAAAGGGAGAGTCTTCTTCCAGGGGTCGAGCTGTACTGAGTGAGCACGAAAGGGTTTCAAATGAGATGAGAGCAGTAAGGGTGACTCTTGAAGATGTGCAGTTGCCCCTGGCACATTCTGCTATGCCACCCATTGGAGAGCAGTCCTCGAATGTTACCCCAAGGCTTACAGAGGACATGCCTGCTCATCTGGTGTTTTTTCGTATGATTAGGCCGACCATACCGTATGATTGTGAGGCTTCGTCTCCGGCAAACATTCCTGCCGAGTTGCTGCCTCGAGTCCTCAGGCCACGCAAACCACCACCCTCCCCTCTTACCCCTAAATTGCGTTGTCTTTTGGAGGAAATGGCATGGGACTGAGATGTTGCTAGAGCAGCAGCCGCTTCACCTTGCTCGTGCAGTTCCGATTCTGATTCTAACTCTGATTAGGATAGATTAGATGCTTGGAATTTTTTATGTTCTTTCTCTTTTGCTTATGTATTGTGCCCATGCACCCTTTGATTTTATTTTATTTCTTTTTCTTTTATTTGTTTTTTCCTATATTCTATTTTACCATGCTTTTGAATGGTTGTACGTGTGCTTCGATGTGTCTTATCTACATTGTGTCGCCATTAAAATTAATAAAAATACATGGTGCTTTTGGTTTCTACTTGTATTTTGTGCTTTACTATATCATTACGATTTTCTAGCTACTTCTGAATTTTATGTGGATGTTACTTACATAGATAAGGTAGGCATATAAGTGTCCACTTTTTTTTTTTATCTTTATTATGCAATCATTTGAGATTGTGCATGGTTATAAAATCTTTGGAACAACAAAATATAAAATATGGCGCTTAGGAAAAGCCAACTAAATGCCATATAAAGTAAATGACCAAATTAATTACTGTCATTTATTGTGTTCATTGAAGCTTAGACCCGCTCAAGAATGGTTACTATACATTCATGCCTCATCGTACATGTCAGACAAAACAATTATTGAAATTAAATTGATTATTAGTCATACTGTGTTGACAAATAATCAATTGAACATGTTAATTATTTGTTTCACTTACGATTAGTAATGTTTGTATTTCAACCATTCTTGGATTGTCTAATGTGGATAGTTCAAGAAGTTGTATTTACATTATTGTCATCGTTCATGTTTTGTCAATTGTTACTACATATTTCGAGCGCGTCTTTACTTGTGTTCTCTGGGTGCATAGTGGGGTGTCGTGACAATTTGGTAGTGATGAAAAACTAGCAACTGTTCACTTCCCATATCTGGTGTACTTGGAGAGCCATGGGGAAATGCTGCCGAAATTTATAATGACTACGACAAAGAAATTTGAGCGATTGATTGCAACGTAAATGCAACATTCCTGAATGGGATAGGATCTGTACCCTTTAGACAGAAGGTGGTCAATTATAGGATTCACAATGCATGCATCATAAACATTATGAGAATGTAATCAACACCATTTACTTGCATATGTTATAGGGTAATTAATGAACATGGATAAGAGTTGGATGAACGCTTAGGGTAGGTTTTTGCCAAATACGTGAAAGGGGTACATGATTTCATAGAGTTCGCGTCTCCTCCTGTAGACAAAGCTAGTAGAATAAGGTGTCTTTACAAGAAATGCCAAAACATAACATTCAAACACATTGATTTGATTCATACACATTTATTAGACTTTGGAATGGAGAAAAGTTACACAAAATGGGTATTCCACGGTGAATATTACGCAGTTCAGAGCGATGATGATGATGATGCAGATGAGGGGGCAAATATAGTAGGTGATGATACACGTTCGGAAGGGTTGTGTGACATGTTAGGTGACTTACAAAGGGGGATTGTAGTGGACACGAACGATTTTAGTGTGTCGCGTACTGGTGATGAATCTACTTCAGCAGGTACAATACCTTGCAATCTTAATATGTTGAATCGACTCAGTAAACCATTTGCTAATCTCGTGAGGGATGCACAGGTGCCCCTATATCCAAATTGTAAGAATTTATCAAAATTAGAGTTTCTAATAAAGTTGCTTCATGCAAGGACAATGCATGGGTTATCTTAGAGCATATTCAACATGCATTTAAGCCTCATTAAGGCGGCACTAGCTGATGGTGAAACACTTTCGAAGTCCTTTTATGAGGCGAAGACATACATGCATGAATTGGGTCTCAGTTACACTCTAATACATGTGTGTAGGTATGATTGTGCACTCTTTTATGGTGAACATGAAAATGCGAACGAGTGCCCAGAATGTGGTGAACCGAGGTATACAACTAATCAGAAGAAGGGTAAAAAGGTCCCCAAAAAGGTTTTTTTATATTGTCCATTAATCCCACGACTGCAACGATTGTACATGTGCAGAAAGACTGTTGCCGATATGAGATGGCATCAAGAGAACCATCTTCAAGATGGAAACACCTTTAACCATCTAGCGGACTCCAAAGCTTGGGCTGATTTTGATAAAATGCATCTGTTCTTTGCTAGTGATCCTCGCAACATCATACTTGGCCTTGCTTCAGATGGGTTCAATCCTTTCAGTAACATGAACAACCCGTATGTTGACTCTATGAGTCTAATCCTGTTTTGATAATGACAAATCACTTAGTATTTGATCTGTGCATTGAGATTGTGAACAGTAACAATATTTAGCATGCACGGAAGGATAGAAAGTCATGGAAGCCATGAAGATTAAAGAATATGCATCTTGGCACAATCCATGGAACTAAAAGAGTTGAAGAATGAAGATGCAAATGGCAAGTTCAAGACCATCATGGGGATGGGTATTTAGAACTGAATGTATTTACATATTTCTTATGATTTAATTTGAGACTCAAAATATACCCTATATTGACCTTAGGACTCATGCATCTCATGAACATCTTTAGGGGATATTTATGGACTTGGAGATTGTTTTTGAAACCCCAAAAAATATTTTATAAAAGAGCGAAGAAAGAGAGCAAAATAAATTTTTGAAACTAAAAAGAAAAATCCAGAAAATGCACTGTTCCGAAAACCGAACTTCCTGATTAGTTGTCTGAAGTGTCAACTTCAGAAGACCAAAGTTAAGCTCAGTCGTCTGAAGAATTTCTTCAAAAGACCGCAGATTAAGTTCAGTCGCCTGAAGAATTATTGGAGAAACACAGAAATAGACAGAAGCACACCAGAAGATTGAACCCTGACTTCAGTCGTCTAAACCCGCAACTTCAAAAGACTGAACCCCAACTTTAGTCGTCTGACCCTATGTCCAGGTTCTATTTTTTGAAACTCTAAGGAACTTTAGTCGTCTGAGCTCTACCCCTCAGTTGTTTGAACTTACGGGAAGATTAAAATTTGATTTTTTAATGAGAGAACACGCGAGTTATTTCTTCATCAAGTTAATCTAACAGTTAGAAATAATCCTAAGGGCAAGGTTACCTATATAATCAACATCTAAACCCTTGTGCCCCCATGAAGTGAAAAGAAAAAGAAATTTTGGCATACGATTGAGGATATTGTACGTTTAGCACAACTTGGGAGAACTTTGAACATACTGCTGAAGTTTTTGCTTGGGATTTCAAAGTTTATACGTCAAATCTAAATTAAGGCTATCATGATCTTCAAAAGACAATCTAGAATTCGTTGTGCTTTCATTTTGGTATTGAGGTTTGGTAAATCAATTTGCTTGTTATTATTTATTTTCAAAGAGATTTTCATCTCAAAATCCATTATTGAATATTAGTTGAGAGATTGACCTTGAGTGTGCTTATATTAGTTTGTTTGGACAAGACCACTACTTGAGAAAAGTTTTTGCCATTGGTTAAATGTTTTTTGATTCAAGTGTGTATTCAGTTAAAGACTCGATATTTTTTTATATTATAAACCACTTGATTAAATATCCATAGAGCTTATAATTATATTTGTTTTTTAGGGATATTTTCTGAAAAATATTATATTAGGTTTTTGATCTTTGGAACTCATATATATATATATATATATATATGCATATTACAAAGATAATATTGTGTTTGGATATTTGGAAGAAAATTTATTGATCTAGATCTTTATCATATTCAAGATAAATCTTTTAATAAGATCACATTTGGTATTTGTGCATCTAGTAAGGTGAACTAGAACCCAAATTTCTCCAAGGCATTTACTTATATCATTATTTTGGGAGATTTGATAAAAGGGAAATTGTGTGAAGCATATCATTCATATAATGATTGTATCGTTACATACATATTGAGCTTCAAGTTTCATCATATGGATATGTGTTAGGATTTCAATTGTACTCACTAGCTTTGTTAGAAGCAAATCTTGAGTTGTTTTGTAGATTTAAAATTCTTTATTGTAATCATGGTTCAAGTTGTGAACTGGGTGAGGAGGAAGATGTGCCTCTTGTAAGCAGTGGATGTTAGGGAAGCTCCGTCCCGATTAAAAGAACAGGGATTTAGTGGAATCCTTGAGTGGGTTGCTCAAGGCGAGGACGTAGGCCGGGGTGGCTCAACCTCATAAAAATTGTATTTGCCTTCTCTCTCCCTTTACTCCTTTTATTTTCTGCAATGCATTTCTTTATCTATCTTGCATGTGTGTACGTTGAATAACCCCACACGCACTTAATTGGGTAAAAATAATTTATTGATATAATCATTTAAATCGACATCAAACCCCTACAAATAATTTGTTAAATATAGAAATAGGGATTAAGTGGTAACTAATATTAAAGGTTTCAAAATACCCAATTCACCCTCCTCCCTCTTGGGATTACACCTGAATTAACATTATAGCATGTGGCCAGTTATGATAATGCCATACAATATGCCGCCATGACGATGTATGAAAGAACCTTTCATTTATATGTCTCTGCTTATTCCTGGAATGAGGGCACCTGGTAGTGACATTGACGTGTACCTGCGTCCGTTAATTGATGAGTTGAAAGAACTATGGGAAAAAGAAGTGGAGACATTCGATGTGGAAACCAGGACAACATTTTGGATGCATGTTGAAGTGTTGTGGACAATTAACGATTTCCCCACTTATGGCATCCTATCGGGTTAGAGCACAAAAGGTTACTTAGCATGCCCAGTCTGTAATATGGATGCTGGGTCCTTATCCTTGAAGCATGGACGCAAGTTATGCCTTATGTTTTATCATCATTTTCTATGACCTGGACATCCTTAGAGGACTCGTGGCGTTAAAAGCTTTAATGGAAAACTTGAACGAAGGTTGCAGCCAAAGCGACTATGTGGGGATGAGATATTAAACTAGCTCAAGTTGATTAGAGATGTGAAATTTGGGAAACCACCAACCAGTAGAAAAAGAAAACGTGATGAGTGGGAGTTGAATTGGACAAAGAGAAGCATCTTCTTCGAGTTGCCATATTGGAAGGATCTTCCACTATGCCACAACTTGGATGTCATGCACATTGAAAAGAACATTTATAGGAATGTCATTTGTACATTTTTGGATATGAATGGGAAGACAAAGGACACCGAAAATGCTCACTGCAATATGGAAGACATAGGAATACGACCTGAGTTACACCTATTTCGTCATGGGGACAAACTTCTCATGTCATCCGCTTGTTACACATTTTTGAAGGATGAGAAGGATAAATTCTTCGAATGGTTGAAATTAGTGAAGTTCCCTAATGGATATGCATCGAACATAACTCGATACATAAACACGAAGGAAGAGAATATGTTAGGAATGAAAATTCACGACTGTCACGTCCTTCTTCAACAGGTTCTACTCATTTTCCTTCGTGAACACTTGAGAGAAGATTTTTGCTTGGTGCTGAATAAGCTGGGGATCTTTTTTCAACATTTGTGCTCCAAAAAATTAAGCATAAGCGTACTTGAACGGTTAGAGGATGACATCATGATCATACTATGCAAACTAGAGAAAATATTTTCGCTAGCATTATTCGATGTGATGGTCCACCTAGCCATCCATTTACTAAGGGCAACAATAATTGAAGCACCAGTCCAATATCGTTGGATGTATCCTATTGAAGGTAAATTATAAAGTCCTTCTATAATAGGCATGTGATTTCCTCTTTCTTTCTTTTTTTTTTTCTTTTTTCCTTTTTGTATCTACAAGTCAATAATGCTATGTAAAATGCACATATTCTTGTTCACTTTGAAGGGGTATGTGCACAATAAGGCACGGCCGGAAGGTTCAATCATTGAGGCATACATTGAAAGTGAATGTCTTGCATTTTGCTCAATGTATCTACATGATATTGACACAATGTTCACTCACGAGGAGCGAAATGCAGACGTTCATGCTATTAATTCTGAAGATGAAGAACCGAGGAGCTCTACATTTCTAGAAAATGTTCAATCGTTTGGTGCACGGGTTTACGATTTCATGGATATGGCCGACCTACAAAAGGCCCATTTTTACGTCCTCAATAATTGGATGAAACTATTCCATATATCGAGTACGTGGTTCGAAACTCCTTACTTTGCAATGTATTTACAGATGCATATTTATATACTTATTTGAAATTAACATGTACTATTGTTGCATATAGCAAACATAAAGCTAAACTTTTAGCCCAAAATGAACGGAATGTCGACGACAGACATAAGAAGGAATTTGTCAATTGGTTTGGGAGCCGTGTAAGTAACAAATACTACCTGAGTACGAAGCAATGTACATTGTCAATGTTGACGATTTACTCATCTAAACTCTTGTTTATTTAATAGATGAAAGTCATGTATTACATTAAAGAACCAACGGCAAGTAAATATTTGTACGTATTGGCATGTGGCCCTGATCAACGAGTTAACCACAATAGCGATTGCATTGTCAATGGGTTACGATTTCATACAAAGTCTCTCGAACTGAATAGAAGAACCCAAAATTATGGGGTTGCAGTGCTAGGCACAGAAGGAGATGAAGAAATTAACTACTCTAGTGTCTTGGATGACATTATAGAGCTTAACTATGGAGCCAACAAACTCGTCCACCTGTTTAAGTGTACCTGGTGGGACATTGGCAAAAAAAATACGGGGATAAACACAAATGCCTACTTTACCAGTGTCAATTTTAGCAAGACCTAGTATCAAAATGACCCTTTTGTACTAGCGACACAAGTAGAACAAGTGTTTACCTTAAAGACACCAAATTGAAGGGTGAATGGCATGTTGATTATGCGTCAAAACTGCGTAATTGGATGCTTAACCCGGGCTTTACGGTTTATATTTTTAATTAAATGTCCAAAATTGTCCAATATTTTAATAAAGTGCCAAAATCATCATTCTTGAACTTTATTGCACTATTTATGAAGTTTTGGTAATTTTTTGTCGCAGGAAAAATTTTCGGGAATCAAATCCGACACCTGTTTGTATTTCATGAATAACTTTTCTGTCCGAGCTCCGATTGAGACGATTCAAATTTTTTGAGAAAGAGGAAAAGATCATCTACAACTTTCATGATTTTGAGTTTTGTGAGATACGGGCTCCAGAAGAGCAGAATTTGCGACGAACAGAGAACAAAAAAATACAACAATTCGAGTCAAGTTGCCGGGTCAAGTTGGTTGGATCTGGGTCCTAGGGCAGCTTCTTTCCTCCTTTAAATTTCTTTCTTTTCTTCCCCCTGTTTGGAAGGCAGCCCCGAGGGCTCTCCTCTCCTCTCCTCTCCTCTCTTCTTGCTGTTCTTCTTCTTCTCCTTCTTCTTCTTATTTTAGTTTGTTTTTCTTTGTTTTTTTTCAATTCTTTGCTCCTTGTTGTCTCTCCTTCAACTCTCCCTCTCGGTTCCCTCTCCCCTTATCTCCTTCTCATCTCCCTCACCTTCTTTCTCTATCTCTCCCTTAGCCCTCTGCACAACACCTCGGCAATTCTAGCAGCCCTTCTCGGACAACACCAGCCAGCAGCAGTCTTCTCTGCAACTATAGCTTCAACCCGGACCTACTGCAACTCCCTGCAACTCCAGCTCCTCCACAGCCACAGCAGCAACACAGCAGCGTCCCTATTCCATAAAACAGCAGACTCCCGAGGCCAACCCACAGCACAGCAGCTGCCACGCACCATACACATCAGACCCGAGAGCACCAACACACAACACAGCAGCTGCAACACAGCCGCAACCACCCTCTGTTTTACTCTCTCTTTCTCTCCTTCTCTATTCTTTTCTTTTACTTTATTTTATTTGGGGATTATGTTTTTGTTTTTTTTTTTTAAGGTTAAGTGATCTATATTTAAATGCTTATTTAGTATCATTCAAGTGACTATTGTTATTTTTTTTATTGAAGTTTTTGGAATGATGTAATTTTAAATTGCTGCAACTTGTTTATTTATTTAGTGATAGATTTAATTAATGCTTTAGTTTATTTAATTAATCTAGTGAAGTTTGGTTAAGTTCTAGTATAAAATAAAAAAAAAATAAAAAAAAAATAACATACAAAGTTCGTGTTTTTATTGTGTCCCGTTATCATTTAAGTTGATTGATAATTTAATTTTAGTTCGCGTTCTTGATTCGTGTTAAAAGTTCAGTTTTTAGTCTGTGTTTAAATCTGATTGAGTTTCCATTCCCGCGTATTTTAATTCCTTATTTGTAGTTGCCATCTTTAATAATGCGTGTTTAGGTATTTCCTTGAGTAGCTTAGGGTTTCCTTTATTGTTATTTAATTCCGTGCGTGCTAGTTTTAGGACTTTAATTTGTATTTTCATTTAAGTATCCACAATCTTGAAAATCCCCGAATCTGAACTGAGTTCAGTACCTTTTTAATTTCGATTGGAAGAACGTAAAATCTGAAATTAAAATGCATTCCTTGAGGAGACGATCTAGCCCTTGGGCTTAATATTACACGACGTAACTCCTATACTTGGGATAGCTTCCGAGCTGCTCATTTTTCGAGTGAGTCACATGTGGCCCAAAAGATTCCTCCCTAAAGTTCGTATGCTATTACAGAAGTTGTAGATGGGGAGAATAGTGCCAATGAGGCTGCATTCCAAGAAGATGAACAATCGTTTAGTGCAGCAGCGCAATCTGCTTTCAATGTTGTCGAAGAAGGAGTCGATCCTATACCATTGAATAGGGATGGTGCCACGGCAGAACACGTAAGTACTGCTGACATTACAATTGAACCTTCTGTAGACGTTCACTTCATTGACGATGAGGAAACTGATGGGGAAGATGAAACAGGGGTCGAGTACTGTAGTGAAGAGGAAGAAACTTTAGAAAGTGAGGATGATACTGATATTGAGGACGTATTGGGGGGTAAGCATGTTATGTTTGTCACTATGTATCTGACATGTGTAAATAACTAAAAATATATGTATTATGCATCCATCTAATATTCGTACTTCTTATATTTACTTGTCTAATATTTTGCAGACATGGCACTAGGAGGTCGACGTGGCTGAATTCCTTCCAAGCACTTGACTACATCACATGAGGATGATCCGACATCCTTCTTTTGGTTCTGATGTGGCAGCACCATTGTCCAAGCCATCGCCACCTCAACCAGATGTGGATACCTCAGCTTAGGATGACACGTAGGGTGAGTTGCCCACCATGATCAGCAGCGTTGGTTAAGTTTTCTTTTACTTATTTCGATGTAAAATTTTGATTTTTATTCATATATATGATTAAAATATTGTTTTTAATTTAACTCTTCCTTCAGCATCGACATCCATAGCCAGGTCAGGTTGTGGTGTCACGAAGAACACAACGCTGAAGAAGCACCTGCAGAGGACAGGGCGGCACATTAGGATCGACATTCTTCTAGACTTCACCACCTCGCGTGACGATTGGTGTCTAGCGTGGACACGAGAGCTCGTCATTATATGCCAACAATATGCTCCAGTCACCGCCTTCAGCTGGCTGCAGGTGACTGAGGCACAGTGCATGGTTCTTTACATGCACATCTTGGTAAGTAATCTCAAGCCTTCTTTTTTTTTTTTTTTTATAACTTTTAATATACTTGCCAAACAATTGTCTAACATTCTAAATGTATTACCTATACAGGAGGAGTTTGATATGGACATTCTCCATGCGGACCATGTGAAGAGGGCGGTGGATGTCCAACATTGCAATAAATTTAAGTCCTATCATGTGAAAATGCATGAATATTTTCGTGCGATGGGAGATGAAACAGAAACCCACCCATATGATAAGATATTCCAAGAGGATTGGGAGGTGGTGTGTCGCCATTTCTATAACCCACACTATCAGGTGATGTGTTTGTATTATAATATCTACTTTAAGCTTTAATATGGCTAATAAGAAGTCTTGATATCTTTTTTGTAGGCTGTATGTGTAAAAAATGCTACGAATCGTAGCAAACTCCCTACAACGCATTGCGGTGGGTCGAGGTTATTTGTAAATCATCGACGGGTAATTGCTATATATAACACTATTTGATGATTACCTGAATTAATATTAAAGATGTTTTATATGATAATGTAGTGTGATCCCACAATTGGCGCTAAGGAGCCGCTGCCAAATCTTTATCAGAGAATGCACCAACGGTGATCGAGGGATTGGTGCAACGGTGTGCAGAGCAAACAAGTAAGTCAAAATAAATAAGTAATTTTTAATTTGATTCAAAACATCAAAGTTGTATTCTCATTTATTATTTTTTATCATTTTCATGACTGAAAATAGGCGTGGATGGTCAAGTTGAGAGATGCACCTGTTGAAGAGTGGAGCCAGCAACTAATGGTTTACCAGATAACCGCTCAGGTGCTTGGGGAACGAGCAGGAGGCTGGGTGAAAGGGCTTGAAAGTGGATACATCGCCCCCACAGAATCGTCATCGATGGGTGCGGCAGCTCATGCTGAGGTAGAACGAGCGCATCGAGAAGCCGACGTTCGGGTGGACGAGATGGATCAGTCGGTGAAAACGGTGGAGCTGGTGATTACGCACTTAAACTACGTAATTAGGCGTTTTAATCCAAGCATCAGGGCTTATATTTTTAATTAAATATCTAATTACTCTCAATATTTTAAGAAGGTGTCCTATTTATAATCTATGGGTTTTATTGAGCA
Organism: Malania oleifera; assembly: GCF_029873635.1. Lineage (NCBI taxonomy): Eukaryota > Viridiplantae > Streptophyta > Magnoliopsida > Santalales > Ximeniaceae > Malania > Malania oleifera. Next base: position 22,776,805 of record NC_080423.1, read on the forward strand.
ATTTATGAATTTTTGGCATTTTTTTATCGCAGAAAAATTATCGAGAGCTAAAACCGGTATCAGTTCGTAATTCGCGTATAAACTTTTCTTTCTGAGATTCGATCAAGTTATTTCAAAATTATGGAGAAATATAAGAAGATTATCTGCAAATTCCATGTTTCGAGCTTCAAGATATGCGGGCTTCAGGAGGGTCAAAATTGGCCTCATTCGTAGAAAGAAAGAATGAGAAAAAGAAAAAAAAAAAGAAAAGAAAAAAATAATAAAACTTTCAATATTGATGTGACCCAGCCATGCAGCCGAGTTGGATCTCCTAGGTCAGGGCATTCTAAACCATGCATAGGGTTTTTTTTTCTATAAAATCTTCCTCTATTTTGCCTCTTCCCTGTGCCCCACGCACCTTATGCCTCTCCTTCCCTTCCCTCTCCCACTCTCTCATTCTCTCCTTCTCCTCCTCTTCTCTCTACCAGTCCCAAGCCTTCTCTTCTCTTTTCTCTCTGCTATCCCTCTTCCCTTATTTCCCTTTTTCTTCTCGGCTCTCTCTCCCTGTTCTCTCTCAATTTCCCTAACTCTCGCTTCTCTCCCTCTTCTCCATCTCTGTTGAACTTCCTGTGCTCCTGCAACCTGCTGCGGCACTTCCAGCCACCTCTGCTCTTGGCCACCCTCTACTCCCAACTGCCTGCTGCTTGTGAAGACCTCCTTGCTGCACCTAGCTACTATTAAGAACCTGCCCAAGCTGCTCCCTCATCCTCGAGCCCCAGCTGCTGTTGCTGCAGCTGCCACCCTTCTACAACTACATACTAGTTCTTGCAGCCACCTGAAGCACCAATCCTCCCACTACTACTCCGGCCAGCCAGTAGCCACCAGCCACCCCATGACAACCTCCTACTGCTATGAACTTCAGAACACCTGAGACCAAGCTCCCACTTGCAACACCAGCTTCACACGTCACGACTCTCTCTCTCTCTCTCCTCTTTTTTTTTTTTATTATTAATTGAATATTATTAATTTTTTTTTTTATTGAAGTTGATTTGAATTTTTAGATGTTGAATATTGTTTAAGGTATTTTATTATTATTGAAGTAATTTATTTATCCATTTTCTCTCCATTACGTTTAGCGATAGATTTAATTAGCAAGTCGAATTGTTTAATTAATTTAGTAAGTTCCGGTTTGGTTCTAAAGAAAAAATAATAATAAAATACAAAAAGAAAAAAAAATGTTTTTTTTTTTAAGAAATTAAATTAGTTGTTCTTTTCAAAATTTAATTTTTTCTCAAAGCTTGATTTAGTTTAGGGTTAAGTCTTATTAAAGTTCATATTTTTATTGTGTCTAGTTATTGTTCAAATCAAAGATTTAATTTTTGTTCGAGTTCTTGGTTGCCTTTAAATTTTGATTTTAGTTCAAGTTCTTGATTTTGTTAAAGATTCGATTTTTATCGTTCGCGTTTGTGTTTATGCAAGTTTCATTATTACGTGTTTTAACTACGTGCTAAGTTACCGTCTTTTCTATTCCGAAGTTTAACGTGTGTTTCGATGTTTGCCTGATTAGACGTAGGATTTCCGTTCTTGTTATTTAATTAAGGGCATACTAGGATTAGGGTTTAATTTTGCGCGTTTGTTTAATTTGTCGAAGGAAATCTCAAACAACCTTAAAAATCCCAAACCTGAACTGAGTTCAGTAACTTTTTAATTTCGATTGAAAAAATGTAAAATTTGATATTAAACTGCATTCCCTGAGGAGACGATCTAGCCTTTGGGCTGAATATTACACGGAAAAACTCCTATACTTGGGATAGCTTCCGAGCTGCTCATTTTTAGAGTAAAGTTTTTGGCGCTGTTGTCAAGGAATGTCAGTCTTAGTCTCAAATTAGCATTTTTTCTTGTCATTTTAATTAGTCTCATGAAAAAGAAAAAAAAAATAAAAAAACAAAAAGAAGAAAAAAAATGAATTTTGAATAAATAAATAAATATGGCTGCACCTGCACCACGCACGCTGATGAACTTTTTGCAGCTTTAATACACCACTGCACCATCTTACACTGTTTCACCTAATGAGAACTTGATTTTATGATGTAGCGAGGGAGTACGTCATTGCGACCCTAGTTCTACAAGACGGAATCTGAGTGCCCTTATCGGCACCTAACAGAGTTCGAGTTAACATGCAATATTTTTTTATCTCGTGCTAGAACTAATGAATCTACTATACAGCGTTTATTTCTTGGCTCCTTGAAGGATAGGGCACAGATATGGTTTAATTCCTTGAGACCTCACTCTATCTCTAATTGGACTGATATGGAGCGTGAATTTCTACATAGGTTTTGTCCCTTATAGAGAACTCAATTTTTATAGGAATGGATCATTCAGTTTGTGCAGTAGGGTGACAAGACTTTTCGAGCTTGCTGGGAGAGATTCAAGGAACTACTAAGTACTTGTCCAAATCACGGGTTTGAATCATGGAAGTTAGTCAATTTTTTTTATACTGCACTTACCCCTGATTGCAAGCACTTTGTCCAGACCATGTGCAATGGAAAACTCTTCAGCACAGAACCGGATCAAGCACTATCATTCTTTGATTATCTAACTGAAAGTGCCCACAATGGAATACACGATACAATCAGGCACCCATGATAGTACACCTTATCAGCACAATCAGTGGTGGAGATACATATGAGCCAACATATTACCCAAACACTCTTCCGCCTCAGTATCAACCACAATAGATCCCTCAGAGCTGTGAGCTGTTAGGATTTCCTGATGATAGCATGATGCAGAAGGCAAAAATGCTCCAGAAGTTCATGCAAATTCAAATCCATCAGTTGAATAACGGAACACCATTAATGTGATGAGCACGCTGTTGGATATCTTAGAAAAAAAGGAATTTTCCATGGAACCTCAGCCTAGTCCTCAAGAATACCAGCAGCAACAACAACAAACACATAATGTTTCTCTTGAGATAGCGGAGGCTGCCATTACTTCAAGAAACGGGAAAGAAGTTCCCCAACCTGAGATGCTCATCTCTGGACAACCAATTGTCCCGGCACCTGAAATTATGGCTGAAACAGATGAAGTCAAAGAAAAACCAGATGAAGCGGGCCTAGAAGTGAAGCAGTCAGTTAATGAGGATGCTGACACTAATAAGGGATACCAACCTGTGGTACCTTATCCTCTGAGCTTGGCAACCATTGAACCGTCCCTCCCGACTGGTCAAAGAGTCCAATGCTTAGGCAAATCCCTACAATGGTACGATGACTGGTACACCCGATAAAGAGGGTAAGCAGAATGGTGAATGTTAAACTTTCAAGGAACCAGGTAAAATTTTTAATGCTAATGCTTCTTAAGAACTAACGGTAACTGTTCCAACAACTTTTCCTTAAACACCAGTTCGTAAATAAGTAAATTTCCTAGAAAATATGCTGAATAAAAACTCTTTGTTGTTTAAACAAGAAAGTCAATCTGCACATGTATTGTCTGGTATTTTGAAGAGTATTAATTCATTTAAGGCTGATTTTCGTGTAGGTATGAAGACTGATTCATTGTGGCAGCTCAAATTTGTAGACTCACTACTTCAATTTATAAACCTGCACCCACCAGATGAAATTCCTCCAGAGCCTCCGCCAGACAACTGTGATGTTTTTTTTCCCCTTCTTTTCATTTTTTTTTACCTTATTTTATTTTTAGTTAATTTTCAGGTATATTTTCTTGTAGTTTAGTTTTCATTTCCATTACTTCTCCACCCAGGTACGCCCTACTTCTCCTGTGCACAGTTTTTATTTATTTATTTCCCATATGCTTTCACATTGCGGAAAATGTTCCACTTTAGTTGGGGGGGGGGGATGAGCATTTGCATGTGACACTGTGCACGTATACTTTATGGGTTTTATATATTAATTTGAAAAAAATAAAATAAAATAAATAAAAAGGAGAAAAGAAAGAAAGGGCATTGAGGAATTACACGACTATGCCATGAGTAACATGAACTTATATCCTTCACATACTTGCATATAACCTAAGAATTACACACTCGAGTCATTTATGCGTAGTTTCTCTTTATATGACTTTGTAACTCCATGAGGAATTGATTGGTAGTACACTTATCTTAGTCTGGCTATATAATTTATTGTATTTACACGACATCTTATGAGAATGAATAGATACATTCACGCGATTCATTGCACTTAGGGTTCCTTGTGAGCACTGAGAGAACACCTCTGGCGACTATGACACCTTGTGAGATATCTTTAAGCTATTTATCACCCTTTTGAGTGTTAACATCAAATTGGAGTTCATGAAAGTCGATTCTCCTTTCTTCTAGATGATTCTTTGTACACTAGTATCTATTTTTGATTTGCTAGCCTAGAGGTGACATCTAGTGGCGAGACTAAAACCTAAACCTTGTAGCCTACTCAAGATGTGAAGGCTGAGTCACCCCTAGAAACAGACTTAGTTCATGGACCACTGTTCGAGCTTAATTTCCATTGATGATATGAAGACGAAAAAAGAAGTGTAATGATTGTCCTAATTAACCAAGATAAGACAGAAAATGAAGAATGAGCAGAAGAAAGAATAAGAAATAGAAATGCACATGAAATAAACTGCTAATGCCTGCTCCACAGAAATACCAAAAAAAAAAAGTCAAGGACACGACACATGTTCTCCACATATGAAGATTCCTCAATAGCTTAATGCCTCAAATGTATTCACGTCAAGTTTGTGAATAAATTGATCTAGGGTAGTCTCGGTTGGACATGGTGACTAGGTGAGAAGATATAACGCCCCAACCACCTACATGGGCCCGGAATGCTACTAATCCATTCATTTACCTAATAATCCACATACTAATATCATGTACGCAGCGAAAAATATAAATATAATCTCCACAAATATAATACCAGAGTTTACTATTCCTATCTATAATCCAAATTAACTATTCATCACCTGTAATCACATATATGCATGTCTCCAAAACATAACCTACACTTCCAGTATTCACAACCATCCATTTCTCAGAAGACTTAACACATAGAACATAAAACATAAATTTATACATCTCAAAATCAATATAAAAATATACCCTTTTCTCTTTCTATTTCCCAAAAATGCTATAAAACCTTGAGCTCTCTAAGCTCAATCTCGAGGAAATCCTGAAAAAAAATAACAATAATTCAAATTCGGGTGAGACACATCTCAATAAGGGAAGAAACAATATATTAAAACAGCGTGTGGCTAACATAAGTTTATATAACAACATAATATTTAACATTTGAAAGTCGTTAACATAATTTCTGAAATCATTCTCTGAACTTAATCAATCACATGTAAAAGACTTAACCTACGAGATTACCCAAAGATAGGGGTGATTACCCACCCATACAAGTAGCACCCCTCTACTCTGATACTTAGGCAACCTAAGGTCACAATTGAAGCATACCAGGGCACTCACCTTACTCAGTAAGCCCTTAAGTATTAGATTGATCTTGTACTCACACAATTCAAACAAAGGTTTACTAGTGAAGGCCCCAAGGATAGGGAAATCTACCCACCCATACAAGTAGGTTCCCTCTGCCCTAGTACGTTATGCAGCTACTGTCACATCTGAAGTTACTAGCGCACTCGCCTTTCTCAGCAAACCCTCAGGCGAAGAGTAAGCCCCGTCCAATCGTAACATGTTGTACGAGCATAGATACTTCTAGTATCATAATACATTATTCTTTCTGTCATTATTCAACCATTCACATATGTTCATGTTCATAGCTTTAACATTGCATTGCATTTCACTTTAAATGACTCTTTCCCATTTACATTGTTCACATTCCACATTTCATTCCATTATCATCTCATTCCACTTTCATTTCATTCATTCGTACTACAGCTGCTCTTTAGCCATCATCAGTTAGTCTATATAGATATGCGCTAGAATCTGCTAACACGATTTTCAAGTGTCATACATTTACATGGTTACATTAACATACACAAGCAGCATGGTTCATATCATATTTTATTCTCAATTCATTACTTACTTAGCCTACATTTCATACATTTAACATATATTTGCATAGAATTTACATTTACTCATGCCACACAATTTAGCAAAAACAATTCATACATTGTCTGTAAAATAAGCCAACCAACATTTAACGTTTATATATTGAAAATACCTTTCATTTCTTACATAATTATCCTGAAAATATTTTCCACTTTCATCAGTTCATTTTTGTATATACGTATCTGATATAAAGCCCTAAACTCAAAAAAACACAATTTAAATGGTTGGAATTTTAAACCCATACCGAAACATATACACGTATATATAATAAAATTCATTTTCCATTAAATTCATAAAAATTCTAGTTTAATATATATTTTTCCCCTTACCTAGTTTCTTGAACTACGCTAACAGAGACCCTGAAAAATACCTGCAGCACTCACCCGAGCCCTGAAATAAAATCCTAGTTCCATTAAATTAACCCTAAATAAAATATAATTTTAATATTTTCTAGGACCATAAATTCCAAATAAATGGTTATACCCTCAAATATAACCAATTTACCGAATTTCCCAAATCTCACTCTCGCTTTGGAGTGAGGCCTAAAAAAACCCCAATTAGAAATTTACTTACGCCAAAATGAGACGATCACGACTAGGACCTTGTGGTGGTGCCTGATCGTCGATTTAACGGCATATTTAAGGAGAAATTAAGGATTTAAAGGAAATACATTTTCCCAAGAGTGGTGCCTACGCCGCTCTTATGATAAATCCGCTCTAGTTAGAAACCCAACGGTACCTTCCGTTTTCCGATCGACGCTCGTTAGGTCGAAGAAATCGAGGAGAGAGTGGAGAAGGACGAAGGAGTGTGACGGACTGAGAGAGAAAACACAGAGAGCACGTTGCTTCCTAAGGAAGATTTCTTCCTCACGAAGTTTTTACTTCCTATATAAATAATATATATTATTATATTATTAAATATTACATATATATATATATATATATATCTTTATTCCAATTTTTTTTTGACTGTTTTTATTTATTTATTTACTTAATTTAATATTAATTAATTAATTAATTAATAATTACTCTTAATTTTTTTTCATACTATTTTTTTTATTCATTACATTATTTTAATAATATTTAACTAATTAATTGATTAATAATTTTAATTAATTATTTTTAAAATTTTTTTTTCGGGTTAATACATTCTCCCCTCTTTAAAAGAATTTCGTCCTCGAAATTCGCCACTCGATCATTTTTCACATTTCTAAAATTTATTAACTAACTATCTCACACAATCCAATACATATCATTATATAAATTTCTGCATCATCCATAATTAATAAAACTACCATTTATCTTAAGCATAAACTTATACCCACTCGTGCTGGTCCGCCTCTTTCTAGTAGTACTTGTTGTTTCCCCTGATACCATAACCTCTAAAATTAACTAACCAACCTCATACCATATATTTACATATCCTCCAATTTAAATAACAAACTCCCAAGTTGACCACAAACCATTAAATCACATCACCTAAATTATTCTCCTTCAAAGATTTTTCTCCCTAAATCAACCAACCTAACCTTCGAGTTTAGATTCTAAGTTCTTATTTCTCTACCCGGAAACATCACCATTGAGGGATTTACCATGATTTTCTGAAGCTACCTACTTCTTTAGAAAAACACTGAAGACCATCAAAGGATTCCTTCCCCCAAGCTTACGAAACACAACTCAGAATTCCTAACGGTATCTTAATCTACCCAACCCTAACCTTATCACAACTCAATCCTATACTCTGGTATAAATCATCCCTAACCTAATACTATAATATTTTCATATCCAGGCGATGTGAAATTAATCACAATTCTGATTGGACATTACTCTGATACCATTTTTAATGCCCCGACCCCCTACGTGGGCCTAGAGTGCTACTAATCCATTCATTTACCTAATAATCCACATACTTATGTCATGTACACAGCGGAAAACATAAATATAATCTCCACAAATATAATAGCAAAGTTTATTATTCCTATCTATAATCCCAATTAATTATTTACTACCTATAATCACATATATACATGTCTCCAAAATATAATCTACACTTCCAATATTCACAACCAACCATTTCTTAGAAGATTTAACACATAGAACATAAAACATAAATTTATACATCTCAAAATAAACATAAAAATATACCCTTTTGTCTTTCTATTTCCCAAAAATGATAAAACCTCGAGCTCTCTAGGCTCAATCTCAAGGAAATCGTAAAAAAAAAAAAAACAAATTTCATATTCGGGTGAGACACATCTTAGTAAGGGAAGAAACAATATATTAAAACAGCGTGTGGCTAACATGAGTTTATATAACAACATAATATTTAATATTTGAAAATCATTAACATAATTTCTGAAATCATTCTCTGAACCTAATCAACCACATGCAAAAGATATAACCCACGATATTACCCAAGGATAGGGATGATTTCCCGCCTATACAAGTATCACCCCTCTGTTTTGATACTTAGGCAACCCGAAGGTCACAATTAAAGCATACCAGGGCACTCACCTTACTCATTAAGCCCTCAAGTATTAGATTGATCTCGTACTCACACAGTTCAAACAAAGGTTTACCAGCAAAGGCCCCAAGGATAGGAAAATCTACCCGCTCATATAAGTAGGATCCATCTGCCCTAATACATTATGCAACTACTGCCACATCTGAAGTTACTATTGCACTCGCCTTTCTCCGCAAGCCCTCCGAAGAAGAGTATGCTCCACCCAATCGTAACATATTCTACGAGAATAGATACTTCTAGTATCATAATACATTATTCTTTCTGTCATTATTCAAACATTCACATCTGTTCATGTTCATAGCTTAAACATTGCATTGCATTTAACCTTAAGTGACTCTTTCCCATTTACATCGTTCACATTCCACATTTCATTCCATTGTCATTTTATTGTCATTTCATTCCATTTTCATTTCATTTATTCGTACTACAGTTGCTCTTTAACCATCACCAGTTAGTCCACATAGAAATGTGCTAGAATCTGCTAACAAAACTCTTTTTAGCTGTCATCAGTTAGTTCACATAGAAATGCGCTAGAATATGCTAACACGACTTTCAGCCGTCATATATTTACATGGTTGTATTAACATACATAAGCAACATGGTTCATATCATATTTTATTCTCAATGCATTACTTACTTAGCCCGCATCTCATACATTTAACTTATATTTGTACAGAATTTACATTTACTCATGCCACACAATTTAGCAAAAACAATTCATACATTCCCTGTAAAATAAGCCAACCAACATTTAACGTTTATATACTGAAAATACCTTTCATTTCTTACATAATTATCCTGAAAATATTTTTCACTTTCATCAGTTCACTTTCGCATATACGTATATAATAAATAGCCCTAAAGTCGGAAAAACACAATTTAAATGGTTGCCATTTTAAACCCATACCGAAACATATACACGTGTATATAATGCAATTTATTTTCCATTAAATTCCTAAAAACTCTCGTTTAATATATATTTTTCCCCTTACATGGTTTCTTGAACTACGCTAACAAGGATCCTCAAAAATACCTGCGGCACTCACCCGAGCCCTGAAATAAAAATCTTAGTTCCATTAAATTAACCCTAAATAAAATATTATTTTAATATTTCCTAGGACCATAAATTTCAAATAAATGGTTATACCCTTAAATAAAACCAATTTATCAAATTCCCAAATCCCACTCTTGTTTTGGAGTAGGGCCTATAAAACCCCAATTAGAAATTTACTCACGCCAAAATGACGACGATCATGACTAGGACCCTGTGGTGGTGTCTGATCGTCACTTTAACGGCATTTTTAAGAAGAAATTAAGGATTTAGAGAAAATATATCTTTCCCTAAAAGTGGTGCCTACACTGCTTGCACGATAAATCCGCTCTAGTAGAAATGTCGATGGCAGAATTAGGAACCCAACGGTATCTTCCATTTTCCGATCAACGCTCATTAGGCTAACGAAATCGAGGAGAGAGTGGTGGAGAATGGAGGAGTGTGACGAACTAAAAGAGAAAACACAGAGATCATGTTGCTTCCTAAGGAAGAAATTTTCCTCAAGAAGTTTTTACTTCCTATATAAATAATATATATTGTTATATTATTAAATCTTATATATATATATATATATATGTGTGTGTGTGTGTGTGTGTGTGTGTGTGTGTGTGTGTATCTATACTTTAACTTATATAAACATATTATAATAAACTTATATATATATATATCTTTATCCCAATTTTTTTAACTATTTTTATTTATTTATTTATTTAATTACTTAATTTAATAATATTTAATTAATTAATTAATTAATAATTACTCTTAATTTTTTTTCATACTATTTTTTATTTTTTATTTATTATATTATTTTAATAAATAAAACACAAAAGACCATGAAGGGATTTCTGCCTCCAAGCTTACGAAACACAACTCAGAATTCCTAACGGTATCTTAATCTACCCATCCCTAACCTTATCGCAACTTAATCCTATACTCTGGTATAAATCATTCCTAACCTAATACTTTAATATTTCCATATCCAGGCGATGTGAAATTAATCACACTTCCGATTGGACATTACTCAGATACCATCTATAATGCCCCAACCCCCTACGTGGGCCCGAAGTACTACTAATCCATTCATTTACCTAATAATTCACATACTAATATCATGTATACAGTGGAAAACATAAATATAATCTCCAAAAATATAATACCAGAGTTTACTATTCCTAGCTATAATCCAAATTAATTATTCACCACCTGTAATCACATATATACATGTCTCCAAAACATAACCTACACTTCCAGTATTCACAACCATCCATTTCTCAGAAGACTTAACACATACAACATAAAACATAAATTTATACATCTCAAAATCAATATAAAAATATACCATTTTCTCTTTCTCTTTCCTAAAAATGCTATAAAACCTCGAGCTCTCTAAGCTCGATCTCGAAGAAATCCTGAAAAAAAAAAATTCATACTCAGGTGAGACACATCTCAATAAGGGAAGAAAAAATATATTAAAACCGCATGTGTGGCTAACATGAGTTTATATAACAACATAATATTTAACATTTGAAAATCGTTAACATAATTTCAAAAAATATTCTCTGAACCTAATCAATCACATGCAAAAGATTTAACCCACGAGATTACCCAAGGATAGGGCTGATTACCCGCTCATACAAGTAGCACCCTTTTGCTCTGATACTTAGGCAACCCGAAGGTCACAATTGAAGCATACCAGGACACTCACCTTACTTAGTAAGCCCTCAAGTATTAGATTGATCTCGTACTCACGCAGGTCAAACAAAGATTTACCAGAGAAGGCCCCAAGGATAGGGAAATCTACCTGCTCATACAAGTAGGTTCCCTCTGCCCTAGTACGTTATGCAGCTACTCCCACATCTGAAGTTACTAGCGCACTCGCCTTTCTCGGCAAGCCCTCCGACGAATAGTACAACCCGCCCAATCGTAACATGTTCTACGAGCATAAATACTTCTAGTATCATTATACATTATTATTTTTGTCATTATTCAACCATTCACATATGTTCATGTTCATAGCTTAAACATTGCATTGCATTTCACTTTAAGTGACTTTTTCCCACTTACATTGTTCACATTCCACATTTCATTCCATTTTCATTTCATTCATTCGTACTTCAGCTGCTCTTTAGCCATCATCAGTTAGTTCACATAAAAATGCACTAGAATCTACTAACACAATTTCTTTTAGCTGTCATCAGTTAGTCCACATAGAAATGCGCTTGAATATGCTAACGTGGCTTTCAGCTGTCATATATTTACATGGTTGCATTAACATGCACAAGTAGCATGGTTCATATCATATTTTATTCTCAATGCATTACTTACTTAGTCTGCATCTCATACATTTAATATATATATTTGCACAGAATTTACATTTACTCATGCCACACAATTTAGCAAAAATAATTCATACATTGCCTGTAAAATAAGCAAACCAACATTTAACGTTTATATACTGAAAATACCTTTCATTTCTTACATAATTATCTTGAAAATATTTTTCACTTTCATGAGTTCATTTTTGTATATACACATCTAATAAATAGCCCTAAACTCGGAAAAACACAATTTAAATGATTGGCATTTTAAACCCATACCGAAATATATACACGTATATATAACATAATTCATTTTCCATTAAATTCATAAAAATTCTAGTTTAATATATATTTTTCCCCTTACCTGGTTTCTTGAACTATGCCAACAGAGATCCTGAAAAATACCTGCAGCACTCACCTAAGCCCTGAAATAAAATCCTAGGTCAATTAAATTAACCCTAAATAAAATATTATTTTAATATTTTCTATGGCCATAAATTCCAATAAATGGCTATACCCTCAAATATAACCAATTTACCAAATTTTCCAAATCCCACTCTCGCTTTGGAGTGAGGCCTAGAAAGCCCCAATTGAAAATTTACTCACGCCAAAATGACAATGATCACGACCAGGAACCCATGGTGGTGCCTGATCGTCGATTTAATGGCATATTTAAGGAGAAATTAAGGATTTAGAGGAAATATACCTTTCCCTGGGAGTGGTGCCTATGCCGCTTTCTGATTGACGCTCGTTAGATCGATGAAATGGAGGAGAGAGAGGAGGAGGACGAAGGAGTGCGATGGACTAAGAGAGCAAACATAGAAAGCACGCTGCTTCCTCGGGAAATTTTTACTTCCTATATAAATAATATGTATTATTATATTTTTAAATCTTATATATATATATATATCTTTATTCCAATTAATTTTACTATTTTTATTTATTTATTTACTTAATTTAATAATGTTTAATTATTTAATTAATATATTAAATAATTAATAATTACTCTAAATTTTTTTTCATACTATTTTTTTATTTGTTAATTTATTACATTATTTTAATAATGTTTAACTAATTAATTGATTAATAATATTAATTAACTTTTATTATTATTATTTTCGGGTTATTATAGAAGATGTTAGGGTGAAGGACCCGACACCTCATAGATAGGCTAGATCCTTCTCAGACTAGTCCACTCCATATGCTTAGTATTTGTTCCTTTCAATATGTGAGATGTTTGATCGCGACACTCCTCTTCACATATGACGAGTGAACCCATTCTTTTTGAGTGTTTTTTAGGGTATACCAGTTAGGCTGAGTCAAAATGGTCATTCTATAGGTGTCCACTGGTATTCTAGGTGTAATGAATCACACACACCTTGAGATTTTACCTGTTTACACTCGAATTTGTATGACCGCATTAACTCTGAATTGTGCGGTTGGTTAACTTCATCTAAGTATATTGTTCTTAATTGTTGTATAAATAATGAAACTTGCCTTAGTAACGTGTTTCGAAGTTGTGTGCATTGAATATGAACGAGCTTGTGTGAGATTCAGTTATATTCATGTATGTGAAACGGTATGGTTGTGTTGCATGGACATTAATTTCATGTTTGTTGGAGTTAGTAATTGTGGACATCGCTCTGAAATTCATTCACATTATTTGCTAGAGACTAGCAAAATGTTAGTTGGGGGGTGTGATTACGCGCTTAACACTACCAAAAAAACTGGCTGTTAGTGACGAAGTTATTAGTGACAGGTTTAATTTCGTCACTAAAGGAGTTTATTAGTGACGAATTTGAGAATCATCATTAATACATAACTATTAGTGACGGAAATCAATCGGTCACTAATAATTTCGTCACTAAAATCCGAAAAAAATTGCAGGAAATAGTTTTTCGCGCAGAAATTATCCCATGAAAATATTTGCGACGAAATGTACAGTATTAGTGGCGAATACGATCCGTCATTAAAAAATTCTTATTAGTGATGAATAAATAACCGTCACTACTATTATTTTATAAATAAATAAAATTTTTTGTTTAGAGTATTAGTGACGAATATACATGTTCATCACTATTTGCCCATTATTAGTGAAGAATCTAGGAACCATCACTAATACTTTACGTATTGAAAAATAAATAAGAATTTTTTATTTTAGAGTGTTAGTGACGAATATATTAATTCGTCACTATTGCCTAGTATTAGTGACGGATTTGAAAACTGTCACTAATACTTCACGTGTTTAAAAATAAGTAAGAATTTCTTGTTTCAGAGTATTAGTAATGAATTTGTTTATTCGTCAGTATTGCATCAGTATTAGTGACGGATTTGAGAACCGTTATTAATATTTCCCGCATTTAAAGATAATCCCAATATTTTTGTTTCAGAGTATTAGTGAGGACATTATATGTTCGTCACAATTGCCCTAGTATTAGTGACGGATTTGTTTATTCGTCACTATTACTCCAGTATTAGTGATGGATATGGGAACTATTACTAATGCTTCCCGTATTCTAAAATAATTTCAATTTTTTTTTTTATTTCAGAGTATCAGTAACGAATTTTGATATTCGTCACTATTTTCCTTGTATTAGTAACAGATTTGAGGACCGTCACTAATACTTCACGTATTTTAAAAAGAAAAGAATTTTGGTTGTGTTAGCTTTGGTGCAATCCCAAGAGGGGGGGTGAATTGGGTATTTAAAATTTATCACCTAGGTTAAACCAGATAAGCAGTATTACTTAACCTAGGGTCTGTCTATGCAAATGTAAATCTAATCATTTACAATATAACATACATGTGTAGTAAGTAAATTATGGAAATGTAAAGAACACGCACGATATGTTATCGGGGTTCGGCCAACTGTGCCTACGTCCCCGCCTCTAACTCGCAAGCAGGAGGATTCCACTAACAGCTCACTTAAGGGTGGAGCGGCACCGTTTACAACCAGGTCAAATTAACACAGGGCTGACCTCAACCTTAACCAGGTCAATTAGCGGGGCTGACCTCAACCTACACGCCTTAACAGGACGACGCACCTAGCTTTCCTAACCGGGTCTAAGCCAATCAGGGACTATTCCAAGGCTAGTCTCCCTCTTCAGGCCCGTGCCTGGAAATACAACCAATGTGTATAAAATTTGTACACGGAAATATGCTTCTAGAAAAGCAGATGTG
This sequence comes from Malania oleifera, assembly GCF_029873635.1. NCBI lineage: Eukaryota > Viridiplantae > Streptophyta > Magnoliopsida > Santalales > Ximeniaceae > Malania > Malania oleifera. The sequence goes on from NC_080423.1 coordinate 22,791,915, forward strand.
TGCACCAATACAGCTCAATCAAAAAAGCAAGCACGAATGATATGTAGATATGCTCAGTGCTCTAATGTGTGCTAAACACTCAATCAAGTATGATAATCAATCAAGATCTAGAGTACAATGGAGTTGTTTGAAAGATTAGCTTTTCACAAAAGGATTTTGCACACAAAATCTAGGTTTAGGTATCTTGCAACAACAATGCAAGAACCACAACCCTCAAAGTCTTGCCACACAAGATTTATCAAATGAAATCCGTGGAAGAACTTTACGCTATACTCTCAAATAAAATCAATCAACCTTTATACCAAAAGAGAGTATTAGCTAGAAAGATTACGCACAACAGCCTTATAGAAATACTCACAATGCTTAGAGAAATAAAGATTGAAGAGTATGTGAGTGTTTGCAAGAAGTTTTTGGCTAATATAGGGTTTTAAGAGTTGAGAGAGTTTTGCCCTAATCAAATTTGCTAATCCTTTCTAATAATGATAAATGAATGGGTATATATAGGCAAGGAGGTATTTTTTGACCGTTGGGGACCTATTGGGCATCATTAGGAAAGTTTTAAATCATTTTAAAATAATTAACCCTGTTTAAAAAATATTAACTGCGGTAAAAAAATCAGGGCAACCCGAGAGGTCCGGTAGACCAAAAATGTTTCGGTCGACCAGGACTCAATTGGCTCGGTCGACCAGGGAACTTTTGAACTGAAAGGCTCGGTCGACCGGAGAGGGCGATTTGCCAATTTTTCGAGTTTCGGTCGACCAGGACATTTTGAACTGCTTGGCTCGGTCGACCAGACCGCTGAAAATTCTCCCGAGGACCCTTCGGTCAACCAGGTAGTTGTAGTACAAAGGTTGTTGGTCGACCAGATGGTCAAATGTTGACTTAGGAGGGTTTCGGTCGACTAGGTCCTTTTGAACTACAAGTTTCGGTCGACCGGGTAGTTAAAATGTTGACCAAAAGTAGTTTCAGTCAACTGTAGTGAAGTCTCGGTCGACCAGGGCTCAAATCAGCGAGTTTTGGTCGACCATAGTGAAGGCTTGGTCGACCGGGAGGTCAAAATATTGACTCCCAGGTGGTTCGGTCGACCGAGGACAAATGAACTGTAACGGCTCGGTCGACCAGCCTCTACTTTTCTGCACAGACACTATTCAGTGTTTTGGCCATAAAGTTTCTTATACAACTCCAAATTGGATGTTCTTAATACCAATAGAAAGGTAAGAGAAAATCCCACAACTTTTATGTTGAAAACATTTTAAGATAATGACTTTTGTATTGAGAAAAATTTCCATCAATGAGACGGAAGAAACATGAAGGGAGTTTTTCTCTTACGGACACGTTTCAGTGTTTTGGCCATAACTTTTTCTATGTAACTCCAATTTGGACGTTCTTGATATCAAACTCAACCTATGGTAAAATGCCACAATTTTCATTTTGAACATGATTTGATATGACATCCAATTGAGTAAGAAAATTGTTCATTTCTAACATTTGGTCGATTAGCCGGTTGACCGACCCCTTTGAAAATTTTAGTTTTTGCTTTCTTTTAACTTTAAAACCATTTAAAAACCTTTGTATAAGTTAGGCATTTTATGACAAAAATTTTTCATGTTATTTGGAGGTCCTATGGTCAATCTAAGGTCAATTTGAGCATACCTACCTATCATGCATGATGCAAATTATTACAAGCCATATAAAATTACATCCCAGAATGAAGAAACTGAAAAATAAATACAAATGTAGCACAAGATTCTTCATTCATCGGCGCGAACACCGCACGCCATCATAATAAGTCTTTTAGTCCCAAAGCGCGCACAAGGTGATCCTGCATACAATTCTCAGTACAACCATTAGTACCAAGAGTATTTGTCATAATCAAAACTGGGTGTGACCAATCAAGTCAACAGGTTGCAAAGTATTAGCGACGAATTTATTAATTCGTCACTATTGCCCTATTAGTAGTGACGGTTATAAATTCATCACTACTAGTTTTTTTATTAACTTTGCCCTAATCTTCCTTCTCTTCCCTCCTTTCCTTTTCCTTTCCCACTCGGCTGCCTCTGCGCTCTCTCGAGACCGCTCCTTTCCCACTTCCTTCTTTCCCCTCCTTTCCCTGCTCCCTTCTTTCCCCTCCTTTCCTTCCTCCTCCGACTACCTTCAGCAGGTACCACAGCAGCCGCTGCCGCTACCTGCCACTCGCCATCTCTTTGTTGCTGCCGCTGAGGCTCCAGGTCTATCCCTGTTGCCTTCGCCGAGGAGATCAATCGTCGGAAGCCTTCAAGCAGGTATGTTTGATTTGAAGAATAATAATTTAGTCTTCCAGCCTTCAAGCCTTCCAGCCTGCGAAGATGTTAACTGCATTTTTATTTTTTTTTGCTTCTGTTTTTTCATTTCTTCATTTATTATTAAAAATAATAATTTTGTGAAATTAAAATAATCTCTAAGCTGCTGTTAATATTTATTCTTATGAAAAAAAAAATAATTACATTAGTTTAGTTAAAATTTTGAATATCTTCATTTGATTTCAAATTAATTAGTAAATATATATAGTTAAAATTGTTGGTAAAAAAGAAATTGAATGTATTTTATAATTTAAAAATAATGAATTGTTTTATTTATTTTACGATGTGTTTAGTCATTTAATTTATACAGAAGTTAGACAATATTTTGGTTGCATTATAATTCTTTGAAAATTTTATTTATAGTGTTTTAATCTATTTTTACATGTATTTTAATTTTTAAAAATAATAATAGAATTATATTGTATTGTTGATGTCAACTAATTGACTTAAACTAGTTAGATTTATTAAATTAATCTAAGAACTAATTGGCTTAGCTATTCTTGGTTTTTGCCTAGCAATCTAATTTTCAAAATCGTTTTTAGCTAATCATATTTACCATTTAATTATTGGCTCGATTGTTGAATAAGATTTAAAAATTATGTTGGACAAAAAAGAAGTTGAAATTGCAAAACTAATCTAGAAATAAATTCTTTTAATGATGCAGGTTTTTGCTTAAAGAAGTAAATAGCATTTATTTTCGCTGAATTTGTTTTGTTCTATTCTAGGTTTAATTTAATGATGTCTGAGCACTAATATTATTTTATCTAGATTAAGAATAACTAATGTTGCTGCGATATTATATCGAATTAGCAATAATGTATGATGCTATGATTTTGCATCATGATTCATGACCAAGTAATAGCACATTAAAGCTCTTCCGTGGAACCATCTTGGGCTAGTTGTGCTACTTCTATGTTTTCCCTAGCATTCATTTTCTTTTAGTCTTTGAGATTGCAGTGCCCTTTTATTTGTTATTGGATTGTGTTTAACAGGTTATGCCACTTTACTCATTTTTCCTTGGCCTACTTTTATTTTCCTTCTTCCTTTTTCCTTTTATCTTGTGAGATTCCCTGACATTCTTTTACCTGTTATTGACTTGACTTTTGAAGTGGTGAATTTCATAGCCATCCTTTTATTCATAAGACTAAGTACCAAAAATATAACACACTGTTTTAAAATGAATAAACGTTAGCAGGTAATTCATTTGCTACAGAATGCATAAGTTTAAATTGACCTTTTTAAAAAGAGATGATAAGAATAAGTTTATTGAAATCGTTTTAAAAATAGTCTCCTTATGAAAAAAGACCTGCTAGAAAGAAAAAGTTAGATTTGAGTATTTGATGAAAATAGTTGTAAGGTGTTTAAAAGTATCTAATAACTAGAAAGAATATGGTCTTTTAGGAAATATAATTGATACATTGACCGTGTTATAGTGTTAGAAAAAATTAAGGACAACAATAGAAAAAATAATTTGTTCGTGAAAAAATTAGCTTTTAGCTTTTCAATTTTTAATTTTGTAACTTCTAAAAAACTAAAAGTTGATTTTTAGAAACTAAAGAAACTATACCAAAATTAGACCTACCTTTATCTTTTAAAAAGACAAGACAAAATAAGGGCATCAAACTCACCCTAAACAACTTAAATGTTTACCTTATTATTTATGAATTAATATATTATAATCATATATATATATATATATATATATATATTAAGTATGCTCCTCTGAAAAAAATTTTGTTTTGAACTTAAATAGTAGGATTTCCTCTTTATTGGCTAATGCCTCCGCGAAGGGAGCCTCGGGCAGCCTCAAAGTGGAAGAGGGTTTAGGACCCGCCAAGGGGAGAGTCTTCTTCCAAGGGTCCAGTCGTACTTAGTGAGCACGAAAGGATTTCGGATGAGACGAGAGCACCAAGGGTGACTCTTGAGGATGCAGTTGCCCCCAGCACGTTCTGTTGCACCACCCAGTAGAGAGCAGTCCTCGAATGTTATCCCAGGGCTTACAGAGGACATGCCCACTCATCCGATGTTGTTTCGTACGATTAGACCGACCATGCCGTATGATTACGATAATCCACCTCCGATGGATATTCCTGACCATTTGCTGCCTTGGGCCCTCAAGCCACGCCCATACAGGGAACCACCACCCTCCCCTATTACCCCTAAAATGCATCGTCTTTTGGAGGAAATGGCATGGGACCGAGATGCTGCTAGAGTAGTAGCCTCATCTTGTTGCTCATGCAGTTCTGATTCTGATTTAGACTCTGATTAGGATAGACTAGATGCTTGGGATATTTTTTTGCGCTTTCTCTTTTGCTTATGTACTGTGCTCATGTACCCTTGTGCTTTTATTTTATTTCTTTTTATGTTATTTTTTTTTTATTGCATTCAGTTTTACCATGCTTTTGAATGACTGTATGCGTGCTTCGATGTGTCTATCTACATTGTATTGCCTCTAAAATTAATGAAAATATATGGAGCTTTTGATTTCTACCTGTATTTTGGGAGATACTGGAATTGTATTGCTTTTGCTGTTAGGACTTGATTTATCTTTTTTGCAATTTCATAAATGCATAGACATTGAGGTTAGCTGCTCAAATCCTGGTTTGAAAAACTAGCTTCTTTATACAATGAAAGGTCAAGAACTAAATGTCATATGAAGTAAAATTCCAAATTAATTACTACCATTTCATGTATTCATTGAAGCTTAGACCCGTCTAAGAACGGTTACTATACATTCATACCTAATTATACATGTGAGACAAATCAATTATTATGTTTCAATTGATTATTAGTCATACTATGTTGACTAATAATCACTTGAACATGTTAATTATTTGTTTCATTTACGATTAGTAATGTTTGTATTTTAACCATTCTTGGATTGTCCAAGGTGGACAATTCAGGAAGTTGTACTTACATTGTTGTCATCGTTCATGCTTTGTCAATTGTCATTATATATTTCAAGCGCGTCTCTACTTGTGTTCTCTGGGTGCATAGTGGGGCGTCGTGACAATTTGTTAGTGATGAAAAACTAGCAACATGTTCACTTCCCCCATCTCGTGTACTTGGAGAGCCATGGGAAGATGCTGCCAAAATTTATAATGACTACGATGAAGGAATTTGAGCGATTGATCGCAATGTAAATGCAACATTCTTGAATGGGATAGGGTCTGTACCCTTTATAGTATGATGGTTGATTATAGGATTCACGATGCATGCATTATAAACATTATGATAATGTAATGAACACCATTTACTTAAACATGTTATAGGGTAATTAATAAACATGGATAAGAGTTGGATGAAGGCTCAGGGTAGGTTTTTGCCATAAAATGTGAAAGGGGTACATGATTTATAGAGTTCGTGCATTTTCGTGCAGACGAAGCCAGTACAATAAGGTGTCCTTACAAGAAATGCTAGAACATTAAATTCAAACACATTGATTTGGTCCATTCACATTTATTAGACTTTGGAATGGACAAAAAGGTACACAACATGGGTGTTCCATGGTGAAGATTATGCAGTTCAGAGCAATGATGATAACGATGAAGATGAGGGGGCAAATATAGTAGGTGGTGATACCTGTTCGGAAGGGGTAATTGAAATGTTAGGTGACTTGCAAAGGGGAATTGCAATGAACACGAGCGATGTGCATGTGTCGCGTACCGGTAATGAATCTACTTCAGCAGGTACCGTACCTTGCGATGCTAGTATGTTGAATCAACTCAGTAAACTATTTTCTAATCTCGTGAGAGATGCACGGCTGCCACTATATCCAAACTATAAAAAGTTCTCAAAATTAAAGTTTCTAATAAAGTTGCTTCATGCGAGTACAATGCATGGGTTAGCTCAAAGCGCATTCAACATGCATTTAAGCCTCATTAAGGCAGTACTGCCTGATGGTGAAACACTTCCCAAGTTTTTTTATGAGGCAAAGACATATATGCATGAATTGGGTCTCGGTTACGCTCTAATACATGCATGTAGGTATGATTTTGCACTCTTTTATGGTGAACATGAAAATGTGAACAAGTGCCCATAATGTGGTGAACTGAGGTATACAATTAATCAAAAGAAGGGTAAAAAGATCCTTAAAAATTTTTTGCGATATTGTCCATTAATCTCGCAGATGCAATGATTGCGTATGTATGAAAAGACTACTACAGACATGAGATGGCATAAAGAGAAATGTCTTCAAGATGGAAACACCCTTAGCCATCCAGCGGACTCCGAAGCTTGGGCCGATTTTGATAAAATGCATCCGTGGTTTGTTAGTGATCCTCGCAACATCAGACTTGGCCTTGCTTCAGATAGGTTCAATCCTTTCAGTAACATGAACAACCTGTATAGCATGTGACCAATTATGATGATGTCATACAATATGCTGCCATGGCGATGTATGAAAGAAGTTTTCAATTTATATGTCTCTTCTCATTCCTGGACCAAGGCACCTGGTAATGATATTTATGTTTACTTGCGTCCATTATTTGATGAGTTGAAAGAATTATGGGAAAAAGGAGTGGAGACATTCGATGTGGAAACCGGGACAACATTTCGGATGCATGTTGCAATCTTGTGGACAATTAATGATTTTCCCGCATATGGCAACCTGTCAGGTTGAAGCACAAAAGGTTACTTAGCATGCCCAGTATGTAATAAGGATTTTGGGTCCTTATCCTTGAAGCATGGCTGCATGTTATGCTTTATGTGTCATCGTCGTTTTGTACGAACTGGACCTCCTTGGAGGACTCATGGTGTCAGAAGCTTCAATGGAAAACCTGAATGAAGGTCGCCGCCAAAGCGACTAAGTGGGGAAGAGATATTAAACCAGTTAAGGTTGATCGGAGATGTGAAATTTGGGAAACCACCGACCAGTAGAAAAAGAAAACATGCTAAGTGGGAGTTGAATTGGAAAAAGAGAAGCATCTTCTTCGAGATGCCATACTGGAAAGATCTTCTACTATGCCACAACTTGGATGTCATGCACATCAAAAAGAACATTTGTGAGAATTTCATTTGTACATTGCTTAATATAGAAGGGAAGACAAAGGACACTGTAAATGCTCGCCGAGATATGGAAGATATGTGAATATAGCCTGAGTTGCACCTATTTCATGATGGGGACAAAATTTGTATGCCATCAGCTTGTTACACATTTTCGAAGGATAAGAAGAATAAATTCTTCGAATGGTTGAAATCAGTGAAGTTCCCCGATGGATATGCATCGAACATAGCTCGATGCATAAACACGAAGGAAGAGAAGATGCTAGGAATGAAAAGTTATCACTGTCACGTCCTTCTACAACGGGTTCTACCTATTTTCCTTCGTGGACACGTGACTGAAGATGTTCGCTCAGTGCCGAATGAGCTGGGAATCTTTTTTCGATAGTTGTGCTCCAAAAAATTGAGCGTAAACGTACTTGAATGGTTAGAGGATGATATTGCGATCATATTATGCAAGCTGGAGAAAATATTTCCGCCAGCATTCTTTGATGTGATGATCCATCTTGCCATCCATTTACCAAGGGAGGTCATAATTGGAGGATCGGTTCAATATCATTGGATGTATCCTATTGAGAGGTAAATTATAAAGTCCTTGTTTAATGATCACGTGATTTCCTTGTTTTTATTTATTGTGTCTACAAGTCTATAATGCACATAAAATGCACAGGTTCTTGTCCACTTTGAAGGGGTACATGCGCAATAAAGCACGATCGGAAGGTTCAATCATCGAGGCATACATTGATAGTGAATGTCTTGTATTTTACTCAATGTATCTACATGATATTGACACAATGTTCACTAGTGAGAAGTCAAATGCAGACGTTCCTGCTATTAATGCCGAAGATGAAGAACCCAGGAGCTCTGTATTTCGAGAAAATGTTCGGCCTCTCGGTGCACGAATTTATGATTTCATTGATATGGATGACCTACAAAAGGCTCATTTTTACGTCCTCAATAATTGTGATGAAATTGTTCCATATATTGAATATGTGGTTCCAACCTCCTTACTTTGCATTGTATTTACATATGCATAATTATATACTTAGTTGATATTAACATGTACTACTATTGCATATAGTGAACATAAAGCTGAACTTCTGGCCTAAAATGAACGGAATGTTGATGAAAGACATAAGAAGGAATTTATCAATTGGTTTGGGAGTCGTGTAAGTAACAAATACTGATTGAGTGAGAAGCAATGTATGTTTTCACTATTGACGGTTTATTCTTCTAAACTCCTATTTATTTAATAGAAGAGAGTCATGTATTATAATAAAGAACCAATGGCAAGTAAAGATTTATACGCATTGGCATGTGGCCCGGATCAACGAGTTAACTGCTACAGAGGTTGCATTGTCAACGGGTTACGATTTCATACAAAGTCCCTTAAACTACATAAAAGAACCCAAAATTGTGGGGTTGTGACGCTAGGCACAGAAGGAGATGAAGAAATTGACTACTTAGGTGTGCTGGACGACATTATAGAGCTTAGCTATGGAGCCAACAAACTCGTCCACCTGTTCAAGTGTACTTGATGGGACATCGGTAATAAAAAGACTGGGATAAACACTGAAGCCTACGTTACTAGTGTCAATTTTAGCAAGACCTAGTATCAAAAACCCTTTTGTGCTTGCGACGCAGACAGAACAAGTCTTTTACCTTAAAGAAACCAAATTGAAGGGCGAATGGCATGTGGCCCAAAAGATTCCTCCCCGAAGTTTGAACGCTATTACAGAAATTGCAGATGGGGAGATGAGTGCTAGTGAGGTTGCATTCCAACAAGATGAGCCATTTGTCAGTGCAGCAGCGCAATATGCTTTAAATGTTGTCGAAGAAGGCACCGATCCTATACCATTGCATGGGGATGGTGCCATGGTAGAACATGTAGGGACTTCTGAAATTACAATTGAACCTGTTGGCCTTACGAGGCTTAATATCCTATTTTGATGCTAACAAACAAGTAAGACTTAACATGCTTCGGTTGAGTGTTGTATTTTTCAGGAATCAATGTTGAAAGCATTCATAAAGCATGGATCAAAGTTTGAAGATCATAAGAGCATGAGGATTAAAGAGATCAACATGAAAGCTCAAATAAAATAAAGCTTAGACCTCAAAATGCCATATCTTGAAAGCTCACAAGGATCAAGGAATGCAGAATGTTTACATCAGCAAAATGATCTAGTTCAAGTAATTAACCTCAAAGTTCAAATGAAGCTCAAATTCCAAATGCTATATCTTGAAAGCTCAAGTGATTCAAATTGAAAGCTCAGAGAAGTTTGGGAGATCAGAAGTTCAGCAAAAGAGAATCAAAGGGGTCTTTAGGACAAGTCTTTGTAAGTACTTCAAGTTTATTCAAATATGAAGTTTTCATTTTGAAGCACATTAGGTAACGAAACTTAGAGACCTTAATATAAAACCTAGAACACGTTTTTCAAAGTTAAACAAATCTATATTCCAAGAATATCTAAGCAAAAATGAGAGAGAAATCAAAGAATGACTAGAAAAGAAAATCAGTCAGTTAACAGAAACCTGTCCATCTATGGACGCACAATAGACCAATCTAGTAAAGCTTAAAACTTAAAACAAAAGCCTGATAAATGCCTGTCAAGGTTCTGATAGACGACTACCAGAGTCAAGCAAGAAGTCTGAGAGTAATCTGCCAAACGACTGGCCACCACTCTATGTATATTGAAAAATTTAAAGTGTTCAAGGGACAGACGACTGCCCACTTGAGGACAGACGACTGCCACCTCTCTGTGTGTAACTATTATAACTATATTCTGGTGATCGACGACTGCCAGTCAAGGGACAGATGACTTCCACCTCTCTTTTCATAAGTTTTTCAGTTCTATCATATGGACAAACAACTGCCAGAGTTTGACAGACGTCTGGCTCGCAACATGTTTAAATTTTCCAACGGATATAATCTTTGAAATTCAAATTTTTGGAAACTTAAATAATTTTAATATTTGGAAAAAAACTCTAAGTATTCTTGGGGAACAAGCAAGGAACTTTTCTACATCTATAAATACCCCCAAGACACATTGATTTCAACACAAAGAGCATTAAGAAATCATATCTGCTATCTTACTCTCTCACATATTTTGAAATTCTGAAAGTGATTTAATTGCTCGCATCCTTGACAAAGTTAAGAGAAGTCTTGCTGATCATCTCACCAATCTTGTACTTCAATTGCTAATTCTTTCATCTATTGAAAGAACTCTACGGTGAAAACAATTTTAGAGCTTCAATTCTGAATTTCATATTCTGAATTTACTTTGAAATATATTAGTTGTACAATTGCTATACTAAACAGCTCTTTGAGGAGCAATTTTCTTTGTACACATCTATTTGGTTTTTATCTTGTAGTTTGACGAATCCAAGGATTCTTTCGATTGTTGGCTAAGCAAGGGGATATTGCTTAGAGAGGTGGGCTACAGCCTAGTTAAGGAGTGACCAAGCGACAGTACATCATTTGGAGAAGCGGGCTCTAGCCTAGTTATGGAGTGGCCAAACGAGGGAATATTGTTTGGAGAAGGCGAGCTCTAGCCTTACCCAAGAAGTGTTGTAAAGGTATTGTTCTGGCAGTTAAAGGAACAGGTTTAGTAATCCTTTGGTGGTTTACCAAAGGCGAGGACGTAAGTTGGGTATAAGCCGAACCTCGTAAAAATCTCCGTCTCATTCCCTCTTTCCGTATTCTTTATTTTCAGTACATATTTAAATTGTGTGGATAGTTTAAATTTAAAATCATAAAAACTACGTATATTTGGAAATCAAGTAAACCTTAAAGTTTGATTTTCATTTGGGTTGCGAAAACCGAAAGGGAGTACGTTGGTTGAACCATTCTTTGCAGAAACCATACGAGAGTACGTTACTTGGCTAAACATCCCAAAGATAGATTAACTTAAGAGTTTATTTGAATTCTAAAGTTTGGAAAGAGTAATTGGATTTTATATTGAACATCATATTGAAGAAGAAATTTCATATATATATATATAGGGCTTTGTTCAAAACTCACATTCACCACAGGGCTAAAAACATCAAAAGCTGAAAGTTACATATATTATATTGATTGTGATTGGATGGTATAAAGATTTTTTTTTATATTCCAAGAGTCTTAAATCTTGAATGATTTCATCAATCTAATAGTGATGCAGTGAACTTATATTTGGTAAATAAATTGTGGTTGTGTTGGTTTGGAAATTGTGATTAATTGTTTGATTGTTTTTACTTTCAAAGTGTGGTTGAAGATTGAATGTTTAATTGTGTTTAATTGTGTTGTTGATTGATTGTTCAAAAGAAATCAAGTTCTTTTTTGATTGAAAAAATAAATAAACAAGTCAAAGAATTGGTTAAATATTAAAAGAAGTTAAGGACTTTAAAAGAACTAAAGAGAAAGTTTTAAAAAGCCAATTCACCCCCCCTCCTCTTGGGAAGCTATTCCTAATTTCACATGGTATCAGAGCGGGGTTATAGAAAATTTTAATTAGTAGCTATAAAAAGATCTAAATGACTAACTTAGGCATAGCTCCCTTTGGCGAGGGACAATCTTCAATTAGGCCTCCAATATTTTGTAGACACAACTATACATTTTGGGAAAAGAGAATGCAAATATACCTTCAAACCATGGATTGGAAAGCTTGGGAGATTGTCACGAATGGTGATCTAATTCCTACCACATTGATAGATGGAAAAAAAATACCTAAGGAAAAGAAAGACATGACTGAAAGAGATTATAAAATGTTGCAAATAAACTCTAGTGCTATGAATGCTCTATATTGTGCTTTAAATGCCAATGAATTTAATAGAGTAATGACTTGCAAATCAGCTAAGGAAATATGGGACAAGCTAGAAGTAATATGAAGCTTTTAGGGATAATAGGATCGATATGCTTACAAGTGAATATGAAGCTTTTAAGATGAACCCGGATGAATCCATAACTAATATGTTTACTAGGTTCACTCACATAATCAATTCCCTAAATGTACTAGGAAAAACCTACACTACTTATGAGATGATAAGGAAAATTCTTAGAGGGCTGCCACCTAAATGGGAACCAAAAACCACTGCCATAACGGAAGGAAGAAATCTGAAAACCACTTCCTTAGATGAGCTTATAGGTTCTTTACATACATATGAAATGGCAATGAATGGAAAGAATGAAACAACCGAAACCCAAGAATCAATAGCCTTCCAAGTCTTAAAAGACAACTCAAGTAATGAAGAAGAAATGGATAAAGATGAAGTAGCCTTCATATCTAAAAGGCTAGCAAGAATGCTAAGAAGGAGAAACAAAATCAAGGGAAGAAATCAAAAATCTAAATCAGATGAATCATAAGAAGAAGTTAGCAAGAAATCAAAGAATAAAATTCCTGCATGCTACCATTGCAACAAAGCTGGACATATGAAACCAGAATATCCACTACTAAAGAAAGAGTCTAAGAAGAAAAAGAAAAAGGCCATGAAAGCCACTACTTGGGACATAATGAGTACAAGTAGTTCAGAAAATAAATCAAGTGAACATGAGGTTGCTTATATATGCTTTATGGCTTGGGATAATGAGGAAAGTTTCTCATCTAAATCTTCAAATAATTCTTGTAATGATGAATCCGATGATGAGAGTATGTCATCTTATGAAGAACTTCAAAATGATTTATTCAAAGTTTATAAGATGCTGGTTAAGGTAACTAAACAAAATACTTCATTGAAAAATATGAATGAAGGTATAATGAAAGAGTTAGAAACCCTTAAGGCTGCAGAAAGAGAAAAGGATTCTAGAATCAAGAAAATCGAACGTAAGAATGAATCTATGACAAAAGAATTAAAATCCAAAAATCTTGCTGAAAAAGAAACAGACTTGAAAATCAAAGAATTAGAAAGCAATAATGAAAGAATGATAGAAGACCTTTGATCCATATCCTCTACGGTGTATGAGAAAGACATATATATTTCTGAATTAGAGGATAATGTAAGAAAATTATCTTTAGAATTAGAGAAATTACAAAAGAAGGTTGATAATAAGAAAGACATTGAAATAAATGATCTTAAGAATCAAATTGAAGATAAAGAAAGGATCATTTATAATTTTACAAAAGAAAAAACAAACTTTGACAAAATGGTAGGCTTACAAAGAATGTCTCTAAACAAAGAAAGCATTGGATTTAATGAAATTGAAAATAAAAAGAAAAGGAATCTTGACATGGGTTATTTCTCAATAGCCTCCAAAGATAATGCAAGCACATCCTTTAATGCTTACACTAACACCATAAGCTATTAATGTAAGAAAAGGGGGCATATCAAATTTGAATGTCCATTCAAGAGAAAGCATGTAAAAACGAAACAAATATGGAGAATGAAAGAAAAATCAAGTCTTATGAAACCAATAGGATCCAAAAAGGTATGGGTACCTAAGATAAAAAGGCCTGAAAAAAACTGAAAGTGTTTATTGAAATACATAAATAATTAAATAACATTGTTGGCCAAAAATCATAAAATGATTTATACAAACTCATGATAGAAAGTTTTTGAAAGAAAAAGTCATATGAAACCAAAATTAAGCATATTACATCTACGAGAGGTAAACCAAGAGAGAAGCAGAATTTTTATTGGGCAGACGACTTCCAGATATCTGGCAGGCTACTGCCTATATTAAAAGACAATGGACAGGCGTCTATTAACTTAGTGATAGACGACTGTCTCGTAGTGTGACGCCCCGAAACCCACCAAGTGGGGCCCGGGTGACATGTGTTCCAATCACCTCTATCTGATACCATAATTAATATGCACGCAACGGAACATAAATAAATAACCTCAAATAAATACCAGAGTTCTATATAACAGCCCAAAAACGAACAATACAACATCCAGATATCTGTATCCACAACTAGTATTTAAACATAACCCAGTACAAATATATCTATACATATATATACCAGTATCTCACAATACACCAAAAAAAACCACCAAATACAATCCGAGCCTAGGCCTTCAAACCCAATCTCCAGAAGAACCTGAAAAATTATTAATCCACTAGGGTGAGACACTTCTCAGTTAAGGGTGGAATAAATTATAACAGTGTGTGACAAATGAGTTTTAATAGTTATACATCAAAATAAACTGTTTCTCATATAACATTAATAACAACTAAGAAAACGTATTAGTAATAACATCACGGACATCTAATATCACACACACATCCAATATGCACAAGTACATAATTTTTATGCAGGCGAAAGTCCCAGAGGATAGGGAAGATTACCTGCCCGTACAAGTAGCTTCCGTCTGCTCTGGTACTAAAAACTACCTACCAGAGCACTCACCTTACTTAGTAAGCCCTTGGGTGAAGAATTACCTTGCCGCTAGTATACACATCTTTATTATTTTAAAGGTTAAGGTTTTCGAGAATTGGGATGTCTACCTGCCCATACAAGTAGCATCCCTTTTGCATTGATACCAACAAACTATCTAGTAGAGCACTCGCCTTTCTCAGCAAGCCCCCAGTGGTATGTTTACCTCGCCGCATGCACACACATGCATTCACAATATGTTATACCATTATTTTTATGTTATAATTAAATTCACATTCACACAACACATCCACACAGGAATCATGCATCTCATACTTCATCTTCCAATGTCCTCAGTACATAGCCCACATAGAGCAACTGCGTACATGTCAGTACGTGGCCCACACAGGCACCTACGTACTTCTTATCTACACATAGCCCACACAGGCACCACTACCCACATAAGGTACGTAACATGGCCCACACAAGTGCCACCATCCACACAAGATGCATAACATGGCCCACATAGGCACCATTATCCACACAGGATATAATGTGGCCCACACAGGCACCACTCCAGCTTCTGCGACATGTGACCCACATAGGCATCACTATCCACACAGGATATAAAGTGGCCCACACAGGCACCACTACCCACACAGGGTACATAACATGGCCCACACATGCGCCATTATCCACACACCACTATAGCTTCCGCAACACATGGCCCACACAAGCACCACTATTCACCAGTATCCAATTCCCATGACCTACCCGTCATACATCAGTAGAACAAGCTCCTCGACCTGCCAATGTCCTACCCCATATAAATGACAATATGACAAGCTCCTCGACTTGTCAATGTCATGTCATGATTTACATCTAGGCAATATAACAACCTCTTCATGCCAACGTTATATTGAGATGCATACAAATAACCAAACCAGTTAGTTTACACAGACGCATCAATGCATTACCACACTGGTATCCAATATATCAATACACTCCCACACATGAGTCAAACATAAAAATTCATTCATCATGTCATAATCATTCTAAATAACCCGTCATGCAAGCCCAAATACCACATAAATTCATATTCAATTTATTAGAAAGAAATTGTTCTTATGCCACACGATTTTAATATCATAAGCAATTATCCTAAATATAACTTTAAACCAAAATCATCATTTTTCCAGTAATCAAGCTATTTTGAAAATCACATAGATAAATAATAAATTTCATATGCTCGTAAATGACTGATTCACCTTAATAAAATACTGATATAATTTTATTCCCCCTTACTTGATTTCCTGAACCACGCCTGTAGGGCTCCCAAACTTATACCCGCGGCGCTCACATGAACCCTGATTCAATCAAATCAACCCCAATAAAATATTATTTTAATATTTCCTATTTTACAATAATTAAATACCAATTAATTTTTAAATAACCCATTTATCCTAGTTTTGGGACTATTCCTACAACGATCCTACGAGAAATCTGTTCCGTTAGACTTGTAGAAAATCATCCCTAGATTCTCATGGTGGTGTCCGATCGCCCATTTGACTTAAAATTTAAGAAAAATTGAGGTAAGAATGATAATTTGCCTTACCCCAGGAGATATGCCCACGTTGCTCCTACGACAAATCCACTTTGGTAGATATGTCGATGGCAGAGAATGAAGTCTAGTGGTATTTTTGGATTTTCAATTGGGCAAGAATCCACCATGAAATCGTTGAGAGAAGAGGAGAGGAGAGCGTAAGCTGAGAGAGTTTTTTATTTTTTCCTTTCTTTTTCCCTTCTGTTCCACTGTGAACATTTTTTTTTTTTTTCCTTACCTTCTTTTTCTTCCTCCCAGGAAGCTTAGGCACTAAGATTCCTTTTTTTTTTTTTTTTCCTCTTTTCTTTATCATTTACTTTAAACTTTATATAAAATAACTTTATATATACTTTTATATACATACATACATACATATATGTATATATATATAATTTATCTTTATATGTAATTAAATATACATATATATACCCAAAATCCTCAAATTTCTTAATTTAATTAATTTTCTTAATAATAATAAAATTTTTAAAATAATTAATTTTTTTTTGGGTCGTTATACGCGGCGGGTCGTGTGCATATCGCATAAAAAACACTCCTTTAAAACCCCCAGACATCTGTCAATTCGTCTCCCAATCTCTAAACTAGCTCCTTGTTATTTTCTTCGAAATTCCTTATCTCCAAATCTTCTCCTAACAATCATCCATCACAACCCTAATCCATACACATCTAGGGTTTCTGAACTTCAACTGGTTCATCAAGATGGTTCGTACCAAAACAGTGGGAAAGAAGGACAAAGCCTCCTCGTCTTCTTCAAAGCCTACAAGCAACAATGACATTGAAAAATGATTGGTCTCTTCGCATGTGAAAGCATTGTATTAGAATCACATTTCTGCAATCGAACTAATATTTTGTAAGGTTTTAGACGTCACTTTCTTTGAAGAAAATTTTCTTGAAACTATCGCAATGTTCAACTATAAGATGGGACAAGTTCATTCTTCACCAAGTGAAAGGGTATTACCCAGATCAGATTAAGATTTTCTAGTCAAACTTGGTAAAGAAGGAAGTTGGAATTGTTACTGAAGCTTATGGTCAAAAGATTACTCCTACCCCACACTCTTTAAGGAAAATTCTTCACATTAAGCATGGAAATTTTGAGTGCACTCCAGTTGAGAAGCAATGGACTATGGAGCAAGGATTTTCACCACAAGAATTTCTACCTCTTGTGATGAACGATGCACCTATTTATTTTGGACATCCTCCACCATATAAACAGCTCAATCTTCAAGCCCAAATCCTATATAAGATCATTGCGTACAATATAATTCAGAGGTCTGGATCCTTTGATCATGTATCATTCTTTGATTGTTTCGTAATGTGGTGCTTACTCAAAGGGAAGAAATTAGACTTATCCTACATTATACTGAAATGGATGGTTATGAAACTCGAATCTCCTAGAAATGGGCTTCCATATGGCGACATTCTTTCCTTGATCTTTGCCCATTTTCAAGTCCTCTCTCCAACCTCAAAAATAGTGAAGCGTACCCATTACCATGTTTTCTCATCTACTACACTGAAACTAAGGGGTTACAAAAAGTATAGTGAGGGATGGATGTATAGGGGCAATAGACCAGCAAGACCTACACAAGAAGAAAGGAATCTAGCTCCTGAAGAAGCTGATATGCCATCTTGGTTTGTTCCTTTTAATCAGAATTATACTAGTTTTAGTTTTGACATGCGAGAAAACTTTACTTTTCTTTAGGATAAAATCTCAACCATTGATGACAACTATACCTTGTTAGATAATTGCATTACCAAGATAGAGCATCATGTCATTAAACATGACACTGATTCAGATAATGAGGGTAATGAAAAACTGATGAGGAAGCAGCTGAGAATGAAGAAGAAGTTAAAGAAGGAAGGGAAGATGCAAGAGATGATGATGATGAAGAAGAAGAAGAAGAAGAAGAAGAAGAAGAAGAAGAAGAAGAAGGCTCACAGCAATCCAAAGGAAAAAGAATTGTTGAAGATAGTGACACTAACTCTAATACATAGATTTTTGATGATGTTTTTGCTACTTTGTATGCTTCACATGCTCAAATTCTGAATGTATTTTTCCTTTTTGTTGATGTAAAAAGGGGGAGTATGTGTAAGCAAAGACTATGAGTCTTTATATGTATTTGTTTCTAGCTCTGAAACTTTGAACCTATGAAATGTTTTGTTATAAGTTTAATGTATCATAAGTTCTAATGTTAATGTTAAATCTGAAACTTTGGACCTTCTGAACTTATGACTTGAAAGAAATTATTGAGTATGTTGATTGACAAGGGGAGTGTTATGATTTATCACTTGTGTATAATCATTTGATATCATGCATTATATTTTAAATTGGTATCACATAAGTTGATATCATAAAATCAACAATTGATATCTTGGATAATGGCAAAGGAAGAAAAAGATGTTAGAAAAGATATGTCTATCAAAAACACTACCCATGTTATATTGAAAAATAATTTGAGGTATGTACAAATGTTTGACGATACACTCAAAATGATATTTAAACTTGATCATTATATATATATATATAATTTTTTTTTTTTCTTTTTGATCGATGTCAAAAGGGGGAGAAGTGTTTAGCAAAAATTGAGTCACAATTAAGTTACAAAAATTGAGCTTGAACATAATATATATATATATATATATATATATATATATATATAAAAGAAGTGTTTAGCAAAAATTGAGTCACAATTAAGTTACAAAAATTGAGCTTGAACATAATATATATATATATATATATATATATATATATATATATATATATATCAAAAGGATGAGAAGTGTATTCAAAATTGTTTCATAAACTTGACATAAACTTGACACTTGAATGTTGTTAAAATGATGCTTATAAAAAGGGAGAGTCTTATTCAAGGCTAATGATGCTTATAAAAAGGAGGAGTCTTATTCAAGGCTCACTCCAAATTTTTGCTTCTTGTTTGTCATCATAAAAAAGGGGGAGATTGTTGGGCTTACAAGGCTTAATATCCTATTTTGATGCTAATAAACAAGTAGGACTTAACATGCTTCGGTTGAGTGTTGTATTTTTCTAGAATCAATGTTGAAAGCATTCAAAAAGCATGGATCAAAGTGTGAAGATCATAAGAGCATGAGGATTGAAGAGATCAACATACAAGCTCAAAGAAAATAAATCGTAGACCTCAAAATACCATATCTTGAAAGCTGACATGGACCAAGGAATGTGGATAGTTTACATCAGCAAAATGATCCAATTCAAGTAATGAAGCTCAAAGTTCAAATGAAGCTCAAATTCCAAATGTTATATCTTGAAAGCTCAAGTGATTCAAATTGAAAGCTCAGGGAAGTTTGGGAGATCAGAAGTTCAGCAAAAGAGAATCAAAGGGGTCTTTAGGACAAGTCTTTGTAAGTACTTCAAGTTTATTCAAATATGAAGTTTTAATTTTGAAGCTCATTAGGCAAAGAGAGTTAGAGACCTTAATATAAAACTTGGAACATGTTTTTCAAAGTTAAACAAATCTATATTCCAAGAATATCTAAGCAAAAATGAGAGAGAAATCAAAAAATGACTAGAAAAGAAAATCAGTTAGTTGACAGAAGCTTGTCTATCTATGGACAGATGACTGACCAAACTAGTAAAGCCTAAAACTTAAAATAGAAGCTTGACAAACGCCTATCAAGGTTCTGACAGATGACTGCCAGAGTCAAGTAAGAAGTCTAAGAGTAATTTTTTAGATGACTAGCCACCACTCTATGTATATTGAAAAATTTAAAGTGTTCAAGGGACAGACGACTGCCCACTTGAGGACAGATGACTGCCACCTCTTTGTGTGTAACTATTATAACTATATTCTAGTGGCAGACGACTACCAGTCAAGGGACAGATGACTGCCACCTCTTTGTTCATAAGTTTTTCAGTTCTATCATATGGACAGACGACTGTCAGAGTTTGACAGACGTCTAGCTCGTGGCATGTTTAAATTTTCCAACGGATATAATCTTTGAAATTCAAATTTTTGGAAACTTAAATAATTTTAATATTTGGAAACAACTCTAAGTATTCTTGGGGAACAAGAAAGGAACTTTTCTACATCTATAAATACCCCCAAGACACATTGATTTCAACACAAAGAGCATTAAGAAATCATATCTGTTGTCTTACTCTCTCACATATTCTGAAATTCTGAAAGTGATTTAATTGCTCACATCCTTGCACAAAGTTAAGAGAAGTCTTGCTGATCATCTCACCAATCTTCTACTTCAATTCCTAATTTTTTTCATCTATTGAAAGAACTCTACAGTGAAAACAATTCTAGAGCTTTAATTCTGAATTTCATATTCTGAATTTACTTTAAAGTATATTAGTTGTGCTGTAATTGCTGTACTAACCAGCTCTTTGAGGAGCAAGTTTCTTTGTACACATCTATTTGATTTTTATCTTGTAGATTGACGAATCCAATGGTTGTTTGGATCTTTGGCTAAGCAAGGGGATATTGCTTAGAGAGGCGGGTTCTAGCCTAGTTAAGGAGTGACCAAGCGAGGGTACATCATTTGGAGAGGTGGGTTCTAGCCTAGTTAAGGAGTGACCGGACGAGGGGATATCATTTGGAGAAGACGGGCTCTAGCCTTACCCAAGAAGTGTTGTAAAGGTATTGTTCCGCCCATTAAAGGAACAGGTTTAGTAATCCTTTGGTGGTTTACCAAAGGCGAGGACGTAAGTTGGGTATAATCCGAACCTCGTAAAAATCTCCATCTCATTCTCTATTTCCCTATTCTTTATTTTCAGTACATATTTAAATTGCGTGGATGGTTTAAATTTAAAATCATATAAACTACGTATATTTGGAAATCAAGTAAACTTTAAAGTTTGATTTTGATTTGGGTTGTGGAAACCAAAAGGGAGTACGTTGGTTGAACCATTCTTTGCAGAAACCATATGGGAGTACGTTACTTGGCTAAACTTCCCAAAGATAAATTAACTTAAGAGTTTGTTTTAATTCTGAAGTTTGGAAAGTGTAATTGGATTTTATATTGAACATCATATTGAAGAAGCAATTTCATATATACAGGGCTTTGTTCAAAACTCACATCCACCATAGGGCTGAAAACATCAAAAGCTGAAAGTTACATATATCATATTGATTGTGATTGGATGGTATAAAGATTCATTTTATATTCCAAGAGTCTTAAATCTTGAATGATTTCATCAATCTAATGGTGATGCAGTGAACTTATATTTGGTAAATAAATTGTGGTTGTGTTTGTTTGGAAATTGTGATTAATTGTTTGATTGTTTTTACTTTCAATGTGTGGTTGAAGATTGAATGTTTAATTGTGTTGTTGATTGATTGTTCAAAAGAAATCAAGTTCTTGTTTGATTGACAAAATAAATAAACAAGTCAAAGAATTGGTTAAATATTAAAAGAAGTCAAGGACTTTAAAAGAACTAAAGAGAAAGTTTTAAAAAGCCAATTCACCCCCCCCCCTCTTGAGAAGTTATTCCTAATTTCAGAACCTTCTGTAGACATCCACTTCATCGACGATGAGGAAACTGATGGGGAAGATGAAACAAGGGTTGAGTACTGTAGTGAAGAGGAAGACACTTTAGAAAGTGAGGATGATACCGATATTGAGGATGTATAGGGGGGTAAGCATGTTATTTTTGTCACTATATATCAAACATATGTAAATAACTTAAAATATATGTATTATGCATCCATCTAATATTTGTACTTCTTATATTTACTTGTCTAATAATTTGTAGATATGGCACCAGGAGGTTGACGTTGAAGACTTCCTTTCAGGCACACTACTAAATCGCATGAGGATGATCCGACATCCTTGAGACTGATGGAACCCATCAGTCCTGATGCGGCAAGACCATTGTCTGAGCCATCGACACCTCGGATAGACATGGATACCACTTATGCGACTGATACGCATGGTGAGTTGCCGACCCCGATGAGTAGTGTTGGTATGGATACGATTAATTTATTTACATTTCAACTATTGATGATAGTTATTCATGTGTATAATTATAATTTTGTTCTTAATTTAACTCTACTTTCAGCATCTACGTCCACGGTCAGGTCAGGTCGTGGTGCAGCAAAGAACATAACGCTGAAGAAGCACCTGGAGAGGACAAAATAGTGGATTCGGATCAACATTCCTCCAAGATACACTGCCCCGCTGAACGATTGGTGCACCGTGTGGACGAGGGAGCTCGACATTATATGCCGACAGTATACTCCAATCATGACCTTCAGCTAGCCGCAGGTGACTCAGGAGCAGCGCATGGTTCTTTACATGCGCATTTTGGTAAGTAATCCCAAACCTTATAAAGTTATTATAAATTAAATGGTTTTTTTACTTTTAATATACTAGCCAATTAACAACTGTCCAACATTGTAATTGTATTAACTATATATGCAGGAGGAGTTTGATATAGACATCCTCAAGGATGACCATGTGAGGAGGGCGGTTAACATCCAATTGTGCAATAAATTTAAGAGCTATAGCTCAAAAATGCGCTCCCATTTTCGAACGATGGGAGATGAAGCAGAAGCGCGACCATACAATAAGATATCCCAAGAGGATTGGGAGGTGGTGTGGCGCCATTTTCGCAACCCACGCTATCAGGTGATGTGTTTGTATTATAATCACTAATTTTTCACAATCATGTCGCTAATAAACTGTGATTACATCTTCCTTGTAGGCCATATGTGAAAAAATGCTGCGAACCGTAGCAAACTCCCTACGATGCATTGCGGTGGATTGAGGTTATTCGTAAATCATAGACAGGTAATTACTATATATATAACTATCTGACCATTACATGACATAATATTAATGATGTCTTATATGATAATGTAGCATGATCCCGAGACTGGCGCAGAGGAGCCGCTGCTGGAGCTTTATCAGAGAACACACCAATGACGATCGAGGGAGTGGTGTGAGGGTGTGCAGGATAGATATGTAAGTGAAACAAAAGATTTAGTTTATTACTTGATTCAAAACACATCAAAGTTGTAGTCTTACTTATTCCTTTTTATCATTTTCATGACTAAGATTAGAAACGCATGGTCGAGCTGAGGGATGCACCTATTTCAGAGGGGAGTCAGCACATGATAGATTTTGAGGTCACTTCCCAGGTGCTTGGGCAACGAGTGGGGGGTTGGGAGAAAGGTCTTAGAAGTGGATACATTACCCCAATAGCATTATCATCAATGGGTGTGGCGGCTCGTGCAAAAATGGAGCGAGGGCATTGAGAGGCCGAGTATCGTGAGCAAAAGATGGCTCGACGGATGCAAATGGTGGAAATGGAGAACGCACAATTGAGAGACACGGTCTTCACCATTCAAGCCCAGCTGCAAGCCATGATGGAAAGGCAAGGGCATTTCGAGGAAATTATGCGCCAATCTTGACCAGATGATACGGGTGGCTCCTTTGATTAGAAGGTATGTGTGGTACTTATAGCTTAACATAGAACTTGTGCAAAAGTATTTTATGATTTTGTTTGTGTTATAATATAGCGAAATTTTCAATGATTAACGAATACTCATACTAGCTCCTCTAAAGAGCTTTATACGTTATTCTAACTTGGACACTAAAAACCATTAAGCTGAGTGTTAGGGGGTGACAGTATTGGGATAATTTTTTTTGGGGGGGGGGGCGGGGGGGGGGGGGAGATAGCATTTCATGTATTCTCTAGGAAAAGTAACAATTCAGGGAAAAACTAAAGTCTCATATTTGGGCAATTTTTATATTATGTAGTTATTGATAGTTTGCATGAATACTGCAAAAAATTAATATTTCAAACAGATATGACTTGAGAATAATATTATTTTTTGTTCTTTCTTGTTTCAGAAAGTTCCATCAATGTTGTACTGTTTGGATGCATCGTCCTTGTGAAAGCATCCTCATTATGGATGTGCCTATGCATCCTCTCTGTGGACTCAACCTCCTTTTGGATGCATCGTCGTTGTGGATGCATCTTCGTTTTCGATGCGGTTCCTTTAGAACGGACCATCGTTTTGGATGTGTGCTCCTTCTAAATGCATCCTCCTTATGGATCCATCCTGCTTTTGGATGTTGTCATTTCTAATTACTTGATATGGTTGCATAATGCATACATGTTTTTTTTTTTTTTATTATTGTTATCATAGTTGTATATCTTGTTCAATTGGGAAATTTTCATGTGATAGATATTCATCTTGTACATATGATAGCTTTACTTGTTGGATATTCTGAATTTAATGGATACATGTACTACTGTCGTGAATTGTTGATTGCTACATGATTGCATGCTAGTCTAGAATGCCTCCTGCATGGCAGATGTAGTTGATGTGCATTGCATGCTGGTAATGGATATAGGTTCTCGTGTGCCTTGAACTTCTTATTTGAACCTATCAGTTGTAGGTTTTATAGGAAAATGTCCAATTTATAGACAGCATGCTGTCGAAATTTTCATAAAATTCTCTAAAAAAAAACCATGTACAACAATAATTATGATAAAATGAATGTTAAAATATTTTTGAAAGGATGAGTGAAAGTTTGGAATCATAAGAAATGAGGCAATGTAGGCTTAGTTCATTTAAAGAAGCATTCATTTATAAGTTTTTGGTTTGGTAAGCTTAAAGCATTCATTGCCGAGCCTAAATCATTGAAAATATTAGAAACACTTGGCTAAGGATTTTAAAATTTGAAAAAGGCATAAGTTGAATATATACTTAACTAGGAGGGAGCATCATTTTCATAATTATTTAAATTAAATGCTCTCGTCATTTCATAACGTTCATGTCCAAAGGCCTAGATGAATAACAATACTACACTGAACTAATACTATCCATTGTTCTCTACTGTTGGATATTCTGAATTTAATGTATACATGTACTACTGTCATGAATTGTTGATTGCTACATGATTGTATGCTAGTCTAGATTGCCTCCTGCATGGCGGATGCAGTTGATGTGTATTGCATGCCGCTAGTGGATATAGGTTCTTGTGTGCCTTGAACTTCTTATAAATGACTTATTTGAACTTATCAGGTGCAGGTTTTATTGGAAAATGCCCAATTTACAGACGACATGATGTTGAAATTTCCATGAAATTCTCCCAAAAAAAAAAAAACTATGTACAACAATAATTATGATAAAATAAATGTTAAAATATTTTTGAAAGGATGAGTGAAAGTTAGGAATCATAAAAAATGAGACAATGTAGGCTTAGTTCATTTAAAGAAGCATTCATTTGTATGTTTTTGGTCTGGTAAGCCAAAAGCATTCATTGCCAAGCCAAAATCATTGAAAATATTAGAAACACTTGGCTAAGGATTTGAAATTTTGAAAAAGGCATAAGTTGAATATATACATAACTCAAAGGGAGCATCATTTTCATAATTAGTTAAATTAAATGCTCTCATCATCTCATAACGTTCTTGTCCAAATGTTTATATGAATAACAATACTACACTAAACTCAATACTATCCATTGTTCTCTACTGTTGGATATTCTGAATTTAATGGATACATGTACTACTGTCATGAATTGTTGATTGCTACATGATTGCATGCTAGTCTAGAATGCCTCCTGCATGGCAGATGCAGTTGATGTGTATTGCATGCTGGTAGTGGATATAGGTTCTCATGTGCCTTGAACTTCTTATAAATGACTTATTTGACCCTATTAGGTATAGGTTTTATAGAAAAATGTCCAATTTACAGACAGCATGCTGCCGAAATTTTGATAAAATTCTCCCACAAAAAAAAAAAAAACCATGTACAATTATAATTATGATAAAATGAATGTTAAAGTAATAATGATTGGATTGACATCTCCATCAGTCCTAATTAAAATATTGCACAGATAAGGTCAAATTATAAGTTTGATTCGTCTAACAAGTGGATAGGTAAATGTAATCTGCATATATTTCAATGATTTTATTTGTATTTATTTAGTTTTACTTTTTATTTGAGAAGAAAAAGTCTAGTGTCACGGCAAGAGAGTGGTTGAAGCAGGTGGGGTGCACTCTACTTCCTATATATATATACCCTTCTCCTATTATGTGTGCCAATGATGGTTACAACCTGTGCATTATAACCTTACTCTTGTTTATATGTATGTTATAAAAGATTGGAGTCATTCTAAGCATTTTCTTTGCGACAAAATTACAAGCAAACTTTATATGTATATTATTTTGTATGTATATATATATATATATATATATATATATATATGCGCGTGTGGATTATCATTTTCTCCTAAATTATAAGTAACTTATTCTTTCATTTCGTTTCATTTTTCTCAATTTCCTTCAAACTTTTCAAAATGCATCTATCTAAAAGGAGGAGGATGTAATGAAACATGACTCCTATTTTAAGTCCCCTCCTATTTGAAGTTATATGCACATTTTCCCTTCTATTCAACTTATCTAATTTCTCCAAAATTTGTTTTATTTTTTATGATGGCAAACTGATTAAGAAGAATATAAATTAGATAATTAATTAATGAAAATTTTAAAGACGTAATTAAAACCTGCTCGTTAGCACCTAAGCTTATCAAAAGGGTAACAGAGGACTCAAATATTATACATAAATTTATTTAATTGGAGGTTATGGTAGAAGGGCAGACTAACCTCATATGCTAAAAAAGTAATCAACTATTTGAAAGGTCTTAAACACCATCATAGAAAAAAATTATAAAATAATTTTCATGACTAAACCTTATTAGAAAAGACTTTACCTGATTAGCAAAGACCTTAAACACTATCACAAAAAAAAAAAAAAAAAAAAAAAAGATAAAACAACCTCTATAACTAAAGGTGTCTCAATCTTAAGATAATAATTAAACGTATGGTTAATGAGCATTATCAAATTCTCGATTGCTGATTCAGCTACTTTGACATTTTCTATTATTGGTGTTCTCTTCATTTTTTCTAGTTGATTTGTTGGCTACTCACTGTTTTTATTGCCTTGTTGGTTTCCTATTTTGGGTCTTCCTGCACTTTTGTGTCCTCAGGCCTCTGACTTGAGATTTGTTTATTAATGAATTCACTCAGTTTTACCTTTCAAAAAATTAAAAGGTAATTACACATAATATATATAAGCAGTTGCAAGTATAGTTGTGTGTGTATCCTCTCATAGTTATTCAAAGACCCTTTCATCCCTTCGACTTTATGGGCTACCTTTCAAGTGTACAACTCAGTGAAAATATGT
Source organism: Malania oleifera (assembly GCF_029873635.1). Lineage (NCBI taxonomy): Eukaryota > Viridiplantae > Streptophyta > Magnoliopsida > Santalales > Ximeniaceae > Malania > Malania oleifera. Next base: position 22,819,351 of record NC_080423.1, read on the forward strand.
GAACACAGTGTTTAGTTTTAAATACTGATATTATTTTTTTCATTATTGATATTAATACTGTAAAAATTATGTAATATGCATGATTATGAAATCTTTGTGAATTTGTTATATCATATAATTATTTTTCCTGATTATACTGAGCGTCAACTCTCCTCCATTTGTATACTAATTTTTTTTAATGACTCTTAATTTATAGGATTCACGGTTGTCATAACATCAGCACGATGTCATGCATGCACTATAGTTTAAAAATGCAACTTTTGACTATTTCTTTGTAATTTTTATTGTTATTTGAACAAATGAAAATTTTGTATTTTAATTTGAATTTGTACTAGTATTTGCATTTAAATTTTTGAATATTTTGAAATAATTTTTGTTATCTGAACATATGTTATTTTTTTATTTTAATTGAATTTGTATTTAAATTCAAAATTTTGAATGATTTACGAATTTTGTAGTAATTATGGTTTTAGTTTATGTATTCGAAAATGTAATTACAGATTTTTATATAAGAATTGATGATTAAATTTAATTTTTCTAATTATTAGTAAAAGATTCAAATTCGTCACTAATACCATACTAATTAGTGACGAATTTGAATCCTTCACTAATGCTAGGTATTAGTGACAAATTTGTAATTCGTCACTAATACCATACTATTAGTGATGAACTTGAATCCTTCGCTAATGCCCTAGTATTAGTGACCCTACTATTAGTGACGAATTTGAATCCTTCACTAATGCCCTAGTATTAGCAACAAATTACAAATTCGTCACTAATACCCTACTATTAGTGACAAATTTGAATCATTCACTAATACCCTACTATTAGTGACGAATTTATAATTTATCACTAATACCCTACCATTAGTGACGAATTTGAGTTGAGCCTTATAGTGACGGTGTTAGGGTTTTAGTGACGGTTATGATCTGTCACTAATACTCCATTATTAGTGACGAAATATTATATTCGTTACTAAAAGTTAGTAGTAACGGTATATATAGTAACTATTTTAAAACCATCACTAATACTCATAAATTCGTCACTAATACTCCATTATTAGTGACGAAATATTATATTCGTCACTAAAAGTTAATAGTAACGATACATATAGCAACTATTTTAAAACCATCACTAATACTCATAAATTCGTTACTAATACTTGCTAACAAAAGAGTTGAAAGATACTTCAGTTTAAAGGAGTTGAAATATACTTCTGAATATAGGGGTTGAAAGATACTCCCGTTACTAAAGGCATAGTTCTGTTGCTAGTAAAGTACAGTGCAATCACACATGTGAATCAGTGTGAGTACATAGATAGTTGGCTTGCAGGAGTATTGGGACCACTGGTGAAATAATAGACCAGGTGGGGCAGTTAGACTGTATAATAGATGCTTGACAATGCCTACACGAACAAGGCATGTTAGAGTTATTAGTGCACAACCCACGCCACGGGGTAAAAAGGCATAACATGTCATACCAAGTTGGTCGTTGTTCTAATATTCATATGCATGATTTAAATACCAAAATATGCAAATAGATCTCATACGTTACAGTATTGTAAAAATGCTTTATATGTGTCAGTTTTAACTGAAGTATACATACGTGGTCACACACTGTTCTAATATCTTCTTCCTTACTGAGAAGTGTCTCACCCCATTATACAATCTTTGTTTTTAGGTCCGTCAGGACGTCGGTCCTAGTTACTAGAGGGACTTGGAGAATTGCTTTCTGTTTTAGCTTACGTAAGTGTTCTATTTGCATATTAAACTTAGTTGGAGTACTTTTTTGGAGGTTGTAATAACTAATTATGTTCTAAGTCTGGATGAATGTATTTAAAGATACAGTAGTAAGCTCTGGTACATGTCTAACAAAATCCTTATGGATGTTTATGTTTTTCTGCATCATTTACATTACCGTTATGTGTGTGATACAGCCGTATGTCCCTGTGTTGGGCGGGTGGTTGATGTATGATTATTAGGTATAGGTATTCTATATTGGTGATAACAATCTGGGTCCGTATAAAGGGTCGGGTCATTAAACATAAAGGGCATACATTAAGTGATTAAATATGGATTGTTCTTTGGTTATGAACACAAAATTATGCTATGTACATATATATATGTTCAAACATTGTATACTAGCTCGCTAATTTCTTGTGAAATTATTATTTTGTAGGGTTTGAGGCTCTCTGAACACTACGACGATGTCAGACACTTCAGTCGGGTCAAATGCACGCAACTTTTGACTTTTCTTGTATTTTTTATTAACTAAACAGAATTAGTTTGTATATTTTAATTTGAATTTGTACTTGTATGTATTTTAATTTTGAACAATTTGTATTTTAAATTTTAATAATTTATGAATGTTTTACTAATTTTGGTTCAATTTTATGTATTTTTAAAATGTAATTAAAGGTTTTTACATGAATTTTTTAAAAAAATTAAATTTTTCAAAGCATTAGTGATGGTTTGCAAAATCGTTACTAATAATGGGAAGATGAAGTATTAGTGACGGTTTAGAAACTTTCACTAAATGACCAAAACTGTCAGTATAGAATCAATCTTATAGGGGCCAAATATTAGTGACGGTTCTATAATTGTTACTAATAGTCAATTATTAGTAAAGGTTTTAATAATCGTCACAAAAAAACGTACTATTAGTGACAGTTTCTTGACCGTCACTACTACGGTCATATTAGTGACGATTATTAAATCCGTCACTAATACATGCGCTTTAGTGACGAACTTGAGCCGACTATACGTGCAATTTTATAATGACGGTTGTAGGCTATTAGTGACAGTTCTTTTCCGTCACTAATACTCCACTATTAGTGACAGTTTGAATATTTCATCACTAATAAGTATTAGTATCCGCAAATATGGTGACAAAGCTAGAATCGTCACTAATATTGAGAGAACCATCACTAATATTATTAGTGACAATTTTTTGAGTATTAGTGATTGTTTAAAACCGTCACTAATACCCTTTTTTCTTGTAGTGAAGAAGGGTTAGATGATGGTCGAATTATATTTTTCAATACTTATATGAAATTTTGCATATCAATTATTTTAAATTTGTGGTTATGTAGATTATCTTAGTAGATACCATAAAGATAGATGAAAAGTTTTGACTAACCAAGTGTCTAATGTAGCGACCCAGAGAAATTATAATATTTAAATAATAAAATATGGAGAAAAGGAAATTAAAAAGGGGGCTCAGCAGGTCTTCGTCGATGACGCAACATATTGGGCTCATCAACGAGGGTGCTCTTCATCCACGAGAAAATATCGAGAGGGGGTTTTGGGTGATTCTGAATTTCGTCGACGAGGGGAGAGTTCATCGACGAGTTGTCTTCATGACCTCATCGACAAGGTGACAAGGCTCGTCAATGAGGGCTAGTATATAAATAGGCCAAATCTTCATTTTTGGCCAAAATCTTCTGCGCAGAACCTTCCTTCTCTATTCTCTTTGGTTCTCCTTCCCGCTGTCTCAATTTCTGGGTCCGTTTGCCACCATATTGATGATCTGAAGCCACCACGAAAATCTTGAGAAAGTTCTCTGCATATCTGCTGGAGTGGATCGTCGGTGGGTTGAGTTTGGGATTCATCTCAGATTCAGGGTAAGGCTTTCAATTCAGTGTTTGACTTTTTGACAGTTGTAGAAAGCGTAGTGCGCATAGAAATACTGACGTTTAGTTCTGGAAAATGTCATTTTCAGGGTGTTGAATGGAAAACCCTGCTGGTGCAGGACTGTTTATTTTATGGGCTTTTCAGGACTCAAGTAAGGGGATAACTGAGCTAGTTATTTTATGAAAATATATGTATATTATTATAGCATCTGATTTCAAGAATATATATATATATATATATATATATATATGTTTTATATCCGGGAAATACTACTGTAAAAGATGATATGTTTAAATATCTATGAAACTTATTTCGTGTGGCATGAGTAGAATTTATAATAAAATACTGTTTTCTAGGAATATGATAAAATATGAATTTTTATAATGAAAAACTGGTGTACGGGCCGAGAATTTTATATGATTTTTTGACGTACGGGCTGAGCTATGGATATGATTTGTTGGCATACGGGCCGAACTATGTTAAAATATGAAATGTTGGCGTACGGGCTGATGATTTTCATGATGTATATAAATATGCAAATTGATGTGATGATATTGATTTGGCAATTAATAGTATGAAATATCCATGTATCACAATTTGATTATATGTTATATGTTATCAGAACCTAGTTGGCTTGGTTTAGGTTAACACTTGCACGGTACCGTTGCTATGTGTTTATGATCATCACAATATTGTGTTAACGCTGCTGTACGGAGTAGCGTAAGGACGAATAGTTAATATGGGTTTAAGAAGTGTGAGCGCCCCTGGTGTACGGACCAGGTCTAACAGACCCATCAAACTTACAGACTGTACTTTGACTTGGCAGTGGTCGGCCAACCATTATTAGGTCCCGCCTTCAGGCCACATAACCCAATCATGTGGGGGTAATACATGACAATAACCAGTTAACCTACCAAGATTGTTTTAGTATTTTTATTATTATATGAGATGAATTATGTTTATGAAAATGCAGTATGTTCTGTCATGCTATGAAGATATATGTTTTCCCATATATGATATAACAGTTTACTAAATATGTTTATATATGGTTTATGTATAACACGGATTACTCATGTTGGCACACACTAGTATTAGTTTATTTCCCTTACTGAGAGGTGTCTCACTGCTAATTTTATGATCATTTTAGGAGCCTTTGATAGGAGAGCGGATAAAGCTCCGTTGAGATAGACACAGCTGACCTACCCTTTTTGAAGGGTAAGCATTTTGTTAAGGCTAGTTGGATTTGGTGAGAAGTGGCTCTAGGACACTTTTGGGGATGTGGATATAAATGTAATGGATATAGTAACTCTGGTACTAAGATGGATAGTATTATGTTTATGGTGATTATGATTTTATGTTTCCTACTACTTAGGCTTCCGTATTTTTTCCCTGTTGCATCCCTAATACCCACGGGTTCAGGTTGATTATGACCTACTGGATTTGATATGTTGATATTGAATTTTATTATTTAAAAGAAAAAAAAAAGATGTGGAAATTAAGTAGGCCATTACATCTAATCCTCTACAAAAATAAAAAACTAATATATGGCCAAAAAAGGCCTAGATCATGAGAAAGCGAGCAACTTGAGAGGAAAAAAATTCAAGTTAAGTAAACTAGGTAGATTCCCACAAGGAAAATGGCTACTAAAATGCTAACCAAACATGAATAGTAGTTATGTAAAATGATAACAGTAGGCATACACCATTTGCTTACTCCAAAGCATTAGCTACTCAAATTATACCTTATCCCAAAGTTGATCCTACTATGCTCCCTAATGAACCCAAGTTTTGGATTTCTATAATCCTAGAATCAATAAACAAAATTGTTGGCCTAACAATGCTTAATCTCATTTTCATGATAACAAATCAAGGTTACTTAACATGTTTAAGTAAAGTTTTAGGGCTCAAAGGTATTCATGAGATCAAGTTCAAGTATTTGACAAGCTTAAATAAAGATTATACTTAAAGCAATGAGTTATGATGAAGTTAAAGCATATTGAAGAATTGGATAAAGCTTGGACAAAGTATGGAAGCTAAAGCATGAAGACTTAGAACAGGGTCAGCTTTTCACAATATGGGGCCCTAGGCAAATGTTTTAATTAGAACCTCTTTATATTTAGTTTATTTTTTATTTTTATTTAAAATTATTTTTTCTAATTTTTTGAGATGCAAAATCATAGAAAAACAGAGAATCGAAAACGTTGAAGTGCAAAGAAAATATCACAGAGAGTGAGAGAGACAAAGAGAAATAAATGAGAGTAATAGAGAGTTAGAGACAAGAAATAACTGAGAGAGAGCGCCTGAGACCATGTGAGGGAGGGGCAGTGTAATAGTCAATAGAATATTTAAAGACATAATAGATGTAGTCAATTTCAACTTTCAAGAGTTGTGCCAAACGTTCATGAGACATTGGGACTTGAAAAAAAAAGAATTAAATTGCATTTACTTTATTTTTCAAAATACATTTTAATTTACTTTTGACATAGTGGGAAAATCAATCGTCAGTGAAAGAAAAGAGTATGGAAAGAGATGGCATCATAAATAATGTTAACATTACAAAAAATTTGGAAAAATGCTCAATGGCCTTATGGTTAGGCCAACCCTAACTTACAGCTTAGATAGTTTTAATCTTATAAAAGTCTCATGTAAGTACTTCACAAATTCAATATTAATGTTTGAAACTCTTAAGATAAATCATTGACTTAGAGACCTATTTTAATCATGGAAAATATTTTCATAAAGTCTCAAATAAAATTTCCAAATTATACATTTAAATTTTGGAACCAAACTTTGAAACACATTAAGTGACCAGATTGTTGGGCGACAAATGATTCATCATCAGGCGATTAATGTTTTACTGACCTTGGTTTTAAACGAACAGTATAGGAACAAGCGACAAACCTATTGGACCCAGTCAACTGACCCAATACTAACTTTTAAAATGCGCTAATTTTAAAAGAGCTCAGGCGACTGACCCCTCATGTCTAGTTAACTAACACCTATGTTTTAAACTTTTAATAGCGCTGAAAGTGTTTCCAAATTTTATTTCTTGGTTTCCAAAGTTGGAGAAAACTTGAGGAAAATGGTAAGAAACCCTAGTACACTACACACACACACACACACACACACACACACACACACATATATATATATATATATATATAATTCTCGCATATTAGGGTAACACACAATATACATACAATTTAAATCTTTAAGATAAACTGCTGAAAGCTATTTTGAAAGTGTTGTTGTGTTCTTGCTGATTTTCATATGAAATTCTGATTCAATCTTTAAAATTCCTCACTTGATAATCAGAACCCTGGTGATATTATTCTGAGTTTCAACTTCTATATTTATTTTGATTGAAGTATATTGATTCTAACATTGTACAAATCTGCTCTTCTGAGAGTATTTCATTATATGAACAAAGTTTGTTCCTTGTTTTTACTTTTGTCCGTTCAGGATTGTTGAATTGTTGCCTAGCAAAAGTATTGTTCTCGTTAGATGGGGATTTCCACCTTGAATGGAGAGAGGCATGTTTCACCTGGTAATGAAGTGGAAAGGGAATCCTCACAGTGTGTTGCTTGAGGCAAGGATGTAGGCCGCTAGCCGAACCTTGTAAAAAATCTGGTGTTTAATTAGCTCTTCTTCCCTTAATCTTTTTACATTCTTGCAAGTATATAAACTATGTGTATTCTTACTTAATTGTTGAGAACTTGCTGGATATTGGGAATTTGTTGGAATACTAATTGTAATTGTATTTGAATCAATGACCTATATTGATTGTGATTGTTGGATTGAATGTTCAAATAAGTATTAAATACTGAATATTTGAATACACAACTAAGGTAATACAAGTGTGATTGATTATCCTATATATTGAGGCAAAAATTGCAAGATATTAAAAATTGATTTATTGAAATCTTGACGTTATCATTTATCATTGTTGAAAAACTAAGTCTAGATATTGCTTGACTATTGAAGCATTTAAATTTGATTTTGTACTATAATCTTATATTTACACTTATATATACCTAGGACTCTATGCTGATTGGTATAGTATGGTTGCTAATTAGAATATTTGTGATTGTGTGATTGTAACAAATTAATTTGATAAGGGTAATACGTAACTAAAGTTTTTGTAAAGAAGACTTTAAAACCCAATTCACCCCCTCCCCTCTTGGGAGTACACCTTCAATCTCTAAAGCTTTAAAAGTCTTTTAATGGAATATAGAAAAATAATGTTCTTAGAAAAATAGCTAACTTTAGAATATCTGTCTCAATTTGTTGATGAGCTAATTACTACCAAAATTACTAGTTTAAAAATAATACTAAAAATATTATCTCAATAATAGATTTTGAAAATAAGATAAATCTCAAGAAAATCCCAGAGACTCAAAAATTAATGATTCTTTTTTTATAAATCATTGCTAAAACCCTAATTTTGAAAGTGATAAAAGAATAAAACTCTTTGAGGAAGCTAAATAAATGCTCTTTGAAGAAATTTTTAATAAATTTTAAATCCAAGTAAACTCTTAAAGTATTAAACAAATTCTCGATGAATCTAAAGGTTGTTCTGTTTATAGCCACTTTTATCACGTGAGAAAAAATCAAAATTGATCTTCAAGTTGATAAATGGAGAATGAAAACTATTGAGTAGGGTATTGTCAATGAAATTGTTTTCAATAACCTTGAGCCATTACCATATAAAGACTTTCTTAGTGTTACTAAATCAATCATTTCCAAGATCCTAAGAGCTACAAAAGAAAACTAATTAATGAATTTCGAAATCTTCAATTCTTTGTTGGGGGTGGATCTAGAAGCAATAATCACACACGAGTAAAAAATACACAAAAAAATGGAACACTAGATTTACGTGGTTTGGTCGAATCGACCTACGTCCATGGAGCACACACCAATTCACTATAACTGGGAGAATAATACAAGGAGGAGGAGGCTAATGCCTTCAACTCAACTCTCTCTCTCCTTTTCTCTTTCTCACAACACTCTGTTCTGCATCACACACTTATGCACGTAGCTTTGCTCTCTCTGCACAACTCTCTGCTCTGCACACATAGATTACACTCACACACATCACACACATATATATACATGGATGGGGGTAAAAATCAAAGGTTGGTGGCTTAATGTCAGCTATGGTAGGCAAGGTTGGAGGAGGGCTGCTGGGTTCCATTTACTGGAGGTCTCCATTTCAACGTAAGCTACAGGAAAGGTGCTGCCGAAAACTCCACCAATTGTAGTCTCAACAATCTCCCACTTGGAAACGGAGGTAGCATTTCAACTAGTGTATAGGCAAATGATGTGCTCATATTTGTCTTCAAGCATGAAGACCAACTAAGGTTGAGCACAACTTCAGCTTCTTTGTAGTCACTCCCTTCCTGTCTTCTGGATTCCTGCGGACTAATCTAATGGTTGTCTGCTTTACAACTAATGCAAATATGTTAGTGTAGTCAATCTCTTCCTCCTGCTTGAAGCCTTTGACTACCAACCGAGGCTTGTATCTTCTGGAGACATCCTGCTCCTCTTTGATCTTGTACACCTACTTGTTGTGAAGAGTCTTCTTACTTTTAGGCAACTCAGCTAGTTCCCATGTTCTGTTGGAGGTGAGGGACTTCATCTCGTCCTTCATCACAAGCTCCCACTTGCTTGTATTTGCCACCTGACATGTTTCATCACAGCATTCAGGCTCTCCTCCGTCTGTAAGAAGTAAATAATCTATACACCTTCTATTTGATACATGGGGCCGAGAAGATCTCCTAAGCTCTGAAGTTGGAGTAAGAGGTGGTGGTGCGACGATCTGCTCCACTGGTTCCTCCGCCTGAGGATTATCGGCATTCTTCTATTGCATCCTGACACCTTCTAAGACATCATCCATATCTATATAGGTTGACTCTTTGTAAACTGGTTTGGTGGATTCTGCTGTGAGCCTATCTTTGTACATCACCTTTTCATTGAAAATCGTCTTTGTCTTTTATCAACTTCTTGTTTTCATCATCCCAAATGTGATACCCATATTCATCTTCACCGTAACTGATGAAGGTGCATTTCTGTGACTTATGATCAAGCTTGTTTCTAACATGATCACTAATATGTACATATGCAACACAACCAAAAACTTTTAAACGTGAAAGTCTCACCTCTTTTTCGCTCCATACCTCTTCTGGTATACGGTGGTTCAATGGTACTGATGAACCCTTGTTAATCAAGTATGTTGTTGTGTCGATTGCTTCCACCCAGAACTACAATGGTAAGCCTGACTGTATATGCATGCTTCTGGCTCTTTTTGTCAACGTTCGGTTCATCCACTCGGCTACGCCGTTGTGTTGAGATGTACCTGGCACAGTTCTTTCCATCTTGATACCATGCTCATAGCAGAATTTCTTAAACTCAGTGTCTTGATACTCACCACCATTGTTTGTTCTCAACTTTTTGATTCTCAAACCAGTTTCATTTTCAACCATAGCTTTCCATACCTTGAAAGCATCAAATACTTTTGACTTATAATTCAGAAAGTAAACTCGTACCTTCCGAAAATGATCATCAATGAATGTGACGAAGTAATTCCTTCTGCCTATGGACGAGATGGGCGTCGGTCTCCATACATCTGAGTGGACTTGTTATAGTCTCTCTTTCTTTGGGGCATGGGTGTTTCTCTGGAAACTGACCCTCTTTTGTTTCTCGAATATGCAATCCTTGCACATGTCAATCTCGACCAACTGTAGACCACTCAATTTTCCCTTTGAGTGCATTACCTTGAGTCCTTTCTTGCTCATGTGACAGAGTCGTTGGTGCCAGATGTTGCTATCGTCAATTTCTCTTTTCTTACCTTACATAATAGTTAGTACACCCTTTGAAACCTTCAATTTATCACCAATGAATGCCATCGAGTATCCCTCATTTGCCAGTTGACTAACTGAGATCAAATTCTTTCTCAGGTCTAAAATATATCTGACATCCTTCAGCTTCCATACTGACCCATTTATCTTGATCTTCACAACTCCCTTACCAGCTATGTCGCAAGGATGATCATTGCCAAGGTACACCTTACCGAAATTACCTGGTGTGTACTCCTCTAAGCAATCTCTGCTGCAAGTGGCATGAAATGAGGCTTCGCAATTTAAGACCTAAGACCCCTACTTGCTCTCCAAAGAGCATATTAATGCATCTTTTTCTCCTGAGGAAGAGGCGAGATTTGCTTCTATCTTCGCCTTAGATTCCTTTCTCGAACTTTTGCACTGGTTTCTAAAATGCCCGACCTTTCCATAGTTCTAGCACTCAATGCTTTTTGTACCTTGGGAACTTATGGGATTTCTGGATCTAGACCTCCTAGTCCTATATCTATCGTGATTGTTTGATCTTCCATGCCTGCTTCCTTTTCCTCGGCTTTCCACATTCAATACTGAACTTGAAGTGGAGGCATTATTTGATTGCATTCTGATCTCTTCCGTCAAAATCATGTTGATGACCTCATCATATTTCAGCTTTGATTTTCCTACGAAGCTACTGATCGCAATAATTATACCTTTTAAACTCTCAGGAAGCTAACTAAGAATCAGTAGGGCACGGATCTCACTGTCAAATGTAATTCCAACTAAGGCGAGTTGATCCGCCAGCTTGTTGAAATTATTTAAGTGTCTGTTAAAACTTTCACCTACAGACATGCTCATGGTAAACAATCTTTTCATCAGGTGAACCTTATTTACGGATGATGGCTACTTGTACATATTGGATAACGTATCCATAAGGGACTTGATGGTTGTCAAGTGCTTGATGCTGAAGGCAAAAGATTTTGCTAACATCATTCTGATAGCTCTGAGAGCTTTTCGGTCAAGCAACGCCCACTCGCAGTCCTTCATGGTTTCTGGCTTCTCTTTCAATGGTAAGTGCAACTCCTTACCAAAAAAGTAGTCCTTAATCTGCATTTTCTAGAAATCGAAGTTTGTGCTGTCAAACATCTTGATTTGTGAGCTCTTTTCATTCGACATCTAAATTTACTAATTTAGATATGGAATTACTTCAAAAAAATTGCACGGTTGGATCTGGAATGGTTGAAAACCTTAAAAATGGTTCAATTCCTTTGGAAAATGGACTCAAAATGGCTCCAAAAAACCCAGCCAAAGTTCTTGTCAAACCTATAAAATATGGTCAAACTTAACGGAATATTCCTCTGGCTGACGAAATATTCCTGACGACGTTAATGACGCCGTTAATTGACGTCGTCTGTTGACGTGACACTATGAGGACCATTGCTGACGTGGCACTGTGGGCCCACCTGTTGTGTGTTATTGTGGGTCCCAGCTATTGATGTGGCAGCTAATGTGGTGTGGGGCTTTGCTGGCATGGCTTTTGACTCTGCCGCTAACGTGTTGTGGGACCAGGCTGATGGGGCGCTGACTCAGTGCTGATGTGGCAGCTGATTGGGTGCTGACGCGTCGCGCTGACTCAGCGCTGAGGTGTCTCTCGGCCCGCTTGATAATGCGCTGATGTGTCCGATGACGTGGCACTGGCGTGGACTGTCTTCAACCTTACGTTGCTTTGCCGGGCATTCGTCGGCGCGTAGGAGTGCATGGGATGTCCTACTGGTCACTTGTCGGCACGTGAAGGGGCTTGGGGGTGCTTGGAAACATTGCCTGGACATTGGCGGCGTGTGCAGGCATGTGTGGTGTCATATGAGCTCCTTTCGAGCTTCGATTACCACCGTTGGCTTCGTATCAATGAGAGGAACATGATGGTGGCCTCAAAATTAAGTTTTGAGTTGCTAGACAGAAGTTCCAATCTGGGAATTTTTCTCTGATCTGGAGATTTTGCTTCAACTTTGCTCTGATACTAATTGTTGGGGGTGGATGTAGAAGCAACGATCACACATGGGTAGAAAATACACAAAAATGGAACACCGGATTTACGTGGTTTGGTCGAATCGACCTACGTTCACGGAGCACACACCAATTCACTATAATTGGGATAATAATACAAAGAGGAGGAGGCTACTACCTTTAACTCAACTCTCTCTCTCTCTCTCTCTCTCTCTCTTAACAGTCTGTTCTGCCTCACACACTTATGCACGCAACTTTCCTCTCTCTGCACAACTCTCTGCTCTTTACACACATATTACACTCACACACATCACACACACACACACACACACACACACACACACACACACACATATATATATATATATACATGGATGGGGATAAAAATCAAAGGTTGGTGGCTTAATGTCAACCATGGTAGGCAAGGTTGGTGGAGGGTTGTTGGTCTCCATTTACTGAAGGTCTCCATTTCAACATAAGCTGCGGGGGAGATGCTGCCGATGACTCCACTAGCTACAATCTCAACATTCTTTAAAATGGAGATCAAGAGAATGATTTTTTCACCCTTATCAAATTCAGCACCTACAAGGTTATTGGAATATTCTTTATCCTAAGAAAAAATATCCTGGTTGTGTCAAGACTAAATAAGAAATGCTTACTTAGTCATGGTTTGAGCTTATCAAGCAAAAAAAAAAAAAAAGGATGAAGCATGTAGAGAAAATGAAGCCCTTGAATGAATGGTGATTGATGAGAGATGACTAATTACAGGATTTCCAATGGAGTTAATTAATCTACAATCTCATAAAAATTAAAAAGAGAAAGCAAGAGCTTACTTAAAGAAAGTAAGGCTATTAAATGATGTTGACGTCCGAATTGAAGCACAACAAAATTTATTCAAGAGATGGATAATTGGGATTGGCATCTAATAAGAACTGCTCGGAAAGTTTAGACTCGTCAACAATACATAATATGGATAATATGATGGAGGGATGACAAATGACATCAAAAGTGTACAGTAAACCTAGCAGGAAAGTTACAAAAGAAAAGAATTTACTTTTAAAAAAGAAGTTTCCAACCCATATATTCTAGATAATTTACATGTGACATGTGAAGAATTTTACTTTATCAAATAATTATCAGACATCTGTCCATCTATTCTATCCTTTTTATCTTTAGAATCTTATCTTATCTCTTTTCCATGTCTGTGTAAGGAAATCAGTTTTATGAATAAAAACAAAGAAAGTTCAACCTCTTCCTCTTTCGCCTTTAAATTTTTTTTTTTTTTTAAATTCTTATCACTTGTGGTTAGTTGTAATTGTTTTGAGGAGTTCGTGTGTAAGTAATCATGTTAAATATTTGTTTAATCTTACTTGATCATAGTATCTAGTCTTACCTTTTTTATTCTTACCATTTCTATGATTGGTATCGAAATGGAGAAAGGCTCTAGCCTACTATAACAAAGAGAGAAATAAAATTTTATATATATATATATATATATATATATATATATACTTGTGCATATTTATAATATTGTGTTTTTATAAAATACCTTTGGAACATTAATTTGTAAGTAGGAGGCATGACACGTGAACCTGAAAGTGGCGTCGGCCAGGGACCAGTAATACAAAACCAGATATGCTTTCGAGTACAATATATTAGGGTTCCGCGTGGTACTGAGGCAGCTCAACCATCACACACGCTCTACCGCGTCCAAACCGCGTAGCCTCACCGCCCCGGCTTTATATATCCACCAAGCAACCATCGCCCCAACCGAAAAAACAAATTTAATTTTTTGTTTAAAATTACCCTCTCTCTTTTTCGTCCATCGTCTTCTTCTTCAGAAATGCTCAAGATGATCACTGGTAAGAAGAACTCCAAAGTACCACCGTCTACCGTTTCCACGGACGACTCCGACGCTGTTTCTCTCTCATCCGCCTCTTTCTCTCCCTCTTCAGCCTCTTCTTCTTCTTCCTCCTTCGCGGAACTCAACAAGCCTAAAGAGCAGAGCCCCCAAGAAGACGCCGACATGGAGGAGCTGCAGAAGATGTTCAACAAGTACGACGCCAACGGCGATGGAAAGATCTCCTACGACGAGCTCCGAGCAATTCTATGCGCGCTCGGCTCCGACATGTCTCCGAACGAGCTCCAGCACGCATTGTCCGAGATGGACAAGGACGGCGACGGCTACGTCGATCTCGCGGAGTTCGCCGAGTTCCACGGCGGCGGAACCTGCCGGAACAGGGAGCTCCGCGACGCCTTCAAGGTGTTCGATCAGGACAAGAACGGCCTGATATCGGTGAAGGAGTTGCACGAGGTAATGAAGAGACTCGGGGAGAAGGTCTCGTTGAGTGACTGCCGTCGGATGATCAGGAGCGTGGACTCGGACGGTGATGGGAACGTTGACTTCGACGAATTCAAGAAGATGATGTCCAGCCGTTGATTTTCTCACCAGGTTGGTTGATCAACGGTGATGTGGAAGTCCGGTGCGTGTGTTTATGATATAGTTGCATGTGCAGTAGTAGTAGACTGCTTTCTATGGCGACTTTTATTTCCGCTGCTGTTTTTGATATTAACATAATTATAAAATTGTCGGAATGGGTAGGAAAAGCTTTAATTGATACTAACATTTGCGGAAACAGGGAAAAACTGAGTTTTTTTTTACGAAAATATTAAGAAAAGAAATATAAAAACACAAATATCTATAGGTATAAAAAATTTACGAAAATAAATGCAACCGACTTTCCAAAAGTGCTATTTAAAAAAAAATTAAAATATAGAACCAACTTTCAATTCTGTATTATCAACTTTAAAGATTGATAATATGTTAATATTATCCAAAAATAGCGAAGAACAACACAATAAAAACATCTAAACATAGTCGGTAAAAAATTAAGGATAATTAGATAATCCTTAGTCCCAAAAATATAAAAGTTAAGAAGAGAAAAAAATTGTTATTTGTTAATAATCCTAAGTTCATTAGGAATATGTTACAAAATCACAGATTTCTAGAAAGATTAAAGAGTTTCTAGAAAAGTTACAAACAATTAAATAATTATGAAGTACTATTAGGAGTGCGTAATTATGGTAGGCATCAAAGATCTATCTAGGTTAGAAAAGTATTTTTTAAAAAAAAAACTCAAAAAGTGTTAAGAAAATTGTCCAGATAAAGGCAAATTCACCGGAAACAAATAAATGCAAAAAATCATGCTTTCAATTGGTCAAAACAACACAAATTAAAGTAATACTCACTAGACACAAGCTGATTTGTAGTAATTTAGATTTGATTTAAGCATGATTTAAGTAATTTGTCTGTAAATCTATGTATATAAATACCCTTACACTGCATTGTAATATTCATACCGAGAAATATAAGATATACATTTATTTTCCTCTCTTCTTCTCTTCCTCTGTAGAGACCCGGAAAATAGAAATGATAAGAAAAATAGAAGAAAAGAGGAAAATAGTTTGGTGAGGAGAAAATCGGTGACGGTTTTCTGAAGTGCTAAGAAAACCGTTGACAGTTATATATTTTTATTACGGCCAAGTTAAAAGTAAATAGTGAAAATCGGTTTGGTTAAAGACAAAATCGGCAATGATTTTTTGGGAGCCGAAGAAAACCATGACGGTTTTTGCCTGGGTCAGAAAGGTATAAAAGGGTTGCATGTCATTTTCTTATAAAAAAATTCAAAACCCTCACTCTCTCTCTCTCAACTGTGAGCTCTGCCTCTTTCTCTCCTCATTTTCTTACTCTAAACTCGCCTTATCGACTATCAAACACCGTATTTAAGGCTTAGTAGTGATCCTCGTCAATTTGATCGGAGTAGAATTATGTTTTGAGGATCTCAGGTACCACTCCAAAGTTGAGGTAAAGGTGTTAAATGTTGGTATTTAATTTATTAAATGAAAAATATGAGTTTACAGATATTTAAATGAGTATAATTGTGGGGTTAAAGTTGATTGAACTGAGAAAAATATAAATTTCAGGGTTTTGGTGCGAATGCCGCAGGAGCGAGTTTAGGGTCCCTGCAGGCGTTTCCATAGGGAATGAGGTAAGAGTAATAAATAGTTAGTTGTTTGATATTTTATTGATTAAATGGAGTATATGGGTTCAGGAAAATGTGAATGTTATATTATTCTGGCGAATAAATAATTTCAGGGTTTTTGAGTTCGAAATGCCGCAAGCGTGAGTATAGAATTTTAGCAGGCCTCTTGATAATTAGGTCAGGGAATAAGTTAAACCAAATAAATTAAGAAATTTTATCAATTAAAGTATAACATGTGTTTATGGGATTTTAGCATATGATTTACTGAATATTATAGAATATAAATTTAGAGTATGAAATTTGGATTTTTTATTTGTTGTGTATTTGTGAAAATTCAGAAATTTGGGTTATAGGAAAGTTTTATAGATGATATATATATTATTTTTTATATAGCAAGAAAATATGGTTTTTCCCGTACAGATTATAGTATAAGAATTTCATTTAAAATTATGTGGCGTGAGAAATATCAAATATAGTACAGAGATTTAATACATAATTTTATATAGCTATTATCGAACCATGATATTATAACTTTTACAGAACCATGATTTACAGTTATTACAGAACCATGATATATAGTTATTACAGAGCAATGATTTACAGTTATTATATAGAATCATGGTTATTTTAGTTTATACATGTTGGAATTGGTGTGATCCAGAGAGGGGGCATGAATTGGGTCTTAAAACTCTTCGGCTAATTTAAACTAAGTGCAGATTCACCAAATATCATATCTTATTCAAAATATACACGTGTATGTAAAACAATTGAACAATGAATACATACATACATGAGTGCCGAAAATCTCATTTAAATTAAATATGTGCATGCAAATAATTATAATTTTAAATGAACAGACATACACATGAAAATTAAAGTGCGAAAATTAAATGAGATAGGGAGAGAGAAACACACAATATTTGTTATTAAGATTCGGTCAAACCAGCCTACGTCTCTGCCTTGGGCATACCCCTCAAGGATCACACTATCCCTGCTCACTTAAACAGGCAGAGCAGAAGCCGTTGCAACCTATTACAGGGCGAGGTAAACCCCAGCTCAATTACAAGAGTGAGCCCAACTTGTCTCACTTATGGGGTTAGGACTCTCCAGTTTAATTTTCAGGCTGAACCCAATCGCTCTCACTTACAGGGTTGAGACTCTCCAGTTCAATTCCGGGTTAAACTCAACTAGTACAATAAAAACGATTTTTGTACAAGATAATGCTTCTGAAAAAATAAGTAAAGATGTACACGTTTAAGCTCTACAATGCACTTTCTAATATGATATGAAATTAATGCTCAATAGAGTAAGGGTGTTTTCAAAATAATTGTGCAATTTTGAGTATGATATATAAACGAAAATTTTGCAGAAATGAAAAGTATATGATCTTTGATTTAAAATAGAGTATGCAATAAAATACTTTAAAGATCTTAAAGTCTACAAAAAGTTTCTTTGAAAATATTTATTAGGGAAATAATTGGGAGAAACCAATATTTACTCTCAATAATGATTTTAAAACAATGAAAGAATTTATAAGAGTAAAATACTTTTCATAAAATAAATGCCCAATCAAAAATGAATACTCTCTTTCAAATGATTTTCCAAAGAGTAATAAAGAGGGTTTGGGGAGTATAAAAATTTATCCCATAAAAGAGTTTGAAAGATAAATTGAAATGTGGGAACTTTGATTAAAAAATATTGAGAGAATTTTAAAGTTAATCAAAGTTGCTAATTAAACAAAAGAAAAGGGTATTTATAGTTTTTCCAAAAAATATGACCGTTGGGGACCTATTGGGGATTTTGAAAAAGTTTAATTAAAATTTGACCTCAATTATCGCAGTAAAAGTATGGCAACCTGAGAGGTTCAGTCGCCTAACGCCTAGGGTCGATCACCCGAACACTCACAAAGGCACATAAGCAAATTTCCCATTCGGTCGACTGTGGCCAATGGCTGATTGGCTGAGCCAGGCGATTTCCCATGCCTTCGTGGTTTAGGTCACCCAGTGAATGGTTTGGTCTGCTAGTTCATACGGTTCGGTTGATCGAGGTGTTTTTGAACTACAAGTTCGGTCAACCGTAGAAAATATGTTTCATTTTTGTTCGGTCGCTCGATGCTCAATTAACTATTTGACTTTTTGGTCAACAGTGTGTTCGATCAACCGAGGGATATAACACATATATCGATCGATCGCCCGAGGCTTTCAATTAAGCCTAAAAACCTAACATTGGTCGACTGACAGCCTTAAGGTCTGTTTGTGGCGTTTGATTCCCTATGGTCAAACTACAGTCATCTAAGCTTTTAAATCATATCATGCATATGCATGCATTATTACAAAGCAAATATAAAATTAAATGCAATACAAATTAAAATGAAAATGCCAGGAGTGTGTATGTCACTGCTGGCTTCCATTTTCCAGTATCTTATGTTCGTGCTGAAATGATAACCTATTCACACACTAAGTGCACATATAAGAAACAGATGCTTTGTTAGCATCAAAATAGGGATCGAACTCTAAAAGCCAACAATACAGAATCATGGTAAAACAGTAATATAAAGATATAGTATTATATAATATTAGATCCCTGATGGACAATAATATATTATAGAACACGGTACCGTAACTATACAATATTGATAGTGCAACCACACATCTCAGATAGAGTGTGAAATGTTTAGTTGATTGTGCCTAGAGAAGAGTTGAAGGCTCCCTGACAGTCAGGTCCAGGTTGAGGAGGTCAATCATACTACAAAGGTTTACTGTTTGACTTAGCCTAGTAGGCCATTCAAAGTTAAGTATAGCCCACGGGCCGCACAACCTGAGCATGTAGGGTTAATTCATGTATATAGTAATCCATCCAAGGAAGCTTTCATAGTTATATAGATAAATGTATATAGTTTTACAAAAAATAGGAACTATCTATTACAGTTAAAAGTATGTTCAAATAGAAAGCTTATTTTAAAAGGCATAGGTGTGAGTTACGATATGTTTTACATTGAAATGTTATCACAGTTATAGTTGAACTAATAATTATGTTATTCAAGTAAAATTCATTTGCCACACACTGGTTGTAATTTATTCCGTCTTACTGAGAGGTGTCTCACCCCAGAATTCCAAAAATTTTAGGTGATCCAAATAGACATGCAAAGCAAACTACGAGATAGGGGGACTCTAGTATTGCCTTAGCTGCAGGGTAAGTTTTTGAGTTGGGAGTTGCATTTTTAGATATGCCTCTGGTATTGTAAATAAGGTTAAAGTGTTTCATGTTTTCCACTGCATAGATGGTATATATTATAACAGGTATCCTTGGTACCACCTTGGGTCCGAGACGTTACAGTGAATAGTATTATGGGTATCAGAGTAATAGTATATTAGTATTTAAAAAAAAAAATGGGAATAGTTTTGGGGTCGTTACAAGTTTGGCATCAAAGTCTAGGTTGCTAGGTTCTGTAAACTTTAGTGTACAACGAAAAATAATACCAAAGTATAGGAATTGATTTTGAGGAGGATAGGTAGAAAATGGACTGGGATTTTGGTAAAGTCAATGTGAGGGATTAATATGAGAATTTAGGGTTTTGTCTCACAGTTTGGAAATAAGAACTTCAAGGTGGTTTATGTGATTTTCCTAGAATGATGATTTCATGGTAAACTATCATCGGTTTTGTTTCTGAATGGTAAGATTAAGCCTTAAATTAGTAAATTGGTGGTATGAAGATATGTTATGATTCTTAGTTATATTAATGTAAGAAGTGTATTATGATGTTAGGATTCTCAGATTATTCTCATGTTATTGTTGAATGGACCCTGGAAATAGTAATGCACACATCGGTGGTAGTAGTGATGCAGGACCTTCCAGTATGGGTGGCAATAACTCTAACCAGGTGCTGTGCAGTGTAGCACAGCAAGTTATGGCAGAAATCGCTTAGAATACCAGAGAACAAGACTGCCCACTAGCTAATCAGGGTTATATGATCCAGTAGTTCACCGACATGAATCCTCTAGCATTTTCGGGGGGAGCCGACCCTGTAGTTTCCAAAAATTGGATATAGGAAATTGAGAAAACACTGACGGTGCTGCACTGCACTGATGATCAAAGGGTCCTCTATGCTACATATAAGTTGATGGGTGAGGCCGAGAGGTGGTGGGCAGCTGTGAGATTATTAGAGGAATAGAGACTCGTACCAGTAGCCATAACTTGGAGTGGATTCAAGGAGGTGTTCTTTGACCGATATTTCCCTGCCACTCTTAGAGAAGTTAAGGTAAAGGAATTCGTCAATCTGACGCAGGGGCATTTGATAGTCTAGCAATACACGGTGAAGTTTATTAAGCTGTCGCGTTTTGCCCCATATATTGTCCCAAACGAGGCTAAGAAGGGGAGGAAGTTTGAGAGGGATTTGGGCAAAAAATCTATGAGCAAATGGTAGTTCTAAAGGAGTAGAATTTTTCAAAATTGGTCGACAAAGTTGTTGTAGAAGAGGTGAGTAGGTATAGGGGTACTGGGATATAAAGCCAAAGAAAAAGGCCCACGCCTCCTAGGTTTCAAGAAAGTATTAGCCAAGGCCCATGGAGGGGAGACCGGTATGACGGAGGTCAGAGGCAAGTGATGGGAAATCGTGGATATCAGGGTGAGCAAACACATCTTATCTGCCCTAGATGTAGCAGGAGGCATATGAGAGAATATCGTATAGGAGAGAATATTTTCTATCAGTGTGGATGGCCCGGACACATTGCGAGAAATTACCAAGCACATCCAACTAATTTACTAGATCCTAGACCATTTCGGAGAAATAACCAAGCACCTCAAGGAGGTCAGCAGAGGAACACAGCCCTGGCAAAGGTCTATGCGATGATACCAGGAGATGTTGAGGCTGTGGGCGATGTGGTGACAAGTACCATTAATATGCTTTCAATTAAAACTATTGTTTTATTTGACTCAGAGGCCACACATTCTTTTGTGTCTAAGGAGTATGTCAAATTATAAGGGGTAGAAACTCAACTGTTAGACAGTGAGTTGTTAGTAGCTACACAGACTAGGTCAGTAGTGAGGTGTAGAAGGATACTTAAAGGGTATCCAATAGATATTCGGGAAAGAGTATTACCAATTGATCTCATGGTATTAGATATGAAGGGGTTTGATATGATTTTGGATATGGATTGGCTAGCAGCTAACTATGCCAATATTGATTGTCATAAAAAATAGGTGATATTTAGGCCTTTTGGGGAGTAAGAATTCAGATTCATGGGGTCTTGTTTGTGTGCCTCGCCATAGTTGGTGTCAGCTATTCAAGCAAGGAGATTACTTCGGGATGGTGGTCAGGGATACATAGTTTGTATAAAAAAGTGCTAGAGGGAGGATTGAAATTTGCTAATATTCTAGTAGTCAATGAATTTTCATATGTTTTTCCAGAGAAATTACATGGTTTACCACCGGAGCATGAAATTGAGTTTTTTGTTGATTTATTTCCAGGGTCGGTACCGATTTCCAAAGAACCCTATAGAATGGCTCCAGCCAAATTGAAAGAACTAAAAGACCCGTTGCACGAATTATTAGACAAGGTGTTTATCAGGCCTAGTATGTCACCCTGGGGAGGGCTAGTTTTATTTATAAAGAAGAAAGATGGGACGATGAGGATGTGTATCGACTATAGGGAGATAAATAAAGTGACAGTTAAGAACAAGTACCTCTTCCCCATATTAATGACTTATTTGATCAGCTCCAGGGAACTCGGGTCTACTCTAAGATTGATCTTCGGTCAGGATACCATCAGGTAAAAATTAAAGCATAAGATGTTCTGAAGACAACTTTCTGAACTAGGTATGGCCACTATGAGTTTTGGTTATGCCCTTCGGATTGACCAATGCACCAGTAGTGTTTATGGACCTAATGAATAGGGTGTTCTACCAGTATTTGCACCAATTTTTTGTTGTTTTCATTGATGATATTATGATCTACTCAAAGATTTTTTAGGAGCACAAAGATCATTTAAGGATGGTACTACAGGTGTTGAGAGAAAATAAGTTGTACACTAAGTTTAAGAAATGGGAATTCTGGCCGAGGGAAGTTACGTTCCTTGGATATGTGATCTCCAAGGATGATATTTCGGTAGATCCGAGCAAGATTGAAGTAGTGGTGAATTGGACAAGACTGATGAATTTTCAAGAAATTCAAAGTTTCTTCGGTTTGGCAGGATACTATCGGTGATTTGTAGAGGGTTTTTTTTCCAGATTTTTAGGTCCTCTAACATGGCTCATGAGGAAAAATGTGAAGTTTGAGTGGACCGACAAATGTGAGCAGAGCTTTCAAGAGTTGAAGCAGCGACTCGTCACTGCACCAATTTTGACCATTCCATTAGGGGGTGTAGATTATATGATCTGCAGTGAAGCGTCTCTAAGAGGACTTGGGTGTGTATTGATGCAATAAGGAATTATTATGGCATACGCTTCTCGGCAACTCAAGGAATACGAAAAAAATTATCCAACGCATGATTTAGAGTTGGCTAAAGTGGTGTACGCCTTAAAGATTTGGAGGCATTATCTGTATGGTGGGAAATGTGAGATCTTTACAAATCATAAGAGCTTGAAATATTTCTTCACATAGAAAGAGTTGAATATGAGGCGGAGAAGATGGTTGGAGTTAATTAAATATTACAACTATACCATCAATTGCCACCCAAGGAAAGCAAATATGGTAACTGATGCCTTGAGTCGAAAATTAGGGAATGCCTTTATGTCAGCAATGGTGATGAAGCATCAGATTGGAATGGATTTGAAAATGCTTGGGGTAGAGGTAGTGGAGGGAGATCACCAGGCATTTATTGCTAGCCTAGTTCTTCAGCCAACCTTACTGGAGAAAATTAAGATCGCTCAGATGCAAGATATAGAATTAATGAAGATCAGAGATAAAGTACATAGTGTACAGGGAGCCAATTTTACTATTTTAGGTGATGGTGATATGAGGTTTGGTACCAGACTATGTGTACCTGCAAATACTGAAATTAAAAGAGTCATCTTGGAGGAGGCGCATTGATCCTTGTATACAGTGCACCCAGGAAGCACTAAAATGTATAGGGATCTTCAGAAATCCTTTTAGTGGAGCGATATGAAGAAAGAGATAGCTGAATATGTGGAGTAGTGTTTGACATGTCAGCAGGTAAAACCTGAGCACTAGAGACCAGAGGGACAATTACAGCCACTCCACATTCCTAAGTGGAAGTGATAACATCTTTCTATGGATTTCGTTATAGGATTTCTACCACCACTTCATGGAGAGGATGCTATCTGGGTAGTCATAGACCGGTTGATGAAGACTGCCCACTTTCTTCCCATCAGAGTTGGCTACTTCACGAGTAGGTTGACAGATATATATATATATAGGAGATAGTGAGACTACATGGAGTGCATGTGTCCATCGTCTCTGATCGAGACCCACGGTTCACATCGCAGTTTTGGAAAAGTTTGTAAAGAGTCATGGGTACACAACTAACTTTCAGTATAACCTTTCATCCTCAGACCGATAAATAGACAGAGAGGACGATTCAAATACTGGAGGATATGTTGCGAGCCTATGTATTAGATTTTGGTGGTAGGTGGATCCAATTCATGCCACTAGTCGAATTTGCTTATAATAACAACTACTAGGCTACCATTGGGATGATACCATATAAGGCGTTATATGACAGGAAATGCCGATCCCTGTTATATTGAGATGAAACTGGTGAGAGACATATTTTGGGCCAGAGATGGTTCAGAAAACTTCAGAGAAAATCAAACTCATCAGAGATAGAATCCAAACAGCTTAGAGTCGGCAAAAAAGTTATGCAGATACTCGCCGGTGATAGTTGAAATTTGGTGCAGGAGATCATGCATTTTTAAAAATTGCACCAATGAAAGGGGTGATGAGTTTTGGAAGGAAGGGTAAGTTGAGCCCTAGGTACATTGGACCATTTGAGATACTTGAAAGAGTGGGTCTGATTGCCTATAAGATAGCCTTACCACCAGTTCTATCCAAAATTCATGACGTGTTTCACGTATCGATGTTGAGCAAATACATCTTGAATCCCTCCCATGTGATTAGTTATGAGACATTGGATCTAGAAGATGCCCTATGTTGGAATTGGTGTGATCCCAAGAGGGAGGTGGGCGAATTGGGTTTTAAAACATTTTTTACTAATTTAAACATTTCACTGATTCACCACGTACCATATCCCATTTAACATATACACGTGTATGTAAAATGATTTTAACACTGAAAGCAAACATACACGTGCACAGTATATCTTATTTAAATCAAATGCATGTATGTAAATAATTAATACATTAAACAAACATTTATATACATGCTCAAATTTAAGTACAAGAATTTAAATAAGATAGAGATAGCAACACCAGATTTGTTATCGAGGTTCGACCAAACCAGCCTACATCCCTGCCTTAGGCTTACCCCCAAGGATTCCACTATACCTGCTCACTTAACCAGGAGGAGTAAAAGCCTTTTACATCC
The DNA here is from genome assembly GCF_029873635.1 of Malania oleifera. Classification (NCBI taxonomy): domain Eukaryota; kingdom Viridiplantae; phylum Streptophyta; class Magnoliopsida; order Santalales; family Ximeniaceae; genus Malania; species Malania oleifera. Next base: position 22,844,358 of record NC_080423.1, read on the forward strand.
TCTTCTTACAGGGCGAGGAAAACCCCAGCTCAATTACTAGGTTGGGTCAAACTAGTTTCACTTGCGGGGTTGAAACTTCCTAGTTCAATTATGGGCTGAACTAAACCGGTCTTATTTACAGGGCTGAGACTCCCTAGTTCAATTAACGGGTTGAACCCAACCATTATAAGAAAACCATTTTTGAACATATGAAAAAGCTTCTAAATACAAGCATGGATGCACATATTAAAGCTCTAAGATGTATGCACTCTCTTATGATATGATTTGAGCACAGTAGAGTAAAGTGTGCTTATCTAAATAACATTTGCACAAATGAAATGTATATGAAAAATGAGTATTATTGTTCTCCTTTAAATATTTTTGCAAGTAAATAATATTTGGAGAAACTAGGAATTTTTGGCTCAAAAGAATTTGTGCAATAAATAATTTTTCTTCCAATAATATTTATCAAAGAAATAACCGGGAGAAATGCAAGCAATACTCTCAAAGATTAATTTTCAAAAAATAAGTAACAAGTGAGAGTATATGCATATAAATACAAATATAAAGCCCAAAATAAAATACTCTCTTTGAAAGTCACTTTGAGATAAAAAAGTGAAAGAGAGTTGGAGAAATTTGAATAAAATATTTTGCCCCAAAGAAGAAATTTTTGCAATAAAAGTAAGTTGGAGGAACTTTGATTAACAGAGGATTAAAGAGAAATTTAGAGTTAATCAAAGTTACTAATTTGGAGTTATGAGAGGGTATTTATAGAATTTTTGGAAAATATGACCGTTGGGGACACGCTCGGTATTTTGGAAAATTTTGATTAAGTTTTAATGACGTTTTAAACACGTAAAAAATATTCCAACCCGAGAGCACCAGTTGACTAAGATGGGCTCAGTCGACCGGGCCAAAAATGAACTGCAGCGTCATTCGACCAGACAAGTATGTCTGAGGTGATTTTTCCAAAAGTCCGAGGTTCGGTCGATCAAGGTGAAAATGAACTAACTAGTTGGTTAACCAGGTTGGTGTACTACAAAATTCGCTTGATTGACCAGGAAGTCAAACTATTGACTTTAGGGAGGTTCGGTCGACCGGGTTCAAATGAGCTTTAGAAGCTCCTTCGACCGAATCGTGGTCAACCTATTGACCCAGACCGAGATCGGCCAATCGAGGTAGAATGAACTGCATAGGTCGGTCGATCGAAGGTGCACATTTTGTGCATTTCGGTCCTATTTAAGTCACCAGTCACCCTATTTCAAATGACCAAACATGTGCATGCATGAGTGAGTGTCCTAGGGTCATTTCTAGGTCTTTTTGAAGACACCGAAAAAATCCGGTGTCGGTCAACCTTTGTAAACTTCATTTAACCTCGTTTTTAACCCTAAAGCTATTCTAAAAACTTTGTATGAATTTAGTCTATTTAGAAAAAAATTTGGTGAGATGTGCTAGTCCCTAGGGTCTATCAATGGTCGTTCTGAGCATTCAAACACATCATGCAGATGCATGCATTATTATAGACCAAAGAAATAAAAATTAAATGCAATTACATAAAACATAAATGTCTTCGTCTTCTTCTTTCTTCTTTTGCTCTTTTGACTTCATGGAATGCTTGATCGTATAGTCTTTAAGTCCTGCAAGCTTCTATCGCCGTTTCCTTATGTGTGTGTTGAATAAATGGACCTGTTCACATGTTAAATACACACATAAGAAACATGTGCTTTGTCAACATCAAAACAGAGATCATACTCAAAAAGTCAACACCTTGTCTTACGAAGCAAAGTTAGTGCAGATTTTGGATCAGAAGGAACAAAAACTGCACACAAAGAGGATTCCACTAGTAAAAGTATTATAGTACAACCATGCAGTTGAGGAGGTTTCATGGGAATTGGAGGAACAGATGCACCTACGATATCCACATCTATTCAGTGGAGATTAGAGATGAGATATTAAGAGTAAAATAAATAATAATGTATTGTTGACTTGTAAGGTATAATAATTTGTGTTTTGGTTTTAGGTCATAAATGGTTTGTGAGAGTTTTCTTTTTATTTAAATGAATATAATCTCCTAGAACTCTTTTTTGTAACCACGGTATTCCACCGCCATAAATGAGGGTAATTAATAAAAATACAATATTTTCTTTAGGGTTGGAAATGTGATAGATAGAAAATTTTGAGGACAGAATTTTTATAAAGCGGGGAGAATGTAAAGACCCGAAAAATAGAAATGATAAGAAAAATAGAATAAAAGAGAAAAATGGTTTGGTAAGGAGAAAACCGGTGTCGATTTTTTGAAATGCTAAGAAAACCGTCGACAATTATATATTTTTACCTCGACCAGGTTAAGGGTAAACAATGAAAATCGATTTGGTTAAACACAAAACCGGTGATGGTTTTTTCCTGGGACAAAAAGGTATAAAAGGGCTCCATGTCATTTTCTTGTAAAAAAATTCAAAACCCTCACTCACTCTCTCTCTCTCTCTCTCTCTCTCTCTCTCTCTCTCTCTCTCTCTCACAGCTGCGAGCTCTCCCTCTTTCTCTCCTCATTTTCTCACTCGAAACACACCTCATCAGCGATCATACTCCGTATTTAAGGCCTAGCGGTGATCCTCGTCAATTTGACCAGAGTAGAATCATGTTTTGAGGATCCTAGACACCACTCCAAAGTTGAAGTAAGGGCGTTCAATGTTGGTATTTGATTTATTAAATAAAGAATATGAGTTTAGAGATATTTAAATGAGTAAAATTGTGGGGTTAAAGTCAACTAAACTGGGAAAAATGTAAATTTCATGGTTTTGGTGTGAACGCCAGGGTCCTTGCGGGCGTTTCCTCAGAGAATGAGGTAACAGTAATAAATAGTTGGTTGTTTGATGTTTTATTGATTAAATAGAGTATGTGGGTTCAGTAAAATGTGAATGTAATAGTATTCTAGACAATACATAATTTCAGGGTTTTTGAGTTTTGAATGTCGTGGGCGTGAGTATAGAATTTTACCAGGCAGGCCTCTCGATAATCAGGTAAAGGGAATAAGTGAAGCCAAATAAATTCAAAAATTTTATCAATTAAAGTACAACACGTGTTTATGAGATTTTAGCATATGATTTACTGAATACTATAGAATATAAATTTAGAGTATGAAATTTGGATTTTACATATGTTGTATATTTGTGAAAATTCAAAAATTTGGGTTACAGGAAAGTTTTACAAATGATATATATTATTTTTATATAGCAAGAAAATACAGTTTTTCCCGTACAAATTATAGTATAAGAATTTCATTTAAAATTGTGTGACATGAGAAATATCAGATATAGTACAAAGATTTAATACAGAGTTCTATACAATTGTTATTGAACCATGATATTATAGCTTTTACAGAACCATGATTATATACAGCTTTTACAAAACTATGATTTATAGTTATTACAGAATCATGATATAGAGTTATTATAGAGCAATGATTTACAGTTATTATACATAATTATGGTTATTTTAGTTTATACAAAATCATGGCAAAACAGTAATATACATATATAGTATTATATAGTTCAAATCCCTGATGGACCATAACATATTACAGAGCACGGTACCGTAGCTATACAGTATAGATAGTACAGCCACACATCTCAGATAAAGTGTGAAATGTTTAGTCAATTGTGCCTAAAGGAGAGACGAAGGCTCCCTAGTAGTCAGGTCCGAGTTGAGCAGGCCAATTGTACTATAGAGGTTTATAGTTTGAGTTAACCTGGTAGGCCAACTAAAGTTAAGTCCAGCCCACGGGCCGCACAACCCGAGCATGTAGGTTTAGTTCATGCATACAGTAATCCATCCAGAGAAGCTTTCACAGTTATATAGATAAATATATATAATTTGACAAAACATAGGAAATATTTATTACAGTTAAAAGTATGTTCAAATAGAAAGCTTATTTTAAAAGGCATATGTGTGAGTTATGATATGTTTTATGTTTTATGTTATCATATTTACAGTTGAACTAATAATTATGTTATTCAAGTAAAACTCATTTGCCACACACTGGTTGTAATTTATTTCATCTTACTGAGAGGTGTCTCACCCTAGAATTCCAAACATTTCAAGTGATCTAGATAGACATGCGAAGCGAGCTTCGAGATAGAAGGGGCTTTAGTACTATCCTAGCCAGGGTAAGTTTTTGAGTTGGGAGTTGTATTTTTGGGTATGCCCCTAGGACATTGGGTTTCTTTTAGGAGATGCATATATATATTTTGGAAAATACTAAAACTCTGGTATTGTAAATAAGGTCAAAGTGTTTTATATTTTCCGTTGCATAGATGGTATGAATTATAACGGGTATCCTCGGTACCACCCTCGATCCAAGAAGTTATAATGAATAATATTATGGGTATTAGAGCAATAGTATATTAGTATTTTTTTTTTTTAAATGGTAATAGTTTTGAGGTCGTTACATCCTCTATGTTATTTCACATTCTAAATTTCTTCATGGCATCAGAGTGTGAAATTTCTTTGGGATAAAATTTCTTTTCTCTTCTCAATTCCTTTCTGCTCTGGCTAAGAAAAATTAGAGTTTTTTTTTTCTTTCGATTGACCATAAATGTGACTGCGACACACTAATTGACATTCATTTTCCCCTTCACCTCAGAAAAATCGGAGTTTTTTTTTTTTCTTTCAATTGACCATCAACGTGATCGTCACACCCTGATTGGCATTCATTTTTCCCTTCATATATCGGGGCTTCTTTATTTCTATAAGTCAAAGTAGAGGTTCCGCCCTAAACACCTCTACCAAGAAAATTTTCTTTCTCTTGGTCTTTTTGTCGAACAAACAAAATACACCATCTGAGATTCACTGTTCAGGGCTATTAAAGAAAGAGATCACGCGACCAGCCCGTAAAATAAAATAAAATAAAATAAAAATCCTTTGATTCCTCCTTCCCAATGGCTTCTAATGTTTAAAGCACACAAAGTTCTTCACATTTTGATGATTCGAGTCATGCCTTGTATCTCACCAGTTCTGAAAATTCGGGTGTTACTTTGGTCTCTCATCCATTGACCAAAACCAATTACACCACATGGAGTCAATCCATGCTCATTAGACTTAACACCAAAAACAAGGTTGGCTTCTTTGATGACACCATTCCCAAGCCTTCAAAATCCTCAATTGCAGAATACTGCCAGTGGTTATGTTGCAACAATATGCTAAAAGCATGGTTGATTAATTTTCTTTCAAAGGATATTTCTTCTAGTGTTATTTTTTGTGATCTTGCTCAAGATATTTGGGTTGATTTGAAGGACCATTTCTCACAAGTCAATGGCCCTCGAATGTATCACCTTGAATAAGAAATTCACAACCTTGTCCAAGGCAATATATCGATAGCCACCTACTTTACTAAGCTAAAGTTCTTATGGGATGAACTTGCATCACTTCAATATCATTTGTTCGAAAAAGATAGAGTTCAATACCAACAGTACCAGCAAACCATGAAGCTCCTCATGGTCCTTAATGAATCCTATGGTGCCATCCATGCTCAGATCTTGTTGATAGATCCCCTTCCCACAATCAATCGCATCCACTACAAAAATAACTAATTTTTAGTGATGAATTTATAAGTGACGAATTTAATTTTGTCACTAAAAGAGGGTATTAGTGACGGTTTTTAAGAACCATCACTAATAGTGTAAGCATTAGTGACGATTTTAGCTCCCGTCACTAATACGACACTATTAGTAACGATTTTGAAACCGTCACTACTAATTTCGTCACTAAAAATTGGTTTCCCTGCTCAAACTATCGCGGGAAATCATTTTTCGTCCATAATTATCCCAGGAAAATATTAGTGATGATTATTGGGATATTAGTGACAATTATTGGGATATTAGTGACGAATAAAATCCGTTACTAAAAGTCCTTATTAGTGACAGTTAAATAACCGTCACTACTATTATTGTATTAATATATAAAAATAATATAGTTAAGTGACGAATTCACAAAATCGTCACTAATAACAGGTATTAGTGATGGTTTAAAGTCATGACTAATAGTTTTTTTATTAAAAAAATTAAAAAATAATTTAGTAAACAATAGTAGTGACGGATTAAGGAATTCATCACTAATAATACAGTATTAGTGACAGTTTAAATTCATCACTAATACCCATTACATTTAGGTTTCCCCCACTAATTCCCTCATTTCCCTCCTTTCATCCCTATCTATTTCCCTCCTACCCAATCTCGATCCCCCTGCTTTCCCTCCTTCCTTTCCATCTATTTCCTTCCTCCCCTCCCCATCCTCCTCTCTACATCGCAGCCCCAACCCCTCGCCCATGGCCATTTGCAGACCATCACAGTTGAAGAACACTACTAGCTTACGAAACCCACATCGATCATCCTTTTGCCTCTTTCTTTACGAACTGTACCATTCTGGCACCTAAACCTCTTCTTCTAAAGGTAGAATTTTGGAAACTGTTGGCCTTACAAGGCTTAAAACCTTGTTATCTTGTTTTGATGCTAACAAATAAGTGAAATTTAATGTATTTGTGTGAGTAATGATATTTCAGGGCTCATATATGAGAAAGCAAGGTTGAAGTGCTCACAAGGATCAAATAAAGCTTAAAATGAGTCAAAACATGGATTTAAAGAAGATATGTGAAACCTTGAAGAATATGAGGACATGAATGAGTTGTTGAAAGTCAAGGCATATTAAAGTCAAAAGAACCAAAGAAAGGAAAAGTGAGAAAGCTCAAAGAATATGGAAGCTTGAAGAAAAGATGGACTCAAATCAAAAGACAAAACATGAAGACTCAAGAACCTAGAATGAAAAAAGTTTTAGACGTTTTCATGTAAGTACTTTAATGTTTAAAATATTGTTTAAAATATTTTGAAACTCTTAGGTTAACTTAGACCTACATACTTTTTAAAATACCTGGAAAATATTTTTTTGAAGGTCAAAAATTATTTTTAAAAGGTTAGAGTCATTTTTGGAATGAAAAGCATCAAAAAGAGTTTTTCCATTTGTTGTTAGTTTTTATACAGCCGCATTGAGGTGAATTTTTATCTATCAAAAATTCATTATTTTAAAAAATGGTCAACATGAAAGTTGTAGTATTTTATCTTATTTTTCTTTTAACACCAATAACACCTAATTTGGAATTATACAAAAAAAGTTATGGTCAAAACATTGAAGTAGGGTCATTGCTGATAGAGAACAAGACAGAATAGGTAGAAAGTTACAACAGCAAGTTCATACGACTGAACTTGCGACTTCAGTCATCTGAACCTGCAACATCAGATGACTGAACCCTAATTTCATTCAACTGACCCTGTATCCAGTTCAATTTTTTAAGGGTTTAAGGAACTTCATTTGACTGACCACGACACTTCAGACGACTGAACACTGTTCAACGGGAAAATTTTTAAAGTTCTAATATTTTAAAATATAGCCGTTTGAGCTCTAAACTTTCTAAAATTTTGGGAAACACTTAAAGGAAACTTTTGCAACATGGAAACAAGTTTGAAAGCCTATAAATACATGGTTTTTCAAATAAAAACTCATCCAAGAATTGAAAAATTTGCTTGTAAAGCTGAAAGTATTCTTGTTCTTCCAAAGCTCTCTTGTTCACTCGTTGAAAAATTATTTTGCTAAGAATTCTGAAGTGCTAATCCTTCTTTCTCTGAGTTCCTACTGTTAATCCTCTTCTAAGAAGGATATTGGTGAATTCTACACTTGAGCTTCATTGTATTTCATATTGATATTTTACATTCAAAGTATATAGTGCTGAAATTGTACTAACTTGCTCTTTGAGAGAGTATACTTGTACGAAGATTTTATTTTGTGTTTCTTGTAGTTCATTAACGTTTCAAGGTGTTTGGATCGTTGGCTAAGCAAAGGGATATTACTTAGAGAGGTGGGCTCTAGCCTATGTAAGGAGTGACCGAACGAGGGGATATCATTTGGAGAAGGCGGGCTCTAGCCTTAACCAAAGAGTGTTGTAATCGATATTGTTCCACCCATCAACGGAACTGAACTAGTGAATTCTTTGGTGGTTTGCCAAAGGCGAGGACGTAGGCTGGGTATAAGTCGAACCTCCTAAAAATCTCCATCTCATTCTCTCTTTCCCTTACTCTTTATTTTCAACATATTTAAATTGCGTGGATGATTTAAATTTGAAAATCATATAAACTACATATATTTGGAGATCAAACAAACTTAAGGTTTAATTTTGATTTGGGTTGCGGAAACCGAAAGGGAGTACGTTGGTTACACCATATCTTGCGGAAACCTTACGGGAGTACGTTACTTGGTTAACATCCCAAAGATAAATTCACCAAGAGTTTATTTGAGTTCTAAATATTTGGAAAGAGTGATTTGATTCATCTATACAGGGCTTTACATCAGCAAGCATAAATTCTCATTCACTACAAGGTTTGGTTCAAATTTGGCAAATATAAACAAACAACCATATTGAGTTGTTATATTACCAAAGTGCTGAATACTTTATATCTTGGTTTGGTTGTTTGTTGTTTAACTTGTACTTAGGAAATAAATTGATTGTTTGGCTTGAAGATATTGTTTAATTGATTGGTTGTTTAATTGTGTTATTGATTGGATAAAGTAACTAAGTTCTCGATTGATTAAAGAATTAAATAAACAAGTCAAGAATTGGTTAAAAAAAATAAAGGAAATTTAAGGTATCTCAAAAGGAATTTAAAAGAAAATTTTTAAAAGCCAATTCACCCCCCCCCTCTTGGGAAGCTATTCCTAATTTCAGAAACTTTTTTTGTTTTTTGTTTTGTATTTTTGGAAGAAGCTTGTACAGTTAGTGCAACCAAACGAATGAAAAAAAACCTGCTAAATTTAGAGGCAACCCATTTCTGATGAGGACATATTGTATTCGCAGATGTTAAATTTAGACTTCTCCAAATTGACACGGATTATTTCCACCTTTTGGGCAAATCCCAAAAGATGATTTTGTTCTTTTCTCATCCTGGAGTTTTCATGTACATGCTCACAGCCAAAAATAATTTAATTATTTTTATCTTGTCTTGATTCATGTAGTAATTTGCCTAGAAAAAATTTCATATGTTATGTTTATTTATATCATAAATAGAAACTATTTTTCATGGATATCTTTAGAAAAGATATATTTTTTTTTTTGGATATCTTTAGAAAAGATATATTTTTTTTTATTTATTAGTGAGCTTTAGAATTTTATTTAGTTAATCAAAGGAATTTAGTTAAAGAAACTGTTTCTTTTCATGTGCAAATTTTCTCTTGGAATATACGGAAGGGTGTATGCATGTGTTATTATTTTGTGTTGAACTTAGTTGTATTTCTTCCATGAGTTCTAATAATGATACTTTATCCTATTGAAAAATCTTATTTAGATGGTCATATTATCACATTTACAAAATAAGAAATTAGTGGATAAAATGCACTTACTAATGTTGACTTTATTTTGAATAGAATTGTTACTTTTATATATGCCTTGAATAACAAATTTGATGGTTATTACTTTCTTTGTCTGGTTTGGTCTACACCTTATATGCATTAAAATAAAAATAAGAAAAATGAAATTTAACTAATAGTTTTATTTTATCTTTTGCAAATTAGAGCCACTTGATCCGTGGGTATAAGTGAGGTCTAAAAAAATCAAAAAATGTTCTTGCTGCTTATGTAGCTCTATATATAAAGCACATATGATTATAAAGTTAGAAGGCTTGGGGCAAGGTTTCCTTATCTAGGATGCAGTGTCCAAGCCTAAACTCAATGAAGCTTAGGTTTCCATTGTGTTTGGATGAAAGTGCTTTGGGTGTTGGTGTACCTAGATGAACTTGCAATGGTGGCATTGCTTGCATGCAAATGACCTATGGTCTTATTGGTGTTTGTCTTATATTATATGATACTATTATGTGTTAGTTCCCTTTTCATCTCTCTTTTACTATGCAATTAGCCTAGCAAAAAAAAAAAAAAAAGGTGTATGCTAGAATACATGCTTGCGTTGAATGCCAACTGCATGGTTGATGCAGTATATTATGAATTGTATGCTGGTAGTGGATTTAGGTTCTTGCATGCTCAAAGTGATTGGTATCTTCATGATGTAGATTATTGTGATTTGTTTGCTTGAATCTATTAGGGTTTAGTGCATGAATTTTTTTGGAAATGTCCAATCTACAAACGACATGCTGCTGAAATTTCGTTAATTTTTTTCCAAAATAAAACTATGTGCAGAGAAGCATATGCATAATTAGTTAAAACTTAAAGTCATTCTAAAGCAAGCATTGAAAATCTAAAACGCTTGACAAAGAACAACAATGTATATAATACAGTGAAAGACCAAGAACTAAATGTCATATGAAGTAAAATGCCAAATTAATTAGTATTTCAACCATTATTGAATTTTCCAATGTGGATAGTTTAGTCATTCGGTGCATTATGGATAGTCATCCATCACCCACTCACCAGTCGCCACTCAAAAAAATTTTCCTAGCCTCTTATTCCACAAACTGCTTCTTTCAAGCCTCAACCCTCGCCTTGGCTCTCGCCTGCACTCCAAATCGTTCATCTTATTCTTTAGATAAGAAACAACCTCCTTCTCACCTTCACAAGAACTCCTCGAAGGCCCCAATGACCTCTCGCATCCCTACTTCCTCCTCTTTTCCTGATCACTCGTTACTATGTTATCCTCTCATAAAGTAATAATCGACTCTTTAGTGTTTTTGTACTTTTTTTTCAAGTATTCGAATTGATCTTCAAGCAAGCATTTCTGAGCACCAGCTCTCCATTATGTTCTCCATTTGTAAGTGATCTTCAAGTGAAGGTCGCACTTATGTAGGAGCATTGATCAAGTGCTCACACTCAGTAAATGCAAGCTTGAAGATCAATTGGAAGACTTAAAGAAAAAGTACAATGATTCTAAAGAGACAATCATTCGTCTACGATAGGATAACAGAGTAACGAGTGATTAGGAAAAGAGGAGGAATGAGGAATGCGATAGGTCATTGGGGTTTTTGAGGAGTTCTCGTGAAGGTGAGAAGGAGGTTGTTGCTTATCTGAAGAATAAAATGAACGATTTAGATTGCATGAAGGCGAGAGCCGAGGCGAGGGTTGAGGCTTGGAAGAAACGGTTTGTGGAATTAGAGGCTAGGGAAATTTTTTTGAGTGGCGACTGATGAGTAGGTGATGGATGACTATCCTTAATGCACCAAATGACTAAATCTTTTTTATGGATGTTATTATGTTATATGAATTGTATATGTAACTAATTGAATACATGCTTGTGTTGAACGCCAACTGCATAGCTAATGTAGTATATTGTTAATTACATGTTGATAGTGGATTTAGGTTCTTGCATGCTCAAACTGAATGGTATCTACATGATGCAGATTGTTGTGATTTGTTTGCTTGAATCTATCAGGTTTTAGTGCATGTATTTGGTCGAAAATGTCCAATTTATAGACGGCATGCTGCCAAAATTTTGTTAGAATTTTCCCAAAATAAAATCATGTACAATGATAATTATGATAAAATGAATGTTAAAATATTTTAGAAAGGACGAGTGAAAGTTAAACGAATATTAAACTTCATCCTTACATAATAAGTACTTTCATTTCATTTATTCATTAAAGCTTAGACCCGTTCAAGAATGGTTACTATACATTCATGTCTAATCGTACATGTGAGACAAATCAATTGTTAAAATTCAATTAATTATTAGTCATACTATGTAGACTAATAATCAATTGAACATGTTAATTATTTGTTTCATTTACGATTAGTGATGTTTGTATTTCATCCATTCTTGAATTGTCCAATGTGGACAGTTTAGGAAGTTGTACTTACATTGTTGTCATCATTCACGCTTTGTCAATTGTCATTATATATTATAAGTGCGTCTCGACTTGTGTTCTCTGGGTGTATAGTGGGGTGTCATGACAATGTGTTAGTGATGGAAAACTAGCAACGCAATCACTTCCCCTATCTCGTGTACTTGGAGAGCCATGGGGAGATACTGTTGAAATTTATAATGACTACAACGAAGGAATTTGAGCGATTGATAGTAATGTAAATGCAACATTCTTGAATGGGATAGGATCCGTACCCTTTAGAAGGAAGGTGGTTGATTTTAATTATGATTCACGATGCATGCATCATAAACATTCTGAGAATGTAATCAACATCATTTACTTGAACATGTTATAGGGTAATTAATGGATAAGAGTTGGATAAAGGCTCTAGGTAGGTTTTTGGCAGAATACGTGAAAGGGGTACATGATTTCATAAAGTTCGCGCGTCCTCATGCAAACAAAGCCAGTAGAACAATGCGTCCTTGCAAGAAATGCAAAAACTTAACATTCAAACACATTGATTTGGTTCTTTCACATTCATTAGACTTTGGAATGAAAAAAAGGTACACAACATGGGTGTTCCATGGTGAAGATTACGCAATTCAAAGTGATGATGATGATGATGAAGATGAGGGGGCAAATATAGTAGGTGGTGATGCACATTCGAAAGGATTAATCGAAATGTTAGGTGACTTACAAAAGGGCATTGCAGTGGACATGGACGATGTTAGTGTGTCACATACTAGTGATAAATCTACTTTAGAAGAAACCATACCTTGCGATCCTAGTACATTAAATCAAATCGATAAAAAATTTGCTAATCTCGTGAGTGATGCATAGGTGCCCCTATATCCAAACTGTACAAAGTTCTCAAAATTAGAGTTCCTGATAAAGTTGCTTTATGAAAGGATAATCCATGGATTATCTTAGAGCGCATTCAATTTGCATTTTTGCCTCATTAAGGCGACACTATCTGATGGTGAAATGATTCCAAAATCCTTTTATGAGGCGAAGACATACATGCATGAATTGGGCCTCAGTTACACTCCAATACATGCATGTAGGTATGATTGTGCACTATTGTATGGTGAACATGAAAATGTGGATGAGTGATCAGAATGCGGTGAACCGAGGTATAAAACGAATTAGAAGAAGGGTAAAAATATCTCCCAAAAAAGTTTTGCAATATTGCCCATTAATCCCGCGACTGCAATGATTGTATATGTGCAAAAAGACTATTGTAGACATGAGATGGCATCAAGAGAAATGTCTTCAAAATGGAAACACCCTTAGCCATCCAGTAGACTTCAATACTTGGGTCGAGTTTGATAAAATGCATCTGTGGTTTGCTAGTGATCCTCGCAACATTAGACTTGGCCTTACCTCAGATGGGTTCAATCCTTTCAGTAACATCAATAACCCGTATAGCATGTGGCCAGTTATAATGATGCCATACAATATGCCGCCATGGCGATCTATGAAAGAACCCTTCATTTATATGTCTCTACTTATACCTTGAATGAGGGCACCTAATAATAATATTGATATTTACCTGCATCCGTTAATTGACGAGTTGAAAGAATTATGGGAAAAAGAAGTGGAGACATTCGATGTGGAGATAGGGACACCATTTCGAATGCATCCTACACTGTTGTGGACAATCAATGATTTCCTCACTTACGGCAACCTATCGGGTTGGAGCACAAAAGGTTACTTAGCATGCCCAGTGTGTAATAAGGATGCTGGGTCCTTATCCTTGAAGCATGGACGCAAGTTATGCTTTATGTGTCATCATTGTTTTCTACGACCAAGACATCCTTGGAGAACTCGCGCTGTTAGAAGTTTTAGTGGAAAACCTGAACGAAGGTTGCAGCCAAACTAACTAAGTGGGGAAGAGATATTAAATCAGCTCAAGTTGATAACAAATGTGAAATTTGGGAAAGCACTGAGCAGTAGAAAAAAAAAACGTGCCGAGTGGGAGTTGAATTGGACAAAGAGAAGCATTTTCTTTGAGTTGCCATACTGGAATGATCTTCCACTACGCCACAACTTGGATGTGATGCACATCAATAAGAACATTTGTGAGAATGTCATTTGTGCATTGCTAGATATAAATGGGAAGACAAAGGACACAAAAAATGCTCGTTGGGATATAGAAGATATGGGAATACGACCTGAGTTGCATTTGATTGGTGATGGGGACAAACTTCTCATGCCATCAGCATGCTACACATTTTCGAAGGATGAGAAAAATAAATTCTTTGAATGGTTGAAATCAGTGAAGTTCCCTGACGGATATGCATCGAACATAGTTCAATGCATAGGCACAAAGGAAGGGAAGATGCTAAGAATGAAAAGTCATGATTGTCACATCCTTCTGCAATGGGTTCTACCCGTTTTCCTTCGTGGACACTTGACTGAAGATGTTTGCTCAGTGCTTATTGAGTTGGGAATCTTCTTCCGACAATTGTGCTCCAAAAAATTGATCGTAAACGTATTTGCACTGTTAGAGGAGGATATCGTGATCATACTATGCAAACTAGAGAAAATATTTTTACCAGCATTCTTCGATGTGATGGTCCACCTAGCTGTCCATTTACCAAGGGAGGCCATAATTGGAGGACCAGTGCAATATCATTGGATGTATCCTATTGAGAGGTAAATTATAAAGTCATTCTACAATGTTCACATGCGTTCCTCGCTTTATTTGTATGTAGAATTAACTAATGTTATGTAAAATGCACAGGTTCTTGTCCACTTTGAAGGGGTATATGGGCAATAAGGCACGGTGCATAATAAGGTACGGTTAGAAGGTTCAATTATTGAGACATACATTGACAGTGAATGTCTTGCATTTTGCTTAATGTATCTACATGATATTGAAACAAGGTTCATTCATGAGGAGCGAAATGCAGACGTTCATGCTATTAATGTAGAAGATGAACTGAGGAACTCTATATTTTGAGGAATTGTTCAGTCATTCGGTGCACAGGTTTATGATTTCATTGATATAGACGACCTACGAAAGACACATTTTTACGTCCTCAATAATTGTGATGAAATTGTTCCATATAACGAGTACGTGGTTTCAAACTCCTTACTTTGCATTGTATTTACATATGCATATATATATATATATATATATATATATATGTATATATGCATACATACATACATAGTTGACAATAACATGTAATATTTTTGCATATAGTGAACTTAAAGCTGAACTTCTAGCCCAAAATGAAAGGAATGTTGATGAAAGACATAAGAAGGAATTTGTCAATTGGTTTGGGAGCCATGTAAGTAACAAATTTTATGTGATTTATAAGCAATGTACATTTTGAATATTGACGATTTACTCATCTAAACTCATTTTTAATTAATAGATGAAAATCATGTATTATAATAAAGAACCAACGACAAGTAAAGATTTGTACGCGTTGGCATGTGGCCCCAATCAATGAGTTAACCGCTATAGCGGTTGCATTGTCAACGACTTACGATTTCATACGAAGTCCCTCAAACTGCATAAAAGAACCCAAAAATTGCGGTGCTAGGCACAGAAGGAGATAAAAAAATTGACAACTTTGGTGTCTTGGATGACATTCTAGAGCTTCACTATGGAGCTAACAAATTTGTCCACATGTTCAAGTGTACTTGGTGGGACATTAGCAATAAAAAGAGTGGGATAAACATGGATGCCTACTTTACCATTGTCAATTTTAGCAGAACATGGTATCAAAAAGACCCTTTTGTGCTAGCAATGTAAGCAGAACAAGTGTTCTACCTTAAGGACACAAAACTGAAGGGTGAAATTCCTCCTCGAAGTTCGTATGATATTGAAGAAGTCGCATATGGGGAGAAAAGTGTCAACAATAATGCTTTCCAAGAAGATCAATCATCTGTTAGTGCAGCAACGCAATCTACTTTCAATGTTGCCGAGGAAGGAGCCGATCCTATATCATTGAATAGGGTTTGTGCCAAGGCAGAACACGTAGGGACTACTGACAATAGAATTGAACCTTCTATACACATTGACTTCATCAACGATGATGAAACTAATAGGGAAGATAAAACTATGGTGAAGAGAAAGACACTCTAGAAAGTGAGGATGATACCGATACTGAGGACGTATAGGGGGTAAGCATGTTTGTTATCATCATGTATCTGACATGTGTAAATAACTGAAAATATATTTATTATGCATACATCTAATATTCAATCTTCTTATAGTTACTAGAGTAATGTTTGGCAGACATGGCACCAAGAGGTCATCGTGGCCGAGTTCAGTCTAGGGTGTCGACTACATCATCACCCTAGGATGATCCAACATCCTCGAGACCGGTGGAGGATGTCAGTCCTTATGTGGCACCATCGCCGTCTCAGCCCTTGGGACCCCGACTAGACATTAATCTATCAGCTGGGGATCAAACCTAGGGTGTGTTGCCTACCATCATGAGCAGTGTTGGTAAGGTTACGAGTAATTGATTTAGAATATAACTATTGATGGTCGTACACGTGTATGATAAAAATATTATTCTTTAACTCTTCTTTCAGCATTGACCTCGATGACACAGATGATGAGGATAGGCTATGGTATAGCAAAGAACCGCAGCAAACTAGATATGACGCATTGCGGTGGGTCAAAGTTATTCATCAATCATCAAATGGTAATTACAATAAAACTATCTGACCATCACCTGATGAGTGTTATTTATGTTTAAACCACCGAATTAATATTAATGATATTTTATATGATAATGCAATGTGATCCCGAGGCTAGCGCGGAGGAACCGATGCCGCATCTTTATTAGAGAACACACCAAAAGCAATTGGGAGAGTGGTTGCAGGGTGCACAAAGCAAAAATGTAAGTCAAATATATTATTTAGTTCATTATTTTATTAAAAACATCAAAGTTGTATTCTTATTTATTCATTTTTATCATTTTTATTGCTAAAAATAGGCAGAGATTCTTAAGCTGAGTGATGCACCTGCTCTAGAAGGGAGTCAGCCAATGAAGGATTACGAGATCTCCGCTCATGTTCTTGGGGAACAAGGGGGGCTGGGTGAAAAGTCTTGGGAGTGGATACATCGCCCCAACAAACATCATCTTCAACGACCATAGCGGCGTCTCATGCTAAGCTTGATCGAGTGCTTAGGGAAGTTGAGTCTTAAAAGGAGGAGATGGTTCTCTAGATGCAAATGATGGAAATGGAGAACCATCAGGTATCCAACTTTGAGTCCCTCTCGTCCAGATGATGCAAGTGGCTCCTCCTCGCAATAATAAGGTGTTTCTTCTTGTAAATTGTCATGTTAGGATCTTAGTTCAACTGATCTCACAATATTCTTTGTGCTTTGTTTTAGAAACTAGTGGAGAATGTTTGGTTGTTGTAAATTTCTCAACTCGATGTGATATCCATGGTCTTCTAAGAGATCTAATCAAATGTGGATAAATGAAAGGAATTGTAAGCTTTATGATTATGTTTTCTGCAATATAAGAGTCAAGATTAATGGAGGTTCTTTGTCATGTGTTTTATAGCTCATTGAACCTCCATGCGATGTGTTTTAAGAGAACCCTTAATTGAACACCCACCCTCTATACCCATGGTTTCTAAGGTTCCCGCCTTAATTGTTGGGATGGATGCACTACAAGAAAACTGGTTTCTAGTGACAGATGTATTAGTGACAGATGAAATTTCATCATTAAAAGTGTAGTATTAGTGACGGTTTTTTAGAAATGTCACTAATAGTTCGATTATTAGTGATGAAATTTCATCTGTCATTAATATTGCACTTTTAGTGATAAAATTTCATCCGTCACTAATACTCCGGTTTCCCTGCTCAAACTAGCGTGGGAAACCACTTTTCGTGCGAAAACTATCCAGAGAAACAATTAGCGATGATTATCTGGATATTAGTGACGATTTCTAATATACCTTCAATTGATGCGGTAACATGTTGCTCTATGAATTTATAATTGCATATGTATAGTTTATATTTTAGATAAATTGATTTGTCTACTGAAATGCATGCATGTACTGAATGCCTCCTGCATGGCTGATGCAGTGATGTGAATTGTATGCTAGTAGAGATTATAGGTTCTCGCATGCTCAAACTGAATTATTATATATTGCTTGCTTGAATCTCTCAGGTTTAGTGCATGAATTATTGGGAAATGTTCTATTTACAAACGACATGCTACCGAAATTTTAGTAGACTTCCCAAGTTAATTAAAATTGTAAAATATGCACTAAGATGATAATAAGTTAATGCATGCAAAAATATTTTTGAAAGGATGAGTGAATCATAAAAGAATAATTAACTCTCATCTTTAATTGAAAACGCTTTCAAAATAATTAAATAGGTTAGTACATGTAAAATCTAAAATGTCTTATAATTTGAAAAACATGTACACATTTTTTGGTCTTACACTGATCTAGTTCATGGACACTATTTGGTCCTAATTCCTAGGATGTGAACTTCATGTGGAACCCAATTGATGAATAATCATGTCATAAATATCAATTGATGATATTTGCATGACTCAAGGGGAGCTTATCATGTTGCATACACTCATTGTATTTTCAAGTACCTTGAACATCATATCCTGCATCTACTAAATCAATCTTTGAAATGGATTATTCTGGGTACACATGAACATCATGCATGACTTAATAAAATGAATGTTAAAATATTTTTGAAAGGATGAGTGAATGACCAAATCTTTTTTATGGATGATATTATGTTATATGAATTGTAGATTGAACTACTAGCATATATGCTTGTGTTGAACGCCAACTTTTTATTTCCAACTTATCTCCTCTTTCATTAGCAAAGTCTCAAAATCATTCTTAAAATAAAATTTCCTACTAACTAAATCCTTTGAGATATTTACCCAAGTCTTTTGCATGATCAATATCCTAAAGTCTCCCTTTGGATATTATACTTTCAAATGTACACATCACCAAAGGAATCCCTATTCCATCTTTTCAATGCCAACTTTAAAGATGCCAACCTATTCATAAGCCTAAAGCTCTCCTACCCCTTATACAAACAATTATTCCAAGATCCGTATATAAAGGAAAAAAAAAAAAAAAGAAAGACAAGAAACATAAATATCCTAAGGAAGTCATGTAAACCATGAACATCACATTCTATTTTTTTTCATAAAATTATATTCTGAGATAGATTGTTTGTGGGAATCATGAACACATTACATTATTTAATGCTTATTATATGAAGCTCTCGTGCACTCATAAAATTCATTACTGGTTGGATTATTGTGAATTGTTTATTGTAAACACCCAGGTTTGGAACATATCTCTATGAAAAATGTTCTATTTACAAATTAATTGCGGCCAAAATTTTTCTAAACTAATAAAACTTATTTATTTTAAATTGTATCATTTTTTTTAACAATGTCCGGATGTCCGATTATTTTGCTATCAAATCATTGATACTTATAGTACATATGCATATATGTTCAAAAATTGTATACTAATTTTTTTTTTTATAATTCTTAATTTGTAGGGTTTGCGGCTGTCACAACATTAGCACGATGTCGTGCACTATAGTCGGATGCAACTTTTGATTTTATTATTTTTTTTTTCATTTTTTCGTTATCTGAATAGATGGAATTTTTGTATTTTAATTTGAATTTGTAGAAAGTCGTATTTGAATTCAAATTTTGAATTTTTTTTTGTTATCTAAATAGATGAAATTTCTGTATTTTAATTCAATTTCTATAATGTATTTGTATTTGAATTTCAATTTTGAATTAGAATTTTCAATAATTTTTTTTGTGTATGCGAAAATGTAATTACAGATTTTTACAAGAATTAATGATTAAATAATAATAATAATAATAATAATAATAATAATAATAATAATAATTTTAAATTATTAGTGATGGTTTTAAAAATGTCACTAATAAAATGTCGATTTTTAAGTATTAGTGACGAATTTTAAAACCATCACTAAAGCCTAAGTATTAGTGACAGTTTTCAAATTTGTCACTACTACTCTAGCATTAGTGACAGTTTTGAAATTTGTCACTAATACTCTATTATTAGTGACGATTTTGAGCGGAGCCAATGTAGAATTTATAGTGATAGTGTTAGGGTTTTAGTGATGGTTATAATCTATCACTAATACTCTATTATTAATGACGCTTTTAAAATTTGTCACTAATAATTATTAGTAACCACAATTATGGCGACTATTTTGAAGCTGTCACTAATACTTGTGAAATTCACTAATAGTATTAGTGATGGTTTTATGATTATTAGTGACGGTTTTGATCTTTCACTAAAAACTAGTTTTTTTGGTAGTGATATGGCTTGGTCCTTCAAGAGGAGTGTCAACGGAACATTTAACTTCCTCCACCCATTGATGACGTTGCATTAGCTACTGATTCACTCCAAAAGATGGTAGACCTTTTTGTAAGACCAAATTGAAATGCACTCACTATCACAAAGAAGGCCCCACTATTGATCCTTATTGCTTCATTCATGGGTTCCCATCTAGCTTTTGCAAGATTGGATCGGGTCCCAAACCAAGTTGTGACCAAGTCTCTTTCACTAACAACCAACCATCCACCAGCAGTTTCCCTTTCACCAACAATCAATGCCAACAACTTCTAGCCATGCTCAACCATGGCACCCAGACACCTTCTATGGCATACTATGTAGGTAATGTTAAGTCATCCTTATCAGGTATATCATCTCGTCTTTCTCTTGAAAACTCTTTAGATTCTAGACTATGGAGCCACCAACCATATGGTGTTTTCCCTCGCTAATTTAACGTACTCTATCCCTATGGATGGTCGTACTGTACGACTACCAAATGGATCTCATGTTGTGGTAACCTATATTAGATCTGTTGCTTTTTCTCGCTCTCTCATTTTAAAAAATGTCCTATGTGTCCATTTATTCCACTTCAATCTTATATTCATTTGTGTGTTATGTCGAACTCTCAATTGTCTAATCATTTTTTCTACTCATATATGTCTAATTCAAGTCCTACACTCGATGAAAATGATTGGACTGGGAACTGAGCAAGATGGCTTGTATTACTTTACAAAAACAAATCCAGCTCGTTGTCAAGTGGCTACATCAAATTCCCAACTTTGGCATCGCTGACTTGGCCATTTATCCATTAAAATTATGTCTTTACTTTTCAATAATGTTTATAGCATTTGTTCAAATTTAGAACCATGTTTTATTTGCCCATTAGCTAAACAAACTCGCATTGAATTTTCTTCAAGTTCAATTTTTTCTCCTGCATCTTTTCATTTAATACATGTGGATATTTGGGGTGGTTACCGTGTTCCATCTCTCATTGGGGCTCAATTTTTTTTTGACCATTGTAGATGACTACACTAGATGTACTTGGGTATATTTAATGCATCCTAAATCAGATACCTATTCTTTACTCCAGTCTTTCATTCGGTTCATTAAAATCAATTTTCAACCACTATAAAGATTATACATAGTGAAAATGGGCTATAATTTGATACTTCCTCCTTTTATTTAGAAAAGGGAATCATTCATTAAACTAGTTTCGTCTATACTTCCTAACAAAATGGAGTAATGGAACG
The DNA here is from genome assembly GCF_029873635.1 of Malania oleifera. Classification (NCBI taxonomy): domain Eukaryota; kingdom Viridiplantae; phylum Streptophyta; class Magnoliopsida; order Santalales; family Ximeniaceae; genus Malania; species Malania oleifera. The sequence goes on from NC_080423.1 coordinate 22,865,779, forward strand.
TGAACATCGCCACCCTTTGAATGTTTCTTGGGCCCTCCTATTTCAAGCCAACATGCCTAAACATTTTTGGGGTAATGCTCTCCTTACAGCAGCTTACTTGATAAATAGAACACCTACTCCCACTTTGGATGGAAAATCTCCTTATGAAAAGCTACATGTATAATACCCACCTAAAGACAATCACCTACAGGTCTTTGGATGTCTTTGTTGTGCCTCCACTTACTTACAAAATCCTTCAAAATTTAATGCTCAGACAATCTGTTATGTCTTCTGTGGGTATCCATATGGACAAAAAGGTTATCAACTTTCTGATCTTACAACTCATAACACCTTTGTGTCTCACGATGTGGTATTCTACGAGGATCAATTTCCATTTAACCAAACTATTTCTGAGTCACCCTCTTATGTTTTACCTCATCCCATTGACTCCCCATATCTTCTCTCTGAATCTTCCTTATCCTATACTTGACTCTTCCCACTCTCCCACTCCCACCATCCCAATTTGGCGATCCACACACCCCATACAGCCCCCTACCTACTTGTGAGATTTCCATGTCGAACAAGCACTCCCGTCTCGGCTTGCTCCATCCTCTTGGTGTTGGTCCACTCCTCAGGTATTCTTTATCCCCTCTCACATTTCTTTCCTATGATTCTCTTTCCCCTACATACCGTGCCTTCACCACTACAATATCCCTAGCACAAGAGCCCAAGTCCTTCATACAGGCCATACAGGATCCTCAGTGGTGTGATGCTATGTGTGCTGAGATTGATGCTTTGGAAGCCAACCATACTTGGACTTTGATTTCTTTTCTACCCAATAAGAAACCCATTGGTTGCAAATGGGTGTACAAAATCATACACAACCCAGATGGTTCTATGGAACGTTACAAAGCTCGTCTTGTTGCTAAAGGCTACAATTAGAAAGAAGGTATCGACTACTCTGAAACCTTTGCTCCTATTGCAAAAATGGTTATTGTTCGTGTTAGCTTTACTATAATCCCAAGAGGGGGGGGGTGAATTGGTATTTTAAAAAAAAATTTCCCCAGGTCAATCCACTAACAACAATATTACACAAGCCTAAGGTCAATCTAGTGCATATAAAATAAATCAATATAAATAATCAGCAGAAATTAAATTGCACAATTGATTTAACTAAGCATGCAAATGGAGATGACACCAAAAATGTTATCGAGGTTCAGCAAACTTGTAATAACCCCAAAAAGAGATATATAAGATTAGTGGAGTGATTCCAAAAAAAAATAATAATTAATTAATTAATTAATGTAATAACTACAAAAAGAGATATAGAAGATTGGTGGAGTGATTCCAAAAAATAATAATAAAAATTAATTAATTAATTAATCGAATTTTAAAAAAAGAAAGAAAGAAAGAAAAAAATAAAAAAATGAAAAAAATAATTGAAATTTATTTTTATTTTTATTAATAAAATATATTATTATTAATATTAATTAAATATATTATTATTATTATTATTATTATTATTATTATTATTATTATAACTCTCCTGAAGCTAGAAACTTCAAGAGGTTTGATTTTCTTGTTTTCTTCTTCTTCTTCTTTTCCTTTTCCTGTGCACAAACTCTTTCTCTCTCCTCTCATTCTCTCCCCCTCTCTCATTGATTTCGTGACGGATTTTCGCCCAATTGAAAATCGAAAGACACCGCTGGACTCCATTCTACACTGCCGTCATTTCTACCGGAGCACATCAGTGGTAGGAGCGGCGTAGACATATCTCCTAGGGTAAACCGATTTCCCCTTTTTCTTTAATTTCTTGCAAATTATAAGTCCAATCGACGAACAAACACCACCACGAGAATTTAGAGATAATTCTCTACAAGTCTAGAGGGATGAAATTCTCGTGGCGTCGTCATGGGCAAAACCCCAAATTTGGGGTATGAGGGTTATTAAGGGGCTTATTTTTAATTAATTGGGATTAATTTAGAAATTCTAAAATGTTGAGCATCTAGAGATGAAGTGGAATTTTCGGAATTTAGGATCCGGGTGAGCGTCGCGGGTGTAATTTTTGGACCCGCAGGCAAAATTTAGAGAATTAAGTAGGCGTGTCAAATATTGGTTTGAATGTTAATTTGGAATATATGGGGCCTAGGGAAGGCCAGATGGGTAGTATTTTGGGGAAATGAATTAATTAATCTGGAAAAAATGTAAATTTCAGGATTTGAATTTCGGGCGCCAAGGGCATAGGATTTGGGTCCTAACGAGACTCTCAGTAAGTCAGGTATGGGGAATAAATTATAACAGCATTTTTAGAATTACTGTTTAAATTGATATGTGAAAATGAGCATATGGTTTTTCCCCGAAAATGATTATGATATAAATATTAGATAAATTGTGTGGCATGTAAGTAATATTAAATTGTGAATATTAAATGAAAACTGTGTGATATGCGACTTATATTGAAAAATGTGAAATATAACGATCTGTATTTTCTGAGGAAATATTGAAACGAGAATGATTGATGTGATTAGTGAAAAATAATGAAATGGGATATTTATGCGTGAGTAGAGATTATTTGCATGAAAACTAAGTTTATACAAATTACTGATATGAGTATTTTGGGAAATGTGGAAATACATGAAATATGATATATATTATTATGAGATGATGAAATGCGCACAAAAAATGATGAGAATATTTATATGGAACTGAATTGTGATTTACTGAAACATGATTGATGAAATGCCAATACCGCATAATGATAGCGGGTAAGTGATATTCCATTCCTACTGATGCCGTTGGGGAGGTATGCTTAGTATAGAGACTGTGTGTGTGTGTGAAGTTCCTATTGATGTCATTGGGGAGGAATGTTCAGTATGGAGACTGTGTGTGTGTGTGTGTGCGAAGTTCATACTGATGTCGTTAAGGAGGTATGCTCAGTATGGAGACTGTGTGTGCGTGCGAAGTTCGTACTGATGCCATTGGGGATGTATGTTCAGTATGGGGATTGTGTGTGTGCATGTGAAGTTCCTATTGATGTCGTTAAGGAGGTATGTTTAGTATGGAGGTTGTGTGTGTGTGTGTGTGTGTGTGTGCGAAGTTCCTACTGATGTCGTTGGGGAGGTATGCTCAGTATGGAGACTGTGTGTGTGTGCGAAGTTCCTACTGATGCCGTTGGGGAGGTATGCTCAGTATGGAGACTGTGTGTGTGTGTGAAGTTCCTAATGATGCCATTGGGGAGGTATGCTCAATAAGAAAATTGTGTGTGAAGTTCCTACCGATACCGTTAGGGAGGTATGCTCAGTATGGAGACTGTGTGTGTGTGTGTGTGTGTGTGTGTGTGTGTGTGAAGTCCCTACTGATGTCGTTGGGGAGGTATGCTCAATATGGAAACTGTGTGTGTATGTGAGATTCCTACTGATGCCGTTGGAGAGGTATGCTCAGTATGGAAATCGTGAATGTGTTGAGAATTGAAATTATGTGATCTAATGTATTATGTAAAGTACATAAATGTGAATTTATGTATATATAGATATGTAATGAGTTAAAATGGGAAATGATTATGAAAAATGAAAGAGTGTGTGTTTTATAAAATACACAATTGAGGCGAAGTGGAACTCTCCATCTGAGGGCTTACTAAGTAAGGTGAGTGCCCTGATAGGTATCAGATGTGGCTATTCCTGGCAGCATAACATGTTAGGGCAGAGGAAAGCTACCTGTATGAGCGGGCAATCTTCCCTATTCTTTGGAACTTCTCGGGTAATTATGTGTGTTGGAAATATATAAACTTGAAAAATGATTTTAAAGCTTATAAAAGCTTGTGTTTTATGTCTATATAATTATGAGAATGTGAATATCAGTGTATTTTCTCAGATGAAATGTTGTTTTGAAAAAAAAGTAAAGCATGTTATAAATAAACTCATATGGCCACACACTGTAAATAATTTATTCCTTCTTACTGAGATGTGTCTCACCCAAATTATCTAAATTTTTCAGGGAACAGAGATATGCTAGGTGATAGAGCTCCGTGATCATAGGGAGCTGGGACCCTGACACCTAGGGTGAGTTTCTTGATTAGGGGAGGTGTAATTCCCCTAGAGTTAAGTTGTTTTTGAGTCTGTTATGGTGATGTATATAGATGTATATTGATACTTTAGGTATGGTATTCTAATTTATATGTATATACTGTCTTCCGCTGTTAGGTTGTATAATGAAATAATTTTTAACCCAGTACCCAATGCGAGTCGGGTCGTATGAATGGTAGTAGGATGGTTGACGTGGCCAATTTGTGGATGTTGTTGATGACGTGTAACTATTTATTTATTATTGAAAAAAATTTGTAGGAAAATCAGGGCGTCACAGTTGGTATTAGAGCCTAGGTTGCTAGGTTCTGTAGACTTTAGTAGACAGTGGAATACAATACCAGAGTATAGGAGTGGATTTTGAGGGAAATAGGAGATGGGTAGATTGAAATGTGAGTTAGTGGTTGTTAAAGGATGAAGTAAGAATTTAAGATTCTATCTTGCGGCCTAGAGACAGGAGTACCGAGGTTGTTTCTGTGTTTTTCCTGGGGTAACGATTTCAGGAAAACCATGGATACTATCGCTAGTTCGTGTTTCTGAGTGGTAGGACTGAATCTTAAATGGGGATTAAGGATGTGAAGATAAATGGTTGTAGAAGGGTAATTTATAAATTATTGCGGTTTGAGTTGTGTGATAGTAATTGTATACTGAGATTAGTTGCTTCCTATGCAGGATGGATCTGAGGTATAGTAACACAAATGCGGGAGGTGATGGAGTAGGGCCTTCAAGTATGGGTGGTGGAGACCCTGATGCAATGTTGCGTAGCGTTACTCAGCAGGTGATGGCTGAGATGGCCAGGAGCTCGGGGGAGCAGAGTTGCACGATCGATCAGTTCACGCGTATGCGACCCCCGTATTTCGCTGGAGGAGCGGACCCACTCATAGTAGAGAATTGGGTTAAGGACATAGAGGACATACTGGCAGTCCTCTCATGTACAAATGAGTAGAAGGTGTTATTTGCCACATTTAAATTGACCGGCGAGGCAAAGCGCTGGTGGAGGTCAGTGAGATTACTTGAGGAACAGAGGTCTGACCCTGTAGCGATGTCATGGAGTCGCTTCAGGGAGATTTTCTTCGAGCGGTACTTTCCCGCTACAGTCAAGAGTGCGATGGCGTCAGAGTTTTTTTATCTAATATAGGGGTTAATAACGGTGCAGCAGTATGCAGCGAGGTTTGTTGAGCTGTCCCGGTTCACCCCATTTATGGTACCAGATGAGGAGAGGAAGGCGAGGAAGTTTGAGGAGGGCCTAAGACAGAACTTGTATGAGCAGGTGGTAGGTTTTCGAGCTCTGACCTTCTCAGAGATAGTAGACAGGGCTGCAGTGATTGAGAGCGGCCTACAGAGAGGTGCAGCGGCACAGAGCTAGAGGAAGAGGCCCGTGCCTTTTGATTTTCAGGCAGGGCCCAGTCAAGGGCCGTGGAGGAGATATGATAGCAGAGGGGTATGACGACAGGGAGGAGGAGAGCGAGTAGTATAGGGCAGACAGATGCTCCCTCCTTGTCCCAAATGTTTGAGGAGGCATCCAGGAGATGCCGAGCGAGGGAGGTTGTCTGCTATTAGTGCTACCAGCAGGCATTTTACAAGGAACTGTCAAGCACCGCCAGTGGTAGCATCTGCTACTCGAGCTTATAGAGGAGCCTATCCGGCACCTTGAGGTGGGCAGCAGAGGAATACTACCCCAGCACGAGTTTATGCACTGACGCCGGGAGATGTGGTGACAGGTACTGTTTCAATACTGTCATTTAAAGCTACTATCTTGTTTGATTTTGGAGTGACTCATTCTTTTATCGCTCGGGATTATGTAAAGTTGTGTGGGTTTGAGCCTCAGTAGTTAGATATTAGTTTGTCTGTTGCTACGCCGACTAGGACTGTAGGGATATGTAGAAAGGTACTCAGGGACTGTCTAGTGGATATTTAGGGGAGGTCTTCGTTAGCTAATCTGGTGGTTTTAGACATACATGGGTTTGAAATAATCTTGGGTATGGACTGACTAGCTGGCCACTATGCTCACATTGACTACCATTAAAGAGAGGTAGTATTCAGACCTCCAAAGGGACATAAGTACAGATTCGTGGGATCATGTGTGCGCACCCCACCTCAGTTACTATCTACTATTCAAGCACATAGGTTGCTATCAGAAGGCTGTTAGGGATATTTAGCCTGTGTGAAGGCAGTATCAAAAAGGGAGCTAAGGGTGGAGGAGATCCCAATGGTGAGGGATGTTCTTAATGTATTCCCTGAGGATTTACCGAGACTACCTCTTGATCGTGAGGGAGAGTTTGTTATTGATCTGGTTTCGGGGACAACGCCGATTTTGAAGGCAACGTATAGAATGGCACCAGCAGAACTGAAAGAATTGAAAGAACATTTGCAGGAACTATTGGATAAGGGTTTTATCTGGCCAAGTGTGTCGCCCTAAAGAGCACCGGTTTTTTTTTATGAGGAAGAAGGATGGGTCGATGAGGTTGTGCATTGACTATAGGGAAATAAACAAAGTAACTATCTAGAATAAATACCCGCTCCAGCATATTGATGATTTGTTTAATCAATTACCAGGGACACAGATCTTTTTAAAGATAGACTTACGCTCTGGGTACCATCAAGTGAAAGTCATGGTGGAAGATGTTTCAAAGATGGCATTTAGAACACGGTATGATCACTATAAATTTCTAGTTATGCCATTTGGTTTGACGAATGCTTCTGCATTGTTTATGGATTTGATGAATAGAGTCTTTCACCAGTATTTGGATCAGTTTGTGGTAGTATTTATTGATGATATATTGGTGTATTAAAAGAGCCCAGAGGAGCATAAGGAGCATCTGAGCATAGTTCTTCAGGTGTTCTAAGAGAAGAAGTTGTATGCGAAGCTCAAGAAGTGCGAGTTCTGGCTGGAACAGGTTACCTTCCTTGGACACGTTATATCCAGGGGTGGTATTTATGTTGATCCAAGTAAGATTGAGGCAGTGGTAGATTGGGTATGACCAAAGAATGTGCATGAGATCAGGAGTTTCCTGGAGTTGGCTAGGTACTACCACAGGTTTGTTGAGGGCTTCTCGAGACTGTTGGGCCCGCTGACCAGATTGACCAGGAAAGGGTAATGTGGTCGTTGATGCTTTGAGCCGGAAATCAGTGGTTTCATCTATATATGCAATGGAGATTCAGCATCCAATCCAGATGGATCTAAAAAGGCTCGGTGTGGAGCTGGTAAAGGGCGATCACCAGTCGTTCATTGCTGACTTGGTTTTGCAGCCGACTTTACAAGAAAGGATTAAAGCAGCCTAGAAAAATGATGCAAAACTAGTAGAGCTTATGGGTAAGGTACAGGATGGTCAAGAAACAGAGTTCAGCATCTCAGATGATGGAGCTTTGAGGTTCCGTACCAGGTTATGCGTTCCTACCAATCCTACGATCAAGAAAGTTATTCTGGAGAAAGCACATCAGTTCTGTATACTGTACATCCAGGTAGCACTAAAATGTACAGGGATCTTCGAGAGTCCTTCTAGTAGAGTAACATGAAGAGGGAGATAGCCCGATATGTGGATCAGTATTTGATGTGCCAGCAAGTGAAGGCTGAGTATCAGAGACCGGTGGGATCATTGCAGCCACTCCACATTCCTGAGTGAAAGTGGGAGCATATAGCGATGGATTTCGTCACAAGATTGCCACCGAAATTGCATGGACAGGACGTTATCTAGGTAGTGGTGGATTGACTAACAAAGACTGCCCACTTTTTGCCAATCAGAGTTAGCTACTCCATGGACAGATTAGCTGAGTTATATATATAGGAGATAGTTAGACTCCATGGCGTCCCAGTTTCCATAGTTTCAAATAGAGACCCACGATTCACATCTCGTTTTTGGAAGTCCGCAAGGGGCCACTGCAGATTCTTGACTGGAAGAAACAGGAGCTACGCATGAAGAAGATTCCACTTGTGAAAGTTTTGTGGCGCAATCGTGCTGTTGAGGAGGCTTCCTGAGAACTAGAGGATCAGATGCGCTAGAGATATCCACACTTATTCAGTGGAGCTTAGAGTTGAGCCAGTTAAAATAAAATGAATAATATTGTATATTTTTATTTATATAATGTAATGTAGGATAGATAGGGTTTTTAGTTTTGAAATATGAATGGTTTTGGGAGAATTTGGGAAAAGTTGTAATCTCCCAGAACTCTCGTTGTAACCACAGTATTCCTCTGCCATAAGTGAGGATAATTAACAAAATTTGACGTGTTTTCGCCAAGGATGGGAAGCATGGGAATAGTAAATTTCGAGGACGAAATTTTTATAAGAAGTGGAGAATGTAATAACCCCAAAAAGAGATATAGAAGATTAGTGGAGTGATTCCAAAAAAAAATAATTATTAATTAATTAATTAATTAATAGGATATAAAAAAAAAGAAAAAAAACAATTAAAATTTATTTTTATTTTTATTAATAAAATATATTATTATTAATATTAATTAAATATATTATTATTATTATTATTATTATTATTATTATTATTATTATTATTATAACTCTCTTGAAGCTTTCTTCTCAAGCTAGAAGCTTTCTCTCAAAGCTAGAAGCTTCAGGAGGTTTGATTTTTTTGTTTTCTTCTTCTTCTTCTTCTTTTCTTCGTCTTTTATTTTTCTTTTCATGTGCAAAAACTCTTTCCCTCTCCTTTCATCCTCTCTCCTCTCTCCTCGATTTCATGACGAATTTTCACCCGATCGAAAATCGGAAGATACCGCTAGACTCCATTCTCCGCTGCTGTCATTTCTACCAGAGCAGATCGATGGTTGGAGCGGCATAGATGTATCTCCTAAGGTAATCCAATTTTATTTTTTTCTTTAATTTCTTTCAAATTATAAGTTCAATCGACGAACGCACACCACCATGAGAATCTAGAGATGATTCTCTACAAGTCTAGCAGGACAAAATTCTTGAGAGGTCGTCATGGGAAAAACCCCAAATTTGGGGTATAGGGGTTATTAAGGGGCTTATTTTTAATTAATTGGGATTAATTTAGAAATGCTAAAATGTTGAGCATCTGGAGTTGAAGCGGAATTTTTGGAAGTTAAGGTCCGGGTGAGCGCTGCGGGTGTAATTTTGGGACCCGCAGGCAAATTTTAGAGAATTAAATGGGCGTGTCAAATATTGGTTTGAATGTTAATTTGGAAGACATGGGGCCTAAGGAAGGCTAGATGGGTAGTATTTTGAGGAAATGAATTAATTAATCTGGGAAAAATGCAAATTTCAGGATTTGAATTTCGGGCCCTAGTGGAGTAGGATTTGGGTCCTAACGAGACTCTTAATAAGCCAGGTAAGAGGAATAAATTATAACAGTATTTTTAGAATTACTGTTTATATTAATATGTGAAAAAGAGCATATGGTTTTTCCCTGAAAATGATTATGATATAAATATTAGATAAATTGTGTGGCATGTGAGTAATATTAAATTGTGAATATTAAATGAAAATTGTGTGGTATGGGACTTATATTGCAAAATGTGAAGTATAACAATCTGTATTTTCTAAGGAAATATTGAAACGAGAATGATTGATGTGATTAGTGAAAAATAATGAAATGTGATATTTATGCGTGAGTGGAGATTATTTGCATTAAACATAATTTTGTACAAATTACTGATATGAGTATTTTGGGAAATGTGGAAATATGTGAAATGTAATATATATTATTATGAGATGATCAAATGCGCACAGAAAATGATGAGAATATATATATTTAACTGAATTGTGATTTACTGAAACATGATTAATGAAATGCCAATACCATATATTGATTGCGGGTGGGTGATATTCCTTTCCTACTGATGCCATTGGGGAGGTATGCTCAGTATGGAGGTTGTGTGTGTGTGTGAAGTTCCTATTGATGCCGTTGGTGAGGTATGCTCAGCATGGAGATTGTGTGTGTGTGCGAAGTTCCTATTGATGTCATTGGGGAGGTATGCTCAATATGGAGACTGTGTGTGTGCGCGAAGTTCCTACTGATGCCATTGGGGAGGTATGCTCAGTATGGAGACTGTGTGTGTGTGCGAAGTTCCTACAGATGCCGTTGGGGTGGTATGCTCAGTATAGAGACTATCTGTGTGTGCTAAGTTCCTACTGATGTCGTTGGGGAGGTATGCTCAGTATGGAGACTGTGTGTGTGTGTGTGCGAAGTTCCTACTGATTCCGTTGGGGAGGTATGCTCAGTATGGAGACTGTGTGTGTGTGCGAAGTTCCTACTGATGTCGTTGAGGAGGTATGCTCAGTATGGAGATTGTGTGTGTGTGCGAAATTCCTACTGATGTCGTTGGGGAGGTATGCTCAATATGGAGACTGTGTGTGTGTTCAAAGTTCCTACTGATGCCGTTGGGGAGGTATGCTCAATATGGAGACTGTGTGTGTGTGCGAAGTTCCTACTGATGCTATTGGGGAGGTATGCTCAGTATGGAGACTGTGTGTGTGTGCAAAGTTCCTACTGATGTCGTTGGGGAGGTATGCTCAGTATGGAGACTGTGTGTCCGTGGAGTTCCTACTAATGCCGTTGGGGAGGTATGCTCAGTATGGAAATTGTGTGTGAAGTTCCTACTGATGTCGTTGGGGAGGTATGCTCAGTATGGAGACTGTGTGTGTGTGTGTGTGTGTGTGAAGTCCCTACTAATGTCGTTGGGGAGGTATGCTCAGTGTGGAGACTGTGTGTGTATGTGAGATTCCTATTGATGCCGTTGGGGTGTTATGCTCAGTATGGAAATCGTGAATGTGTTGAGATTTGAAATTATGCGATCTAATGTATTATGTAAAGTACATAAATGTGAATTTATGTATACATAGATATGTAATGAGTTAAAATGGGAAATGATTATGAAAAATGAAAGAGTGTGTGTTTTATAAAATAAATAATTGAGGCGAAGTGAAACTATCCGCCTGAGGGCTTACTGAGTAAGGTGAGTGCCCCTGATAGGTATCCCTGATAGGTATCAGATGTGGCCATTCCTGGCAGCATAACATGTTAGGGCAAAGGGAAGCTACCTGTATGGGCGGGTAATCTTCCCTATTCTTAGGAACTTCGCGAGTAATTATATGTGTTGGAAAAGAATAAACTTGGGAAATGATTTTAAAGCTTATAAAAGCTTATGTTGTATATCTATATGATTATGAGAATGTGAATATCAATGTATTTTCTAAGATGAAATGTTGTTTTGAAAAAAAAAGTAAAGTATGTTATAACTGGACTCATATGACAACACACCGTAAATAATTTATTCCTTCTTACTGAGATGTCTCTCACCCAAATTATCTAAATTTTTCAGGGAACAGGGATAGGCCAGGTGATAGAGCGCCGTGATCATAGGGAACTAGGACCCTAACACCTAGGGTGAGTTTCTAGACTAGGGGAGGTGTAATTCCCCTAGAGTTGAGTTGGTTTTGAGTCTGTTATGGTGATATATATAGATGTATATTGATACTTTGGATATGGTATTCTGACTTTTATGTATATACTATCTTCCACTGTTAGGTTGTATAATGAAATATTTTTTAACCTGGTACCCAATGCGGGCCGGGTTGAATGAATGGTAGTAGGATGGTTGATGTGGTCGATTTGTGGATGTTGTCGATGACGTGTAACTATTTATTTATTATTGAAAAAAAAAATGTACAAAAATCGGGGCGTCACAAAACTACCTATGTCCCCGCCTTGGCTAACAATGCCGTCACTTTTCTCAACCTATTATGTTCATTAAGTCTCTTATTTATAGCTAGTTCATAGGTGATTAGTGAATCTATCAACTCATCTAATGTCATGGCCTTAAGGTCTCCACCCTCAAAAATGGTTATAGCCTTAGCTTTCCAAACAGGAGCATGCCTTTATGGACTTTCCTAGTCATCTCATATGTAGGATAGGTCTTATCTAATGCATGCAGTGAATTAATGATGTGTGTGAATTTAGTGTACATGCTCTGAATGGACTCACCAGTGTTCATCCTAAATGCTTCATACTCACTGGTCAACAAATCAATCCTACTATCTTTTACATCTCTAGTACCCTCATATGTGACCTTTAACTTATCCTATATCTCCTTAGCAGATGAACATGTCATAACTCTATTAAATTCATTGACATCAAGACCACAATATAAAATATTCATAGCAATGGCATTCAAACTAACAGCTTTCATATCATCATCATTATATTATTCCTCAGTTTTAGGAACTCTAGTTGTACCCTCAGTTTTCATAGGAACATAATTACCCTTAGAGACAACTCTTCACACCTTCCAATCAGTGTTCTAAAGATAGATGTGCATCCTCTGTTTCCAGAAGGTGTAATTAACACCACTAAAAATCGAAGAACGTGTGGAGGAGGGTCCCTCAGGGAAAAGGGTTACAGTGCTATGAGCCATCTAGATCTTTTGCAAACTAACTATTAAGTCTATGCTACTCAGCTCTGATACCAATTGTTAGCTTTACTGTAATCCCAAAAGGGGGGTGAATTGGTATTTTAAAAAATTCGTTCTCTAGGTCAATCCACTAATAGCAGTATTACACAAGCCTAAGGTAAATCTAGTGCATATAAAATAAATCAATATAAATAATCAGCGAAAATTAAATTGCACAATTGATTTAACTAAGCATGCACAATAAAGAAGTAAATGGAGATAACACCAAAAATGTTATCGAGGTTCGGCAAACTGCCTACATCCCCACCTTGGCTAACAAGCATAAGGATTACACTATAAGCTCACTTAACAGGTGGAGCGGAACCTAAATTACTAGGTTAATTAGCACAAGACTGATCTCAACCTTTACATACAATCCTTATCACGCTGGATTACTGCCCTCTCAGACCACGCCTGGAATACAACAGTATTTCTCAATAATAAACTAGGTACAATAATTTTGCTTCTCAATCAAGCAGATATGTACCAAATGTAATCAATCAACCACACATTAACAATATAGGAAATTGCAAGCTCAATGATGTGATTTTGTGCAAGCAAACACTCAGTAATGTATATTCATAAATATGCTCAAGAGCGTTCTAATAAGTTATTTCTTTGAAACAAAGTATAACAAATCTTAATAATAGTTTAGGGTTTCAAAGATGCTGCAAATAAAATTCAAACAATTGCAAAATATTTTCCTTAATGAAATGAGCACAAGATTTGTTTGAAAAAAAATATAGCTTGTAAAATATTTTGCACAACAAAAATTATAACTACAGGAATCTTGCAATAACAATGCAAAGATCCTCAAGTTAATGAGTTTTTCCCAACACTAAATTTATCAAATTAAATCAGTGGGAAACACTCTTACTTGACTCTCAAAAATCAAATAATCAACAACCAATCTAATGAGAGTGTTAAGCAATCCATATCAAATCAAAAAGCACAATAAGAACTCTCACAATGCTAGGATTAATCAAAGGAATGATTGTATGATAGGATTTGAGAAGATTGGGCAAAATAAGCTTTTTGAGTTTAAGAAGATTTATACTAATGATTTTCACTAATCTCTTGCTAATTTGCACAAATGAGACCCAATATATAGAGGTTGCCCAAATTTTGACCGTTAAGGACTCATAGGGCATTATTAGAATTGTTTAAAAGCCATTTAGAAAAAATAATCACCTTTAAACAATTTTAACCTTGGTAAAAAAATAAACAACCTGAGATTTTTCAGGTGGCTGAACCATGGTTTAGTCACCCGAATAAACTCAGTTCAAAAAGTAACTTTTGAGGGTTCGGGTGCCCGAATCAAGGCTCAGTTCGATGAACCATGGTATTTTCATTCTGTTCGTATTTAGATCACCTAGTCTATCATTCGATTAAGTGTACTTAAGTGTTCGGTCGCCCGAGGCCATTTTGAACGTAAAGTTCGATTGGCTGAGTTGGTGGAAAGGGTCACCTCAGCGGTTCGGTCGCCCATGGATAGTGTGTTCATTTCAGTTTGATTTGCCGAACTTAGGTCAACTTGTTGATCAGTCCATGGTTCGAAAGCCTGATGTGTTTTGAACTCAAAGGATTTGGTTTCCCGACCTCTCACATTTTTTCCTAATAAGTCCATTTAGACTTCAATTTATTCCCCTGATATTATAAGTGATTATGGGGACTAATTTGTGTATTTGTGTAGGAACCTAAGGTCTTTCTAAGGTCTATGAGCTTACAATAAACCTATATGCATGATATGCAGAGATTATTACAAACCTTTTTCCTATAATTACTATTACAAACCTGAATTGAATAATGATATAAATTACAACATAAAATAATCTTCCGGGTCTTCAGGCTTTATTTCATGTGCTATCAATGTATCTGCTAATATAAACTTGCACATAGACTAGATAGCCATCAAATACTTGAGTATTTGTCATTATCAAAACCGAGTATGACCTTTGAGGTCAACACTTCATATGGTTCTTGCCCTTACTACGGCACAAAATTGACATCTTCATTAAATCTATGTCAATAATGCCTTCTTTCATGGTGACCTTGATGAAGATGTCTAGATGCACCTTCCTCCTGGTTTCAGAAGAAAAGGGGAAATTAGAATCTACAAGCTCAACAAGTCCCTAAACGACCTCAAACAAACATCAAGGCAATGGTACGCTAAGCTTTCTTTAACCCCCATTAGTGTCGAATATAAACAGTCTAAAGCATATTATTCTATGTTCGTTTGATTCCACGAAAAAAATTTTACCATTATCTTGGTATATGTAGACGACATCATCTTGGTAAAAAAAAAACTTAGAACAAATTGATGCATTTAAGAAATACTTGGGAGAATGTTTCAAACTCAAATACTTTGGTACTTTGAAATACTTTCTGGGGATAGAAGCGGCTCGCTCAAAAATTGGCATCTCTTTGTCATAATGGAAGTATGCCTTGGAGATAATTAAGGAAATTGGATAACTTGGTGCTAAACCGGGAAACCTACCCATGGAATCAAATTTGACTCTTAGTGAGACTAATAAAGAACTACTCGCAAATCCATCTTCATATCAACGATTGGTTGGGAAACTCATATATTAACTATCACATGGCCAAACTTAGCATATGCAATACATATACTGAGTCAATTCATGGACAAACCTCAAACATCTCATTTGGATGTAACACATCGAGTCTTACGATGCTTCAAACAATCACCTAACCAAGGAATTGTTCTATCAACTTCTAGTGATATTCAAATACATGCATATTTTGATGTGGATTAGGCTGGATGTAGAGATACTCGTCAATCTGTTACTAGGTATTACATCCTTCTTAGAAAATCACCAATCTCTTGGAAGACCAAAAGGCAAACAACAATTTCACGATCCTCGGCTAAAGCAGAGTATCGATCTATGGCATCAACTTTTTGTGTGAAGTAACTTGGTTAAAGTAACTTCTGACGGATCTCCAAATAGCAAATCCACAACTAGTCAAACTATATTGTGACAACAAAGTAGCTATTCATATTGCATCAAACCCAGTATTTTATGAGTGAACAAGGCATATAGAGATCGATTGTCATATCATTCGAGAGAAAGTTCAAACTCAAGTTATTCAAATTGTCCACATACCCACAAGTTAGTAGCCCACAAATCTATTTACCAAAGCACTTGGACCAACACAATTCTACCTCTTACTTAACCAGTTGGGTGTCATTAATATCCACTCCGACTTGAGGGGGACTGTTAAGGAAATTTCCCAGACAAAGGCAAATTAACTGAAAGCAAATAAATGCAGGTAATCATGCTCTGAATTGCTCAAAACAACACAAAAAGAATACTCACCAGACACGGGCTGATTTGTAGTGATTCGAATTTGATTTAAGCATTATTTAAGTAATTTGTCTATAAATCTAGGTACATAAATACCCTTACAGTGCATTGTAATATTCACACCAAGAAATACAAGATATACATTTCTCTACCTCCCTTCTTCTTTTCTTCTATGTTATTTCATATTCTGAATTTCTTCAAAAAGACTAAAAAAAATAAAAATAAAAAAACACACGTATCAAGATTGAATGAGAGAATTTTGAAAAAAAAAATTAGTGAAAGAGATTAAAAAAAGCTTCACCCTTTAAAACTGAATTAAAAATTTATTTCCCAGGGGAGAATGATTAGCTAATTTTAGAGACTGTTCAGGTTTATTTTTCGAATTGGTTCTAAAAGCAATACCCAAGGCATTAGAAGGAGAGGAAGAAAATCTTCAAGTTATAAAAGAACAATAAAAAAATTGAAGAACTAATATGTTGATCTAATTCTAGTAAGTTTAGTTAAGCCAAACAAACAAACATGAATGATATTTGAGGAAGAATTATTAACCATGCATAAAAAAATGGAGTCGGCATATTTTGGATTCATTTGGCTGCTATATATTAAGTTATAGACTATTAAAGATAATAAATCAGACATGGATTTTCTTAAAAAGAATAAAGTTTAACATAATCCAAGAAGTTTAGATGATGGTCCAATTATATTTCTCAATACTCATGAAATTGTGTGTATCAATTATTTTAAAACTATGGTTGCACAGATTATTTTAGTAGATACCATGAAGGTAGATGAAAAGTTTTGAGTAACCAAGTGTCTCATCCTTTACAAAAAGAAAAAACTAATGTATGGCCAAAAAAGAGGCCTAGATCATGAGAAAGCAAGCAACTTGAGAGGAAAAAAATTCAAGTAAACTAGACTAGGTCGATTCCTACAAAGAGAATGGCTAGTAAAATTCTAACCAAGCATAAACAAGAGTTATGCAAAATGAGAACAATAGGCATACACCATTTGCTTACTCCAAAGCATTAGCTAATCAAACTATACCTTATCCCAAAGTTGAACCTTTTGGATTTCAATAATCCTAGAATCAGTAAACAACACTTTACAAGTCTTTTAATGGAACATGAAACAATCAAGTTCTTAGAAAAATAGCTAACTTTAGAATACCTTTCTCAATTTAATTACTACCAAAATTACTAGTTTAAAAATAATACTAAAAATATTATCTCAATAACAGATTCTAAAAATAAGATAAATCTCAAGAAAATCTTAGAGACTCAAAAATTAATGATTTTTTTTTTAGAAATCATTGCTAAACCCCAAATTTTGAAATTGATGAAAGAATAAAACTCTTTGAGGAAGCTAAAGAAATGCTCCCTAAAGAAATTTTTAACAAAACTGAAATCCAAGTAAGCACTCAAAGGATTAAACAAATTCTTGATGAATCCAAAGCTTGTTCTGTTTATAGCCACTTTTATCATATGAGAAAAGCTTAAAATTGATCATCAAGTTGATAAATGGATTATGAAAACTACTGAGTAAGGTATTGTCAATGAAATTGTTTTCACTAACCTTGAGTCATTGCCATATAAAGACTTTCTTAATGTTACAAAATCAGTCATTTTCGAGATCCTAAGAACTACAAAAGAAAACTAATTAATGAATTTTGAAATCTGAAATTCTTTAAAATGGCGATCAAGAGAACGATTCTTTCACCCTTAACAATTTAAGTACCTAGAAGCTTATTGGAATACTCTTTATCCTAAGAAAAAACATCCTGGTTGTGTCAAGACTAAATAAGAAATGCTTATTTAGTCATGGAATGAGCTTATTAAGCAAGCAAAAAAGGTGTAGCATTTAGAGAAAATGAAGAGTTTGAATGAATGGTGATTGATGAGAGAGGACTAATTACAGGATTTCCAATGGGGTTAATTAATCTCAATCTCATAAAACTTAAAACGAGAAAGCAAAAGCTTACTTAAAGAAGTAAGCCTATTAATTGATGCTGACGTCCCCTTGAAGAACATTTATCAAATAAATTAATATGCAACAAAATTTTTTGAAGAGATGGATAATTGGTATTAGGCAACTAATAAGAACAATTGGGAAAGTTTAGACTCACCAACAATACATAATGTGGATAGTATGATGGAGGGATGACAAATGACATCAAAAGTGTACAGTGAACTTATTAGGAAAGCTACAAGAGAAAAGAATCTACTTTTAAAAAAGAACTTTCCATCTCATATATTCTAGATAATTTACATGTGAAGAATTTTATTTTATCAAATAATTATCAGACACTTTGCAGCGCCTTAAACCCAATGGGGCTTGGAGTGCTAATATTCTATAAATAACCCTATAAAACTTTGATACCTCAATATCAACATTCACGAACCCAGTAGGGTCCAATGTCATACCACTCCATAATTAATTTAAACATACAACCAACCGAAACAAAATATACTTTTACAACCATGCATACTAGAGTACTAAGATTCAATCTCTACATCAATATTTCCCAAATAATATTACAACCCAGAACGATAAAAAACAACTAGATGTAAGCAAAATAGTATTCTACCAATCTCACTTTCAGCTAGTTTGCAATGCCCCGAACCCGTCAAGTGGGGCTTGGGGTGTGACAAGACTAATCACATGTCTACGATACCATTCATGCAGCAGAACTAATTAAACAATCTCAAATTTAATACCAGAGTACTATATACATATATACAAACCCATAAAGAAGTATAATCAAATTATCCATATTACATATCCAGATACTACAAAAAATAAGGTTATTAGTGACGGTTTTAAACCATCACTAATAGTCACAAAACTGTCACTACTATTTTTAGTGACGGTTCTATGAGTATTAGTGACGATTTTTAATTAGTCGCTATACTTGCCGTTACGAATACTTATTAGTGACGAATATCTCAAACCGTCACTAATAATAGAGTATTAGTGATGATTTAAACACGTCACTACTAATATCGTATTAGTGATGGTTCTAATCCGTCACTAAAGATCGAAACCCGTCACTATAGATTCTAGACCAGATCTGTCAAAAACCGTCACTAATGCTCTATTATTAGTGACAGTTTTAAATTCGTCACTAATTCTCTATCATTAGTGACGGTTTAAATGTGTCGCTATTGCTACCTTATTAGTGACGGTTTTATATTCGTTAGTATTACTCAATTATTAGTGACAGTTTAAGTTCGTCACTATTACTTCATTATTAGTGATGGTTTCTGAACCGTCACTATTTGTCTAGTATTAGTGATGGTTTAAGTTCGTTACTATTACTTCATTATTAGTGACGGTTTCTGAACCATCACTATTGCTCTTAAGAACCGTTACTTATGGTTTTAGTGACGGTTTTAAACCATCACTAAAGACATAGTATTAGTGACGATTTTGAAATCGTCACTAACACTTAAATTGCCCAATAAATAATTCCTGTAAAAATATGATTCAAATTAATTCCTGTAAAAATCTGATTCAAATTAATTCCTGTAAAAACCATAATTGGAATTCAAATTTAAGTACAAATATATTATACAAATTCAAATTCAAATACAAATATATTATATAAATTCAAATTTAAATACGCAACATTATAAAAATTCAAATTTAAATACATTTCATTTGTTGAGATAAAAAAAAAAAATGGAAAGCTACATCCGAACTGCATGACATCGTCCTGACATTGTCACAGTTGCAAACCCTACAAATTAAGAAAGTTAAAAAAATTAGTATACGATTTTTGAAAATAAATCATTACATAGCACATACAGGCATAAAAAATAAATCACATCAACATTAGATTGTTGAGGACAAAAAAATCCACCCCTCAATCAGTACACACCAATACAAAGAATGAAAAACACAGCAACAATGCAAATTAGGTAGCGCACACTAGCACAAAGCAACACTATAGAACTTCAAAGGTTAAGTTCAAAAAGCAGTCACAACTACAAAATTCAATATTCTAGGAGGAATCACAAATACACATAGCCTCAAATAACTGCAGGCACTCAAGCAGCCGTCCTGACACTCAATAAACAATCTAGTAGTAGGTAGAAGCATTTGCAAGCAGGACTAGGTGATCACGTACACACACACAACATCATTATAATATCTTCACTTGACAGCCAATTAGAAGAAGAATCAGAAACATTTGTAAGTTATCTTATGCTTAGATAATGCATTGAAGATGTATTTTGGACTGCCACCACAACCTTGAGGCTTTGAAGGACATAATGTGAAATTTAGCGTCACTCCTAAAAATCTTTTTCCAAACAGAACTAGAGAGGAGTTTCTCAAGATGTAAGCTGATATTCTAGAAAGAATCTTTTTATTTTCATTGTTCTCATTAGTTAATTACATTTATTCCAGGGCCCATATCTAAACAAACAAAGGAATCACCTGCAAAGAGTTTTAGGGGATGACAATGTATTGATTGTCAAATTTGCTAATAGAGAGATAGACCTCAGCACTTCGGCGACCTATTCTAGTAATCATTACACTACCTATAGAAGTATTGCAAAGGAAGGAATTCTTGTAGGTTTACGTCGTTATCGATTTTTTGGTGAGTTTTTCTTCTCCCATTCATTCATGCTTTTGGTTTGGTTTATTTTGAAAATTTATGTTGATGAAGTCTTTTAAAAAAGAATGATTGATAATATGGGTTTTGTGTTTTCCATTTACTGATTTGGATCATTTGAATTTGGTTTATTAGATGGGCAAGATATCATCATAAGATACAAATTTCTATTATGTTCATATGCGCATGACGTCAATACGAAGTTATGAGTTTGTTTCACATCCGTACATTTAATTTATAACAAGAATCAGATTGTAATTCATGCAGGGTGCATGGCAACCATCTTTGAACATTTCAACTGTGCTAATAAGCATTGGGTTGTTACTAAGTGAACCCAACCCTGATGCTAGCCTTATGTGTGAAGCTGTAAGTCGATGTACTTTCAAGTGATTGGGATGGGGTATGTGGTTAAAGGCATCTCTTTGATTTATTAGTATGTTTGCAGCACTGACTACGTGTGTATGAGAGTCGAAAGGGTATAACTAGATAAGAGAGAACTCAAGGCAAAGGCTACAAATGCCATGAAGGACATTCCCACAGAATCACTTGCCATCTTAGGGAACTCGTCTTCACCCCTGTTATAATTTCTTTTGTAATAAAAACAAAGTCAAAAAGGAGAATACAGATGTAGTTTGAAACTTCCCCACTTGTGTGTAGATTAATTTGTTGATTACTCTGATCCTGATTTAAATTCCATTTCATGTTGGCAGGACTTATAGCAATAGCTTGTGGGCAGTTTGATGCAGTCCTGTAGAAGATTGGTCATGGCCATGTAAGCAAGGTAGCTGCAAAGAGAAATGGTTTTTGTAATGGAAAATCAGTGGTGAAAGCCCACAGAAATGGACATGCTAATAGAACCTCCAATGGGTCAATAAATGCTGTGTATGGCAATGGTAATGGTGTGCATTGTAAAGAGAGCTGGTGATTGTAAAATCTCCATCAGTGTTCTTATGGTCCTATTGTGCCTTGAAGGATTTTTTCGCTAGCCATCCCAGATCTCTATACAACCATGAGTGTTTATAGGTGTTTAGAACTCAGGAAAATGTTTTTGATATGTAGCTTTATTCTGAGTCTTATGTGATCTTGATGTAGTTTTGAAGTGGATTTTAACTTTTTTAGCGCACAAAATATATGCAGCCCAATGATTTTTACTTGTAATAAGCATGTAGTAATACTTTTCACGCTCCATTACTACACATTTGAAGAGTTCAGTTTGAGTATGGTGAAGGATTTCCATCTTTCATTTAGAAGTCAGTAGTTGTGCCAATAGCTACCAAAATGTCACAAGGTGCCATAACTAGTAATTTTAGTTTCGACAGCTTTGTACACTAATCAAAGCTTATAATAATGAAAGCTATATTTTTACGGCGAAACGATTATCCTTTGACAACATGCATGCTACATAAGTTTAAAAAGTCAAAGACAATAATTGTCATGTAATACATTCTTCATTGATTGCAAGCTAAGTCATTGCAAAAATTTAACATATGTATAAGATAGGAAAAGCACAGCAGGCAGTTTCTTTTTGAAGATACTAAAAAACCAGATTTTCCACCCAAGTTGAGCCACAAAAAATGTTGAGCCGCCATTTGTGAAATTTTTCCAAATCTAATGGCAAGTGATTCAGATTTCCTGCCACTTGAAACAAAACTGGCTTCATCAGACTGCATGATCAGCAATCATTTAAAAGCTTGGCAATCAATTGGTTAAGATCAAAGAAATTTGTAATCACAATTTGAGGTTGGAAACTCCAAAACCTTTGGCTTTGCAGATGACCAGAATTTTGCTCATGGTGATCATGCTTCAGCAAAAAGCACAAACAATGCATAAAATACTATCCAAACGATGAATTTAAAATAATGAGTATTTCAAATTCAGTAATTTAAAATGTAAGTATTTGAAATACACATGCCAAATACAAATTCATGGCCCCAAATGCAATTTAAATCTTTTTTACATTTTTTCAGGTCTACAAGGCCACTCCAAAAATTTGAGTTACTTAAATCAGGCATCACGATTTTGGACATGTAAAGGATAATCCAGATTCTAGGGATTTCAAAAAGCTGCCTTACTTTCATCACAAAGAAAACGAACAAAGTTGATTGTAATCTTTTCACTGAAAACATCTCATCAAAGATCTACAAATCTGATGGTCAAAATGAAACAATTAAATAGTCAAGAATCATTCAAAAGGACATGGGAATCATGCAGGGCAAGCAATGAAATTGTGGATTAATAGCTGATCATAAGGTGAATAAATTTATATATAAAAAAAAAAAACAAAAAAAGATACCCAAATGAACAATGAAAAAAGTTACGGATCTTAGAAAGTATACAGCTGAACATGCCTTGGCCAAACTTGTTCATGAACGTCTTTCTTGTTTTAGTTTCTCTTTAATTTAATAGAAAAAAAATGGGTATAGCCTTAACCTCCACAGTAGTTGCCACCTCCAAGACAAACTAGCAAATGCAAACAAATTGTTCACATCATCACTGCAAAAATCTGCCCAAAAAATGTACTATTTTTTGCAGGATAAATCAATTGTATACATCAATCAAGAAAAATCTTGAAACACTGGTCTTGATTCTCTTACTTGAAACAAGAACAAGGAAAGATTCTTTCCTGCTTGAAATCTTATTGGTTCTAACTTATTCTAGATAGTGTGGTTGTGTTGGGAAGAACATATTTTAATTTTTAGGTTGTGTTTGGGAGTTAGGTGGTGTTTGCGGAGCATGAATTTCAGATTTTGGATTTGAATTCGGATTTTAAATGGATTTAGACGAAAATCAGTGTAAGTATGTATTCTATTTTGTTCAAATTTTCAATAACTAAAGATGATACTCCCAAATATTGGGTGAATGTCCTTTACAAAGTGAGTGTTTTTTTATTAAAATGTTAATTTACCTCCGAAAAGCTTTGTGAAATATTATTAGAAAAATTAGTGGAATAGACAACTAAAAATCTATAAATATATACATGATTTACTAGAAGTAATTTCTAAAGCTATGAACCACCTAGCAACTATCCTCAACTATAAAATAAGGCTCCCATTGCGGCTCCAAAAAAGGAAAGTTAGAGAGAGATACTCTCCCTTCTCTCTTGGAAGATGCTTTCCTGCAGTTGCTTGGTCTGATCGTGTGTTTTTGGTTGAAACTGGAAACGAATCCTATGTGTAATCCATTTGAGGGTTGCTGGAAGCGTATTCCCCCTGTTGGATCGTGTGTGGAAAAGTTCGGAGTGCTGTGATTAAAATTTTGGGTTTCCCACCTGATGTGATTTTGAATTTGAGCCCTCCCTGGCCAATGGCTGGTGGTTCAAAAAGTTGGGTTAAGGTTGCAATGGAAAGCAAAGAAGGTAGGAAGCAAGTGATTGAAAATGTTCTTAGGTTTATTGTTGCTAAAGGGGGTAGGAGAGGGCAATGGGCCAAAAAAAAGGACTCTGAAATTATTGCAGAATATGAGAGACTAGAGGAAGAAGCAGAGAAAAGGCTTCTGGAGTCGCGCAAACCTCTGCCACCCACAACACTGTATGATAGCCTATAGAACAAGAGAGATGATCATACTAGCCCTTTGGAAATTCAGAGTAAGTTACATGATGACCCTACTTGCCTCCACTTGCAAAAGGAGCTATAGTATAAGAATGTTGTAGCAGTAAGATTGGAAAATGCTAACAGGATGTTCCTATCTCAAGTAGCTAAGTGTAAGTTTCTGAGGTGCAATGATAGGAACTCTTCATTCTTCCATGCTCTCCTGCGAAGGAACAAATGCAGAAATCATATTTCTGCTATTATGAACCAGAATGGTGAGCTTACAAAGTCATATGATCAAATGGCAATCGAGTTTGTGACCTTTTATTCTCAGCTTCTGGGTATTGAAGAGAGGTGTTCAAATCTAAATCCCTAGGTAGTAAATAGGGGAGCTGTGTTGAATGAATCAAGAAGAAATGACATGTTAAGACCTATATCAGAAGAGGAGATAAAAGAGGCTTTGTTCAGTATTGGGAGTGATAAAGCTCCAGGCCCTGATGGTTACTTTGTAGGTTTCTATAAGAAGGCTTGGAATACCATTGGCCACGAATTCTGTCTAGCAGTAAAGGAGTTCTTTCAGAGTGGCAAAATCTTAAAAAAGATAAATCATACTGCTATTGTGTTAATTCCTAAGACTAGTCATGCTTGTACAGTAAGTGATTATCGTCCAATATCCTGCTGCAATGTTCTGTATAAAGTCATTGCTAAATTGATCTCTGGTAGAATTAAACCATGCCTGGAAGACCTGATAAACCCAGCACAAGCTGCATTTGTCAAATGGAGAAATATGGTGGAAAATATATACCTGGCGCAAGAACTAATAAGAGGGTACAAAAGGAAAAGAATTTCCCCTCAATGCCTACTGAAAATTGATTTGAAAAAGGCTTATGACTCTGTTTCATGGGCCTTCCTAAAGGATATGTTGGTGAATTTAAATTTCCCTGATTAAATGATCTCTTGGATCATGGAGTGTGTCTCAATGACTTCCTTCTCTGTTTCACTGAATGGAAGGCTCAATGGATTTTTCAAGGGATGGAAGGGGCTTAGGCAGGGTGATCCTTTGTCTCCCTTGCTATTTGTTATCTATGTGGAGTACGTGTCAAGGCTAGTCAAATCATTGGAGGGTAAAGCTAATTTTAAATTTCATCCCAAATGTGATGAACTGAAGATTACACACTTGGCCTTTGCAGATGATCTCATGATGTTCTCTAGGGGAGATGCAGTTTCAGTTGGCTACCTAATGAAGTGCTTCAAGGAATTCTCTCTATGCTCTGGCCTCTCTGCAAACAACTTGAAATCAAACCTGTATCAGGCTGGCATGAAACCATGAGATCTGGAGGTTATATTGAATCAAACTGGATTCAAAGAGGGCGAATTTCCTTTCAGATACCTGGGAGTCCCTCTGTTGTCTTCTAAACTGAATGCCGCCCACTACAGGCCTTTGATTGATAGAACTTCTGGGTTGTTTAAAGGGTGGCCTGGGCATACTCTAATGTATGATGGTAGATTAGAAAAACTAATTCAATTATCCAAGGGATAGAATGCTTTTGGCTTGCTATTTTCCAATTCCAAGGAATGTTCTAGACCAAGTAATAAAGCTATGCTGTGTATTCCTATGGGGTGGTAGAAGGAGGGCCTTGGTTGCTTGGAAAGAAATCTGCAAGCCAAAACAGGAAGGTGGCTTGGGTGTGGTTGACCTCAAGACATGGAACAGAGCTTTTTTGTCCAAAGCGTAGTCGAATATTCAAGCAAAGAAGGATTGTTAATGGACAAAATGGATCCATCAATTCTACTTGAAGGAGGCCAAAATCTGGTATGTTGTAGCTAAAAAAGATGACTCCCCTCTATTCAAAAGCTTGGTTGAAATCAAGGACCAGGTAGTACTGAATTCTGGGAGTGTAGCTGCTGCCATAGAAACTATGGAAAGAATGGGAAGAGGTTAGCATACACTGTATGACTTCTGGAGGGAGAAGAGCATATTATTTCAAGCACTAATAAGGAATTTTGAACAGCCATAACATTATACGAATAATTATTAAATATCTATTGATGTATTTTGCAAGTAAAAAAAAAGGATAAAGTATTTATTCTAATTGAAATCCTCATGCATTTTCTATTTTAATTAATTGTCACTAGCTTTTACATACCTTCTAATGAGAGGAGTCACCCACATCATCTGGACGGGATTGGCACATCATTTGTTCCATCCACACTTTCCAATCCTTCATGTCTTGCACCTCCGCTTCCCAGTTCGAGATCTTTTCTTTCAATTGCTGGTTCTCCGCTTCCACCATTTGCACCCGGATAACCATCGCCTCTTCTCAAGCCTCAGTGGCTCTACGCTCTCGGTCAATATCAGCACGAGACGCCGCACTGAAAGAAGATGATGATGTTGGGGTGACATATCCACTCCCAAGACCATTCAACTAGCCACCTGATCGTTGCCCAAGCACTTGAGTGCAAATCTCGTCATCCATCATCGGCTGACTGCCCTCTACAATGGGTGCTTCCCTCAGCTCAAGCATCCTTGCCTATTTTTAGTCATTAAAATGATGAAAATGAAAAAAATAAGAATACAACTGATGTTTTGAATAACATAATGAACTAAATAATTTGCTTAACTTACATGTTTCATCTGCGCACCCTGGCACCACTCCCTTGATGTCCTCTGATGTGTTCTCCGATACATATCCAGCCTCGACTCTAGGTCGCCAGTGATGGGATCACGCTACATTATCATATAAAAGTTCATTAATATGAATTCAATGGTGTCAATATAAATAAAACTTGTCAAGTGATGGTCAGATAGTTTCGTAGCAATTACCTTTCGATGATTGACGAACAATTTCAAGCCACCACAATGCATCGTATCTAGTTTGCTGCAATTTGCAGCATTTTTCTCACAGATAGCCTACAAAATAGATGTAATCACTTCTTATTATTCACATAAATATGAAAAAGTAGTTAGTGTAATTAATAGAAACACATCACCTGATAGTTAGGGTCGCGAAAATGGCAACACACCACCGGCCAATCCTCTAGGGAGATCTTATCATATGGGTGCACTTTTTCCTGATCTCCCATCTCCCTGAAATGATTGCGCATTTTTCTGCGATAGGTCTTAAACCGAGAGCACAACTGCGTGTTCACCGCCTTTTTCACATGGTCTACAGTGAAAATGTCCATATCAAACTCTTCCTGCATATGAAATATATTTTTTAATGTTAGAGAATCTTTAGTGTAATATATTAAAAGTGAAAGAAATGTTTTAGGGTTACTTACCAAGATGCGCTTATATAGAACCAAGTGTTGAGCCTCCGTCACCTTTGTCCAGGTGAAGCAAATGACTGGAGCATATTGGCGACATATAATCCCAAGCTCCCGTGACCAGGCTATGCACCAATCGTCAAGCGGGGCCGTAAAGCCTGGAGGAATGTCGATACGGATCTGCCGCCCAGTCCTCTCCAGGTGTTTCTTTAGCGCAATGTTCTTCCCTACACCGCGGCCTACACTCGTATGCGTCACAGAGGTCGATGCTGAAAGAAGAGTTAAAGAACAATAACATAATCATACACGTGAAATGACAGTAAATATATTATTCTAAATCAAATACGCATAACCTTACCAACGCTACTGATTATGGATGACAACTCACCTTGGGCTTCATCCCTAACTGATGTTCGATGTCGGGCTGGGGTCCCGAGGGCTCAGATGGTGCCGCATCAGCCCCGATGTGCTCAGTCACTCTCGATGATGACCCATCATCCTCGCAGGATGATGTCATCGATAGCCTAGACTGACGTAAGGGGCGGCAACCTCCTGGGGCCATGTCTGCAAAATAGTTCACAAGTAAATATAAGAAGATTGAATATTAGATGGATGCATAGTAAATATATTTTCACTTGTTCTCACATGTCAAATACATGGTGACAACATAACACGCTTACCCCCTACTTATCCTCAATATCCGTATCGTCCTCACTTTCTAGAGTCTCTTCCTTTTCACTGTAGTACTCAACCATAGTTTCATCTTCCCCATCAATTTCATCACTGTCAATGAAGTCAACATGTATAGAGGGTTCAATTCTAATGTCAGTAGTTCCTACGGGTTCTGCCATGGCACCAACCCTATTTAATGGTATAGGATCAACTCCTTCCTCGGCAACATTGATAGCATATTGCGTTGCTACGGGATCAGATGGCTGATCTTCTTGGAAAGCATCATCGCTAACACTCTTCTCCCCATCTACGACTTCTGTAATATCATACAAACTTCGAGGAGGAAGTTTTTGGGCCACATGCCATTCACCCTTTAATTTTGTGTCCTTAAGGTATAACACTTGTTCTACCTACGTCGTAAGTACAAAAGGGTCGTTTTGATACCATGTTTTACTAAAATTGACTCTAGTAAAGTAGGCATCCGTATTTATCCCACTCTTTTTATTGCTAATGTCCCACCAGGTACACTTGAAGATGTGAACAGGTCTGTTAGCTCCATAGTGAAGCTCTATAATGTCATCCAACACACCAAAGTAGTCAATTTCCTCATCTCCTTTTGTGCCTAGCACCGCAACGCCACAATTTTGGGTTCTTCTATGTAGTTCGAGGGACTTGGTATGAAAGTGTAAGCCGTTGACAATGCAACCGCTGTAGCAGTTAACTCGTTGATCAGGGCCACATGCCAACGCATACAAATCTTTACTTGTTTTTGCTTCTTTATTATAATACATGACTTTCATCTATTAATTACAAAGGACTTTAGATGAGTAAACCGTCAATATTGGAAATGTACATTGTAGCGAACTCAGGTAGTAGTTGTTACTTACACGACGCCCAAACCAATTGAAAAATTCCTTCTTATGTCTTTCGTCAACATTCCTTTCATTTTGAGTGAAAAGTTCTACTTTGTGTTTGCTATATGCAACAATAGTACATGTTAATGTCAACTAAGTTTATATGCATATGTAAATACAATTCGAAGTCAGGAGTTTTGAACCACGTACTTGATATATGGAATAATTTCATCACAATTATTGAGGACGTAAAAATGTGCCTTTCGTAGGTTGTCCAAATCAATGAAATCATAAACCTGTGCACCGAACGGCTTAACATTTCCTCAAAATATAGAGCTCCTCGGTTCTTTATCTTTGGCATTAATAGCATGAACGTCTGCATTTCGCTGCTCACGAGTGAACCTTGTTTCAATATCATGTAGATTCATTGAGCAAAATGCAAGACATTCACTATCAATGTATGCCTCAATGATTAAACCTTCCGATCGTGCCTTATTGCGCACATACCCCTTCAAAGTGGATAAAAACCTGTGTAGTTTACACATCATTAGTGAGTTGTACACACAAAAAAAAACAAGGAAATCATGAGAACATTGTAGGACTTTATAATGTACCTCTCAATAGGATACATCCAACGATATTGGACCAGTCCTCCAATTATGGCCTCCATTGGTAAATAGATGGCTAGGTGGACCATCACATCGAAGAATGCTGCCGGAAATATTTTCTCCAGCTTGCATAGTATGATCACAATGTCCTCCGCTAACCGTTCAAGTATATTTATGCTCAATTTCTTGGAGCACAATTGTCGAAAGAAGATTCCCCATTTCAATCAGTACCAAGCGAACATCTTCGGTCAAGTGTCCAAGAAGGAAAACAGGCAGAACTCATTGCAAAAGGATGTGACAGTCATGACTTTTCATTCCTAACATCTTCCCTTCCCTCGTGCTTATGCATCGAGATATGTTCGATGCATATCCATTAGTGACCTTCACTGATTTCAATCATTCGAAGAAATTATTCTTCTCATCTTTCGAAAATGTGTAATAGGCAGATGGCATGAGAAGTTTGTCCCCATCATGAATCAGATGCAACTCAGGCCGTATTCTCATATCTTCTATATCCCCATGAGCATTTGCGTTGTCCTTTGTCTTCCCATTTATATCCAACAATGTACAAATGAAATTCTCACAAATATTCTTCTCGATGTGCATGACATCCAGGTTGTAGCATAGTGGAAGATCTTTCTAGTATGACAACTTGAAGAAGATGCTTTTCTTTGTCCAATTTAACTCCCACTTAGCACGTTTCCTTTTTCTACTGCTAGGTGATTTCCCAAATTTCATATCTCCGATCAACCTAAGCTGGTTTAATATCTCTTCTCCACTTAGTCGATTTGGTTGCAACCTCCGTTCAGGCTTTCCATTAAAGCTTCTGACACCACGAGTCCTCCAAGGATGTGCAGGTCGTAAAAAACGACGATGACACATAAAACATAACTTGCGTCCATGCTTTAACGATAAGGACCTAGCATCCTTATTACACACTAGGCATGCTAAGTAACCTTTTGTGCTCCAGCCCGACAGATTTCCATAGGCGGGGAAATCATTAATTGTCCACAAAAGTACAGAATGCATCTGAAATGTTGTCCCAGTTTGCACATCAAATGTCTCCACTCCTTTTTCCCATAGTTCTTTCAACTCATTAATTAATGGCCTCAAGTAAATGTCAATATCATTACCAAGTGCCCTCGGTCCAGGAATAAGCAGAGACATATAAATGCAGGGTTCTTTCATGCATCGTCATGGCGACATATTGTATGGCATCATCATAACTGGCCACATGTTGTATGGGTTGTTCATGTTACCAAAAGGATTGAACCCATATAAAGCAAGGCCAAGTCTGATGTTGCGAGGATCACTAGCAAACCATGGATGCATTTTATCAAACTTGTCCCAAGCTTCGGAGTCCACTAGATGGCTAAGGGTGTTTCCATCTTGAAGACGTTTCTCTTTATGCCATCTCATATCTGTAGCAGTTTTTTTGCGCATATACAATCGTTGCAGCTACAGGATTAATGGTTAATATTGCAAAAATTTTTGGGGGATCTTTTTACCCTTCTTCTAATTAGTTGTATACCTCGGTTCACCACAGTCTGGACACTCATTCGCGTTTTCATGTTCACCATAAAAGAGTGCACAATCATGTCTACACGCATGTATTGTAGTGTAACCTATACCCAATTCACGTATGTATGTTTTCGCCTCATAAAAGGATTTTGGAAGTGTTTCACCATCAGGCAGTGTTGCCTTAATGAGGCTTAAATGCATGTTGAGTGCACTCTGAGATAACTCATGCATTGTCTTTACATGAAGCAACTTTATCAAGAACTCTAACTTTGAGAACTTTCTACAGTTTGGATATAGGGGCACTCGTGCATTCCTCACGAGATTAGCAAATGGTTTACCAAATTGATTTAACGTCTATGATCGCAAGGTATGGTACCTACTAAAGTAGATTCATCACCAGTATGTGACACACTGACGTCTTCTATGTCCACTGCAATCCCCCTTTGTAAGTCACCTAACATTTCGATTAACCCTTCTGAACGCGTATCACGACCCACTATATTTGCCCCCTCAACTTCATCGTCATCATCATCGCTCTGAACTGCGTATGCTTCACCGTGGAACACCCATCTTATGTACCTTTTCTCCATTCCAAAGTCTAATAAATGTGAATGGACCAGATCAATGTGTTTGAATGTTATGTTTTGGCATTTCTTGCAAGGACACCTTATTCTACTAGCATCGTCAGCACGAGGACGCACGAACTCTATGAAATCATTTACCCCTTTCACGTATTCTGGAAAAAACCTCCCTCGAGCATTCATCCAACTCTTATCCATGTTCATTAATTCCCTATAACATGTTCAAGTAAATGGTGTTGATTACATTGTCAAAATGTTTATGACGCATGCATTGTGAATCCTATAATCAATGACCTTCCATCTAAAGGGTACAGATCCTATCCCATTCAGGAATGTTGCAATTACATTGTGATTAATCACTCAAATTCCTTCGTCGTAGTCATTATAAATTTCAGTAGAATCTCCCCATGGCTTTCCAAGTACATGAGATGGGGGAAGTGCACATCATCTGCTAGTTTTCCATCACTAACAAATTGTCACCACACCCCGCTATGCACCTAGAGAACACAAGTACAGACGCGAGCGAAATATATAATGACAATGACAAAAGCGTGAATGATGACAAGAATGCCAATACAACATCCCAAACTGTCCACATTGGACAATTCAATAATGGTTGAAATACAAACATGACTAATCGTAAATGAAACAAATAATTGACATGTTCAATTGATTATTAGTCTACATAATATGACTAATACTCAATTTAATTTTAACAATTGATTTGTCCCACATGTACGATGAGGCATGAACGTATAGTAACCATTATTAAACGGGTCAAGCTTCGATACACACATGGATTACAATAATTAATTTTGCATAAGGAGCCCGTGATAAGTAGGCAAGGCATAAGCCTTATGGCATTAAGGTGTAAAGATGTGGCTGTTGAAGATAAATGCTTCAATAGGTAACAATCACTATTGATGGGACTATGAGAGTGATACTGAAAAGAAATTAATCATGCGCTAACAAGACTACCTCTAACCATGAATCACTCAGTTGCATAAAAATGCGTTACACCAAACAAGATAAAATATTTATCATATTATAATAATCATTACACCAGATACGCCCAAGTCACTCTTAGAACAAGGAAAGATTTTAAACAATTGTCAAGTAAAAGGACAAAAGGCATCATAAATAGTATAGGCAAATTGAAAGTATTCTCAGATTTAAGGGATGACTAATAGTTCGCTGGAGGGACGTGCTATTATGTCAGAATAATTGGCCAAGCCAGGCTTGACTGACAATCCTTTAGCAACCTTGAGAACACATAATCAATCGAAAAGCATGCCTAATGAGTTTAAACTTTTAAGTCAATTAGTTCTTTAACCGAAGGCAAGTGCATATCTGAACAAACTGTAATTCCAAATTAAGTTCATTTGTAATTGAAAATTATGCCTAATGGTCAGTATAATTTAATCTCAATTATAAACCATTGAAAGAGCAATGAATAAAACTGGATCTAATACTAGATACGCCCAGGTCACTCTTAGAATAAGGAAATATTTTAAACAATTGTCAAATAAAAGGACAGAACCATCATAAATAGTATAGGCAAATTGAAAGTATTCTCAGATTTAAGGGATGACTAATAGTCCGCTAGAGGGACGTGCAATTATGTTAGAATAACTGACCGAGCTAGGCTTGACTGACAACCCTTTAGCAACCTTGAGAACACATAATCAATCAAAAAGCATGCCTAATGAGTTTAAACTTTTAAGTGAATTAGTTCTTTAACCGAAGGTGAGTGCATATCTGAACAAACTGTAATTCCAAATTAAGTTCATTTGTAATTACAAATTATGCCTAATGGTCAGTATAATTTAATCTCAATTACGAACCTTTGAAAGAGCAATGAATAAAACTAGCTCTAATACCAGATACGCCCAGGTCACTCTTAGAACGAGGAAAGATTTTAAACAATTGTCAAGTAAAAAGACAGAAGCATCATAAATAGTATAGGCAAATTGAAAGTATTCTAAAATTTAAGGGATAACTAATAGTCCGCTGGAGGGACGTGCTATTATGTCAGAATAACTAGTCGAGCCAGGCTTGACTAACAACCCTTTAGCAACCTTGAGAACACATAATCAATCGAAACGCATGCCTAATGAGTTTAAACTTTTAAGTGAATTAGTTCTTTAACTGAAGGCAAGTGCATATCTGAACAAACTGTAATTCCAAATTAAGTTCATTTGTAATTACAAATTATGCCTAATGGTCAGTATAATTTAATCTCAATTACAAACCTTTGAAAGAGCAATGAATAAAACTAGCTCTGATACCAGATACGCCCAGGCCACTCTTAGAATGAGGAAAGATTTTAAACAATTGTCAAATAAAAGGACAGAAGCATCATAAATAGTATAGGTAAATTGAAGTATTCTCAGATTTAAGGGATGACTAATAGTCCGCTAGAGGGACGTGCTATTATGTCAAAATAACTGGCCAAGCCAGGCTTGACTGACAACCCTTTAGCAACCTTGAGAACACATAATCAATCAAAAAGCATGCCTAATGAGTTTAAACGTTTAAGTGAATTAGTTCTTTAACAGAAGGCAAGTGCATATCTGAACAAACTGTAATTCCAAATTAAGTTCATTTGTAATTACAAATTATGCCTAATGGTCAGTATAATTTAATCTCAATTACAAACCTTTGAAAGAGCAATGAATAAAACTGGCTCTGATACCAAATACGCCCAGGTCACTCTTAGAACGAGGAAAGATTTTAAACAATTGTCAAGTAAAAGGACAGAAGCATCATAAATAGTATAGGCAAATTGAAAGTATTCTCAAATTTAAGAGATGACTAATAGTTCGCTGGAGGGACGTGCTATTATGTCAGAATAACTGGCCGAGCCAGGCTTGACTGATAACCCTTTAACAACCTTGAGAACACATAATCAATCGAAACGCATGCCTAATGAGTTTAAACTTTTAAGTGATCTAGTTCTTTGTTTGCTGATCTCTTTTTATAAACCACCACCACAAACAAATTAAACGTAATTTTATAGCATGTTTAGTAGATAAAATGAAATGAAGTATGTTGAAATGGAATCAAATATATCACTTGATTTTCTTATTCTTTGTGTTTAAATTTGCATTCTATTTCATTTCACAAACTGAAAGTAACATCAGCGTTTAAGTAATATTCGAATGTTACATTTGAAAATATGAATTTCAGACCTTAGATATGGATTTGGATAGATTAAAAATTTTTAATTCAATTTATAATGCATCTAATAAAAATTTAATACAACTTTAAATTTAAAGTCTCTTCAAGCATAGGGTAAGTGTCAACATTATCTCGCTATTTTTTAGTACTTAACAATTGTTAGTTGTTGATTAAGAAAATGAAAATGTAGGTTGACGAAGCTGCCAAAGAAATGGATTCATTCCTTGAGCCAGCAGATGCCAATGGGATTTCCAAAGAAGCAAGTGATGAAAAAGAGTACTCTAATTGCATTGTTTAAGTGAACTAATTAAAATTCCACACCAAATTTGAGCAACACAATGAAACGTGGTCAATTTTTCTCATTTTAGAACGTCAACATCTGAGTTATATTTGATTTACAGAACAATTATTCCTTGAAATTTGATGAAACAGTGTATAAGTTTAAAAATAGACGTAGAAGTTATTCATTATATGTTAAAATATTGAAGTGAATTAGTTCTTTGTAAATTATGCCTAATGGCTAGTATAATTTAATCTCAATTACAGTATGTTTGGATATCTGAGGTTAACTCAATCTGAAGGCACAACACAGCATACCACAAGATGCAGTTCCCAGTAAAATATTTCATACAACTTGTATAAACCATTTGCACATTATGTCTCAAAACATATTGAGTTAGCTTATAGCATTGGGAAAAAAATTCCAACATTGAAAGCAAAAGCAGATCTGTAGAAGAAGAAGAAGAATACCTAAAAATTTGAACTTCAACACAGATGAACTCACGAACACTCTAAGACGAGCTTGCGACGAGCTCCTTCTGATTTGAAATATCCATGACGAACTCACGAAACTTCTAACAAACTTGCGAAGGGCTCCTGCTGGTTCACAATGTGGAAGACTAACTCATGAAGCTTCTGCTAGTTCAAAGGATTGACGATTAACTCACGAAGGTCGAAAGAAGGCGAAAGGGCTTTGAAGGGTCGAAGAAGAAGGCCAGAACTGAAGGGTCTCTTATTCTCTCCTCTTGTGCTAGCTCTCTGAACAGAGATGCTCAAATGAAGAATCAAATAGGGATTAGGGCATTAGGGATTAGGGATTTAGGGTTCTCCTAGGAGTGGGAGGGCTGAGCAGGGTGTATGGGCCGTGTGGGCACTTGGGCAGTGGGCTCACTGGGCTAACTAGGTATGGGGTATTAATGACGGTTGCTCCAAACCGTCACTAATACCCTTAACAATTTCTTTTTTAATCTTTTTTAAATAAAAACACTATCAGTGACAATTAGCCACAGTCACTAATACCACATTATTAGAGACGGTTGTTCCAAACCTTCACTAATTCCCTTACGATTTCTCTTTTAACATTTTTTAAATAAAAAACTAGTAGTGACGGTTTTAAAACTGTCACTAATAAATCAATATTAGTGACGGTTATTTCAAACCGTCACTAATACCCTCAACCATTTCTTTTTTAAATATTTTTTAGTAAAAACACTAGTAGTGACGGTTTACAAAACCGTCACTAATAATATGTATTAGAAACGATTATCTTGAACCGTCACTAATACCCTTAACCTTTTATTTTTTAATATTTTTTAAATATAAACATTAGTAGTGACGGTTTCAAAATCGTCACTAATACTATAAAATCGTCGCTAATATTTTCCCGGATAAATTTTCGAGCAAAAGTTGTTTACTGCGCTCTTTTGAGTGACGAAAGTAGTAGTGACGAATTTTACCGCGCTCTTTTTAGTGACGAAAGTATTAGTGACGAATTTTAATTCGTCGCTAATAATGTCGTATTAGTGACGGTTTCTGAAACCGTCACTAATACATAGACTTTTAGTGACAGTTCTTAAAAACCGTCACTATTACCAACATTTAGTGACGAATTTGAATTTGTCACTAATACTTTCGTCACTAAAAACCCATTTTTTTGTAGTGAGAAAAGAAATTAAACATAGAACTTTACATATATCCATTTTTTTAACCACTCACAAAACTAAACCCTGCCCCGGAGCTTTCTAAACTCGATCACTTGAAGGACCTCAAAAGAATAATAAATCTCCAGGATAAGACACCTCTCAGTAAGGAAGAAAAAGCTATAAAAGTGTGTGGCAGAGAGTTTAAATAAATACAAAAATATAATCATCTGTTATTCAATATCAATAAAAGCTAAGAAAAAGTGTCATTAATAACATCACTGACATTTGATATCATACACACATACCTAATTATTTTTAGTGATAATTCCCGATAATAGGGAAGATAACCCGCCCATACAAGTAACTTCCTTCTGCTCTAGTACCAAATACCAGGACACTCACCTTACTCAGTCGGGTTATGTATCCAAGCAAAGTCTCTGAGAATAGGGAAGATTACTTGCCCATACAAGTAGCTTCCCTTTACTCTGGTACCAACAGAAAATTACCAGGGCACTCGGCTTTCTCAGCAAGCCCTCAACGGAGAATTTAACTTTGCCATAAATACTTATGTAATTAAATTTACACATATCCAATGGTAATTATTTCACAGAGATCCACGTACATACGTATATCACAACCCATCAATACATGATACACACAAACTTCATTCACACCCATACAGGATCTATATCCACACAGGAAACACAGTCCACACAGCATTCACATCCACACAGGAATACTGTCCACAAGGGACTCACATCCACACAAGTTTCTATACAAGTTTCCCAACCACAAAGGTTACAAATCCACACACACAATCCCATTCATAGTAAATCGATAAAACATACTCCTCATTCCACTACCAATGTTTTACCCCCTTAATATAAATGCCCATATAACGACCTCCTCATACCACTGCCAATGTTATATAGAGATTTATATCAGGTATGATATAACGACCTCCTCATACCACTGCCCACGCTATATCGCAATTTACACGAATCATAGAACAATACACAACCAATTCGTGTAAACACGTCAATGCATTCGAGTTCACAGTATTTATTCATCCAAATCACATCACAACCAATCAAAATTTCCAACCCAAATAGTAACCACAAGCGAACAATAAACGTAAACAAGTAGTACTTGCAACCATTTAATTATGAAAGTTATTTTCATGCCACACGGTTTTTCCCAAATATGATATATAATAAAAATTATTTTTGATCTAAAAGCCTAAACCATTAAGAAAATTATAGATAAATATATAAATTTGTATACTCAAATTTAACTTGTTTAAAATTAATAAAAAGCTTCTATAATGTTTTCCCCTTACCTGCACCTTGAGATTCTTCTCAAATCAAACAAAAAACAAAACCCTGTATTCCAAACATCCTAACTTAATTAGTTTAACCCCAAGATATTTATCATTTAACATCTCCTAGGCCCACACTCTCCCAATACTTAATTTAATATTAAAAATATCCTACTCACCCTGGTTTTGGAGTGGTGCCCAAGTACCCCAAATCAAGTTTCTGCTCTTGATAACTTGAAAAGAAACTTCTCAAGAACCTCGTGGTGGTTTTCGATCGTCGAATTAGGCTAAATCTGGGCCGGATTTGAAGAAAATAGGAGGTAGGGTTGAACGATAGAGAGAGAAAATGAGAGGAGAGAAAATTTTCGTGAAAGAAATGCTCCAGGGTCACTTTATACCCAAGCCTTCGTCGACGAGTTTAAAAGGTTCGTCGACAAAGTCAAGAACAACATTCGTCAATGAGGTCATATTGTTCGTCAACGAAGCATTAAAAAACCTGAATTTCCCTTGCTATTGGTAATTACTCGTCGATGAGACACGAGCACTCATCAACGAAACCTAAAAGGAAGTTCATCGACGAGGAGAACAAATTCGTCGGTGAGTCCCTGCTTGATACCAATTTTTAAAATTTCTTTTCCCATCTTTTACTCTCTTTTATTATTACTTTTTTCTGAGTTAGGGTTATTACATAGATCACCTAGGTCCCGCCCTAGAGCTCCTAGACTCGGTTTCCTGTAGGTCCCGAAAAATTGGTATATTTATTTAGGTGAGACACTTTTCAACAAAACGACATAGGTTATTATCAGTGTGTGGCTAACATGAGTTTTGTGAACTTAAACACATTCTTTAATTTACTTTATCTTACAGATATGGCATTTGTGCAGTATAAGTCACACCTATACAGTTGAAAATACACATTTATTTCATAATATAAAACAATTCGATAAATTACCACCTTTACATACATTCACATAGGTGCGTAGAAGAAACCCCCCCTTTTGGACATACAACATCATTATGTATAAACTCCCATGATTGTGTTGTGCAGTCTGTAGACTGGACTTAGCCCTGGCTGACCTACCACTAGGCTAAGTTAATCCTCATGTCTGCAATTCCGATTTACCTACCCAGCCTAGCCTAGACTCCAAGGGGGTACACAACCCTTCTGTGGGCAAATCAACTTTTCATTACTAACACTTCTATATAGAATAGTGTGGTTGCACTATCTCAATCATTAGAAAATGTATCATACTCTCAACACATCTGGTCCTCAGGGTTCTTAAATCGTATAATGCAATTTAAGTAGTAAAAATTGTAATACAAATCTCATTTTCTTAATTCAGTATAACACCTGTCAAGTTTACATTTTCATACAAGATCCATCATATCAAAACTTGGCATTCAATCGTTATATCAAAACTTGGCATACAGTCGTCATATCAAAACCCGAGCATACAGTGGTCATATCAAACCCCGACATACAGCCACCATATCATAACCCCAGCATACAATCGTCATATCCCATTTCCAATAATTCCATAAAACATATAAATCCCATTTTTCACTGAATAATACCATAATACTACACAGACTCACTTATACAACAAACTGGATTAACCTCATGCCACATGATTAATACATTAATTGGTAATACAATAGCTACTCAAGAAAATATATATTTTTGCTAAAAACTTGGTTTGATCATCTTCATAATTTTTATTTCAATCAAAATACCCATTTAATAAGGAAAAGGAAGATGATCAACCCTACTCACTTTGGGTTTTTCCTAAATTCATATAATAAGTAAAACCATCAGTTTCGTATGCCTGAATCATTCAGAAAATCATATATAACATGCACGAGTTCATATGCTTGAGTTTAATTAGTTCAAATTTAGGAAAAAACTGACATAATCTATTCCCCTTACCTGTTCCTGAAAAACAACTTATTTCGTCCCTAGAACAATTCCCCTGTTCCTGAATATGGTGAGGAGAAGGTTGTCAGCAAGCTGAGAAAGACAAGGGAGATGATCGAAGGGCTAGTCAGAGCTTTGGGAGGTTAGGAGAGAGAGAGAGAGAGAGAGAGAGAGAGAGAGAGAGAGAGACGAGGAAGAGAGAGAGAGAGAGAGAGAGAGAGAGAGGTTTTGAAATTTTCTAAAAAAAATGACTTAAGTTCTATTTATAGTTAAGCTGGCTCGCGGGAAATTGTCAACGGTTTTCCTGAGCTTGACAAAACCGTCGACGATTTCGCACTTAAAATGCTCTCGGTTGTTGTAACCGTCAATGATTTTTTGAGATGGCATGAAACCGTCGACGGTTTGGTGCTGAACCAAACCATTTCCATGCTTTTCCTTTCCTTTCTCTCTTCTCTTTTCTTTTATCTTTCTTTTCTGGGTTCAGGTTACTACATCCTCCCCCCTTATAAAAATTTTGTCCTCAAATTTGTTAACTCATATTTATCATCACTCTTGGAATTACCGAATCGATCATCCAACTCTAGGAAAAGCCGGTAGCCACCCATATGGCAACCCCGACCCACATTTATTAATTACTCTCACTTATAGCGGAGGAATACTATGGTTACAATAACAATTTTGGGAGATTACAAGTAGATCAACAAAATTCTTCCAACCCCACTCAAACACTAAACCTGAAATCTACAAATTTACAAACACACAAACTTAACTAGACAACCTGCACAAAACATAGTATATATATAATCAAATTCTTACCTGAACCGCCATACCTATCTGCCTAGGGTTGGTTCTCACTGAATAGCTGGGGGTACTTCCGACGTACTTCCTCTTCCCATTCCCATGAAGCTCTCTCCACTGCATGGTTATACGAGAGTACCTTCACTAACAGAATATTTTCAATACAGAGTTCTTGTTCCTTCCGATCTAAAATCTAAACTAGTACCTCCTTATAGGATAAGGAGTCTCTGATTTCTAGGAATTCATAGCTTAATATGTGCGAAGGGTCTGAGATGTACTTTCTCAACATCGATATGTGAAAGACGTTGTGGATCCTAGGCAAAGCTGGGGGTAATGCTATCCTGTATGCAAACGTACCAACTTTCTCGAGTATCTAAAATGGACTGATGTACCTAGGGCTCAGCTTACCCTTTTTTCCAAACCTCATAACTCCCTTCATTGGAGCAATCCTAAAAAATATCCTATTTCCTATCTCAAATTCCAGGTCTTGTCGGTGAGTATCAGTATAACTCCTCTACTGATTCTGAGCTGCCTTAATTCTATCCCTAATTAATTTGATCTTCTCGGAAGTCTACTGAATAAGCTCTGGTCCCAAAATCTTTCGTTCACCAACCTCATCCCAATACAGTCGAGATCAACACCTTTGACCATACAATGCTTCATATGGTGTCATCTCGATACTAGCTTGATAGCTCTTATTATAGGCAAAGTCCACAAGTGGCAAAAACTGAAACCAACAACCACCAAAATCTAGCATGCACGCCCGCAGCATATCTTCTAATATTTGAATCATTATGTTTGATTGTCCATCATTATGTGGGTGAAATGCTGCACTGAAATTTAGTTGAAATCCCAAGACCTTTCGCAAACTCCTCCAAAACTGGGAGGTGAACTATGGGTCTCAATCGGATAC
The DNA here is from genome assembly GCF_029873635.1 of Malania oleifera. Lineage (NCBI taxonomy): Eukaryota > Viridiplantae > Streptophyta > Magnoliopsida > Santalales > Ximeniaceae > Malania > Malania oleifera. The sequence continues at coordinate 22,907,278 of NC_080423.1, forward strand.
AATGGATACTGAGACGCTATGAAGTCAGACTATCTCCTATATGTATAACCTTGCCAACATATTCATGGAGTAACTGAATTTAATAGGAATAAAGTGTGTGGTCTTAGTTAGCCGATCCACTATTACCCATATACCATTTTGTCTATGGAACGCTAAAGGCAACCCTGTTACGAAGCCCATAAAGATATGCTCCCACTTCCACTCAGGAATACAAAGTGGTTGTAGTGGTCCTGCTGGCCTCTGATGTTCTGCTTTCACTTGCTGACATGTCAAACACTGTTCCACAAACTGAGCAATCTCTCTCTTCATATTATTCCACCAGAAGGATTCTCACAGATTCCTATACATCTTTGTGCTCCCTAGATATAAAGTATAAAGAAAGCAATGAGCCTCCTCCAGAATTATCCTCTTAATCTCTGCCTCCTTAGGTACACACAACCTGGTGTAAAACCTCAAAACTTCGTCATCTAAGATATTGAAACATGTTCCTAAACCACTTTGTACTTTCTCTATAATTTTCATCAACTCTACGTCTTTCATCTAGGCGGCTTTAATTCTTTCTTGTATGGTCGGTTGAACAACCAGACTAGTAATGAATCCCTAATGGTTACCTTCCACAAATTCCATGCCAAGACGTTCTATATCTATCCTGATTTGCTGTTGAGCTACTATTGCCGAGACTAACGCATTCACTAACTTCCGACTTAAAGCATCAGCTACCACATTAGCTTTTCCTGGGTGGTAACTGATGGTATAGTCGTAGTCTTTTATCAACTCAAGTCATCTCCTATATCTCATATTTAACTCTTTTCGCATGCAAATGTACTTAAGGCTTTTATGATCTATGAAGATCTCGCACCTTTCACCATATAGGTAGTGCATCTAGATCTTTAATGCGAAAACCACTTCTACCAGTTCCAAGTCATGCGTAGGATAACTCTTCTTGTACTTCTTGAGCTGTTGAGAAGCATATGCAATAACCCTTCCCCTTTACATCAATATGCATCTGACCCCTTTATGAGATGCATCACTGTAGACTACAAAACCCTCTTCTCCCGAAGGAATTGTTAGTACTGACGCAGTGACAAGTCACTGCTTTAGCACTTGGAAACTATTCATAGTCATCTGTCCATTCATATCTCACATTATTCCTAGTTGACTTCATCAGAGGGCCTGATAGCTTAGAAAAACCTTCTACAAATCGGCGATAATATTCTGCCAAACCTAGAAAGTTTCTAACCTCATAGACGTTCTTCGATCTTACCCAGTCCATTACTGCCTCAATTTTTCTCGGATCCACATAAAGGACACCTCTAGATATCACATGCTCGAGAAATACCACATGTTCTAGCCAAAACTCACACTTCTTAAATTTAGCATACAACCTCCTTTCTTTCAACACCTGAAGTGTAGAGACCCGAAAAAATAATAGCAATTAAATAATAATAAGGAAAAGGGAGTTAAATGGGAGAAAAGAAATTCAAAATAAGGTCAAAATTAGGATTTGTCAGCGAACCCCTAGGTTTCGTCAATGAACTTACTTGTATAGGTCGTGGACGAGTACCTATGTTTTGTCAACAAAGAGACACCGAGAGGGGAATTTCAGACCTTAATGGTTCATCGACGATCTTGCTACCTTCGTCGATGAAATCCCTTCTTGGGTTCGTCGACGAGGCCACATGTCTTTTCGACAAAGCCACTTGGCCAGCCATCTATATATACGTGAGAATCATATTTTTAGCAAGGAATTTAGCTCCTTTTCTCTCTCTCTCTCTCTCTCTCTCTCTCTCTCTCTCTAGGTTTCAGTTCTCTCTCCTTCTCTCTACGATCCTCGCTTCATTAAAGCTCAGTTTGACGATCGGGAACTACCACAAGGTTCGTGGGCAGATTCTCTACAAGGTTCTTGGGGCAAATTGTTGGTTTGGAGTTCTTGGGCACCATCCCAAAATCAGGGTAAGTGGGTTATTTTAGAGCTTACATAATTATTAGATATTTCTAGGCCTAGGAAATGTATTAGATGTTAATATACTAGAGTTTGAGTTGATTAAACTAGGGTTGATGCAGTTTCAGGGTTTGGAATTCTGAACACTACAGACATGGGTTGAGGATCCCTATGGATGTTTCCTCGGGAACTCAGGTAAAGATGATAATAGTTTACAGTCTAAGAAATTATGAATATGCGGTTCGAAAAAGATGTGAATTGGATAATTATTTTGGGAAATTCTGTTGATTGACAGGGAAAAATATATATATGTATAATTTTAAGGTTTTGGAATCACGAACCCCATAGGCATGAATTAGTAAATAATAAACAAGTCTCAGTCAGACAGGTAAGGGAAATATGCTATGCCAGTTAAATTAGAGATTTTTACGAGTAAAATATAGTATATGATTATGGGTTTCCAAAGTAAGATTTTGAATAATTCAAAGTGAGATATTATATAGTTTTACAGATTATATTTAATGAGTTTTAATTATTGTGTGGCATAAGAATAATGGTATAATACAGAATTCTACACAGCTTTTACAAAACTACAATTATATAGTTTTTACAAAATCATGATATACAGATTATATAGTTTTATTTACAGAACTATGGTTATACAATGTTTTATAAAATTATAGTTTACATGGTTATACAGAACTATGATATACAGTTTTCACAGTACCATGATATTTAAATTATAGAACCATGATATAAAGATATTACAAAACCATAACATACAAATATTACAGCTTACACATATCAGTTTATTACAGCGTTATGGTTAACACAGTTTTATAGAATCATGTAAAATAGTAAAATATATATAAAAGTATTATATAGTATCAGACCCTGATGGACCATATCAGAATACAGAGCACGATATCGTAGCTATTATAGTTCAAAGTGCAACAACACATCTCAGATAGAGTGTGGAATTTATAAGTAGTTGAAATGAGGAATAGCTTCCCAAGAGGGAGGGTGAATTGGATTCTTTTAAATTTGAATGATTTTTAAGCCTTTGGTTTTAATTACCCAAAAAACAAAATGTATAAACAATAACCACATTTAAAAATACTGAAAGTTAAATTCACAAGTCAATTAATGAAATAAAGATAATTCAATCACTCAACCAAGAATATTAGAGCTTTTGTTGATTTCCCTATAAACTCTTAGTATGCACTTTTCTTGATCAAGATTTCTGCAGATTAACCAACGTACTCCCTTTTTGGGTTTCTGCAAATGATTAATCAAAAACGTACTTTCTAAATATCCAGTACCTTTGTTTCTTTCTCACTTAAGAACCTGCAACCTGCACTTTTAAATCATACAACAATAGTAAGTGAAACAGAGAGAAAGACACAAGATTTTTACGAGGTTCGACTTCAACACAGCCTACGTCCTTGCCTTTGGCAAAACACCAAAGGATTTTACTATATCAGTTCCGTTACCTGGTGGAACAACACCTATTTACAACCACTCCTTCTGTTAGGCTAGAGCCTACCTCTTTAAACAACAATCACTTGTTTGGTCCAACGATTCAATAGCTCTGAATCATCTAAGAATGATGATAAAGAAATTTTGTGTACAAAAGAAAACTCTCACAATAGAATAAATTAGTACAATGATCAGCACACTTATACTCTAAGGTAATTCAAATATAAGAAATTTGAAGCTCAATACTTAGTATGAATTACCAAATAATTTTTCAAAGAAAATGAAAGATTCTGATTTTGAAAGCTTTGCTTCAAAGTATAAATCAATAGTAGATAAGAAATTTAAGCTCAAGAGAGTTTTAGATCCTTTAAGAATTTTGAATGCTTGAAGATCGGTTGATCTATAAACCTTTGAAAAGTTGCTTGATCTAAAAACCTTTGAAGAGTTGCTTGATCTAAAAACCTTTGAAGATTGCTAGATCTAAAAACTTTTGAAGATTGCTAGATCTGAAAACTTTCGAAGATTGCTTAATTCCAAAAACCTTTTAATATTGCATCAATGTTAAAACTTTTGAAGATTAGAACTATTTATAGATGTTTTAGAAGCCATCCATTACTCCCAAAGATTCCTAAAAATCATTTCCAGGTATTTTGAAATAAATATGTCCACAAATGTGGTTTAAAAAATCTTCCCGTTAAGAGATTTAAGGCCAACGTTCGAGTGGCAATTGCCTATCACAGAGCAGACTCTCAACACAGAATGCTTGCAGTCGCCTGGCTTGTTCACTCAGGTGCCTGGCAAGTTAGGCAATCGCCTGTCTAGCTACTGACTTTTTGAAAAACCATTTTCTTAATGTGGCAATCGCCTACCTCATCATAGCAGTCGCTTGGCCCTTCATTATTTCAAAAAGTTTTCTTTTCTTAAACCCTTTCTTTTTATTGATTTAAAAAATATTCTTTAGAGTATATATATAAAAACATATTTTTGAATTTCTATGAGCTTCAAACCACTTTATACTTGAGATTAACTTTGAAGTACTTACATTTAGAATATCCTTGAAAAAATATAATTCTTTTAATCTTCAATCTTGTTCTTCTATCATCTTTGTGGTTGCAATCTTTCCTTTGAGCTTTTCACAATATAACTTTGTTCTTCATGCTCTTTATAATCCATAAGCTTTACTTTGTGTTCTTCAAGGATTCTTTGTAATCCATAAACTTCCTTATGCACTTGAGCTTTGTTATTTTCCTGAAAAACTTTGACTTGAAACATATTAAGCACATCATTTGATTTGTTATCATCAAAATAAGAATTGTAAGCCTTATTAGGCCAAAAGTAGTCGATTGTGCCTTGGGAGAGACGAAGACTCCCTGTTAGTCCAGGTTGAGGCAGCCAATTTGACGACAGAGGTTTATAGTTGACTTATCCTGGTAGGCCAGCCAGTGTTAAGCCCAGCCCACAAACCACACAACCCTATCATGAGGGGTTAAATCATGACATACAGTTATCCATCTAAGAAATTTTTCACAGTTATATATATGTATATAGATTTTCAAAAAAGAAAAAGTGTATATATATAGTAACTAAGAGTATAATTAAGTAGAAACTCAATAAACACTTGTACTTTAAGTGACATAGGTGTGAGTTATGATGCATCTTATCTTTATATGTTATCTCAGTTATAGCTTGATTAATAAATATAATGCTCACGTAAACTCATATGCCACACACTGGTAATAACATATTTCGTCTTACTGAGAGTTGTCTCATCCTAGTATTTATGAACATTTCAGGTGATCTAGTTAGACGAGCAGATTACGCTTGGAGATGGAGGAGACCTTTGTACTACCATATCTATAGGGTAATTGATTTTGGGTGATGTACTTTTGAGTAGTTCCTAGCGGTTCTGGTGGATGATTTTGGAGAGATGTGTATGTATGTTTGGAAGTTACTGAAACTCTGGTATTGTAATCATAGTGATGTAATTTATGTTTTCCTCTGCATTGGTATTTTGTTTCTAGTGTCCACTTTGGGACCAAAACATTATAGTAGATTTTATAAGGGGTATCAGAGTAATATAATTTTATAGTCTTTATATAGAAAAAAGAATGGTATGAATTTTTGGGTCATTACAATTTGGTATCAGAGCCTAGGTTGCTAAGTTTTGTAGACTTTAGTGTACAGTGGAGAATATTACCAAAGTATAGGAATAGATTTGGGAGAGAATGGAAATTGGGATAGATTAGAATTTCAGTGAGTTAATGTCATGAATTTAAGGCGAGAATTTAAGGCTTTGTCTCACAGATTGGAGATAGGAACTTCGAGGTGGTTTTTATGATTTTCCTAGGGTGACGATTCTAGGAAAACCATTGTAAACTATCGTTGGTTTCTATTTTTGAATGGTAGGACTGAACCTTAAATTAGAAATAAGTGGTATGAGGATATCTTAGTTAGATTAATGTAAGAATAGTGTTATGAGGTCTAGATTCTCAGATTATTTTGATGTTATTGCAGGATGCATCCAAGAAATAGCAGTGCTCATGCTAGCGGTGACGATGGTGCTGGGCCTTCTAGCATGGGCGGTGGGGATTTTGATGTCCTTTTGCACATTGTAGCTCAGCGGGTTATGGCTAAGATTACACAGAACTCTAGGGAGCGGGAAGGCCCATCTGCTGATCAGGGTTGTACAATAGAGAAATTCACCAAAATGAATCCTCTGGCATTCTCAGGGGGAGCTGGCCCTACAGTTGCTGAAAACTGGGTGCAAGAGATGAAGAAAATACTGACAGTGCTGCATTGTGCAAATGATCAGAGGGTCATGTATGCCACCTATGAATTAACGAGTGAGGCTGAGAGATGGTGGACAATTATGAAATTTCTAGAGGAACAGAGACTCGTACCGACGATAACAACTTGGAGTCGATTTAAAGAAATTTTCTTTGATCGTTATTTTCCTACCACCATCAGAGAGGCTAACATAGTAGAATTTCTGAATTTGACTTAGGGAAATCTCATGGTTCAACAATTTGCGGTGAAGTTCATCGATCTGTCATGTTTTGCTCTTTAAATTGTACCGAATGAGGCTAAGAAGGCAAGGATGTTTGAGAGGGTCTTGAGGCAGGAAATCTTTAAACATGTGGAAGTTCCAAAGGTGCAGAAATTATTTGAACTAGTAGATAAGGCCGCAGTAGCAGAGGATAGCAATCAAAGGGATGTAGGAACACTGAGCTAGAGAAAGGGGCCCATGCCTCCAGGATTTTAGGTGGGTACCAGCCAGGGCCCATGGAGAGGAGATTGGTATAGTAGAGGCCAAAATCAAATGATGGGACACTGTGGTTTTCAGAGTGAGCAGATTTATCCTATCTACCCTAAGTGTGGCCAAATATATATGGGTGAATGTCGGATGGGATAGAACATTTGCTACCGGTGTGAGAAACTCGGTCATATGGCACGAGCATGTAAGGGACCGTCAACTCATGCGCCAGCTCCTAAACCTTTCCAACGAGGTCACCAGGCACCTCGTGGAGGCCAGTAAAGGAACATAGCCCTGGCGAGGGTTTATGCATTGATGCCAGGAGATGTCGAGGTTGTAGGTGACATTGTGACAAGTATTCTTATTGCTTTATCATATAAAGTTGTTGTTTTATTTACTTAGGTGCCACCCATTCTTTCATATCATTGGGGTATGTTAAATTATTTGGGTTTGAGACATAGTTGTTAAATATTGAGTTATCAATAGCCACACCGGCTAGATCAGTAATGAGGTGTATAAGGGTGCTTAAAAACTATCCAGTGAGCATTCAGGAGAAAATATTACCAGCCGATCTCATGATATTGGACATGCAGGGATTCGATATAATATTGGATATGGACTGACTGGTAACTAACTATACTAGTATTGATTGCCATCAAAAAGGGGTGATCTTCAGACCACAGGGAGAGCAGGAATTCAAATTTGTGCGATCACGTGTATGCGCCTTGCCACATTAGTGTCAGTTATTCAAGCAAGGAGGCTTCTTCAGGATGGTTTTAGGGGTATGTAACTTATGTAAAGGATATGCTAGAGGGAGAATTAAAGCTTGTTGATATTCCAGTAGTTGGAGAATTTATAGATGTATTTTTAGAAGAGTTACTTGGTTTACCACCAGATCGAGTGATTGAGTTTACCGTGGATCCACTTCTAGGGTCGGCACCGATATCTAAAGCACCCTATTGGATGGCTCCAGCCGAACTGAAATTGAAAGATCAGTTGTAGGAGTTATTGAATAAAAGGTCTATCATACCTAGTGTGTCGCCTTGGGGAGTTCCAATTCCGTTTGTGAAGAAGAAAGATGGGACTGTGAGGATGTGCATCGATTATAAGGAGATAAATAAAGTGGCAATCAAGAATAAGTACCCTCTTCCTAGAATCGATGACTTATTTGATCAGCTCTAGGGGACCCAGGTCTACTCCAAGATTGATCTTCGGTCGGGATGCCATAAAGTGAAAATTAAAACTGAGGATGTTCCAAAGATAGCATTCAAGACCAGATATGGTCACTACGAGTTTCTAGTTATGCCATTTGGTTTGACTTATGCACCCGCAGTGTTTATGGATTTGATGAATCGGGTATTCCATCAATACTTGGACAAGTTTGTTAAGGTCTTTATAAATAATATACTAGTTTATTCAAAGAGTTCTAAGGAGCATGAGGATCATCTGAGGTTAGTATTGTAGGTGCTAAGAGAAAAGAAGTTGTTAGCTAAGTTTAAGAAATGTGAATACTGGTTTAGGTAGGTTACCTTCCTTGGGCATGTGATCTCTAGGGATGGGATATCAGTAGATCCAAGCAAGATAAAATTGGTGGTGAATTAGGTAAGACCGGGGAACGTACAGGAGATCAGGAGTTTCCTAGGCCTAGCAAGGTACTACCGGCGCCTTGTGGATGGGTTTTCTAGATTATTAGGTCTATTAACATGACTCACGAGGAAAAATGTAAAGTTTGAATGGATCAAAGATTATGAGCAGAGCTTCTATGAGTTGAAGCAGCGGTTGGTCACTGCACCAGTATTATCTATTCTACCAAGAAAGGATGGATTTGTTACATACAGTGATGCATCCTAGAAGGGACTCGAGTGTGTGTTGATGTAGCACGGGAGGGTTATTGCATATGCTTCTCAGCAACTTAAGGAATATGAAAAGAACAACCCAGTATATGATTTGGAGTTAACTGCAGTGGTGTATTCCCTAAAGATCTAGAGGCATTATCTGTATAGTGGGAAGTGTGAGATCTTCACTCACCATAAAATTTTAAAGTATTTCTTCACCTAGAAATAATTGAATATGACGCAAAGGAGATGGTTAGAGCTCATTAAAGACTATAATTGCGCTATCAACTACCACCTAGAGAAAGCAAATGTGGTGGCTGATGCTCTAAGCTAGAAATTAGTGGGAGCAACATTGTTAGAAATGATAATCTAGCATCTGATCCAGATGGATTTGGAGAGGCTCGATGTGGAGCTGGTAGAGGTTGATCACCAGGTATTCATTGCCAACTTGGTACTACAACCTACCCTGCAAGAAAAGATTAAACTTGCTTGGAGGAATGATATAGAATTAGTAGAGCTGATGGATAAAGTACAGGACCAACAGGGAGAGGAGTTTAGTATTTTAGATGATGGAGCTCTGAGGTTCCATATCGGATTGTGTGTACCTACAAATGCTAAGATTAAGAAGGCTATCCTAGAGGAGGTGCACAGATCCCTTTAAACAATGCATCCTGGTAGCACTAAGATGTATCGAGACCTCCGAGAGTCATTTGGTGGAGTGGCATAAAGAGAGAGATAGCTGAGTTTGTGAATCAATGTTTAAAGTGCCAACAAGTAAAGGCTAAGCACCAGAGACTGGCAGGACAGTTGCAGCCACTCCATATCTTGGAGTGGAAGTGGGATCATATATCTATGGATTTCTTTACAGGGTTACCACCGGCGTTGCATGGACAGAATGCCATTTGGGTAGCTGTAGACCGACTGACGAAGACTGCCCATTTTCTTCCTATTAAAGTCAACTACTCTATGAACAGCCTGGCTGAGTTATACATTTAGGAGGTAGTTTGACTCCATGGAGTGCCATTATCTATAGTTTTAAACCGAGACCCATGTTTCACATCACGATTTTGGAGGAGTTTGTAGGAAGCTTTGGGGTCTTAGTTATCATTTAGCACAGCCTCTCATCCTCAGACTGATAGGCATACGGAGAGAACAATCCAGATACTAGAGGATATGCTACGAGCATGTGTGCAAGACTTCAGGGTAATTGGAACCATTTTATGCCACTGGTTGAATTCTCATATAATAACAGCTACCTAGCCGGCATTGAGATAACACCTTATGAGGTATTATATGGTATAAGGTGCCACTCTCTACTATACTGGGATGAAATGGGTGAAAGGCGAGTTCTAGGGCCAGAGTTGGTGCAGCAGACATATGATAAAGTATGACTTATTAGAGACAAAATCAGTACAACGCAGAGTTTGCAGAAGAGCTACGCAGATACTCACCTCCAAAAGTTGGAGTTTGAAGTAAGAGACCATGTGTTTTTAAGAGTAGCACCAATGAGAGGAGTTATAAGGTTTGGGAGGAAGGGTAAGTTGAGCCTTAGGTACATTAGCCAATTCGAAATACTTAAGAGAGTGGGTCCAGTTGCCTACAGATTAGCTTTACCACTAGCATTATTCAGGATTCATGATGTATTCCTTACTTCTATGTTGAGGAAATACGTCCCAGATCCCTCCCACGTGATCATCTATGAGGAGTTAGAGCTTAGAGATACTTTAGTATATGAAAAAATACTAATGTAGATTCTAGATAGTAAAGAACAGGAGTTGCACACCAAGAAAATACCACTAGTAAAAGTCTTGTGGAGGAATCACACAGTCGAGGAAGCTTCGTGGGAGCTCAAGGAGGAGATATAACACATATGTTCAGTGGGGATCAGAATTAGTCAGAAAATGAATGTAATAATTCATATAAAGTAAGTATTTTTTTCTATTTTGTTTTATATAGTGCAGGATAATTAATGTATATAGTTGTGTTTTGGTTTATAGGATATAGTTGGTTTTAGGAGAATTTTGGTTTGTTATTGTAATCTCCCAGAACCGTAAATGTAACCACAACATTCCCCTGCCATAAGTGAGGGTAATTAATAAAATAAGTAGCAAATTTTTCCTCAGGGAATGGTGTATAATATAGATAACAAATTTCAAGGATGAAATTTTATAAAAAGGGAAGAATGTAAAGGCCCAGAAAAATAATAGCAATTAAATAATAATAAGGAAAAAGGAGTTGAATGGGAGAAAATAAATTCAAAAGAAAGGCAAAATCAGGGATCGTCGATGAACTTACTTGTATGGTTCGTGGACGAGTACCTATGTTTCGTTGACGAAGAGATACCAAGAGGTGAATTTTAGACCTTAATAGTTCATTGACGATCTTGCTACCTTCATCAACAAAATCCCTTATTGGGTTCGTTGACGAGGCCATGTGTCTTGTCGATGAAGCCACGTGGCTATCCATCTATATATACGTGAAAATCAGATTTTTGGTGAGGAATTCAGCTCCTTTTCAATCTTTCTCTCTCTCTATTGTTCAGTTCTCTCTCATTCTCTCTATGATCCTCGCTTCATTAAACCCCAGTTTGACGATCAGGAACTACCACGAGGTTCGTGGGGAGATTCTTTGCAAGACTGGTGGAGCAGATTGTTGGTTTGGAGTTCTTGGGCACCATCCCAAAATCAAGGTAAGTGAGTTATTTTAGAGTTTACATGATTATTAGGTATTTCTGGGCCCAGGAAATGTATTAGATGTTAATATATTGGAGTTTAAGTTAATAAAACTGAAGTTGATGTGGTTTCAAGGTTTGGAATTCTGAACACGGCATGCATGGATTGAGGATCCCTACGGGTGTTTCCTCAGGAACTCAGGTAACGATGATAATAGTTTATAGTCTAGGAAATTATCAATATACGGTTCGAAAAATATGTGAATTGGATAATTATTCTTGGAAATTCTATTGATTGATTGGGAAAAATATAAATGTAAAATTTCAAGGTTTGGGAATCGCAAAAGTTGTAGGCATGAATTAGTAAATAATAAATGAGTCTCAGTTAGCCAAGTAAGAGAAATATGTTGTGCTAGTTAAATTAGAGATTTTTACCAGTAAAATATAGTATATGATTATGGGTTTCCAGAGTAAGATTTTGAGTAATTCAGAGAAAGAAATTATACAGTTTTACAAATTATATTTAATGAGTTTTAATTATTGTGTGGCATGAGAATATTGGTATAGTATAGAATTCTACACAGCTTTTACAAAACTACGATTATATAGTTTTTACAGAATCATGATATACAGATTATATAGTTTTATTTATAGAGCTATGGCTATACATTGTTTTACAGAATTATAGTTTACATGGTTATATAGACTTATGATATACAGTTTTCACAGTACCATGATATTTAGATTATAGAACCATGATATACGGATATTACAGAACCATAATATACAGATATTACAACTTACACATATTAGTTTATTATAGTGTCATGGTTAACACAGTTTTACAAAATCATGGTAAAATAATAATAATATTTATATATATATATATATATATAATAGTATTATATAGTATGAAACCCTAATTGACCAAATAAGATTACAGAGCATGGTACCATAGCTATTATAGTTTAGAGTGTAACCACCACACATCTCAGATAGAGTGTGGAATTTATAAGTAGTTGATTGTTCCTTGGTAGAAACAAAGACTCCCTGGTAGTCCAGGTTGAGGCGGCCAATATGACGACAGAAGTTTACAGTTGACTTATCCTGGTAGGCCAACTAGTGTTAACTCCAACCCATGGGCCGCACAACCCTATCATGAGGGGTTAAATCATGACGTACAGTTATCCATCTAAGAAATTTTTCACAGTTATATATATGTATATAGATTTTCAGAAAAGAAAAAGTGTATATATATAGTAGCTAAAAGTATAATCAAGTAGAAACTTAATAAACACTTGTACTTTAAGTGACATAGGTGTGAGTTATGATGTATCTTATCTTTATATGTTTTCTCAATTACAGCCTGATTAATAAATATAATGCTCACATAAACTCATATGCCACACACTGGTAATAACATATTTCGTCTTACTGAGAGTTGTCTCATCCCAATATTTATAAATATTTCAAGTGATCCAGTTAGATGAGCATATCAGAGTTGAAGATAAAAAAGACCCTCGTACTATCCTGTCTGTAGGGTAAGTGATTTTGGGAGATGTATTTTTCAGTTTTTCCTAGGGATTCTGGTGGATGATTTTGGAGAAATGTGTATATATGTTTGGAAATTGCTGAAACACTGGTATTGTAATTATGGTGATGTAATTTATGTTTTCCACTACATATGTGTTTTTTTCTATGAATAGGAATTCTCGGTGTCCACTTTAGGACCGAGACATTATATTAGATTTTATAAGGGGTATTAGAGTAATATAATTTTATAGTCTTTATATAGAAAAAAAAATTGTATGAATTTTTGGGTCATTATATGAAGTACTGTCCTCAAATGATTCTCGTGCTCCTCAGGACTCTTTGAATAAATCAATATGTCATCAATAAACACTATCACGAACTAATCCAAGTATTGATGAGAGACCCTGTTCATCAGGTCCATAAATGCAGCAGGCGCATTTGTCAATCTGAACGGCATAACCAAAAATTCATAATGACCAGACTGGGTCTGGAAAGCATACTTCAGTACATCCTCTGACTTAACTCTCACCTGATGGTACTCAAATCGAAGATTGATCTTTGAGAAAACCTATGTTCCCTGAAGCTGGTCAAACAGATTGTTGATAGGCAGTAGCGGGTACTTGTTCTTTACTGTCACTTTTTTTATCTCCCGATAGTCAATACACATTCTTATTAAGTCGTCCTTCTTCTTAACAAACAACACGGGGGCTCCCCACGGAGATACACTGGGTCTGATGAACCCCTTATCCAACAAATCCTGTAATTGCTCCTTTAATTGTTTCAACTCGATTGGAGCCATTCTGTACAGAGCCTTAGAGATCGGCACCATTCCCGGAGATAGGTCAATAGCAAACTCTACCTCACGCTCAAGAGGTAACCCTAGAAAATCCTCCGGAAATACATTAGGAAATTCCTTTACTATCGAAATATTCTCGAGCTTAAATTCCCCCTCCAGTGCTTCCTTTACCTAAGCTAGGTACCCCTGACACCCATTCAAGAGGAACCTTTTAGCCTACGTGGCTAACAGAATTGATGGTGATATACGCACACATAACCTTACAAATCATACTCCTACTCCTCAAAGGTCTGAACACCACCTTCTTCTTGTAGCAATCAATATTGGCATAACCAGAAGCTAGCCAGTCTATCCCCAGAATCACCTCAAATCTGTGTATATTGAGAACTACAAGATTAGTAGGCAGTGTCTTCCCCTGAATACTAATCAGAAAATTTTTAAGTACCCTCCTACACATTACTACAATCCCTGTTGGTGTAGCCACTGATAAATTGATGCCTAGTGGCTGAGCCTCTATCCCACACAATTTAATGAACTCCTGAGCCAAAAATGAATGAGTTACCCCTCAATCAAACAACACAATAGCTTAATGTGACAAAAATAAAATAGTACCTGTCACCACGCCACTGGCGTCCTCTACATCTCCCGATGTAAGCGAATATACCCGCGCCTGGGCGGTGCCGCTCTAGTGGCCACCTTGGGGTGCCTAATTGTGTCCCTGGAACTAAATAAGTGCGGGTGCATCACTAGGTGGAGCATGAAAATCTCGTGCTATGTGGCCAGGTCTACCATATCGGTAACAGTCAGCTGCTCTACCTTGGCACTTGCCCTAATGCCTCTAAAGACACTTGAGACAAGGAGGGCGTGATGGAGTTCCTTGAGGAGCTCAGGGTCCCACCTCTTGTCGCTGACCCCCGTAGTTAATAGGCCTTCTCCATGTACCCTAAATGGTGCCCATCTGAATACTAGGAGGCAATGGCCTCTTACTCTGACTCGCTATCTCCACACACCTCTACAGACTGGTCTCCAACACTATGGCCTTATTAACCAGCTCTAAGAAACTCTGCACCTGAAATTCCACAACCTACTCGTATATGCCCTGTCTCAATCCTCTCTCAAACCTTCGGGCCTTCCTAGGCTCATCCAAGATCATGTACGGGGTGAAGCAAGATGACTCCATGAACTTGGCCACATACTCCTATACAATCAAGTGCCCCTATGTTAGATGTAAGAACTCCTCTGCTTTAGCTTCCCTAGTGGAAGCGGGGAAATACCTGTCGAAGAAGATCTCCTTAAATCAGCTCCAAGTCATAACTGCTAGCCTTAACCTCTTCTCCTCCACCAGTTTAACGGCTCTCCATCATCGCTTAGCCTCCCCAACTAAATTAAAAGTAGCGTACTGCACCCTTTGCTCATATGTGCAATGCAGAATAGTCAACAGCTCCTCTATCTCCTGAACCCAGTCCTCTGCTGTGATAGGGTCTTCTCCTTCTGCGAATGCAAGCTGATGCATATGGGTGAACTGCTCGATGGTACAACCCCAGTCAGTAGATGGGTAGTTCTGCCTACCAAAGTCCCGCCTCATCTCTGCCCTACTTGTCGGGCTACCTCGCAGCACCGTAAAGGTATCCATTTCTTGCTCACTGGAAGCCTCCAAATTATTATTCCCTCCAGCATCAATGTTCTTACCTTTGAGATCCATCTTGAAAATAGGGGAAAGAATAATTTTCTTAGAATTCTATTGGCGGAATACTACCTATACAACTATTTAGCTATAACTATAAAGTTCCCATATATCTTGTATAAAGATACTTAGACCTTCGCTGATAGACTTTTCCCACACAAATAAATCATTTGACCTCCGACTCCCCAATCCAAGGATCGGCCTTACCGCTCAGAAACAAAACTGTCGATGGTTTGCTATGATTTTTCTGATACCATCGCCTCCGAAAAACCAAAGAAGATCGTCAAAGGAATTATGCCTCCAAGCTACCAGACAAAACCCCAACCTCTTAAGTACTCTAATTCACTATCCATACTGTACCTGACCCACTTTACCGTACCTAGGCTACCCATTCCTACTCTTATCACCACTAATTCCAATACTTTGGTAGTATTATTCCTCTAGAGTCTACAGAACCTAGCAACCTAGGCTTTAATACCACAACAGTAGTGCCCTGAACCCAATGGGGCCCAGAGTGCTAATATTCCATATATAACCCTATAAAATTCTAATACCACAATATCAACATCCATGGACCCAGTGGGGTCTAAGGTCATACCATTCCATAATTAATTTAAACATTCAACCAATGGAGGCAAAATATACTTTTACCACGATACATACCAGAGTACTAACACTCAATCCCTACATCAATATTTCCCAAAACATATTACAACCTAGATTGATCAAAAACAACTAGATGTAAACAAAATAGTATTCTACCAAGCTCACTCTTAGCTAGATCCCCTAGGTCCCGCCCTGGAGCTCCTAGACTCGGTTTCCTATAGATCCTAAAAAATTGATATATTTATTTGGGTGAGACACTTCTCAGTAAAAAGGAATATGTTATTATTAGTGTGTGGCTAACATGAATTTTGTGAACTTAAACACATTATTTAATTTACTTTATTTGACAGATATGACATTTGTACAGTATAACTCACACCTAAACAGTTGAAAATACACATTTCTTTCATAATATATAACAGTTCGATAAATAACCCCCTTTACATAAATTCACATATATGCCTAGTAGAAACCCCCTTTTGGACACACAACATCATCATGTATAAACTTCCATGATCGGTTTGTGCGGTCCATAGACTGGACTTAGCTCTGACTGGCCTACCACCAAGCTAAGTTCAACCTCATATTTGCAAGTTCGATTTGCCTACCCAGGCTAGTCTAGACTCTAGAGGGGGTACACAACCCTTCCGTGGCCAAATCGACCTTTCATTACCAATACTTCTATCCAGAATAGTGTGGTTGCACTATCTCAATCATTAGCAATAGTATCATGCTCTCAATGCATCTAATCCTCAGGGTTCTTAAACCATATAATGCAATTTAAGTAGTAAAAACTGTAATACAAATCTCATTTTCATAATTCAATGTAACACCTGTCACATTCACATTTTCATATAAGATATGTCATATCAAAAATTGGCATTTAGCTGTCATGTCAAGACCCAACTTACAACCATCATATCAAAACCCCAGCATACAACCGACATATTAACCTAACATACAGTCGTCATATCAAAACCTCCGCATACAGCCGTCACATCCCATTTCCAATAATTTCATAAAACATATAAATCCCATTTTTCACTGAATAATACCATAGTACTACGTAGATTCACTTATAAAACAAATTGGATTAAGCTCATGCCACATGATTTATATATTAATTGGTAATACAATAGCTTCCCGAGAAAATATATATTTTTGCTGAAAACTAGGTCTCATCATCTTCATAATTTTTATTTCAATCAAAATAACCGTTTAATAAGGAAAAGGAAGATGATCAACCCTACTCACTTTGGTTTTTCCCCAAATACGTATTAAGGAAAACCATTAGTTTCATATGCCTAAATCATTCAAAAATTCAAATATAACATAGACAAGTTCATATACTTGAGTTTAATCGATTCAAATTTATAAAAAAATAAATAAAAAAAATAAAAGGATGACTAATCTATTCCCCTTACCTGTTCTTGAAAAACTGCTTATCTCGTTCGTTGGAACAATTCCGCGGAACAATTCCCCGGTTCGGAATACAGTGAGAAGAAGGCCGCCGGCAAGCTGAGAAAGACAAAGGAGATGATCAAAGGGCTAGCCAAAGCCTCAGGAGGCTTTAGGAGAGAGAGAGAGAGAGAGAGAGAGGTTTTGAAATTTTCTTAATAGTGACTTAAGTTCTATTTATAGGCAAGCTGGCCCATGGGAAACAGTCGACGGTTTTCTTGAGTTTGACAAAACCATTGACGGTTTGGCACTGAAAATGCTCTCGGTTGTTGTAACCATTGACAATTTTCTGAGATGGCCTGAAACCGTCGACGGTTTGGTGCTGAAGCAAACCATTTCCATGCTTTTATCTTTCTTTTCTCAGTTCGGGTTACTACACACTTGTCCATCTATCGTATCTTTTTTATCTTTATAATCTTATCTAAGTGTTTTTCCTCCATATCTGTATAAGGAGATCAATTTTATAAGTAAAGACAAAGAAAAGTTCAACCTTTTCCTCTTTTGTCTTTTTAAATTTTTAAAAATTCTTGTCACTTGTGAGTTAGTAGCAATTGTTTTGAGGTGTTCTTGTCCATGTAAGTGTTTATGTTAAAGATTCATTTAATACTATTGGTTGTAATATGTAGCTCATATATTGAGTGGAACACATGTACAATGAGAAAACATGGTAGAAAACATCAACTGAAGTTTGTAGTAAGTTTGCAGGAGCAGACCTTCGACAATTTTGTCAGGATGACAAGGAACAATCAACTATTTTGGTATTGTTACTTTGATTGTTTGCTCTTAGTATTAAACTATCGATGGTATGTTTGAAACCGTTGACGGTTTGACTCAGTAACTCAGCGTTGGTTTTCAAATTTTAAAATTTTGGATGTTTGATAGGTTGGGTTTCGGGGGGAAAACCTTTGAGATGGTTACATATGCATGGTATATGTCATAACTCTATATAGTTGGTGTCTTTGGACACGAGATAGTAAAAATCGCATAGTCGATTGCTCATGTGGATGTAAGCATTACCAAACCACACAATTCTTTGTGTCATTGTTATTGCTTTCATTATAATATGTGTGATTGTTGTTTTGTATATTTTACCATTGAGTGCTACGTTGTAAGATCGATTATTTCTGTTGTACCTTTGTTTTTCGTAAAAAAAAAATTGGTATCAAAGCATTGTTGCAATGACTTCTGTAACTTCTTTTGCAAAGTTCAATATCCCTAAGTTCGATGGAGGGGAAAACTTCGGTTTATGCCAAAAAAGGGTTAAGGATCTCTTAGTGTAGCAAGGTATGGTGAAGGCTTTATATGGAGTTCAACTGGAAAGCATAGATGAAACAAGTTAGAATGAATTGGAAGCAAAGGTTGTGTTAACCATCCAACTTTGTTTGGCTAATGACATGTTGTATCACGTCATGGATAAGGATTCATTGACAGTAGTTTGGAAGAAATTGAAAAGTCGGTATATGTCTAAGCCTTTATCAAACAAGCTATTTCTTAAGCAAATATTGTATTGACTTAAGATGGTGGAAGGCTCAGATTTGAACCAATACATCAATGAATTCAATCAAATTGTAAGTGATTTAATGTGAGTTGATGTATAATTCGAGGAAGAAGACAAGGCGCTAATGCTATTGAATTCCCTACCTACATCTCACGCATATTTGGTTACTACTCTAACATGGGGTAAAGAAGTCCTGAATTTGGAAGAGATAACAAGCACATTGTTAAGTTTTCATCAAAGAAAGATGGCCACCGATGAAATTTCACATGGTGAAGGGCTTGTGATGAAGGGTTACCAAGAATGTGGAAGAACAAGTTCTGGAGCAAATCTCAATCGCAGTCCGAGAAGAAGGACATAAGGTGTTTTAAGTGTGGAAAATTTAGGCACATAAAATCGAAGTGTATGAAGTGGAAGAAGGGGAATGCTAAAAATCAAGAGGGTTTGTCAAAATTTATGAATGTAGTTGAAGAAAGAGACTCAGGGAGAAGTGATGGTGATATGCTATCTGTTTCATTGGGTTCAAAAAGCGTCACAATATCTTAGACCCTAGATTCGGGATGTTCTTATCACATGACACCAAATAGAAATTGGTTCAACACCAACAGGTCAATAAATTCTAGTTCTATTCTAATGGAAAATGATGTTATATGCAAAATTATTGGAATAGGAAATATCAGAATTAAAATGTATGATGGTGTTGTGAGAACTTTATGTGATGTAATACATGTACCAAATCAACAGAAGAATGTGATTTAATTGGGTACTTTAGATTGTAACAGGTATATTTACAAGTCTGAAAGTGGGATAATGAAGGTGTGTGAAGGTGACTTAATGGTGATGAAAGGACAGAAGTTAGCAGGAAATATCTATGTATTGGGTACCATAGTTGTAGGTGGAGCTGCAGATGCATATTCTGAGTTAGGTAATATTGTCTTGTGTTATACAACCACACACAAGATGGAGGGTCTTCTTAACTCTTATTCAGATGTTTAGGGACCGATAAGGATAGCATCACGGGGTGGACATATGTATTTCGTGAGTTTATCACGAAAGGTCTTGGTGTACTTCATGCGACACAAGTCAAAGATGTTTTCCAAGTTTAACTTGTGGCTTAGGTGGAAAACTAGACTGAGAGAGAGATCCTCAAGTCAGACATTGGAACAGAGTATGCTGGTTTTCAAGGAGTTTTGTAAACAGCATGTTAGGTTGTTCGCAGAGCTTGTAAGGAGCTTCTTGGTAAAGTCAATGAGTATGGCATGTTTCTCATTTAACCAATCGTCGAAGGTATTACTAGATGGGAAAGTTGTAGAAGAGGTGTGGACAAGTAATGCGGTAGACTACTCTGGTTCAAGAGTATTTGAATGTCCACAGGTGCACATTTCTAGTGAGGTGATATCTAAACTTGGTGAAATGTCTAGGTAGTACATCTTTCTAAGGTATAAGAAAGGTGGGTTCAAGTTGTGCATCCAATGGCAAACATGGTGGTGATTAGTGAAAACATGAATTTTGGTGAGAAAGTCATAGTGCAACATAGTTAGGTAGATGAATAGAAACAAGTGCTCGAAAATAGAAGCAGCAATGAGCATGTGATGTAGGTGGGTTATAGGTTCAAGACAGAGATGACATTGTTCATAATGTAGGGAGTTATAGCTTAGGAGACCAGCAGGTTCATAGTGGACCCAGATGCACTATCAAACCACCACTCAGATATGAGTTTGAATTAGTCGTCATAACTACGATTACTAATAACTATTAGTGACGAATTTTAAAAGCGTCAGTAATAATAGAGTATTAGTGATGGATTATAACTGTCACTAAAACCCTAATACCGTCACTATAAATTCTATATTGGTTTGGCTCAAAATCATCACTAATAGTAGAGTAGTAGTGACAAATTTCAAAATAGTCACTAATAATAGAGTATTAGTGACGAATTTCAAAACCATCACTAATAATATATTATTAGTGACGAATTTAAAACCGTCACTAATACTTGGGCTTTAGTGACGCTTTTGAAATTCGTCACTAATACTCTACTATTAGTGACGGTTTTCAAAACATTAACTGATACTTAAAAAATGGACAATTATTAGTGACAGTTTTACCGTCACTAATAATTTTAAATTAAGAATTTTTTTTAATCATTAACTCTTGTAAAAATCTGTAATTATATTTTCTCATACATAACATTAAACCATAATTACTAAAAAATTCATAAATTATTCAAAGTTATAATTCTAATTCAAATACAAATAAAAATACATTATACAAAGTCAATCAAAATACAGAAATTTCATCTCTTCAGATAACAAAAAAATACAAAAAAAATTTCAAAATTCAAATTCAAATTCAAATACAAATACATTATAAAAATTCAAATTAAAATATAAAAATTCCATCTGCTCAGCTAACAAAAAAAATAATCAAAAGTTGCATCCGACTGTAGTGCATGTCATCGTGCTAATGTTGTGACAACTGCAAACCCTACAAAATAAGAATTATAAAAAAAAATTAGCATACGACTTTTGAACATATATGTATATGTACTATAAGTATCAATGAGTCCATTATTAATAGAATTTTCACTTAACATATGCAAAATTAAATTTAGAGATGAAGTTCAAAATTCATTTGAACTTCACTCATCCTTTCAAAAATGTTTTAACATTCAGCACACTGTAATCATTCTCACAAATATGGTATATGGCTTTGATTATTTTGGAAAAAATTTAACAAATTTTTGACAGCATGTCATCTATAAATAAAACATTTCTTAAACCTGCAAGTCACAAAAGCATGCAATTCACAAGATTTTTGCATCATACAGATGCTCAATATGCTCAAGACAACATTAGGACTCAAAAATAAAGACAATGATATGCATGAAAGTCTATCGGATTACGTTTTCCAAAATTATAGAAGTTTAGAAAAATTTTAGCAGCATTTTGTCTGTAAATAGGACACTTTCCATAGAGATATACTCCAAACTTTGTTGTTTACAAATAAACAGATCACAATAATCCAACCAATAATGAATTTTATGAGTGCACAAGAGCTTCATATTAGCAAGCAATGAAAACACACATAGCATACAACTAAGGATGTTGCATAGCATAACTGAGAGGAAGAGCATCCCTAAACAACTCTCAAACCAAATAGAAAACCAAATTTGAGAGCCAATGAAGGAAACATAAGGGCAAAAATTAGTTATATGTTTGGTTAAGTGGATAGTGTGAAGGTCTCTTCTAGGTATGATGATAGGAAAAAGGGAAAAAAATTAAAAGGGTTTGCAAAAGATGAATTCATCCATTAATTATACGGTTAAAAAGGGTATGGGGAAGGTTGGGGTGGGGGTGGGTTTTAGTTTATAGTTTTTTTATGAGGATTCCTAGTTATGTAGGGGGTCTTGGGGAAGTGAACAAATTTAGGGTAGTTGGAGAGCTTATTTTGAGTTTCTCATCATGTAATTTTTTTAATAGAAACAAAACCTATAGGTGTCATTTTGGGAAGCATTTGGGATATGCAGTACAAGATTAGGAGTGCCTAGTGTCTTCCTTGGACTCAAATTGTGGATTGCGATACTAGATGTGCCACTTTGCAGTAGGGTGGAAAATCTCTATGGGTTATTTAGTGTATATACCTACTTGTTATGGATATAAATCTTTATTTTGACTAGATTTTTTGTATTCTTTTGATCGTCATTTCCCTAATTGAGTCTTAAGTTGGGAGTTTAATGTTATTAGATCTTCAATTAAGGAGTTGGGAGACCCCTGTATTACTTCTAGCCTATAGTGTTTGGAAGATTTATTTGGGGGTGTGGTCTTCAAAATTTTCCTTTTTCCAATGTTAGATTGCTTTGTTGGTTGGTTGGATAGTGTTAGCTTTGGTGTATTCCCAAGAAAGGGGGTGAATTGGGTATTTAAAAAATTTGTCCCTAAGTCAACCAATCTAGCAGTAGTATTATGCAAACCTAGGGTCGTTCTATTTAATTATAAACGCAATCAACACATGTACTACATATAATGAATCAAGCATACAACATACATGTGATAAAAAATTAAAGTGCAAAAAATAAATTTGTGGAAATATAAAGAACACGCACGATATGTTTTTGGGGTTCGGCCAACTGTGCCTACATCCCCGCCTCTAGCTCGCAAGCCTAAGGATTTCACTAATGCTCACTTAACGATTGGAGCGGCACCTAATACAATCAGGTTAATTAGCACAAGGCTGATCTTAACCTTTACAAATTCTCCTTACGGGGCGAAGAAGACCCTAACAATCCTTACGGGCTAGATTACCGCCCCCTCAGGCCACACTTGGAATATAACAGTATGTTCACTACATAACTGGTATAGTGATTATGCTTCTCAAGTAAAGCAGATATGTACCCAATATAATCTATCACATGCACATCAATAGTATAGGTAATGTAAGCTCAATGATGTGAATATATGTGCAAATAACACTCAACAAGATATGATCACAATAATGTTCAAGAGCGTTCTAAGCAAGTTGTATCTTTGAAACAAGTTAAATGAAATCTCAATAGAAAATCAGAGTTTCAAAGATGTTAATCAAATATTCAAACTTAACTCAAAATATTTTCCTTCAATGTAATAAGTACAAGAGTAGTTTGAAAATATTTTAGTTTGTAGAAAAAGTTTTTGCACAACAAAATCAAAGCTAAGGAAATCTTACAATGACAATGCAAAGATCCCTAAACTTGTTAGTTTATCCCAACACAAGATTTATAACATTGAAATCTGTGGGATAAACTTAACTAAACTCTCCAAAAATGAATCAAACAATCAACCAAAAAAATGGGAGTATTAGCACTATCTAATAAAAACAAGAACAATCAATAAACTCTCACAATATCAAGATTTATCAAAGGGATAAATATTTGAGAGTACTTTGGGCAAAATGAGATTTTGAGATAGAGAGGATTTTTACTAATTATTTTGGCTAATCTCATCTTAATCTTCACAAATGAACTCATATTTATAAACAAGGTCAAAAATATAACCGTTTGAGACCTATTGGGTATTCCTAGAAAAGTCTAAAATGCTTAGGAAATATTAATCCCAAATTAACTTAATTTTACCTCGGTTAAAATAATTTTAACCCGACAAGGTTCAGGTGACTGAACCAAGGTTCGATCACCCGAACAAACACATTTTTTAAAAGGCCTTAAAAATGGTTTGGTAGCCCGAGTGTAGGTTCGGTAGCCCAAACAAAAGTCAGAAATATTTGTTCATAGGTTCGGGTGCCCGGTCCTAGGTTCAGTAGCCCGAACGCACGTGTTCAGTTGCTCGGGGCCTATTTTGAATTGAACTACTCGGCAGCCCGAGTTGGTGAAAAGGTCACATCTAGGGGTTTGGTCACCCGAGGGAGATTGAGTCTTTCTTGGTTCGGCAGCTCGAACCCAAGTCAAACTATTGACTTCCCAACAGTTCGGGCGCCCGAAGTGAAATGAACCCTTGGGGTTCGGTCGCCCGAGCCCTCTCATTTTATGCTTATCTTGTTCAATCAATTTCAAATTAATCCCCTGTTTGACAAGATAGTGTTGGAATATATTAGTGCATACTAAAGTCTCACTAAGGTCCTTTGAAGGGCCGTTTTGAGATAGTCCCAAAAATTCGACATCAGTCGACCGTGCCCTAAGGTCATTCGGTCCCTATGGTCAATCTATGGTCATTTTTTAGCTTACAAAACTACATACATGACATGTAGAGATTATTACGGACCGATATAAATTAATATAGACCCAAATAATATAAATTACAACAAGAAATAATCTTTAGGGTCTTCAGGCTTTACTTCGTGTGCCATCAATTGATTTGCTAATATAAACCTATACACAAACTTGAAAGCTATCAAATACTAGAATATTTGTCATTATCAAAACCGTGTGTGACCTATAAGGTCAACAAATAGGTTTACATGTTGTGTGATTGGGAGGAGGTCTTTTTTAGTTTATGACAAGAGTTCTATGTTAGGTTGGTCTCTGATAACTGTCCTCTTATTTTGGATTCTTCTATGATATTTGTGCTTTTTGTCCTTTATATACGATTCTTGGAATAATTTTTTGTGTCAGGGGTGGGAGAGCTTTGGGTTTATGAAGAGGTTGGCATCTTTAAAGTTGGCATTGAAAATATGGAATAGGAATTCCTCTAGTGATGTGTATATTTGAAAGTCTAATACACTAAGGGAGACTTAAGGATATTGATCATGTAAAAGATTTGGATAAATATCTCGAAAGATTTAGTTAGTAGGGGATTTTCTTTTAGGAATGATTTTGAGGTTTTGCTAATGAAAGAGGAGATAAGTTGGAAATAAACAGTTGGCGTTCAACACACGCATGTATTCCAGTAGTTCAATCTACAATTCATATAACATAATATCATCCATCAAAAAAATTTAGTCATTCGGTGCATTATGGATAGTAATATGTAATGTTGTTCACATAAAAGATAAAGTTTAATATTCGTTTAACTTTCACTCGTCCTTTTAAAAGTATTTTAATATTCATTTTATCATAATTATCTTTGTACATGGTTTTATTTTGGAAAAAATTTTAACGAAATTTCGGCAACATGCTGTATGTAAATTGGACATTTTCCCATAAAATATGTACCTGAAACCTGGTTGTTTTCAGCAAATAAATTATTTCAAGATGCAACAACCTAAAATCCACTACTAGCATGCAATTTACAATATACTGCATTAGCCATACAGTTGGCTTTCAACACAAGCATGTATTCCAATAGTTCAATCTATAATTCATATAACATAATACCATCCATAAAAAAGATTTAGTCATTTGGTGCATTATGGATAGTAATCTGCAATATTGTTCACATAAAGGATGAAGTTTAATATTCGTTAAACTTTCACTCATCCTTTCAAAAAATTATTATTTTGAATATAACGATAGTGTGATAATATTATATTATAGGGGCATTGTTTTCCATCCCACTAAAATAGGACTACAATTTTGTTCAAAAAGTAGTATTTTCATAGGAATGAGAGAAAATTACCCATGTGGAGGGTGAGAATAGGGGGACCAGATTTCATGCGTATTCTTTCATTCCATGAATATGAACATTCCTGCTACATCAAACTCTCATGCTCAAACAAACATAAGAAGGTTATGTATACAGATATGAAGTTGATAAATATTTTTAAAATAAGAATATGCAAATATGGCAACATTTTTTCCAAAAAATAAATTATTACATGGAAGATTAGCCACATTATCCAAATTTTCCAATGGATACATAGTTGAACCGCTAAAAAGAACATATTTTCCTTTTTATGCATGAAAATGAAATGCCTTTGGAAAACCACAACCAACACAATAGAACTAACTAAAAAAAGAACGAAATTAAGAGATTATTGTAGTCAACTTCAAATGAACTAAAAGTGCATTCTCTTCCCTCACCAAACATGGCCATTTGGATATGTGTACCCAAACACGAACATTTCTAGCAGTTTACATATGTAGTGCAGATATTTATATTTATACAGATTAAGCAGCGTCCAACATCATAACCAGCACAACTTGTACATTAAAATGTACAGAAACTTTAACCAGTCCTTAGTCGACCACCATGCATAATGATATTGATAATAAACAATGGGAAAAAAAAAAATTTAACCCTTACAAATAACCATGAACATAAAAGAATAGCTTACCTATATTTGCCTGAAGTAGAGTTTTCACTTCCAAAAACAGGCCCAACAACCCCCTGCACAATAATTTTATATAAAATAAATAAGAAAATATTATAAATGTTTTTTATAAATAATAAAATTTTATAAATGATAAAAAATTTTAGTAAATATATAACTCTAGTTAAGACAGTTATGTGCTCAAATTAGATAATTTAGTGTTCAAACAGTGCTTCAGACGAATAGGACATAACTAAAAGTAAAACTTCAAATTTAACTAAAAGTGACGACTTATATGCAATATTGGATTGGGGAACCAACGAGAACAAACCAATATAGAGAAACTTTAAAAAAATATTACTAGGATAAAAGTTAAAACACAGTTCAACTAACCTTGAACCTTTGCGCACATACATGGGCCCCTGTTTGTACTTCATTTCCCCACCTCTTTAACAAACTCATATCCTCTTCCAAGCACAAAACCCTAGCCTCTAATTCCACAACCCGCTTCTTCCAAGCCTCAACCTCAGCCTCGACTCTCGTCTTCGCGCACTCTGAATCCTTCATCTTATTCTTCAGATAAGCAATAGCCTCCTTCTCACCTTCACGAGAACTCCTCAAAGGCCCCTATAACCTCTCACATCCCTCATTCCTCCTCTTTTCCCTATTGCTTGTTACTCTGTTATCCTCTCACAAATGAATGATCAAATCTTTAGCATCTTTGTACTTTTTCTTTAAGCCTTCTAATTGATCTTCAAGCAAGCATTTACTGAGCCTCGATGCTTGATCAATGCTCCTATATAAGTTCGATCTTTACCAGAAGATCACTCACGAATGGAGCAGAATGGAGAGCTAGCATTTAGTAAATGCTTGCTTGAAGATCAATTGGAAGACTTGAAAAAGTACAAAGACGCTAAAGAGATGATCATTCGTTTGTGAGAGGATAACAGAGTAACGAACGATAGGGAAAAGAGGAGGAAGGAGGGATGCAAGAGGTTATTGGGATCTTCGAGGAGTTCTCGTGAAGGTGAGAAGGAGGTTGTTGCTTATCTGAAGAATAAGAAGAAGGATTTGGAGTGCGCGAAGGCGAGAGCCGAGGCAAGGGTTGAGGCTTGGAAGAAGTTGTTTGTGGAATTAGAGGCTAGGGTGATTTTTTAAGTGGCGACTAGCGAGTGGGTGATTTTTTTTAACCCTTTTTTGTGAAGGGACTAGGCAGCCCAACAATAGACCCAATCAACTAATTCAATTTATGTCTGAAAGATATAAGTGGTACCAAAAAAATAAAAAAAGATATAAGTAAGCTTCGAAACACTACGATCTCTTTAAATATATACACACACAAACACACATACATCCATACATACATACATACATACATACATTATATATATATATATATATACACGCATACACACACATAAATATATATACATACATACATACATACATACATACATACACACACACACACACACATACAGCAAAAAATAAAACCAGAAAACCATATCTAGGAAAACAAAAAACTAAACAAGACCCAAAAAAAATGTCTAACGAATAGAAATATTACAATAAAAAAACCCAGAAGAAGAAGAAGAAGAAGAAGAAGAAGAAGAAGATACACCTACAGTGGGGCGTTTGGCGGAGAAAGGTGGGGTGTTTGGTTGCACCCCTTACTAAGCTAACTGAAAAGAAGGTAAAATATTAGTTTAGGTTAAATTAAACATTACTTGGAATGAAAATGGTTTTACGTCTATACTCATATTCAAGGCAATTGGTTGCTAATTGGAGCTAAAGACGAGGCTTTGCTAGCTATCAGCAACCAACAAAACACAAGTGCACATGAAAGAAAATGGAATGTTAGCCTTCCATTAGAGGTCTACAAAAAAATAAAAGAAGTAGAATCCGGAAGCAACTACAGCTCTATCCAGAGAGAAGAAACATACAAGTGTATAGATAGCTAAATAAAACTTCAAATTTAACAATCCTATGCAATTAAGAGACTCAAGCTCTCTATTTTCTATTTTTTATTTTTTATTTAATAAAAGAATTTGAAACTTAATGTACATTCAGTACCTAAAGCAGCAATATGGACAAAATAAAAACCAAGTCAACCTTACGCCCCCATTCTAGAACTAAATTAAGGGCAAAATTGAACAAAATAGTTTGCTTCACATTATCAACATCCTATTCATGCTCACTTGTTCATATTATACTTTAAAGGCTCAATCCTAAACACTTAATGTGGAAAGGACTTCATGTGCCATAAGGAAAGAGAGCTTTCAGAGGTAGAAGAAAAGCTCCAAGATACATGCAACTTGAACGCAGAATTATCTAGAACTGTTGACGGATTGAAGTGGGAATGTAGAGAGTCAAAATTGGTGAGAGAAAATTTAGAGAAGCAGATTCTTGAACTCTCTTAACATAGCTCAAATCAGAACAACGAAATTGAAAGCCTTCATAAAGTGAATAAAAACTTAAGAGTCTGAAATAGGTATGTTACATAAGGAAATTGAAGAATGTAGATGATTCACTCGAAAAATGAGCAGCTCAGAAGTTATCCCAAGTATATGAGTTCAGTCGTGTAATACTTAACCCAAAAGCCAGATCGTCTCTTGAAGGAATGCATTTTAATTCCAAACTCGTGTAATTCTAAAAGAAATTAAGAAAAGAAAATTTTACTGAACATAGTTCAGATTTAGTTTCCTAATATTTTTGAGATTTTTGTGATGAAATTAAAACATGAAATAAAAAACCAATACGCGTAGAATAACAAGAAAGGAGTGATGGTAATTAAGTCCTACTTAAATAATAAATAAATCCTATGTGTGAAATTATGGACAAAAACCTAAAGATCAAAGCTTTATTAATTAATTGAAGCATTCAATCTTAAAATTAAGCATCAACTAAACAATTTAACTTAACCCATGTAAACAAAAATTAAACTCAACCTAACAATAGTTTCACCGAAATCAAAATAGACTCTTTAACAACTTAAGTAGTAAACTAGAACAAAATAATAACTAAAACAATTGGAACCCAACAATTATTCAAATTCTCTAGAAAGATTAAAAAATAAAAATAAAAAAACTAAACCGCGCTTGAACAACCAAACTTAAATAAAACAAGTATTTAAATTTCAACAATGACACCTTAAATAAAAAGGAAATTAAAATCAACAATATAAATAACTTAAACAAAATCTTAAATTAAAAATAAATAAACTCAAATCCAAGTAAAGTTCAAGGTATATTAAAATAAATTAAAACATGATATAAAAATAAGAGAGAGATGGGAGAGAAGGGAGAAGAGCAAGTCGTGGCTATGGAGGAGTTCGGGCAGCAGCAGCAGGCCTTCGAGGAGTTCGGATAGCAGCAGCAGCAGCAAAGAGCAGCTTCTTGGGCAACAGCAGGGGCTGGCACAGCAGAGCCGAGAGGGAAGGCTTAGAGTTCAGCGGCAGCAGGGGCTGGCCGATGGAGCAGCAGGCAGCAGTGGGTGGCTCGGGTGGTTCTTGACAGCAGCAGCAGCGGGGGTACACAAGGGCAGTAGCCGTGATGGCAGCAACACACAGATGAAGAAAAAGAGAAGGAAGAAAGGGAGAGAGAAAAGAGGAGAGGGAAGAGAAGAGAAGAGTGTTCAGCCAAGGAAAAGGGAAGAAAAATAAAATCGAGATGAAAAAAAGAGAAGAGAGGAGAGTTGAGAGAGTAAAAGAAAAGGAGGAATGGAGAGGGGAGAGGGTGCTGCCCCCGAAGAGAAAAAATAAAAACGATAAATCTATCCCCACTCAGAAGCCTTATACGCCCAAAAGAAAGAAGACCCGGCTGCATGGCCGGGTCAAATCATGATATTTTATTTTTTTTTTTCTTTTTTTCTTTTTTTGTTTCTTATTTCTTATTTTTGTTTCCTAACGAACAAGCTCAAGTTTGATCATTCTAGAGCTCATATCTCTTAAAGCTCGAAATACAAAAGTCGTTGAGCATTTTCTCAGCTTCCTCCAAAATTTTGAATCGTTTTGATCGGAGCTCGAACGAGAAAGTTATGTCCAATATACGAAGTAGTGTCGATTTTTTTTTTCAATAATTGCCCTGCGATAAAAAATACCAAAAATTCATAGATTACTCAATAAAACCCAAATATTATAAATAGGACACAATTTTAAAATAATGAGAGTAATTAGGTATTTAATTAAAAATATAATTCATAATGCATGAATTAAAACACTTGATTACGCAATTTAAGCTCGTAGTCACACCCCCTAACTAACTTTTTTCTAGTCTCTAACAAATAATGTGAATGAATTCCAGGGCGGTACCCACAAATACTACCTCCAACAAACATGAAATGACTGCTCATGCGACACCACCATACCGTTTCACATACAGGAATATAACCAAATTTCACACAAACTCATCATATACAATGCGCACAACTTCGAAGTAAGTCATTCATGCAAGTTCTATCGTTATATGGCCATTAAGAACAGTACACTCATATGAAGTTAACCAGTAGTACAATTCAGAGTTAATGTAGTCATATAAATTCAAGTATAAATAGGCAAAATCTCGAGATATGTGTAGTGTGTATGACTCATCACATCTAGGATACCCGTGGACACCTACAGAACGGTCGTTTTGACTCGGCCTATCTGGTATACCCTCAAAAACACTCAAAAATAATGGGTTCGCTCATCATATGTGAGGAGGAGTGTCACGATCAAACATCTCACATATTGCAAGGAACAAATGCTAAATGTATGGAGTGGACTAGTCTGAGAAGGATCTAGCCTATTTGTGAGGTGTCGGGTCCCTCACCTTAATATCTTCTTACTTACTCGCCATGTCTAACCAAGGCCACCCTAGATCAACTTAGTCACAAATCAGGCGTGTATACATCTGAAACATTAAGCGGTTGAAGAGTCTTTATATGTGGACAACAAGTGTCGTGTCCCTGACTCTTTGTAGTATTTGTGTGGAGTAGGTATTAACCTTTCATTTTATTCATGTGCATTTTTATTTTTCTTATTCTTTCTTCTGATCATTCTTTAATTTTTGTATTTTCTTAATTAATAAGGACAATCATTACACTTCTTTCGTTGTCTTCATACCACCAATGAAGATTAAGCTCGAACATTAGTCCATAAACTAAGTCTATTTCTAGGGGTGATTTAGCCTTCACATGTTGAGTAGGTTACAAGACCTAGGTTTCTATCTCCCCACTAGATGTCACCTCTAGAATAGCAAGTCAAAAACAGAGACTAGTGTACAAAGAGTATCCTAAAAAGAAATGAAAGTTGAGTTTCATGAACTCTGAGCGGACGTCAAAAATTCAAAAGAACAATAAATGGCTCAACAGTATCTCGCAAGGTGTCATAGTCGCCACGGGTACTCTCTCACTGCTCACAAGGAACCCTAAGTGCTACAAATCACATGAACGTATATTTTCAATCTCATGAGATACCATGTAAATACAAGAGTTTATATAACCAGATTAACACAAATGAACTACTAATCAACTTACATAGAGTTACAATTCCTAGATTAGCCATATAAAGATAAACTACACATAAATAACCCATTATATAACTTAAGTGTGTAACTCCTAAGTTATATGCAAATATGTAAAGGGTATAAATCAGTGTTAATCATGGCCTAATAATCCATATTCATTTTTTTTTTTTTTTTTTTTTGTATTTTCTCATTCCCCCTCCCTCAATTAAAGTGGAACATTGTCCTCAATGTGAAAGCATAGGGAAAGTAGAGCATACCTGGGTGGAGAAGTAATGGAAAAGAAAAACTAAAACTACAGAAAAATGTACCTGAAAATAAATTAAAAATAAAGTAAGGTAAAACAAAATGAAAAGAAGGGAAAGAAAAACATCACAGTCTGTCTGGCGGAGGCTCTGGAAGAATTTCATCTGGTGGGTGCAGGTCTATAAATTGAATCGGCCAATCTTCAAATTTGAGTCGCTACAATGAATTAGTCTTGTTACGTGCACAAAAGTTAGCCTCAAATAAATCAATACGTTCTAAGGTACCAGACAAAACATATGCAAATTGTCTTCCTTGATTTAACAAGAAAGGACCTTTATTCTGTATATTTTCCAGGAAAGTCACTTCTTTAAGAATCGGTCTTTGAGGCAAAGTTGTCAGATCAATTACCTTTGGTTCTTCAGAAGCATCAACATTAAAAATTTTACCTGATTCCTTAAAAGTTAAATTCTCACCAGTCTGCTCACCCTCTTTATCGGGTGTACCCATCACCTTACCACTACAGGAATTTGCTTCAGCATTGCACTCCTTGATATTTAATCTAGTAGGGAATGATGGTTCCAGGGTTGTCAATCTCTAAGGGTAAGGTAACATAGGTTGGTACTCCTTATTGGTCTCAGTCTCCATGTTAACTTACTTCTTCAATTCTGGGCTCGCTTGCTTTGATTTTTCTTTGACCTCATCTATCTTAGTTGTAACTTCAGGTGTCAGGACAACTATTGGTCTGTTAGTGAGTATCTCAAGTTGGGGAACTTCTTTTCCACTTCTTGAAGTAATAACGACCTCCCCCGTCTCAAGAGAAACATTATGTATTTGTTACTGTTGGTGCTGGTATTCTTGAGGATTAGGCTGAGGTCCTACTGAAAATTCCTTTTTTTCTAAGATATTCAACTATGTGCTCATCTCATTAAGGGTGTCCCGCAATTCATTTATGACCTGAGTGTACTGATTGTTAGTTGTGACTTGAATTTGCATGAACTTCTGAAAGGAATCCTCAAGAGACTTCTCTGGTGGAGTAGGTGTTGCATTAGATTGAAATCCTAAAGGTGCATTGCTCTGAGAGATCTATTGTGGTTGATACTAATGCTGAAAGGCAGGCTGATGATATGACGATTAATAAGGGGGTGCATAGGACTGGGAAGGTTGATTCCAAAGCTGCCATGTAATATTCTCCTTTTCCATCTTTATAGCCTCCACTCTTCTGGTAAGTTCAGCCAGACGTGCCTCAACACAAAAATCATCTTTCAGTTCATACCACTCTCCACCATGTACTGCTCTCAATGGTTGAGCTGCAATTGGTCTTCTGTCAATCCTAGTGTTCCATTGCTAAGCATAGTCAACTAAATGATCCAGAAAATCCAATGCCTCATCAGGCTCCTTGTCGAAGAAATATCCTGAACACACAATATGAACGAACTATTTCAATTCAGGAGTCAACACAATGTAGAAATAGTTGACCAAACACCATGATTCAAATCCATGGTGAGGACACATGTTAACCAGACCTCTACATCTCTTCCAACTTTCATGAAATGTCTCATCAACTCCTTGCATGAATCGACTGATCTGTTCCTACAAAAGTTAAGTTCTCTGTAAGGGAAAAAATTTATACAGAAATTCATTTTGCATATCAGCCCAACTAGAGATAGATTAGGCTTAAGACAATTAAACCACGTCTTAGCCTTATCTTTCAATGAAAAAGAAATAAACGCAATCTAATTGTCTGATTAGTAGCAGCCTCATCTATGAATGTAACACATGCAAGCTCAAAATCAATTAAATGCTGATACAGATTTTCACACTCCATCTCATAAAATTGAGGTATCACAAATATCATTCCAAGTTTAATGTTAAAGTTCTGTGCACTCTCAGGAAATATGATGCAAGATGGTTATGTGGTTCGTGTGGGTTACAAAAAATCTATAAGCATGCGTGGTGTAGGTGCAGATATATTTTCTTCAAAACTCAAATTTTTTTCTTTTATTTTTCTTTATTTTTATTTTTTTTTTTTTCATGAGAAAAATTAAAATAACAGGAAAAACATTGAAACTAAAATTGACCCCGACAACGGCGTCAAAAACTTGACTTACTCGAAAAATGAGTAGCTTGGAAGCTATCCAAAGTATAGGAGTTCAATCGTGTAATACTTAACCCAAAGGCTAGATCTTCTCCTTAGGGAATGCATTTTAATTCCAAATTCGTATAATTCCAAAAGAAATTAAGAAAAGAAAAATTTATTGAACATAGCTCAGATTCAGTTTCCTGAGATTTTTGAGATTTTTTTGATGAAATTAAAACATGAAATAAGAACCTAATACACACAGAATAACGAGAAACGAGTGATGGTAATTAAGTCCTACTTATACACTAAATCAATCC
This sequence comes from Malania oleifera, assembly GCF_029873635.1. NCBI lineage: Eukaryota > Viridiplantae > Streptophyta > Magnoliopsida > Santalales > Ximeniaceae > Malania > Malania oleifera. The sequence continues at coordinate 22,941,854 of NC_080423.1, forward strand.
TACATGTGAAATTCCGGACAAAATCCTAAAGATCAAAGCTTTATTAATTAACTGAAGCATTCAACCTTAAAATTAAACTTCAACTAAACAATTGAACTTAACCCACTTAAACAAAAATTAAACTCAACCTAACAATAGTTTCACCGAAATCAAAATTAACTCTTTAACAACTTAAGTAATAAACTAGAACACAATAATAACTAAAACAATAGGAACCCAACAATTATTTAAATTCTCTAGAAAGATTAAAAAAATAAAAATAAAAAAATTAGACCACACTTGAACAACTAAACTTAAATAAAATAAGTATTTAAACTTCAACAATGAAACTTTAAATAAAAACGAAATTAAGATCAACAATATAAATAACTTAAACAAAATCTTAAATTAAAAATAAATAAACTCAAATCTTAAAAATAAATAAACTCAAATCCAAGTAAAGTTTCAACATGGTATATTAAAATAAATTAAAACATGAAATAAAAATGAGAGAGAGATGGGTGAGATGGGAGAAGAGCAAGTCGTGGCTGTGGAGGAGTTCGGGCAGTAGCAGCAGGTCGTGGAGGAGTTCAAACAGCAGCAGAAGCAGCAGCAAAGAGCAGCTTCTTGGGCAGCAACAGTGCTGGCACAGCAAAGCCGAGAGGGAAGGCTTCGGGTTCAGCAGCGGCAGGGGCTGGCTGGTGGAGTAACAGGTAGCAGTGGGTGGCTCGGGTGGTTCTTGACAGCAACAACAGCAGGGGTACACAGGGACAATAGCTGTGATGGCAGCAACACACAGATGAAGAAAAAGAGAAGGAATAAAGGGAAGAAGAGAGGAAAGGGAAAAGAAGAGAAAGTGTTCGGCCAAGGAAAAGGGAAGAAAAAAAACCGAGATGAAAAAAGAGAAGAGAGGAGAGTAGAGAAAGTAAGAGAGAAGGAGGAATGGAGAGGGGAGACGGTGCTGCCCCGGAAGAGAAAAAACAACAACAATATATATATATATATATATATATATATATATATATATATATATATATATATATATATATATATCTCCACTCAAAAGCCCTATACGCCCAAAAACAACGAATACTCGGCTACATAGCCCAGTCAAATCATGATATTTTAATATTTTTTTCTTTTTTTCTTTTTTTGTTTCTTGTTTCTTCTTTCTGTTTCCCGGCAAACAAGCTCGCATTTGACCATTCTAGAGTCTATATCTCTTAAATATTGAAACACAAAAGTCGTAGAGCACTTTCTCAGCTTCTTCTATAATTTTGAATCGTCTCGATCGGAATTTGAACGAGAAAGTTACGCCCAAAATACGAAGTAGTGTCGATTTTTTTTTTCAATAATTATTTTGCAATAAAAAATACCAAAAATTCATAGATTACTCAATAAGACTCAAATATTATAAATAGGACACAATGTTAAAATATTGAAAGTAATTAGACATTTAATTAAAAATATAATTCGTAATGCATGAATTAAACACCTAATTACGTAATTTAAACGTATAATCAGTAGAATCAGGGAAGAGAACTTGAGTTCATAATTGCTAGGAGGAAGCAACGAATTCGAACTGTGGGAGGCTGAGGCTGCAATATTTATTTTGATCTTCAAATCTCTATTGTGCGTGAAGTTCTATTTGAAAGTAAGGTTCATGACCTTGCTGGTTTCTGTGAGACTCTAGAAGATGAAAGTGCTTCAAAAAGTGCAGAGATCGAGCAGATGAAAGAAAGAGTTAGCCTCTTGGATGGTGAAATTGGAGGATTGAAAACCCAGTTATCTACATATGTTCCTGTCATTATTTAGCATCCCTCAAACACAATGTCCTTACCCGGACAAAGCCCAATACAACCATCCTTCAGGAATCAAAGGTAATCTTATTTCATTCAAAGAAGAAGAAGAAGAAGAAGAAGAAGATGATGATGATGAAGAACCTGCTGGCCGAGCAGCGGGAAGCAATAGCGGCGGCGGGGAAGCAAGGGCGATGGCAAAGAGCAATGGCAGTGGCGGGAAGCAACGACAGCAGCAATGGTGGCCGTAGGGAAGGTTGAAGACGACATGCACAGGCCGGAAGAAGAAATGAGGGAGGAGGAAAGAAAGGAGGAGGGAAAAGAGGGGGAATCGACTCAGAAAGCGAAAGGAGGGAAAAAAGGGAGATTGGGAAAGTAGAAAGCTAAGCGGGAGATTGGGGAAATCGTGCGAAGAGGGTATCAGTGACGGTTTTAAAACCGTCACTATTAGTTACATAAACTCTTTTTTTAAAAAATAAAATATATTATTAGTGGCGAATTTAAAAAATCGTTACTAATAACCTATTATTAGTGACGAATTTTCTAAAGCGTCACTAATATTCTTAACTAAATTATATTTTATATTTTCTAAATCAAAACACTATTAGTGACGGTTCTCATAAACCGTCACTAATAATAGGATAATAGTGACGAATTTTCGGAACCGTCACTAACATAGATAATAAATTGTTTTAATATTTTTTAAATAAAGAAAATTATTAGTGACGATTTATTAAACCGTCACTAATACTAGACTATTAGTGACAAATCTTCTAAATCATCACTAATACCTTATTAGTAGTAACAAATGTTCTAAACCGTCACTAATATTCTTAACTAAATTATTTTTATATTTTTTAAATCAAGACACTATTAGTGATGGTTTTCATAAACCATCACTAATAATAGACTAATAGCGACAGATTTTTGGAACCGTCTCTAATAATTGACTAATAGTGACGAATATTCAAAACCATCACTAATAGTGTTAAATAAATTATTTTTATATTTTTTAAATAAAAAAACTATTAGTGATGGTTCTCTAAACTGTCACTTATAAGTGACTACTAGTGACGAATTTTCAAAACCATCACTAATAGTGTTAAATAAATTATTTTTATATTTTTTATATAAAAAAACTATTAGCGACGGTTTGTTTAAAAACTGTGACTAATAACATACTATTAGTGATGAATTTTCTAAATCGTCACTAATAGTGTTAAATAAGTTATTTTATATTTTTTAAATAAAAAATTATTAGTGACGGTTTAAAAAACCGTCACTACTAACAGACTATTAGTGACAAATTCTCTAAATCGTCACTAATAGTATTAAATAAATTATTTTTATTTATTAATACAATAATTGTAGTGATGGTAAATTAATCGTCACTAATTAGTGACTTTTAGTGATGGATTCAATTCGTCACTAATACCCCAAGAATCCTCGCTAATATTTTTCTAAGATAATTTCTGCATGAAAAATGATTTCCTGAGATAGTTTGAGCGGGAAAACCAATTTTTATTAACGAAATTATTAGTTACGGTTTTAAAACCGTCACTAATACCCACTTTTAGTGACGAAATTGAATCTGTCACTAAAAATAAGTTTTTTTATAGTGATCACTACCAATAAGGTTCCTACTACTTTCCAAGATGCAGTGCACAACAAATGAAAAAATAGATGGATGAGTGTTAAGGTGAAGAAGATGGAGTTATTGCATAAAAATCAGATGTGGGAGTTGGTAGAACTTCCAAAATAGAAGAGGGTGACATGTTAATTGCTGAGAAGGCTTTGACTAAGGCTAATCAATTGGGAACTCTGTTGAGAAAAGGTTTTAACATGAAGGTTTTGGATACGACTAAGAAGAGTCTTGATTTGGAGATTCACAAGGACAGAGCTGTAGGGAGATTGAGGTTATCTCAGGGTGGCTTTGTGGATAGAACTATAGGGAGATTGTGGTTGTCTCAGGGTGTTTTGTGGAGAATCAATGTAAATTGTCTATCGCTTTGTACCTAAGGACAGACGGTGATGTTCGCGATATGTCAAAGGTCCCTTATGCTAGAGCAATGGGGTGTTTTAGTAAGCAACAAAGTGATATGTTAGTTGTGAGATTTGTGAATGCGAACTATTTAGGGGGCTTTGGTGAAAGAAAGGTTACAATAGGGTATCTGTTTATTGTTGTGTGAAGGTCTATTGTTGGAAGTCTAGGGTACAATCTATGGTTTCACCATTTACAACTGAGTCGGGGTTCATGACAAAACTCGAAGCTGTCACGGACAAGTTCAAGAATTGCTTGGACTTGGTTTTTGTCTTCAGTTGGTAGATGGGAAGCGGTCCCAATCTGTATGATTTTTTGTCCTAGGTGGAGCAGCGAGTTATGTTTTTAGTTTTTTCCTAAGGGGTGTATATTCGCCAAGGTAAAAATTGTTATAATACGGGGCTCATATATTGAGTGGAACGCATGTACAATGAGAAAACATGGTAGAAAACAACAGTTGAAGTTTGTAGCAAGTTTGCAAGAGCACACCATTGACGATTTCCCTATAACTGTCGACAGTTTTGTCAAGATGACAAGAAACAGTTGACTGTTTTTTGTGTTATTACTTCAACTGTTTGCTCTCAGTATTAAGATGTTGACGGTATGTCTTAAACCGTCGATAGTTTGGCTTGATAACTCAGCGTTGGTTTTCGAATTTTGAATTTTGGGACGTTGGATAGGTTGAGTTTCAGGGGAAAACCCTCCGAGAGGGTTATATGTACATGTTGTGTGTTGTAACTCTATATGGTTGGTGTCTTGGACACGAGATAGTAAAAATCACATTGTCGATTGCTCTAATGGATGTAGGCATTGCCGAACCATGTAATTCTTTATTTCATTGTTATTGCTTTCATTATAATCTACGTGATTATTGTTCTATATATTTCACCGTTGAGTGCTGCATTGTAAAACTGATTATTTCCGTTGTACATTCTTTTTTCGCAATACTTACTTGATCGTAGTATCTAGCCTTACTTTTTTATTCTTGCGATTTCTATGATTGGCATCTAACTCGAGAAAGGCTCTAGCCTACTATAACAAAGAGATTTTGTTGTAAATAAAATATTTTTTTATATATTTGTGCTCACTTATAATATTGTGTTTTTATAAAATATTTTTAAACATTAATTTGTTAGTAGGATGCATGACCACCACGTATACCTTAGTATGGGCCATCGAAAACCTAATCGTAGGAGTGGAAGTGGCTTCGGCCAGAGACTGGGACTACAAAATCGAGTTTTTTTAAAAAAATTTTTATTAAATATTAAAATATTTAATAAAGATATCAAAAAAACTTTATTTCTTACTTTGATGCTTCCTCAAACTTGTTGAATGGTAAAAAGATAAGAGAGAGAGAGAGAGAGAGAGAGAGAGAGAGAGAGAGAGAGAGAGATGCAGGGAAGGGTGGGGCAGGTAATTAATGCATGGATGGAGGATTGAGTGGGGTCCCAAAGAGAATGAGCAATGAGCATAATGGCATGAAACAGATAGGGCATGTGCCCTTCCCAAGCTCTTCCACTTCCTATCACAATTCACAATGCACGCGCTCTAGTGCTCTACCCACCACTGTGTTTTTTTTTTCTTCTTCTTCTTTAAAAATCTTTTCATTGGAAAATTCTTATGCTGGGACATTCCAAACTTGAAACTTTAATTTTTTAAATTTTAGACCGAATTTTAAAATAGGTATAGAATGAGATGTCAGTTATTTTCAATTATACAATTAATTGGGTCAGTTTTAATTTTTACTTAATTTAGAAAAAAAAAATTTGAGATATGTATTAAATAATAAGAGGTAGTGTTAGGAGTTGAGATTGAGCGTTCGATCAATAAAATTTCGATATAATTTAGAGATACTACAATTGATTAGGAGTCTAATTGAGTCAAATCGAGATGAACTAAGTCAAAACTAATCTTGTTAAAATTTTAATTGTATGTTAATGAATTTAAAATTAAATATAAAATTATTCATTGATATAAACAAACAAATGATTCATTCATTTAAAGCATGAAATTTATTTTTTTAATTTGTGTTTTACTATCTCAAGTCATTGAAATTTTTTTTAGAAAATAATTGAAATTATGGGATTAGGTGTTATTAAATTGAAAATATATTAAAATATGTATATGAAGAATAATACCAATTTAAAATAAATTATAAAATCAAACATATAAATTAATGATTCCAATAAGCAAATAGATAATTCCATTTTGATACTATATACTAAAAATTTAATAAACTCTTTTCCTTAGCTAATATCTCTAAATTATACTGAAATCTTATTAGCTGAAAATTAAAGTAAAAAATTCTATATATATTTCCAATGAAAAGATTTTTAAAGAAGAAAAATAAAAAATAGAAAAGGCCGTGGTGCGTAGAGCACTAGAGTGTGTTGACTGTGAATTGTGACAGGAATTGGAAGAGTTTGGAAGGGGCACATACACTGCACATTCTGTTTCCATCCCATTATCTCTCTCTCTCTCTCTCTCGTCCTGGTAAAAGACGCTGGATCGTTCAGTGTTAATAAAGTACAACATATTAGGGGTTCCGCGTGGCACTGAGGCAACTCAGTCATCACACACACTCTACCGCGTCCAAACCGCGTATCCTCTCCCCCCACCCCCCTTTATATATCCACCAAGCAACCATCGGTACCCCAACCTAAAAAACAAAATTAATTTTTCGTTTAAAATTACCCTCTCTCTTTTTCGTCCATCATCTTCTTCTTCGGAAATGCTCAAGATGATCACTGCTAAGAAGAGCTCCAAAGTACCACCGTCCACCGTTTCCACGGACGACTCCGACGCTGTTTCTCTCTCATCCTCCTCTTTCTCTTTCTCTTCAACCTCTTCTTCTTCTTCTTCTTCCTCCTTCGCGGAGCTCAACAAGCCTAAAGAGCAGAGCCCCCAAGAAGACGCCGACATGGAGGAGCTGCAGAAGATGTTCAACAAGTACGACGCCAACGGCGATGGAAAGATCTCCTACGACGAGCTCCGAGCGATTCTCTGCGCGCTCGGTTCCGACATGTCTCCGAACGAGCTCCAGCACGCAATGTCCGAGATGGACAAGGACGGCGACGGCTACGTCGATCTAGCGGAGTTCGCCGAGTTCCACAGCGGCGCAGCCGCCTCTGCCGGAAGCTGCCGGAACAGGGAGCTCCGCGACGCGTTCGAGGTGTTCGATCAGGACAAGAACGGCCTGATATCGGCGAAGGAGTTGCACGAGGTAATGAAGAGACTCGGGGAGAAGGTTTCGTTGAGTGACTGCCGTCGGATGATCAGGAGCGTGGACTCGGACGGGGATGGGAACGTTGACTTCGAGGAATTCAAGAAGATGATGTCCGGCCGTTGATTTTCTCACCAGGTTGGTTGATCAACGGTGATGTTGAACTCCGCTGCGTGCGTTTATGATTTAGTTGAATGCACAGTATAGTAGACTGCTTTCCAGGGCAATTGTTATTTCCGCTGCTGTTTTTGATATTAACATAATTATAAAATCGCCGGAATGGGTAGGAAACAGGAATGATTAGCCTCTAACATGGGCGGAAAGAGGAAAAAACTGGCCTGGCCCGTTGGAAACTGAATCAAATGTTCGCATGTGATTGGGTAGTTTTAGCGTGTGTCTGATCTGTATACAGTATTGCTTACTATTCGTGAGGCGTTCGCGTCTATCTGAAAGTTTGAAAGTGACTTGTGCCTCACGTGACGTGCATGTGCGCTTTTCCCACGCGGTAACCCACTTTGTTCAACGGCTTCACAGTCGCAGTCACGCTATTCTTTTTCTTTCCCACCCGCAAGAAAGCTTTGGCCGGGAAAAAAAATAAACTCATTATACTATATTATTTATCTCATTATATTAATTATATTATTGTAATTACTTAATAACGAGTAAGGCTTGTGATTTTCAAGAGCAAAGACTTTTGTATTTATTGTGCACTAATAGCGTAGACGTCACCTTTGAAAGCAAAATTACAATCTATTTGTTACATCGGAAAGTCGGGTTCGTACTATTAATTTAATTGCTTACTAGAGTAAAAAAAATAATAGTGAAATTCTGATAAAATTATTAGATCTAAAACATATGTACACATTCCGGACTTTATCCTAATCAACAAGATCTGAAGGTAGAGGACGCTAATCCGCACGTTTGGTGTGTCGCACCAAGGGGTCTAAAGGGCTCATTGGTTGTTAGAGTTTTTATGTAATAAAAAAAAAATTACTATCTATTTATTACATTGGAAAGTAGGGTATGTACTATTGATTTAATTACTTAGTAGAGTAAAAAAATAGTGAAATTATGATAAAATTATTGGATCTAAAACATATGTCACCATATTAAATATTAAATTTTGTCTAGGTAAATGTAAATTCAAATCTTGAAATTTCATCCATAAATTAAGCAAGACACATGTAAAGAGCACTAAAAAAACAGCCATGTAAAAAGTGAAATATAGAAATTAGAGTAATTTTATTTAGTTTCCAACTCAAAAACTTTAATTTAGAACTTTATTAATAATTAAATAATCTGAAAAAAAAATTCCTAGATATTAAATTATTTTAAAATTTCTTCACAAATAAATATTGTTAAAAATACTTAGCATTGGTTACCAGTTTCTTAGGTTTCCAAGAACAAAGTTCAACATCTGAAAATTTAAGAAGTCATGTAAGATATAGAAAATAATTATAATTGAAGCCACTACCTAAAATTGCAACAGATGTTTGAGATGTCATGGAAATTAAACAATGCACATGTTAGTCACCCCAAGACGTTACATTTAGAATTACAAATAGAACACACATTATTGTAATGAAATGGAAATTAGCCATCGTGCAATTTTTTCCTTGGCCTCGATGAAATTTAGTTTATTGATTCACCATTTGCGATATTTACTGGCAAAAGTATTAGCAGGGGAAAAAAGTGTTGGGAAAAAATTATATATGAACGATTCTCACAAGTAAATCAATGATGTAATGCAAATAATAAATATAAATGAGACACAAGAAATTTAATGTAGTTCCCTATAATATTGAGGTACGTCCACGGGACACTACGGTTCAAATCCCAATGTGCTGATAATAATACGCAACTGGAGTTGCAGGAGCGAACAACACACCGAAGAAATGGCTGCAAGCAACTCCGCAGGCGTGAGGAACCTGGTGCAATAGAAAATGGAGAAAGAAAAATGAAGGGACTGCTGGCTATTGTGCGCAAGGACTTGAGCTACTGCAGGTAAGAGAAGCTGAAAATGAAAACGCCAAGGAAAGTGGAGAGTATCTAACATCAATAAGTTTTGATTTTGAATGGAAGATAGAATTCTTACTCAAATGAGTTACACTTTGGCTATCAAAATAAAGAACATACTTTTCTTATTATATGTCCAACTCTTTTAAGAATCTCTTCAACCAAAGAAATTCTTTGCAAGCTTTGATAATGACAATAAACTCGGCTTTCATAGTAGATAGAGCAAGACATTTCTGTAATTTTGATTGTCATGTCATGGCTCCCTCTGCAAAAGTCATCAAATAAACCAAAGTTGATTTTCTAGAATCAACATTACCAATCATATCGACATTCGTGAATCCATGGAGCATAGATTTACCATTTCCAAAGCACAAACACACCTTTGAAGTGCCTATAAGGTATCGAAGAATCCATTTTACTGCTAACCAATGCTTCTTTCCTGGATTAGAGAGAAACCGACTAACAACTCCAATGACATGAGCTAAATCCGGTCTTGTACAAACTATTGCATACATTAAAGAACCAAAGGCTGAAGTATAAGGAATTTTCTTCATCTTTTCCTTTTCTTTCGCACTTGTAGGACTTTGTTTTGTACTAAACTTGTATTGGAATTGGTGTGATCCCAAGAGGGAGGTGAATTGGGTTTTAAAACTTTTTGACTAATTTAAACGTTTCGCCGATTCACCACATATCATATCTCATTTTAATTATGGTCGTATATGTAAAATATATAAGCTATAAGTGTGAACATACACGTGTAACATATCTCATTTAAATAAAGGTGTGCATGCAAATAATTAGAATTGTGAATAAACAAGCCTACACGTGTGGACACCTCAGTTGTCTAGACAGACCATTTTCTGGTTTTTTTTAGTTTTAGTTTTCAAAAACATTTTTGCTCTCTTGCTTTGATTTCTCATAAACATTTTCCAAGGTTTTAAATAAGGTCTCTAAGTCAATGAATAACCCTAGAAGAGCTTCAAAATATTTCATAAGATATTTAAACATGAAGTACTTACAACAATGGTTTCAAAGTCTAAAACTCTAATCTTCAAGCCTTTCCAATGTATGTTGCTTTATGTCCCATTTGACTTGAGCTTGAGTTGGCTTTAAGTTTACACTTGCACATAACTTATGTTGGTGTTGCTTGAGCTTCTTTTGGATCACTCTACATACAAATGTGGCTTCCTTAAGCTTTCCATTCCTTTTCTTTTGAACTTTGTCTATAAGCAATCCTAAAACATCATCACTCAACCAATACATATTAAATCATCCTTTATTTGTTATCATCAAAATAAGATTGAAAAGCCATTTTAGGCCAAATATCTCCTCCTTTTTTATGAAGGCAAATAGGGATCAAAGATGAGGGTTCCTTAGAAAATGGTTCCCCCATCCAATAAGCATTCCTTTTGATAAGTTTGAAAAATGATGATATCAAAAGGTTCAAACAATAATCACAATTAAAGCATATGAACACCAATCAAGTATTTCAAGCATATGAACACACACAGCTCAGTATATTTTATCTTTGCTTACACTATTCTCTCCCCCTTTGACATCATTCAAAAGTCATAGTATAAGAAAAAAGTCATCAAAGAGTCATTACAAGCATAGAAACAACTCAAGGCAACATAAGCAACTTAAGTGTTTACATCAATAGTTCTTAATACATCATAAAAGTCTAAAGTTCAGCTATCATGCTCAATTCTTTTGCCCAAAATTTCTCCCCCTTTTGACATCAATTAAAAACAGTAATATATCAAGAAAAACGTATAAATACTAAGACAATGAGCAATCATAAGCAAAAGTATAGATCTAGTGAAGGCTTAAAGCAAAAACTTTGCATTCAACATGCATAAAAAATAGACAATAAGCTTCCAAAGTAGCATATTATTATTTTCAATGATTTTCAGAAATCATGATAACATTATTTAACAAGTCTAACTCCCCCTGAATGAAATGTATCTTATATTCAATAAATTCAGACTTTCATTCGTGAATTGTGAACTATGTATTCATGAAGATACCTATTGTACTTTTTAAATTTATCATGCCATGCTTCAAATATTAATTTATTTTATGTAAATGCTCATGGATACTAATATCAGGAATAATACTAATATCATATCAATATTACAACATGCTCATGGATAGAGATATGCTGTCCTGCTAAAATATCATTTAACATACTCATTGATACTAATATATTTCATAGATACCAATACTAATATCATATCATACCAAGATTCATGTTTCATAATCATGCTCAATGATTTCATGCTCAAATTTGCAATGTATAGTGAGCCATAAATCATCAATATAAGTTAAGTCATTATCATGTCTTTGGCAATATCAAGATATCATACATGTCAGCATTTTAGCATAGTCATAGCTCAGTATTTAGTTCATATCATTAGTATCTCACCACATATGCGTATCAGAATATCAGCATTTAGCATGTAAGTATGTAGCATATCAGCATATCATATAAGCATGGAGCATATTATTATCATTTGTGCATTGTGCTACAGTTTTGCTCAAATTGTTCTCATATTGCTTAAGTATCTTTCATTCTCAAATTCATCTCATTTTGCTTAACTACCTCTTATTTTGTTCAAATATATTTTCTTAATCTAAATACTCATGCAATAAGCTCAATGTGCTTCAGATTTTCTTTCTTTTGATTTCATATGAATTTTCAAAATTCATATTGCTTTCCAAATCTTCTAGGTTAAGCCTTGTACAAATCATCCTATGATTTTGGCCAACAATGTTATTTTAGTTTTTATTTGTCATAATGTTATAGTCGTCAATAGTTCCTACGACCTCAAAAATCTGAAGATTTAGTTCAGTCTTCTGAAGATTTTCAAAATCAGGAAACTGAACAGGCAGTAGCATCTTAGTCGTCTGAGGTCCAGGCTCAGTCGTCTGAGCCTTCAGTGCTATAGTGTTTAGTTGTTTGATCTTACAAGTTCAGCCATCTAAAGTCTATAAATTTTCAAAAAAAAATTCTATTCTTATTCTGAAACCTTCTTAATTTACTTCCCTACTATGTTTTATCAAATTATTAGGCTTCAAGAATCTTTTTAGCATTGCCTTTTGAGACATGCAGCTTCCTTGTTCTTTGAAGATAAGCTATGTTCAATTAAGGTTCTTTTGACTTGAGGCTACCAATGACATTTTGTGATTTGTCAATTATCTCATAAGTTTTTCTTTACCTAGTTCATTTTCCTTGTATTGAATTGGATCAAGTAGCTTTCTTAATTTCTAAAAGGGAATACCTAAAATCTATGGATTCATTGGTTTATGAACTAGTCTTTCATCTTAGTACCCATACTTTCTTGGGTCCGGATGGTTTAACAAGAGATGTTTCTTTTACTTCCCAAACTTATTTAATTTTCACATTTTCCTCTTTAATGGACATTCAAACTTTATATGTCCCTTCTTCTTACATAGGAAACATGTAGTGTGAGTATAAGCATTAAGGGAGGTGCTAGCATAGTTTTTGGAGGCTTTTTGTGAAGTACCCCATATAGAGGTTCTTTTTCCTTATATTTTCAACTCCATTGAACCCTATGGACATTCTTTGTTCACCAATTATCAAAGTTCTCTTTTTCTTTAGTGAAATTGTAAATTATTTTGGCTTGATCCTCATTTTTCTTCTTAAGATCACTGATTCTTGAGTCTAGAGTATTTTTATCCTTTTCTTACAGCTTTTCTTGGTTTTGAGACATCTTGATAATTTTATTTTTTATTTTAGAAATATATAAGTCTTTTTCTTTATCCATAGAAGTTTTGGACTTTAAATCTTCTAGTTCTTTTATTACCTTTTCATTCTTACTTTCTAGTCTATTGATTTTTAAATCTTTTTTCTCTTTTAGCAAGTCTTAGAGATTCCAACTCTTTCATTACACCTTCATTCTTATTTTTCAATGATGTATATCTTTTAGTCACATTAACTAAGATCTTATGCACCTTGAATAGTTCTTTTTGAAGTTTTTCATAAAATGGTATACTTTCATCATTGGATTCGTCAGATGAATCATTGCAAGAATCATTTATTGATTTGGATGAGGAGCTTTCCTCATCATCCCATGCCATAAAGCAAGCGACCTTTTGATCACTTGATTTATTGTCTCTAACATCTATGGTACCATCGTATGTTACCTCAAGTTTATCTCAAATTTTTTTGGCTAACTTACATGTCATGACCCTATTAAACTCATTAACATCTAAGGCACAATATAGTGCATTCATGGTACTAGAGTTTACTTGCAACATCCTATTATCAATTTCAGTCATCTCTTTTTCTTCCTTAGGAACTTCTTTTCCATCTACTAGTTTTGTAGGAATTAAGTCACCATGTGTGACAACCTTCCAAGCTTTCCAATCCATGGTTTAGAGATAAATTCTCATTCGTTGTTTCCAGAAGGTATAATTAAGTCCACAAAAGATAGGAGGCCTAGTTGAAGATTGACCCTCTCCAAAGGGAGCTACTCCTAGGTGTGCCATATAGATCTTTATGTAGCTTCTAGTTAGGATTTTCTACAACCTATCTCTGATACCAATTGAAAGTTAAGGAGTTTTCCGAAGAGGGGGGTGAATTGGGTTATTAAAATTTTCTTTTAATTCTTTCTATGAATTCTTAATCTTTTGTTGATTTATCAAACACACAGTAAAAGCTTAGTTATTTATTCAATCCACAAACCAACACTTCAACATAATTCAAGTAATCAAAACTCAATCAACCAAAAACCAATTTAAAGTAATCAATCACAAAATACCAAATCAGGATATAATATGCAATTCTTTGGCAATTTCAGCTTTTGCAAGAATTCAAGATATTTGCTTGTTTATAGCCCTGTGAATATATGTAAGCCCTGTATTAATGGATTTGATTTCTCAATATGATGCACAATATGAAATCCAACACTCCTTCCAAGAACTTGAACTTTAAATAAAATTTCAGTTAATAAGCCTTGGGTGTTAACCAATCAACGTACTCTCTTACGGTTTTCGTAATTTGTATTGATCAACCAACGTACTTCATTTCAGTTTCTACAAATCCCAAAATCAAATTAATATTTAGTTTATTTAATATCCAATCCACGCAGTGTTTATGATCAAAAATTAAAATTGAACCACGCAGTTAATATTTGCTAGAATTTAAAGAGAGTAAGGAAAGAGAATGACACCACGTTTTTTATGAGGTTCGGCTTATCCCCAGCTTACGTCCTCACCTTAGGCCAATACCACCTAAGGATTCCACTATACCGTTCCTTTATGAGTGGAACAAACCATTACAAGTGATACCATACGCTTAGACACTCCTTCAGTAACCTAGAGCAACGCCTCTCCAAGTGATACCCCATGCTCGGTCCAACGATCCAACAACTTGGAATTGTTAATACACTGCAAGAATACAAGAAATAATCTCTGCGTACAATAACACTGTTGATTTAGGTGTAATCCCAGGAGGGGGGGTGAATTGGGTATTTTAAAAAATTCTTTGAAACTTATTCACCGCTTAGTCCCTATGTCTAGATTTAACGAATTACTTATCAAGTTTGTGTGAGATTATTCAACAAACATACATGCAGTGTAAGAAATGAAGTGCGTTGCAAAAATTAAAAAGATAAGGGAAGAGAGAATGCAAACACAGTTTTTACGAGGTTCAGCCAACCCGACCTACGTCCTCGCCTTAAGAAACTCACTCAAGGATTTTACTAAAATCCCTGCTCCTTAAATTGGGATGGAGCTTCCCTTACAATCTTCTACTTACAAAAAGCACAACTTCCTCCTACTCCGCTACTTACAAGAGGCACAACTTCCTCCTACTCCGCTGCTTACAAGAGATACAACTCTCTCCTCAAACCCAATTCACAATCTGAACCGTGATTATAATCAAATATCAAATCTGCAAAACACTCAATGTTGCTTCTAACAAAGCTAGTGAGTACAATTGAAATTCCTAGCACATAATCATATGATCAAACTTGAAGTTCAGAATGTATGTAACGACACAATTGTTAGTGAATGAATATGCTTCAATACACAAATCCATTTTTATCAAATCTCCCAAAAATATTTATATGAATCAATCCTTTAGAGAACTTAGGGTTCTAGTTCACTTTGCAAAAATGCATGAATATCTAATGTGAACTTATCAAAAGCTTTATCTTGAATATTTTATCAATCTATATCAAAAAGCTTTCTTTCAAATATTCAATCACAACCCGATTCAAAGATCAAAACACTGAGTATAAGGTTTTCCAAACAAAATATCTCTCAATAAAATAAATATTTATGAATACCAAGGATATCTAATCAAGTGTTTTAATGTATCTAAAATATAGATCCTTTAACTGAATACACACTTGAATCAAACTATTTAACTAATGACGAATATCTTTATCAAGTAGTGAGATTATCCAAATAATCTATATGAAAATATACTCACTATCAATCACTCAGCTTATTTCAACAATAGATTTTGGAATGAGAATGTAAAGACCCGGATTTTAAATGAAATTTAAATAATAAAGAAAGAAGAATAGGAAAAAGAAAATAGAAGGAAGCTGCCAAGCTTCGTCGACGAACACAGGGTTTCGTCGACAAGAAAATACCGAGAGGGGTTTTTGAGCCAACTAAATTTCATCAATGAGGAGTGGATTTCGTCGAAGAAATTTGTGAAGGACTCGTCGACAAAGATCGGGCTCGTCGACGAAATCCGCTGTTTTATAAATATGGGAAAATCCGGATTTAACTTCTTAATTAAGCTAACTTCTCTCTCTCTCACCTCTCTTCGGTTTTCTCTCTCTTTCTCTTCTATTTTGGCCCCGCCAGTCGCCGGATTGAAGATTTGAGGCTACCACGACGTTCCCGGCGAAATTCTCTACAAGTTTGCTGGAGCAGATCGTCTGGAAAACGAAGTTGGAAACCATCCCAAATCTAGGGTAAGGCTTAATACTTAATTTTTGGATTTGTGACAGTTGAGAAAAGTGTTTTATGCGTTAAAATATTAAATTTTAATATTGGGAGTTTTCGTTTCTAGAGGTGTTGATTGGAAACATTGGGAATCATCCCTAAGTTGAGGTGAGGCTTTTAAGCCAAATTTGACTTAATGATAGTTAAAAGAAATGTTATATATGTTGAAATACTAAAGTTTAATTCTGTGAGTTTTCATTTTCAGGGTGTTGAATTAGGAACCCTGTGGGGGCGGGGAAGACTTTCTTAGGGGTTGTTCAGGAACCAGGTAAGGGAATAAACTAAGCTAGTTTCTGTTTTTGAGAAAATGCTTTTATATATATATATATTTATCATTTGATTTATGGAAAATGTATATGTTTATATATATGTATTATATTTTCAAAATAATGTGAAAATGATCGTATGTTGAATATGTGGAAAATTTGTTGTGTGGCATGAGTAAAATGTTGTGAGATACTGTTTTCTGGGAATATGGATGATATGAATTTTTATGATGGAAAAACCGACGTACGGGTCGAGATTTTTATGTGATTTTCCAACGTATGGGTCATACTATGTGATGTGATTTTCCGGCGTTCAGGCCGTGCTATGAGATGTGATTTGCCAGCGTACAGGTCGTGCTATGTGATTACGATTTTCCAGCGTACGGGCTATGCTATATGTAGTTGGCATACAGGCCGAGCTATGATAAAATGTGTAATACCGGCGTACAGGCCGATAATTTTCATGATACACGTATATATGTGAAATAATATGATTGATGTGAAAATAAATGATATGAGATATTTATGTATCACGGTTTCAGTATATGTATATGATATCAGAACCTAGTTGGCTTGGTCTAGGCTAGCACTTGCATGGTACCGTTGCTATGTGTCCATGGTCCTTGTGATCATGATATCTGTGTTAATGCCGCTGTACGGAGTGGTGTGAGATTGGGTGGTCGATGTGGTTATTTTCAAGAAGTGTGCTGTTATCGCCCCTGGTGTATGGACCAGTTTGGGTAGACCCATCGGACCTACATACTAGACTATTGACTTGGCAGTGGTCGGCCAACCATTGTCAGGTCCCGCTTTCGGGCCACACAACCCAATCATGTGGAGGTAATACACGACAACAGTTAGCTAACCTACCAGGGTTGTTTTATATTATTATTATGATATAAGATGAGATATATTTATGAAATGCAGTATGTTCTGCCATGTTTTGATATACATATGTTTTCCCAGATTTGATAAACAGTACTGAGTATGATATGTATGGTATACGTAGAACACGGTATACTCATGTTGCCACACACTAGTATTAGTTTATTTCCCTTACTGAGAGGTGTCTCACCCCTAAATTTCATTAACTTTTCAGGAGCTCCAGATAGGAGAGCGGAAAAAGCCCCACTGACATAGTGTGGATTATCAGTCCTTTTTAGAAGGGTAAGTTTTTGGTAGGGACAATTAGGTTTTTGTGGGAATTGTCCCTAGATTCCATTTTTGGAATGTATATACTGAGAGATAGTGATTGAAGTACTCTGGTATGTTGTATGACACATTATGATGAGACGTATATGATTATATACTTTCTGCTGCGTGGGCTTCTACTGTATGTTCTGTTATATCCCTGGTACCCACGAGTCCAGGTAGATTGTGACCCGCTGAGCTGGAATGTGAGATGTGTGATGTTGATATTATTATATATATAAAAAAAATATGTGAAAATGAGCGGGTCGTGACAGAGAAGTTCTTTTAAAAATAGATATAGTCTTGAATCAAACACTATTCAACTAATAGCTAAAACTTTTCTCAAGTAATGATCTTATCAAAAACAATCTTTATATGTATATGCACACTCAAGATCAATCTCTCTAATGATATTCAATAACAAGTGATGAGATGAGAAACTCTTGAAAATATTAACTCGAATTACCAAACCTCAGTACCAAGTTGAAATCAAGATGTATAAGTGAGATCCCTTTTGGTTTTCTGAGTTGATTTGCCCAAGGAAGATGAATATAGGTTGGAGTGTAGGCAATCGTATAGCAATACGTTCAAGTCTCTCAACAAGATGTTCTCTTCTTCTCTCAAGAGTCTTCCTTTCGTACTAGGGTTTAGGTGTTCAATATATAGGTGTCTTACCTGTTGACTCTACAAGTCCAATCCTGTTTTGATAATGACAAATCACTTGATATTTGATCTATGCATTGTGTTTGTGAACATGACCTATATTAAGCACGTATAGAAAGATAACGAGTCATGGAAGTCATAAAGTAAAGCTGACACATTTTGGCAAGCTCCATGGATATCAAAGAGTACAAGAATTAAGATCCAAGCGGCAAAGTTCAAGAACATCTTGGGAATGGGTATTTAGAACTTATGTATTCATATTGTTGTATGATTTAATTTTGAGGCTCAACATATACCTAGAATAACTTTAAGTTTCATGCATTTCATGAACATCATTAGGGGACTTTCATGGACTTAGAAATATTCTTAAAAACTTTGGAAAGTGTTTTTATAAAAGAGCCAAGAAAGAAAGTAAAATAGATTTTTAAATTAAAAAAAAAATTGAGAAAAAGGGGACTTCGGTAGCCTGAACTCAGCCTCAGTCGCCTGAAGAATTTCTTCAGGAACTTGAAGATTAAGTTCGGTAACCTGAAGAATTAATGGGAAACATAACAAGTTGGCCAAGGCACTTCGTCACCTGAACTTGGGACTTCAGGGGCCTGAACTTGTCACTTCAGGAGTCTGAACAACTCTTCAGTCACTTGACCCTGTATTCCAAGTTAATTTTTCAAAGGTTTAAGGAACTTCGGTTGCCTGGGCTTCAACCTCAATCGCCTGAACTTGCGGGAAAACTTAAAATTTTGATTTTTATTAAAAGAACTCATGGGCTATTTCTTTAATCCAACGGTTAAGATCAAATCTAACGGTAAGACACTCTATATACTAAATATCTAAACCCTAGAACCAAACTAAGACACACAAGGAGAGAAGAACACATCTTATTGAAAGAGAATAGAGAAACTTGAGTTGATTGATATACGATTGCCTGCACTTCATTCTACACATTGTCTTTGAGTAAATCAATTCAGAAAACTAGAAGGGAACTCACGTATACATTTTGTATTTCATCTTGGTATTGAGGTTTGGTGATTCAAGTTATTTTTTTTAAGAGCTTCTCATCTCATAACTTGTTATTGAATATCATTAGAGAAATTGATCTTGAATGTGCATATACATATAAATATTTTTTTTAACAAGATCATTACTTGAGAAAGGTTTTAGCTATTGGTTGAATAGTGTTTGATTCAAGAGTATATCTATTTTTCAAAGAACTTCTCATTCCAAATCTATTATTGAAATAAGTCGAGTGATTGATAGTGAGTATATTTTCACATAGATCATTTGGATAATCTCACTACTTGATTAAGGTTTTATCATTGATTAAATAGTTTGATTCAAATATGTGTTCAGTTAAAGGATTCATATTTTAGATATATTAAAATACTTGAATATATATCCTTGGTATTCATAAATATTTATTTTATTAAGGGATATTTTATTTGGAAAACCTTATACTTAGTATTTTGATCTTTGAATTACATATCGTATATATACTTGCATATTACAAAGTTCGAGTTGTGGTTAATATTTGAAAGAAATTTTTTATCAAAATACTCAAGATAAAGCTTTTAACAAGTTTACATTAAATATATTTGTTCATCTTTACAAAGTGAACTAGAACCCTAATATACTCTAAAGCGTTTCAAATATTTCTTTACTTGGGAGTTTTTAATAAAAAGGGATTTGTATGTTGAAGCATAATCATTCATAAAACTATTATATCGTTTTCATACATTCTGAGCTTCAAGTTATATCATATGTTAATTTATTAGGAATTTGATTTGTACTCACGAGCTTTTGTTTGGAAGCATTTTTGAGTGTTTTTACAGATTCAGTGTATTCACGGTTCGGTGTGTGAATCGGTGTTTAAGGAGAGAGTTGTATCTCTTGTAAGCAGTGGAGTAGGAGGGAGTTATACCTCTTGTAAGCAGTGGATTGTAAGGGAAGCTCCGGCCCAATTTAAGGAGTAGGGATTTAGTGAAATCCTTAAGTGGTTGCTCAAGGCGAGGACATAGGCCAAGTCAGCTGAACCTTGTAAAAACCGTATTTTGTCTTCTCTCTTCCCTTTACTCTTTACTTTCAGCACTGCATTTAAATTGTTTTTATTGCATGTATAGGTTGGATAGCATTGCATATAATTAATTGATTAATAAGAACTCATTGGCAAATATATATAAGTAGGGATTAAGTGGTAAATAAATTTTAAAGAACTTTTAAAATCCCCAATTCGCCCCCCCCCCTCTTGGGATTACACTTGATTCAACAATTGGTATCAGAGCGAGTTTACATAGACTTGATAGTTAATTTGTAAAAAGATCACATGGCACACATTGGTGTAACTCCATTCAGTGAGGGACACTCATCCACTAGACCACCCATCTTCTGTGGTGTAAATTACATCTATTGGAAACGTAGGATGAGCATATATCTATTGAACGTAGATTGGAAGGTCTGGAAAATAGTGACTAAGGGAAATCACATTCCCATGAAAGTAATTGATAGATTAATGTACCTAAATCTGAAGATGAATATACTGAAGAAGATTGGAAGTCAGTACAAATCAATGCCATTACTATGAACTTACTTTTCTGTGCATTAGACGTAAATGAATTTAATAAGGTAATGACATGTAACTCGGTTAAAGAAATTTAGGAAAAATTAGAAGTTATATATCAAGGTACTAAGGAAGTCAAGGATAGTACGATTGACATGCTCACCTGTGAATATGAAGCATTTAAAATGACAATTGATGAATCTATACAATCCATGTACACTAGATTTACACACATCATTAATTCTTTAAATGCACTTGGAAAGACTTACCCCACTTATGAGTTGATCAGGAAAATACTCAGGGGATTACCTCTAGTGTGGGAAGTGAAAGCTACGGCAATAGTAGAAGGGAGAAATCTCAAGGAGATGTCGGTGGACGAACTCATTAGATCGCTCATCACCTATGAGCTGGCAATAAATGAGAAGAAAAATGAGTAAAGCAAAGCAAAGAAGGTCACTGCACTTAAGACATCATCAAGCTACTCAAGTGAAGGAAGTGATTCTGAAATGGATAATGACATGGCCTTGCTAACAAAGAAGTTTGGGAAGTTCTTGAAGAAGAACAAGAAGTTCAACAGAAAATTCTGGAACTCTAAATCGGAAAGAGGAGAGACTAGCATGAAGAAAAAGAAGGAGGATCCACCAACATGCTACAACTGCCGAGAAGTTGGACACATCAAGCCTGAGTGCCCCAAGCTCGTGAAAGCCTCAAAGAAAAAGAAGAAAGGTGCTGAAAGTCGGTTGAGATACTCATAGCACTAGCGGTTCAGAATCTAAATCCAGCGACGACGAGGTTGCCAATCTGTATCTAATGGCACATGATGACCTTGAGGTACAATCATCTTTTTCATCATCTTCATATTATTTTAGTGAGTTTGAAAATGAAAATGATATGATTTCATATGATGAACTGAAACAAGAATACCTGTACACTATTAAAATGCTTGAGAAGAAAATAAAGAAAATTTCTGAGTTGAGAAGTAAAGTCAAAAAACTTTCAAGCTTACTTGAACGTCAAAATGAATCTCATGCATCTTTCATAAGAAATAAATATTTGAAAATTTAGGAGTTAGAAAATGATATGAAAGATAAATCTGAAATTATTTGTAAATTTACTGAAGGACAAAATAATTTTGAAAAGCTCTTAGGATCTCAAAGAAATTCCCTAGAAAAGGAAGGGCTTGGCTTTAATGGAAAGGAAAATCTAAAGAAAAGACATCTTTACATGGGTTATTTTAGAAGAGAGTCAAAGTCATTTGTTCCAACTAAGAATTATTATAGAAATACTACATGCTTTAAATGTAGAAGGTTGGGTCACATACAATTCGACTGTCCTTTCAAAAATAAAGATGTCAAAATCAAGAAAGTATGAAAAGTCAAAGGAGAACATAGCACTAACCCCCCCTGGACCCAAGAAAATCTGGGTACCAAAGCTTGTTATTTGATTGTGTTTTGTAGATATGTTTAAGATCAACATCCTCAAAAGATAGATGGTATATGGATAGCGGATGCTCACGTCACATGACTTGGGATAAAGCAAATGTGACGCCTCGAAACTCGCCAAGTGGGGCCTAGGTGCGATGTGTTCCAATCACCTGTATTTGATACCATAATTAACATGCACGCAACGGAATATAAATAAATAACATCAAATAAATACCAAAGTTCTATATAACAACCCAAAAACGAATACTACAACATCCAAATATCCGTATCCACAACCAATATTTAAAACATAACCTAGTACAAATATATCTGTATATATATACCAGTATCTCACAATACCCCAAAAAGAAACCACCAAATACAATCCCAGCCTAGGCCTTCAAACCCAATCTCCAGAAGAACCTGAAAAATTATTAATCCATTAGGGTGAGACACTTCTCAGTAAGGGTAGAATAAATTATAACAGTGTATGACAAACGAGTTTTAATATCAACATATCAAAATAAACTTTTTCTCACATAATATCAATAACAACTGAGAAAATG
This sequence comes from Malania oleifera, assembly GCF_029873635.1. NCBI lineage: Eukaryota > Viridiplantae > Streptophyta > Magnoliopsida > Santalales > Ximeniaceae > Malania > Malania oleifera. The sequence continues at coordinate 22,964,563 of NC_080423.1, forward strand.
TATCATTAATAACATCCCCGACATCTAATATCATACACACATCCAATATACACAAGTACATAATTTTTATGTAGGCGAAAGTCCCCGAAGATAGGAAAGATTACCCGCTCATAAAAGTAGCTTCCCTCTGCTCTGGTATTAAAAACTACATACCAGAGCACTCATCTTACTCAGTAAGCCCTCAAGTGAAGTATTACCTTACCGCCAGTACACACATCTTTATTATTTTAAAGGTAAAAGTTTCCGAGAATCGGGATGTCTACCCGCCCATACAAGTAGCATCTCTTTGCACTGATACTAAGAAATTACCTAGCAGAGGGTATTAAAAACTACCTACCAGAGTACTCACCTTACTCAGTAAGCCCTCAAGTGAAGTATTACCTCACCGCCAGTACACACATCTAAATTATTTTAAAGGTAAAAGTTTCCGAGGATCAGGATGTCTACCCGCCCATACAAGTAGCATCTCTTTGCACTGATATCAAGAAACTACCTAGCAGAGCACTCGCCTTTCTCAGCAAGCCCCCTATGGTATGTTTACCTCGCCGCATGCACACACATGCATTCACAATATGCTATACCATTATTTTTATACTATAATTAAATTCACATGCGCACAACACATCCACACAGGAATCATGCATTTCATACTTCATCTTCTAATGTCCTCAGTACGTGGCCCACACAGAGCAACTGCGTACATGTCAGTACGTGGCCCACACAGGCACCTATGTACTTCTTATCTACACGTGGCCCACACAGGCACCACTACCCACACAGGGTACATAACATGGCCCACACAGGCACCACTATTCACTAGTATCCAATCCCCATGACGTACCCGTCATACATCAATAGAACAAACTCCTCGACCTACCAATGTCCTATCCCATATAAATGATAATATGACGAGCTCCTCGACCTGCCAGTGTCATAACATGATTTATATCTAGGTAATATAACAACCTTCTCATGCCAATGTTATATTGAGATGCATACGAATAACCACACTAATTAATTCACATAGATACATCAATGTATTTCCACATAGGAATCCAACAGATCAATACATTTTCACACAGGAGTCAAACATAACAATTCATTCATCATGTTATAATCATTCCAAACACCCCCACATGTAAAACCAAATACCACAGTAATTCATATTCAATTTATTAGGAAAAATTACTCCCATGTCACATGAATTTAATATCATATGCAATTATCCCAAATATAAACCTTAAACAATATCATCATTTTCTAGTACTCAGACGGTTCTAAAAATCATATAGATAAATAATAAATTTCATACCCTCGTAAATAATCGGTTTATCTTAAAAAAAAAAAACTACTGATATAATTTTATTCCCCCTTACTTGATTTCCTGAACCACGCCTGCAGGGTTCTCAAAATTATACCCGCGACGCTCACCCGAACCCTGATTCAATCAAATCAACCCAAATAAAATATTATTTTAACCTTTCCTAATTTACCATAATTAAATAACAATTAATTTTTAAATAACCCATTTATCCTAGTTTTGGGGCTATTCCTACGATAATCTTATGAGAAATCCGCTCCGCTAGATTTGTAGAGAATCATCCCTAGATTCTCGTGATGGTGTCCGATCGTCAATTTGGCTTAAAATTTAAGAAAAATTGAGGCCAGAATGAGAATTTGCCTTACCCCAAGAGATATGTCTACATTACTCTTATGACAAATCCACTTCGGTAGATATGTCGGTGGTAGAGAATGGAGTCCTGTGGTATTTTCAGATTTTCAATTGGGTGAGAATCCGCCGTAAAATCTTAGAGAGAGGAGGAGTGGAGAGCGTAAGCTAAGAGAGTTTTTTTTTTTCTCTCTTTCTTTTCCTTCCTATCTACGCGTGAGACGAAGAAGTTTTTTTTTTTTTTTTTCTTCTTTCCTCTTCTACTTGCTCTTGGAAACTTAACCATTAAGTTTTCCTTTTTTTTTTTTCTTTTTTTTTTCTTCCTTTATACTTTATATATAATAACTTTATATATACCCACAATCCTCAAATTTCTTAATTTAATTAATTTTTTTAATAATAATAATAAATTTTTTAATTTTTAATTATTATTTTTTTAGTTTTTTTTTTTTTTTTTATCATTACAGCAAAGTTCACATACATCACACCCAAGGATGAAGGATTTGTCACCTTTGGAGATAATGCTAAGGGAAGGATCACAGGTGTAGGAAAAGTTGGTAATAATTCTTCATTAATCATTGATGATGTTTTACTGGTGGAAGGTTTAAAGCACAATTTACTAAGTATAAGCCAACTATGTGATAAAGGCTACAAAGTATCGTTTGAACATGACAAGTGCATAGTTGAACACAAAAGTGATAACAAGATACTATTCACTACTGAACGTCATGAAAACGTATATACCACAAGCTTTGATAACTTAACCTCACAGAGTATGACATACATCTCTGCTATGAATGAAATTAGCTGGATTTAGCATAGGAGACTAGGACACATAAACATGAATTAATCTCAAAACTAGTTAAGAAAGAATTAGTTAAGGGACTGCCTAAGACTAAATTTGTGAAAGATAAAATCTGTGATGTATGTCAACTAGGAAAACAAGCAAGAATAAGTGTTAAGAAGAAGAAAGAGATCTCCACTACTAGGCCACTCCAAATTCTACACTTAGACTTATTTGGACCAAACCCAATTCAGAGTTTAGGAGAAAAATCATACACCTTTGTCATAATTGATGATTTTTCAAGATACACATGGGTACTATTCTTAGGTCACAAAATGAAGCATATGAACAATGTATAAACTTGTGCAAGAAAATCCAAAATAAAAAGGAATATACAATTACTAAAATTCGAAGTGATAGGGGTAGAGAATTTAAAAAACAAGGCATGGAAGACTATTGTAATCCATTAGGAATTGCCCATGATTTTTCAGCTCCTAGAACACTGCAACAGAATGGTGTAGTTGAAAGGAAGAATAGGTCTATACAAGAAATGGCTAGAACTATGCTTAACAAACATAAATTACCTAAGTACTTCTAGGCCAAGGCAGTGAATACCGCCTGCTATGTTCTAAACAGAGTATTAATTAGACCATCACTTAATAAGACTCCTTACAAATTATGGAATGGTCATAGACCAAACATATCATATTTTTATGTCTTTGGTTGTAAGTGTTTTGTGCTTAGAGACAATAAGCATCTAGGAAGTTTGATGTGAAATCAGATGAAGGTATCTTCCTAGGGTATGCCTTAGATAGTAAAGCCTATAAAGTATATAACAAACAAACATTGATGGTCATAGAATCTATTCATGTAGTGTTCGATGAGTCAAATCCCTTCTCCAAAAGAACGGATGAAGATGAAATTGAATTAAACAAGGAATTTGAAGAACTATCAATTGAGAATGATTCAGAAAAGAAAAATGAATTTAAGGAACCATCCATTGAAATTGATCAAACTGAAAATGAGGTTAATCTACCACCTATAGAATGGAAATATATAAAAAATCATCACATAGATCAAATAATAGGTGAACCATTACGTGGAGTAGCCACTCGATCCTCACTTAGGAATATGATTAGTCATTTCGCATTTCTATCTCAAGAAGAACCTAAGAATGTGAGTGAAGCTATAGAAGATGAATCATGAGTGTTGTCTATGCAAGAAGAATTAAATCAATTTGAGAGAAACAAAGTATGGACATTAGTTCCCAGACCTGAGGATAAGTCAATCATAAGGACCAAATGGATATATAAGAATAAGAAATATGAACATGGAGTAGTTGTGAGAAATAAGGCTAGATTAGTAGCTTAGGGATATAATCAAGAAGAAGGTATAGATTTTGAAGAAACCTTGCACCTGTAGCTAGGATGGAAGTTATACGAATGCTTTTAGCATATGCCGCTTTTAAGAATTTCGGGTTATATCAAATGGACGTCAAAAGCGCATTTTTAAATGGCTATATAAATGAAGAAGTGTATGTAGAACAACCCCCAAGTTTTGAAAACCATAAAAATCCTGATCATGTTTATAAACTGACAAAAGCCTTCTACGGTTTAAAGCAAGCTCCTAGAGCTTGGTATGAAAGGCTAAGCGGTTTTCTATTAGAAAATGGATTTATAAGAGGAAAGATAGATACAACCATGTTCATAAAGTCTAAGAAAGATGATATTCTCCTAGTGCAAGTATATGTAGATGACATCATATTTGGCGCTACAAATAAAGAATTGTGTAATGAATTTTCCAATACCATGCAAAATGAATTTGAGATGAGCATGATGGGTGAACTAAATTTCTTCCTAGGACTTCAGATCAAACAAGCAAAACATGGAATATTCATAAATCAATCAAAGAATATTAGAGACTTACTCAAAAAGTTTAATATAGAAGATGGAAAAATACTAGGTACACCTATGAGCGTTTCTTTGAAATTAGACAAAGATGAACAAGGTATACCAGTAGATGTCAAGCTATACCGTGGAATGATAAGTAGCTTATTATACCTGACTGCCAGTAGACCTGATATAATGTTTAGCGTATATTTGTGCACAAGATTTCAGTCTGCACCAAAAGAGTCCCATTTGCTAGCAGTTAAATTGATACTTAGATATCTTATAGGAACCGTGGAAATTGGATTATGGTATCCTAAGTACACATCTTTTGAGATTATCAGCTATTCAGATACTGATTTTGCGGGTAGTAAAGTGGATAGAAAAAGCATGAGTGGTACTTGTAATTTCCTAGGACATTCCTTAGTCTCTTGATCTTCCAAGAAAAAAAATTCAGTTGCTTTTTCCACAGCTGAGGCTAAATACATAGCGGCAGGTAGTTGTTGTGCTCAAATGCTATACATGAAACAACAGCTGAAGGATTTTGGATTAAGTTATGAAACAATCCCTATACGATGTGATAATACGAGTGTAATAAGTATCTCAAAGAATCCCATATTACATTCACGAACTAAGCATATAGAGATACAACATCACTTTCTTCGTGATCATGTACAAACAAGGGATGTGACACTTGAGTTTGTATGCACATATGAACAATGGGCAGATATATTCACAAAACCACTTGTGGAGGATAGGTTTATCCAAATTAGGCGTGAATTAGGTCTGATGCATAGTCGAGAAGTTGCTTAGAATTATATTAGATAACATAATTCAGGGGGAGCAACGTCACTTAACAACTTGTGTGCGCATTCGACATAACATTAGTCCACAGTTGGTATCTCATCAATCAATATTTGGTATTCTCACATAATCACTGAAACTTATGAATTAGCAAGGGAAATGCTTGATGTAAAAAGGGGAGTAGTACAATTTTTCCAAAATCTAATGGTTGAACAAGATTAAAACTCTAAACTTTCGAAGGGGAGAAGAACATAAGGTTATGTCGATTCTTGACTTCTTATTTTATACCTTTTTGTTGCTGTCAAAAGGGGGAGAAGAATGAGCAAAAATAAAATTGTCATTGAAATAGAAGAATGAGTAAAATTGTTATTGAGACATGCAAAGGAGGAGAAGGAAAAGTGCACACACAAACTTGTTTTCACATTTCATTTGGATTCAGGGTAAACACTTTGTGTATAAACATGAGCATGAACATATTGTCATTCATTAAATATTTGATGCATTATTTGAGGGGGAGCCTTGTTAGGCATAACCCATAATGTATTTTTGCTTATGCATTTGTCATAATCAAAAAGGGGGAGATTGTTGACTCTAAGAGTCCAAACCTGTTTTGATAATGACAAATCACTTAGTATTTGATATGTGCTTTGAGTTTGTGAACATGACCTATATTAAGCATGCATGGAAAAATAACGAGTCATGGAAGTCATAAAGTAAAGTTGACACATTTTGGCAAGCTCCATGGATATCAAAGAGTATAAAAATCAAGACGCAAGCGGCAAAGTTCAAGAACATCTTGGGAATGGGTATTTAGAACTTATGTATTTACATTGTCGTATGATTTAATTTGAGGCTCAACATATACCTAGAATGACTTTAGGTTTCATGCATTTCATGAACATCATTAGGGGACTTTCATGAACTTAGAAATAGTTTTAAAAACTTTGGAAAGCGTTTTTACAAAAGAGTTAAGAAAGAAAGTAAAACATATTTTTAAATTAAAAAAAAGAGAAGAAACATTGAGAAAAAGGGGATTTCGGTAGCCTGAACTCAACCTCAGTCGCCTGAAGAATTTCTTCAGGAGCCTAAAGATTAAGTTTGGTAGCCTGAAGAATTAAAGGGAAATACAGCAAGTTGGCCGTGGCACTTTGGTCACCAGAACTCAAGACTTTAGGCACCTAAACTCGTCACTTCAGGAGCCTGAACCACTCTTCAATCGCCTAACCTTGTATTCCAAGTTAATTTTTCAAAGGTTTAAGGAACTTCAGTCGCATGGGCTTCAACCTCAATCGCCTAAACTTGCAGGAAAACTTAAAAAATTGATTTTTATTAAAAGAGCTCGCGAGCTATTTCTTTGATCCAACGGTTAAGATCAATTCTAAGGGTAAGACACTATATATACTGAATATCTAAACCCTAGAACCAAACTAAGACACACAAGGAGAGAAGAACACATCTTATTGAAAAAGAATAGAGAAACTTGAACTGATTGATATACGATTGCTTGCACTTCATTCTACACATCGTCTTTTAGCAAATCAATTCAGAAAACCAGAAGGGAACTCACGTATACATTTTGTATTTCATCTTGGTATTGAGGTTTGGTGATTCAATTTATTTTTTTTAAGAGCTTCTCATCTCATAACTTGTTATTGAATATCATTAGAGAAATTGATCTTGAATGTGCATATACATATAAATATATTTTTTTTAATAAGATCATTACTTGAGAAAGGTTTTAGCTATTGGTTGAATAGTGTTTGATTCAAGAGTATATCTATTTTTCAAAGAAGTTCTCATTCCAAATCTATTATTGAATTAAGTCGGGTGATTGATAGTGAGTATATTTTCACATAAATCATTTGGATAATCTCACTACTTGATTAAGGTTTTGTCATTGATTGAATAGTTTGATTCAAGTGTGTATTCAGTTAAATGATTCATATTTTAGATATATTAAAACACTTGAATATATATCCTTGGTATTTATAAATATTTATTTTATTGAGGGATATTTTGTTTGGAAAACCTTATACTTAGTATTTTGATATTTGAATTACATATCATATATATACTTGCATATTACAAAGTTCGAGTTGTGGTTAAATATTTGAAAGAAAGATTTTTGATATAGATTGATAAAATATTCAAGATAAAGCTTTTAACAAGTTTACATTTGATATATTTGTGCATCTTTACAAAGTGAACTAGAACCCTAATATACTCCAAAGCGTTTCAAATATTTCTTTACTTGGGAGTTTTTGATAAAAAGGGATTTGTTTGTTGAAGCATAATCATTCATAAAACGATTGTATCGTTTTCATACATTCCGAGCTTCAAGTTATATTATATGTTAATGTATTAGGAATTTGAATTGTACTCACGAGCTTTTGTTTGGAAGCATTTTTTAGTGTTTTTATAGATTCAGTGTATTCACAGTTCGGTGTGTGAACCGTTGTTTGAGGAGAGAGTTGTATCTCTTGTAAGCAGTGGAGTAGGAAGGAGTTGTGCCTCTTGTAAGAAGCGGATTGTAAGGGAAGCTCAGTCCCAATTTAAGGAGCAGGGATTTAGTGAAATCCTTGAGTGGTTGTGTAGCGACCTCAATTTCTTAACATAAAATGTCACATAATAGATAAAATGGTCAACTTGAACCTATAGGTAACGGGGACACCTGTCAATCACAGCAGAAACCTAAGCAGCAGCAAGAATAAAATCTCAAACAGCCATCCATAAAGCATAATACCAGAAGCATAAGACCAGAGTTATCTACATTCCCAAAATACTGTATCATTTACATTCTTCCAAAACATTTCAAAATACATCTAGGATACCCATAATCAAAACAATTCTGATCCTAGTACAAAATCTTACCCTCCTAACGGGGTAATATCACTGACTCCACGGCGGCTTCGACTCGCCGGTCACTCAAGGTCTCCTAAAAAATATATTTAGTTCGAGGGTGAGACACTTCTCAATAAGGGAAAATAAACTAAATACAGCTGTGTGGCAACATGAATATTTAAGGCTCTTATACATATACAGTACATTTCATAACTCTGTAAACATTCATCATATCATACTAAATTCTCATATACTTTCATATTTATAATAAATCATAACATACATAAAACATATGTTATAACTATAATACTGAAAACATACCCAGGATGAATAGCTAGTCGGTGTCATGTATTACCCCCCATGACGGGCTGTACAGTCCGAAGGCGGGATCCAACAATGGCTAGCCGACCACTGCTGAGTCAAATATGTTTGTAAGTACGATGAGCCCACCACACCCTAGTCTGGACTGCCAGGTGGATGTCCACACTCTACTGAAAGCCACATCAACTATCCATCTCCCATCCCCTCGTGGGATGGTTAGCACTTATCTGAATGTAGATATCTGATCTACAAATAGCTATGATACCGAGCTCTTGAAACTAAACTAAACTAACATCCAGGTTCTGATAACATATAATGCATGATAAAATAGCGGCCTCGTGCCGATCATTTTCATAAATACGGCCTCACGCCGAAATCATAAATACGGCCTTGCGCCGAAATTATCAATACGACCTCGTGCCAAAAACATAAACACGGCCTCATGCCAAAATCATACATAAATACGGCCTCGCGTCCAAATCATAAATACGGCCTCATGCCAAAAACATAAACACGACCTCGCGCCGAAATCATTTCAGGTATATATACATTCTAAAAATAAATCAATTATCATATATATATATATTCGTCAAAATCATCATAACATAACACATCTTTTCATAATACCTGAAAACATGCTTTGCTTGTAAAATCTTTCATATCATATTACATTTCATGTAAAATAATATTCATGCCACACATGTGCTACATAAAATCATACTTCCAATTCTAAAATCATAATTTTCTAACATCTCATACATATATACATGTTTCAACGTAATAACAGTATTTTTCCCAAACATGCATTTATTCCATAATATTCAAATATCGTAAATATTTTCAGGAAATCAATTTTCTCATAATAATATTAATTTTGCATAAAAAGTAACTGTTTTAGTTTATTCCCTTACCTGACTACTGAGAAAGCCCCTAAAATATCCTGGACTACCCCCCGTAGGATTTCCTGATCAATACTCTGAAACTGAAAACTCTCAGTATTAAACTTCAGTATTTCTACGTGTACATCATTTCTTATAACTAACACAAGACCAAATTTGGCTTAAAAAGTCTTACCTCAACTCAGGGATGACTTCCAACTTGCTTTCACCAACAATCCACTCCGATAGATTTGGAGAGAACTTCCCCAGGAGCGTCGTGGTGACTTCGGATTGTGGATCTGGCATAAATCCGACCCAAAATTGATGAGAGAGAGAAAGAGAACCGAAGAGGAGAGAGAGACGGTGAAGGTTGCTTAATAATGAAGTTAAAAATTCAAATTTTTCTATTTATAGAACTGGATTCATCAACGAATCCTTCAATAATTTCGTCGACAAAATTCAGTCTTCGTCGATGAATTTTCTTAAGCCCTCATCGACGAATCCCCTATATTCGTCGATGAAGCCCTGATGATTTCTTTTTGGTTTTTCCTTCCAAAATGCAATGTCATCGACGAAGTTGACTTTCTTCCTCTGTTACCGTTTCCATTTCCCCTCCTCTTATTATTTAAATCCCATTATTATTCGGGTTGTTATAGGTTGCTCAAGGCAAGGACGTAGGCCAAGTCGGCTGAACCTCGTAAAATCTGTGTTTTGTCTTCTCTCTTCGCTTTACTCTTTACTTTCAGCACTGCATTTAAATTGTTTATATTGCATGTATAGGTTGGATAGCATTGCACATAATTAATTGAGTCATAAGAACTCACTGGTAAATATATAAGTAAGGATTAAGTGGTAAATAAGTTTCAAAGAATTTTTAAATACGCAATTCACCCCCCCCCCTTGGGATTACACCTAATTCAACATTACCCTTAGAATCAATCTCAACCGTTGGATCAAAAAATATCTCGCGAGTTATTTCATTAAAAAATAAATTTTTAAGTTTTCCCGCACGTTCAGACGACTAAGGATAAACACCCAAATGACTGAAGTTCCTTTGAGCTTCAAAAAATCAACTTGGACACAAGGTCAAACGACTGAGGTTATAGGCCTAGACGACTTAAGTGTCGGGTTGAAGTCTGAGTTCAGTATTTTGAGGTGTTTCTGTCAGATTTTGTGTTTCACCATAAATTCTTCAGACGACTGAACTTAATTTTCGGTCTTCTGAAGAAATTTTTCAGACGACTGAGGTTAACTTCGGTTTTCTGAAGTGGCAACTTCAAACGACTGACCATTGACTTTAGTCTTTTGAAGTTCCTATTTCCTGGATTTTTTCTTATATTTTGAAAATCTGCTTTTCTCCCTTTCTTGACTCTTTTATAAAACATTTTCCAGGGTTTTGAAAATATATCTGAGTCCATGAATGTCCCCCGATGATGTTCATGAAATGCATGAGTCCTAAGGTCATTCTAGTTCATGATTTAAGCCTCAAATTAAATCATATGAAAAAGTAAATATATGAGTTCTAAGTATCCATTCCCATGATGCTCTTGAACTTCTTGCATGCATCTTCATTCTGGTACTCTTTGAGTTCCATGGATCTTGCCAAGATATGTATGCTTTATTTTTTATGGCTTCCATGACTTGTTATCCTTCTGTGTATGCTTAATATAGTTCCTGTTCACAATTTCAATGCACAGATTAAATATCAAGTGATTTTTCATTATCAAAATAGGATTTGACTCATAGAGTCAACAAACACTCTCACAAAAAGCAGATTAGTACAATCTCAAGCACTAGATACTTCAATATTTAAATATCAAATTGAAATAAGATTAAAGCTCAAGTAAGATTTCACCAATATCCTTCTTTAGATGAGGATTTGCAATAGAAATCAGAGTAGGATGGATCAGCACTTCAGTTTTCTCAGCAAATCAGATTTTGCAATGAGTGAGCAAAAGTGAGCATTGAAAGAGTAAGTGTGCTTTCAGCTTTGAAACAAAATTTTCAATTCTTGTTATAATTTGATTTTCAAAACCATGTATTTATAAGTTTAGAAAAGTAATTTCGTGTGGCCCAAGATTACTTGTAGCATCTCTCAACTTTTCATAAATTTTGGGGCACAAGAAACCATTCTTTGAATTTTAAAACTTTTTAAAAAATTAGTCGTTAACAGTGTTTAGTAGATTGAAGTATCAGGTTCAGTCTTTTGAAGTACCTTAATACATTAAAAAATTCAGTCTGGACACAAGGTCAAACGAATGAACTGGGGGTTTAGTCTTTTGAGAGTATATTGCCTCTTCTGTGTTCCTTTAGGAAAATCTTTAGCAAACTGAACTAATTTTTTAGTCTTCTGAAGAAATTCTTCAGTAGACTGAACTAAAATTTCAGTCTTCTGAAGTAATACTTTAGTCGTCTGGTGGTACACCTCAGTCGTCGTGACAGACCATTTTTTGGTTTTTTTCAGTTTTAGTTTGCAAAAACATTTTTTCTTTCTTGCTTTGATTTCTCATAAATATTTTTCAAGGTTTTAAATAAGGTCTCTAAGTCAATGAATAACCCTAGAAGAGCTTCAAAATATTTCATAAGATATTTAAATGAAGTACTTACAACAATGATTTTAAAGTCTAAAACTCTAATCTTCAAGCCTTTCCAATGTATGTTGCTTTATGTCCCATTTGACTTGAGCTTGAGTTGGCTTTAAGTTTCCACTTGCACATAACTCATGTTGGTGTTGCTTGAGCTTCTTTTGGGTCACTCTTTATATGAATGTGGCTTTTGAGTCCTTGAGCTTTCCATTCCTTTTCTTTTGAACTTTGTCTATAAGAAATCTTGAAACATCATCACTCAACCAACACATATTAAATCATCTTTTATTTGTTATGATCAAAGCAAGATTGAAAAGTCATTTTAAGCCAATACTTCCTTTCCCTTCAACATGTGTCCCTAGGGAATGCTAGCTTCCTTTACATAAATCTTTGGGAGCTAGAATTTTTTCTAAAAGCCCTTAAAGTTCAAGGAATTTACCTTTTCTTGTTCTAAAAGAGTATTGGGCACTCTTTCTCCCTATTCTTAATAAAGAAAGGCTAGTCAAGAAAATTTTCCTATTATAATACAACAAGTGTGTAAGGGCTTCAAAATGCAGAACTAAAACTTAAATGAACCTACAATATGTTTTTTACAACCCGAGAATAGATAAGGGTCCTCTATTCGAGTGCCCTTCGCTCAACTTTTGCTCCCTATTTGCTCAATTACCTGAGAGTAACTCCAAATTTTGGTTGAATTGACCTTAGACAAAGTAGGGTGCAACAACTACACAAAATTGGTCATTGGTAAAAACTTATTTTAGAATATATATATATAAAGCAACATTCTTTACACTTTATCAAATGGTAATTTTGAATCTTTGATGGACTTGTAATTCTTGGAATAAAGATTTTGTCACAATGTTATTATCAATTATAATTTCACCTTAATTATTGTTGCACCAATTTGAGTTATTAACAATCTTTTTCCATTGCACAACCTGTAGCTTGATTTAAATTTCTCAATAACATTATGGGGGCGTTAACTTTTAAAATTATTTCATGACCTAGAGTGCCATTAAAATTTTCCCTGATGCTTGACTTATGAAGTTGAAAGTTAAATAGTTTGTTTTCCTCACCTAGAATTAGGGTAAGTATTTATAAGGTCTACTATTTCATTTATTGGAGTGATGATTACTCCATCCTTTAAATATAAATTATTATTATATTGATGGGGCAATGTATTATATGTCATTGCATAAATTGGATCTTCATTAGTATGAATTAACAAATCACTTGGAATTTTGATCCAACTTGGTTCATCATCACCGTGTGTATATAATACTTTCGATATAAAGTCAGAGTTAGAAATCTAGAATAATAATGAAAAAATATTTTTCAACTTTTCTATATAAATTTAGAAAATTGAAAATTAAGGTGACATTTTTGTAATTATTTAAAAAATTAGAGATGAAAAATAATATTGTTCCCACGAACAAATAGTGTTAGAACTATTTATCGTTGTTTAGGGTTGCAAATGAGTCAAGTCAAGCCGAACTTTGCCATACTCAAGCATGTTCTTAAAATTTTTTACTAAAATTAAGTTCAAACTAATTTCAAACCAAACTTCAATATACTTTGCTCAAACTTGTTCATTATATAAATGAATGATTTGATTCATTATGAGAGACAAAAGGTTTTTTTGTTAGACTAAAAGACGAAAAAATACTCTTTTAGAACTTTTTTCGCTCTACCAAGTTAAACTATTAACCTTGAACATTAGGCTTAGCGCTAAATTCAGGTTATACAGTTTGAACTAAATAATCTTATACACAAACAATCCTTACTTTTAGGTTGACTATAGTAGTATATCAAGTCTAACTCGGCCTTATTAAACTAGTTCATAATGATTCTAATTCAAGCTTATTAAACGACCATAGACCGAACTATAAAACGAACTATTCACGAGTTGAAATAAGTCGAGTCCAATCATGTTTAGACTCAACTCCTTTATTAAATGAGTTGCAAAATTAAGCTTGAAAATTGCTTATTTATACAATAATAAACAAGATTAAACAAATGAATTAGTTAGTTTACAATCTTACTGTTATTTATTTATTTCATACAAATATTGTAACGCTAGTTATTTTTTTTTATGTAATTTTTAAAAAATTAAAATAAAAAATAAAATTTATTATCTACAACCAAACATCCATTAAAACCATTCTTAGATGAGAGGAGTATTTGCTGACTTTCCCTCGCTCCATTGTGAAAATGGTGGTTGCTAATCCCTGTAGCAGCACAAATTTATTTTGAAAGGCTATTTTAACGACAGTAGTTCAGTTTCTGCGAAAAGCCGTGCTTGCAGTTGCTCAAATTGTCGGATACTTTTCTTTCTTCTTCTGTTCGTTCTTTTTTCTCCATTTCCTGCGTGCAATGTAATGCCATTGTTTTGTATATTCAAACCAAAATAAAAGGGAAAGAGAGAGAGATAAATTTGTATCATGTGAACAATTTTAGAAAAATCTTGTGGATTTTTATTATCACTCGAACTTCTTTTTTTTTTTCTCGCGTACATTACGTTATTTTTGTTGCACCGAGATCGAATCCCGATCAGCTCTGTTCTCGAAATACCATGTCATGCAAACAATGACGTAAAATGACTTTAAATGTTCTATTTCTGCAGTATCCATGCAACTACAGATCGTATCAAACCGTTCATTTTAACATAGGCTGCAATGCACAAGGCTTTTGCTAGGCTCTGGCTCTGCAGATCAGCAGTTTGCTGGTACCATCCCTGTGATCCTTATTTGTTGCAGAGTTTCAGAACTGTTTACAACTTGGCCAAACCAATTCAGAGACACCCATTTGAAAATCTCGAATATAAACACAACAATTTCACCGAGTTTTTCAGTAATGTTCCACAGGAGTGTGTTGGTGCTGAGGATTTCCGGATGGGTTTATTGGTCCATGGTCGTCTCATAAAACTTGGCAGTAATGTATTCATATCCTCATGGAATAAGCTACTGAGTTTGTGTTGCAGAAGTGGGCAATTTCAGTATGCCTGTCGCGTGTTTGACAAAATGCCTAGTAGAAATGTTGTTTCTTATAATACAATGGTTTCAGCTTGTGTTAGGAACAACCATGTCCTTGAAGCGATGCATCTTTACTCTAACATGAAGAAGGAGCAAGCTGTTCCTAATCACATCACGCTAGCTGTCATAATTGGTGCTGGGGATTTGTTGACAGCTTCACATTTGAGAGAGGCATTTCATGCTCAAGCCGTTCGATATGGATTGAGTTCTAATGAGTTTGTAGGGAGTTCCTTGGTGGAGGGCTATGCAAAGCATATAAGGCTAGAAGAAGCTATTAAAGCATTTGGTGACATAGCTGAATTGGATTTGGTTTCATGCAATATTATGATTGATGGTTGTGCACGTAACAATAGTAAAGAACATGCCTTGAGAATATTCTTTCTGATGCTGCAAGAGAACATGGGATTTGATGCATTCACTCTGACCTGCATTTTGAAGACATGTTCAGAACCAAATGATTTGAACCGTGGGATGCAGCTCCATGGTTGTGCAATAAAATTTGGTGTGGCGCAAGAAACACCCATTTGTAATTCCCTCATAACCATGTATTCAAAATGTAGGAAAGAAATGAAATCCGCCATGAAAATCTTCAGGGAGATTTTAGCACCTAACATTATCTCGTGGACTGCAATGATTGGTGGGTTCACACAAAAAGGGCTGAACCGGGAAGCACTTGAGCTTTACAAGGGCATGCTTAGGTTAGGTGTGAAAGAAAATGATTTTAGTTTTGCTAGTATTCTTCAGGTGCACAGTAACCTGGCAAACCTTGAGCAGGGGAGGCAAATTCATGCGAGGATTGTAAAATCATGGTATGGTTTGAATGTATTAGTCAACAATGCTCTTATGGATATGTATTCCAAGTGTGGCAGCTTAGGTGATGCTCACATGGTGTTCATAAAAATGGGAAAACATGATGTTGTCTCCTGTGCGACAATGATCACAGGTTTTGGACTGCATGGTAAGGGAAGAGAGGCTCTTGAAATTCTTGAAGAATCGACTAGTGAAGGATTGAAGCCTAACGAAGTTATGTTTCTTGGGTGCCTTTCTGCATGTAGCCATGGTGGCCTTGTTGATGAAGGGGTTCTAGTATTTAGGATGATGGTTGACGTTTATAGTGTAAAGCCAAGAGTGGAACATTTTTCTTGTGTTGTTGATATGTTGGGTCGTGCTGGTAGATTAAATGAGGCAGAGAGATTTATTGAAGTGATGGGGCTTGAGTCAAATGTATTGGTTTGGGAAGCATTGCTTAGTGCTTGTGGGCTACATGGAGAGATAGCACTTGGAGAAAAGTCAGCTAGGAAGATCATGGAGTTACAGCCAGGGAGGCATGGACCATATGTGTCGTTGGCAAATATGTATGCTGACAGAGGATTGTGGGAAGGAAAATGTGCAATAAGAGAAAAATTAGGTGTTTTTGGGTTAAAGAAAGACACTGGATGCAGTTGGATAGCTATGGAGAGATTTTGATGCAGAAAAAAATGTTGGCTGTTGGCAATAGGAGCCAAGATTTTGGATAACAAGCTTGAACTCTCATTCTGAGAATCTAGATTTCTTGTCCACCTGCAGGTGAGGCCTCAAGTTTGTTGGTAAGTAAGATGAAAAGAACTCAATTTGGCATTTTGTTCGTAAGCAATTGCAAGCAGGACCAGAGAGGAGAGGGGTTTTCGTCTACTTATCATGCACTCTGAAAATGCAATGATGAAACTCCCGTGTCAAGACATTATAGACAAGCTCTTTTTTCTTGGTCCTAGGAAGCTCTTTCTGTCAGCCCTCTGCAGTTTGTAAGTCTCTCTCTCTCTCTCTCTCTATGAATGGTTTGGGAAATTCTGACTGCAAAAGACATAAATTGGCTTAACTAATTATAATTTCTTGAGTTGTAGGAATGGATAGGTTGTGATTTGTTGGATTCTAGTAAGAATGGGGTCTTTAATGATGTTGGCTCTTATTTGCAGTTGTTCAATAATGAGATAGTAGATTTCCCTTGGAAGTCTATTTGTCAATTATTGGGTTCCTTCAAAAATTGCTTTTTCTCTTGGACAGCTTCTCTTACACATTAACTTAGGCTGTGTGGCTAACTTGGGAACGAGATTGTATGTTGTCAGTTGGTGTTACTTGTGCAAGAATGATGATAAAACAGCAGAGCCTCTGTTGGTTCACTGTTCTGTGGTTGTGAGAATGTGGAAGGAAGTGTTCTCTCTTTGGTAAATGCTGAAGACAGTTTTGGGTCTTTTTGAGATTTTATGTGGAAATTTTGGACATGCAAAGTGTAAGATGGTTTAGTGTGCTGTCCTTCTATGGTTTACCAATCGGTCCATCTGCGTTTGATGTGTTTCCTTTGGTTTAAATGTAACAGTCACATCTCAAGCCAGAAGTAGACTTATTGGGATAAGCTGAAAATGAACTTTTTGGATAAGCTGAAAATGAACTTTTTGCAAGCTTTGCTCCTTTGTATGTCCATTCACCTTCTCTTTTTTCTTCTGTTGGGTATTTTTTTGAGTTTCTTGATGTTCTGAATTGTAGACAGTAATTTTTGTTTCTTTTGTTTGTGGTGATGCATTTTGAGTTCATCTTGTGTACAAATGTTGCGGCCCCTTGGCAATTTTTAAAAAAAATATTAATACTTAAAACAATAGACAATTGGGTCACCTTTCACTTTCAGGTCATGTTTGAAACCTTGGAGGGGAAAAAAAAAGAAAAAAAAGAAGAAGAAGGAATGTAACTTCCTTTGACACGCCCAATGAAATATCTGACTTTGCATATGTTCTACTCTGTGTTGCCTAGGTCAGCTTTATCACTCCATTGGCAGGTCTTCTGAATGTCTGAAGTTTTTTGTCCAGGTCAGTATTGGAAGTGTCTTCCATATAAATTTATAAAATCCTCCCTACAAGTCCATATCCTTTTATTTTTCATTTCTTTTCTTATTTTGGTTCCAACCTAATGTGGAGATGGTTTCACTTCTCTCAAATAGATGTTTGTGAGTTGAGATGGTTTCACTTCTCTCAAATAGATGATTGTGAGTTTTAACTCTGGAGTTTATCAGTACTTTTGTGAAAGCAGTTTGGATTGTGCTCTGAATCCTCACCATAAAATGTACGTATGGGCATGTATATTTGAGATTTCTTTTTCTTAATTCAATGATGACATATATGTGACTTCATGTTACAGGATACTGAAAATGGTTGTATTGTCTCGCCTTTCTTGTTGCTGGTAAGGTTCTCTTTTCAGTACATAGCTTTCAAATGTTACATGTTGGCATTGTTGGATTTGGCAATTCAGATATTGGTTTAGAGTTAATATATATATATATATATATGTATATATATATATATATATTTTGCATAAACATCAACTTAGGAGGCTTCTGTCCAGAGGAAAAAAATCAATTTATGGGGCATTTTTTGAGGTTAATTTCTGGCCCACTCTGACATCACATTATTTGGCTTGCAATAGCACCTTGAGTGTTTGATTTTCATAAAAAAAATGCCATAAGATGCTAAGTCAAGCAATTGAAAATTTTCTTCTGATCACTGCAATGTCCTTATGGTGTATGTCGGGCAATCATCAAATGCACAGAGATAGTTCTGGTTGTAGATAACAATAAATAAACATAGTTACCTCAATTCACAAACAAAGTTGGTTGCCTTTAGTTGCCACAAATTAGTTTTATATTCAGTTGTGTGGGATTCAAAAATCTTGGTTACATCCAGGAATTGCGTTTTTGGATTCAAGGTCCATTAATAAATAATTGACTCCAACTTGGTGGTTAATTCAATTTTATGCACACAGAGTAAAGACAAAGCCTTAAGGAAGTTCAGGCCTTTCTTTTGATGTGTTGCACTTCAAATTAGTCCAATGATATCATTCTTTGCCTTTTACTAATCATGTCAAGTGCCACTTCAAAATAAATTTGGAAGTTTAGCTTCAGGTATTGCTATTTATGACAGGGAAGTATGTGTCCTTTTTTCATTTATGATGAGATTTCTTAATAATGTCCAAGGCAAGTTGCATACTTTGAAGTAAATCACCACTCATTGCCCAAAACATTCTTTGGAGTCTATTCAGCTTCACATAAAAATTTACTCGTCAATAGTGAGTTTCCTATGTTTAGAGCTTGAAACGGGTCTTGTTTTATTTATTATTTTAAAATACAGTTACTTACTTGGAGTCAATAAAGTTAAGTTTGCATTAAATAAAATTGAAAATGGAAAAGCTTTAGGCCCAAAGAACATTCAATTGAAGTTTGGAAGTGTCTAGGTGATAATGGAATCATATGGTTAACTAATTTATTTAACACAAATATAAGATCTAAGAAAATGCCAAAATTTAGGAAAAGAGCTTTAATAGCCGTAGACAAAAATAAAGGAGATAATCAAAATTTTAATAATGGAATAAAACTTATAAGTCATACAATGAAACTTTGAGCAAGGGTAATTGTGTAGAGGTTAAGGTTAGAAGTTAGAAACTAGGTTTTAGGAAATCTGCTTGGTTTTATGCTCGGGAGATTAGCTATAGAAGCTATACATCTATTAAAAGATTAATGAAAAAAGACGAGGGACTTAAGAGACTTGCACATAGTTTTTATTAAACATATAGAAAAGCCTACCCTAGGGTACTTAGGGAAGTTCTAAGGTGGCTTCTAGAAAAAACAGGAGTTTATAGGATATGAATAATGACTAGTGTTAGGACTATAAGCAGAGAGTTTAGAGAAATTCCAATTGTGTACATCAAGAAATATGCTTTCAGTCCTTATATTTTTGTATTAGTAATTGTCGACACAGGATTATGGTCCAAGGGATGTGCCGACTAAAGGAAAATTGTTTGCATGGCGATCTCCCAAACAAAATAATTAAATCAGGGGTGGATAAGACTTGAGTTATAAAGATTAAAAATGCAGAGTCACCCCATTTATTATTATTTTTATTTAGGGAAAACAAAGGAAAAACCCCAGAAAGGTCTACAATAGAGAGAAAACGGGTTCAGGAGTACATTTATACATAGGGAAGGTGGTGGAATAATCATTCTAAGGAGGATCAGTCCACCAACACCCTACTAACACCAGTTCCAAGAACGGTTACCGCTATGCATGTGTGTCCTAACTAAGAATAAAAGAAGGAAAAGAAAGCAAGTCCCCCTTTTGGGCCATTTGGTGAAGTATCACCGTCCAAAAGTCCAAACAATAGAGCTGAAAGCCCTAACGCACTCTTGTTTGAAAAAAGGAATTGGCCTCAAAATATCCTAAATTTTGAAAAAATAGAAGAGATGATGAAAAATGTTTTGAATGATTGCCCTAGATTCAAAGATATGATTCTTTCCTTAGAGATTAAGGTTTGGGAAAACTCAACATCAAAACATCATATTTCAATCATGGATTGGATAAAGTTTTTTATCGATTTTTAAATAAGTGGGAATTGTGGTCCCAATCTAATGATTGAAATTAGAGAAATCAATGTTGATGGAGTAGAGAATCTCCTTATTGACATCAAGCCTTAATGGAGAGTGGAAATGAATCAGTCATTAATGAACTTGGCAAAGTCCTCTAATTGGCAATCGGGATTTGAAAATTATGGAGGATTTTGAAAATCCCTCATTGACTATCAAGGTTTTAATGCAAAGATAGGATCAACTCTTAATTGAAAATTTAGAAAACCCCTAATTAACTATCAGAGTTTTAATACAAAGATAAAGTCAACTCTTGATTAAGGATTTGAAAATCCCTGATTGATTATCAGAGTTTTAATGCAAGGATAGAGTCAACTCATGATTGAGGATTTTGAAAATTCCTAACTAATTATCAGAGTTTTAATGCAAAGATAGAGTCAAACCTTGATGGAAGATTTGAAAATTCCTAATTGATTATCAAGGTTTTAATGCAAAGATAGAGTCAACTCATGATGGAGGATTTGAAAATCTCTAAGTGTTTATCAAGGTTTTAATGCAAAAATAGAGTCAACTCTTGATGGAGGATTTGAAAATCCCTATGTCAATTAGATTTTAATGCTCGGGATTTAGACAACTCTTTGATTGAAGGCTTTCACATCTTTGATGTTTCAATTACTTTGATTGGATTTTGTATCCTTAACTAAGGCAATCATTTATGAAAAGGATTTGACATTTTTGAAAAGGAAAATTTTTCTTTTTGACAATGAGGGAAGGTTTTGAAGACTGCTAAACTCATCATCGACCATTCAAGGAGAGAGTTTGAATGGATTTTCTTTTTAAAGGGATATTTTTGAGAAAGGGAATTCCAAGTTTACCCGTAGCTTCAATCCCGTGGTACAATTGTTGACTCCCTTCCACTCATAAGGGCTTAATGGTGAGCACTTGTCCTTTGCCTAGGGTTGAAAAGGGAGAGGACACCATATGCTGACTCCCTTGTTGTCCCATGATTAGGCAAGTTGAGGGGCTTTGAACAAAGCTTGGAGACATGACAAAGGACACATTAGGGACCCTAAAGAAAAGGGAGTATTCGACAAACATGCAATATAAGTAGGGTAAATTAATAACATGCATGCATACATAAGTAAGTAAATATTAACTAGCATTAAGGGTAGTGATCCTAAGCATAATCAAATTTGAACACGCCGTCAATATTTGTGATGGTATTCACATAATTAATGTAACTACACGCTTATGGTAACAACAAATTCCAAGAGAGGTATTCCACTAACCATGAGATATTTAGCATGATCAAATCGTATTATTCCCCAAGAAAGCCACTATCCACATCTCAATGTAGGGCACCACATTAACCATTCAAATAAACGATATGAATTGAGTGGCTTTTAACACAAGCATGAATTGAGAGGCAACGAATACATGCTAGGGAACTACCTTCCATTGGAACAAGCATTTTTCTCATGCCATATCATATGTATCAAAATGCAAAAAAACGCAAGTTAAACATTCAAATAACCAATATGCATGAAAGGGCTTTTAACACGAGGATGACTTGATGGGTAAACAAAATGCATGCTAACCTCAAAATTTCATTAGAACAAATGGGTTTATTGAAGTTAATTTATGTTTTCCAGAAACTCTTCAGTTTTCTAGATTTCTATTATTTGTGTTTGCTATTGTTAGCTGTTTTTTGGAAGTTGTATTTCAATCAATGAATTTCTGAGTCTCAATGTAATAGTATAAGTATGTGATTGAAGTGAAATGAAAAGGAAGAACCATGAAATCAATCCGGTGAACACTTGGGTTGAGGTTTCTCAAGAATTTCCTCTGTTTTTCTCTGGTTGCTTCTTTGTTTAAAACCAACAATTGGTATCAGAGCAACCAGGTTCAACTGAAGGTCGAAAATGGCTACCTTTGGAGCAACAATATCAGTTCCTATTTTCAGTGGTGAAAACTACGATTATTGGAGCATTAAAATGAAGTCTTTTTTTCCTATCTCAAGATCTATGGGATGTTGTGGAAAAAGGAGTGACAATACCAGCAGAAGGAGTCTCGGATTCAACTCAAAGCAAGCAAAAAAGCACCAAGGATGCAAGAGCTTTATTCATCCTACAGCAGGCAGTCTCTAAATCAATCTTTCCAAGATTGATGAGGGCCAATACTTCAAAGGGAGCATGGGAGATTCTGCAGTCAGAATTTCAAGGAAATGCCAAGGTAAAACTCATCAAACTTCAAAGTCTAAGGAGAGAGTTTGAAAATTTGAAAATGAAAGACTCTGTAGAATTTAAAAGAGTATTTTTCTAGATTAATAGAAATTGTCAATCAAATGCGTGCTCATGGTGAAGAGGTGACTGATCAAAGGATGGTTCAAAAATTGTTGATTAGCTTACCCGAGAAGTATGATCATATAGTAGCAGCCATTGAAGAGTCTAAGGACCTGCAAACACTTCCAGTTACTGAATTAATGGGATCTCTCCAAGCCCATGAACAAAGATCGGCTAGAAGGAATGATGGTTCCTTGGAGCATGCATTTCAATCTAAAGTGAATCTGAAAAAAAGAAAAGTAAAAGATTACAAAAAGAAGCCTCAAAAGGATTACAAGAATTCTGATCATGTTCAAAAAGAAAGCAAGATGAAAGGTAAGTGTTGAGTAGCTGGAGCTGGTGCCGCGTTGAGCTGTAATCCACAGCTATCTGAGGCTATTGATTGAAGCTGAAATTGATTACAATTTAATCCGCCTTTTACTGTAATTTCTCCAGCCATCTATAAATAGAGAAGTGTGTGCAAGTGAAAAGATGTGCAGAAAAAAGCGTAAGGAAGAGTGCAGAGAGAGCTGAGAAAAGAGTTTGTATTTTCTCCTTATTTTATAGTGGATTGTGGTGTGCTCCATGGACGTAGGTCAATCTAGATCGAACCACGTAATTTCTGGTGTCTCTTATTTTTCTGGCTTGTGTTTATTGCTCGTAGATTCCTACCTAGTGGTATCAGAGCCTAGTTCGGAGCAGAAACGTCAGATTGGAGAAATTCACCGAAAAACAGAGCCCTATCCAGTGTCTCGAAATTGCATTTTGAGAGCACCATTGTGTTTCTCTCATCAAGACAAAGCCGACAGTGCAAACCGAAGCTCGAAAGGAGCCTAGACGACACCGCACACTCTTGCACACGTCGTCAACGTCTAGGCGACGTGTCCACATGCTCCCACGCTCCTTCACGCGTTGGCAGATAGTCGGCAGGTCATCCCACGTGCACCCACGCACCGAAAGATGCCCGGTGAAGTAGCGGAAGGTTGAAGACAACATGACGTCAGCACCACGTCACCTGTCCACGTCAGTGCTGGGTCAGCGCACTACATCAGCAACGTTAGCGCCACGTGGCGCTGAGTAAGCAGCCCAGTCAGCAGTTGCGTCATCGCCCAATCAGTGGCCGAGTCAGCCACCACGTCACCTCGAGCCCACGCCACGTCATCTGCCACGTCAATAGCTGGGCTCCACAGAATCTGCTAGCAGGTGGGCCCCACAGTGCCACATCAACAGTGAACCCCATTCCTGCCACATTAGCAAACGACGTTAGTAACGGCGTCACTAACGGTAGGTATATTCCGTTATGTTTAGGAATATTCCGTTAAGTTTGACCCTTTTTGACTTAGAAGTTTGACCAAGTTTCTAGAGTCATTTCAAAGCCACTTTTTCGAAAGATTTAAACCATTTCAAAGGTTTTCTACCGTTTCGGATCCAACCATGCTGTTCATTTGAGCTAATTCCATCTCTAAATTAGCGAATCGACATGTCGAACGAAAAGAGCTCAAAGATTGAGATGTTTAACGGCAACAATTTCAGTTTCTGGAAGATGCAGATTGAAGATTACTTGTTTGAGAAGGAGTTGCACTTACCATTGAAGGGAAAGCCAAGATCTATGAATGAGGACGAGTGGGAATTACTTGACCGAAAAGCTCTCGGAGCTATCAAAATGACGTTGTCAAAGTCTGTGGCATTTGATATCAAGCACATATCAACCACTAAGTTTTTAATGGATGCGTTTTCTAACATGTACGAGCAGCCGTCAGCCGCTAATAAGGTACATCTTATGAAAAGGTTATTTACTATGACCATGTCTGTGGGTGAAAGTTTTAACGGGCATTTGAATAGTTTCAACGAGTTTTCGGATCAACTCACTTCAGTTGGGATTACATTTGATAGTGAGATTCGTGCCCAACTGATTCTCAGTCAGTTGCCTGAAAGTTGGAATGGTATTGTTACTGCAATTAGTAGCTCCACAGGGAAATCAAAGTTAGTATACGATGAGGTCGTTAGCATGATTTTGACGGAAAAAATCAGAATGTAGTCAAACCATGGTTCCATTTCGAATTTAGCCTTGAACATAGAAAGTCGAGGCAGAGGAATCAGAGATGGACGATTAAACAATTGTGGCAAATCCAAGTCCAGATCTAGAAATCCCAGAGGTTCTCGGGACACAGGTTCTCAGGGCACAAAAAATATAGAATGCTAGAACTATGGAAAAACTGGTCATTACAGAAACTAGTGCAAAGGTCCGAAGAAAGAATATGAGACAAAGGCGAAGATAGAAGTAAATGTTGCTTCAGAAAATGATGATATGTTGATCTGTTCTTTGGAGAGCAAAAAGGAGTCTTGGGTGTTAGACTTTGGAGCTTCGTTTCATGCCACTTGCAGTAGATATTGCCTAGAGAAGTATACACCAGGTGACTTCGGTAAAGTATACCTTGGCAATGATCAACCTTGCGGCATAACCGGCAATGGGACAATGAAGATCAAGATGAATGGGTCAGTATGAAAGTTGAGAGATGTCAGATATATTCCAGATCTGAGGAAGAACTTGATCTCAGTTGATCAACTGGTAGATGAAGGATATAACACAACATTCATTGGTAATGAATGGAAGATTTCGAAGGGCGTACTGACGATTGCACGAGGTAAGAAAAATGGAACTCTTTATGCATGGTCTTAAATTTCCACAAAACTTTCGAAATTTTCGATTTCCGTCACCCCCGAAATCGAAATGGTAGTCGATTTCCATCTTGCATAATTTCCGTCGAAATCTCAACGAATCATACGAAATTTATCGAAACCTCGAAATTTTAGTGAAATTTGTCGAAACCTCGAGAATGAAGTGAAAATTTTCTTTTAATTTATTTTATTGAAACAAAAGGTTATCACAAGTGCTTTTGAAATTATATGAAAAAATAAACTGATAGTAATATTTTATTTAACCATTCATGTCTAAATTATCAATATTTCTATAATAAATAATATTTAAATGATTTATGAATTTCATTTGCATTAACTGAATATGTTTAATGTACATTATCTTACAAACATGTTTGATACACATACTATTTTACAACTTTTCCACCTCATACAAAACATAGATGTATTTAATTTGTAATATATTAGTCTTAAAACTTATATTTTTATGTTTGTTAACCATTTCTAAAGTTTCACAAAGAATTCCATGCTTTACTACTAGTTTCTGTTATTTTTTCAAATCGAAATCGAAATCGACATCGAAATCGAAATTTCCGTCGAAATTTCCGTACTTTTGGAGCTTCGAAATTTGAGTTGAAATCGAAATTTAAGACCTTGTCTTTATGTAACTCCTAATGCATACACGCCTATTATAGTTGCTACAAGAAATGATGATAGCAACATTTGGCATCAACGACTCGGACACCTGAGTGAGAAGGAACTTAGGGTGATGTACTCAAAGGGAAAGTTAAGTGATTTACAATCAGTGAAGATTGCATACTTGGGAAACAGAAGTGGGTCAGTTTCCAGACGAACACCAATACCCCAAAGAAGGAGAGACTTGAGTTAGTCCATTCAGATGTATGGGGACCAACGACCATTTCATTCACAACTGGGAAGCATTACTTCGTGACATTTATTGACGACCATTCTCGGAAGGTATGAGTTTACTTCCTGAAATACAAATCTGATGTCTTTGATGCTTTTAAGATTTGGAAAGCAATGTTTGAAAATGAAACTAGTTTGAAAATTAAGAAGCTGAGAATCGATAACGGTGGTGAGTATGATGACACCGGATTCAAGAAATTCTACTATGAGCATGGTATCAGGATTGAAAAAACTGTGCCAGGTACACCTCAGCACAACGGCATAGCCGAGCGGATGAACAAATCGTTGACAGAAAAAGCCAGAAGCATGTGTATGCATTCAGGCTTACCAAAGATTTTTTGGGCAAAAGCAGTCAACATAGCAGCTTACTTGATTAATAGAAGTCCATCAATACCATTGGACTATAGACTACTAGAAGAAGTATGGAGCGGTAAAGAGGTAAGACTTTCACATTTAAGAGTTTTTGGTTGTGTTGCGTATGTACATATCAATGATCATGTCAGGAATAAGCTTGATCCAAAATACCGGAAATGCACCTTCGTCAGTTATGATGGAGATGAATATGGGTATCGCATTTGGGATGATGAAAACAGAAAGGTGATCAGAAGCAGAGATGTGATTTTTGATGAAAAGGTAATGTACAAAGATAGTCACACAACAGAACCTACAAAGTTTGAAACAACCTATGTAGATGTGGATGATGTCCTAGAAGGTGCAGGGACACGACAACGAAACATCGAGAATCCTCAAGCATAGGAACCTGTGGAGCAGATTGTTGCACCACTATCTCCTACTCCAACTCCAGAGCTTAGGAGATCTTCATGGTAGCATGTACCAAATAGGAGGTATGCGAATCATTTACTTCTTACAAATGGAGGAGAACCTGAATGCTATGTTGAAGCATGTCAGGAAGGAGATTCAAGCAAGTGGGAACTTGCAATGAAAGACGAGATGAAGTCTTTTACGTCCAACAAAACATGGGAACTAGCTAAGTTGCCCAAAGGTAAGAAGGTACAAATGGGTGTATAGGATCAAAGAAGAGCATGATGAATCCAAGAGGTATAAAGCCTGGTTAGTAGTCAAAGGTTTCGAGCAGAAAGAAGGAATTGACTGCACTAAAATTTTTGCACCAATTGTGAAGCTGACAACCATCAAATCTGTCTTGAGTATTATTGCCTCAGAAGGCTTACATCTTGAGCAGTTGGATGTGAAGATGACATTTCTTCACGGTGATGTTGATGAGGAAATTTATATGCAATAGCTAGAAGGTTTCTTAGTTAAAGGTAAAGAGAATCTTGTGTGCAGATTGAAGAAGAGCTTGTATGGTCTCAAACAAGCTCCTAGGTAGTGGTACAAGAAGTTTGATAGCTGTATGTAGAGGAAAAATTTTCAGAAGTGCAATGCCGACCATTGTTGCTACTTCAAAAGGTATCATACTAGCTATATTATCCTATTGTTATATGTTGATAATATGCTAGTCGCAGGATCAGATATAGAAGAGATCAGAAAATTGAAGCAGCAATTGTCAAAGGAGTTTGACATGAAAGACTTGGGTCCTACAAAACAGATTCTTGGGATACGGATCTCTAGAGATAAGCAACAAGGAACGTTGCGGTTATCTCAATCAAAGTACATTGGCCGTGTTTTACAGAGGTTTAACGTGAGCAGCGCCAAAACGGTAAATACACCATTGGAAGGTCACTTCCGTCTCTCCAAGGATCAATCTTCCCAGACAAATGAAGAAAAAGATTTCATAACAAAGGTACCATACGCCTCAGCCGTTGGAAGTCTCATGTATGCTATGGTTGGTACTAGACCATATTTTGGCCAAGAAGTGGGAGCTACCAGCAGGTACATGTCAAATCCAGGGAAGACTCACTAGGAAGCAGTGAAGTGGATTTTGAGATATCTATGTGGCACTATTGATAAGTGTCTATGTTTCACCAAAAGCGACTTGAAAATTCAAGGGTATGTAGATGCTGATTTTACAGGTGAAATTGATCATCGCAAAAGCACCACCGAGTATATATTCACTGTTGGCACAACAACTGTTAGTTGGATGTCACAGATACAAAAGATTGTTGTTCTATCCACTACAGAAGCTGAGTACATAACAGTGACAGAAGCAAGTAAAGAGATGATTTGACTTCAGGGTTTGTTAACAGAGCTCGGAATAAAGCAAGAGAGAAATGTTTTGCATAGTGATAGTCAGAGTGCAATACATCTGGCAAAGAACTCTACATTTCATTCCAGAACCAAACATATTGGACTTCGTTATCACTTCGTCAGATTTCTGTTAGAGGACGGCGTGTTGACACTTGAAAAAATCCAAAGTAGCAGGAATCCAGCAGATTTGTTAACAAGGGTGTTAACTACAGAAAAGCTGAAGTTGTGCTCAACTTCAGTTGGTCTTCATGCCTGAAGACATATTTGAACACATCATTTATCATAGGTTGAGGAGGCGTCTCTGTCTCCAAGTAGGAGACTGTTGAGTAGCTGCAGCTAGAGACGAGTGTGAGCTGGTGTCGCATGTGAGCTACTGAGCCGCGTTGAGCTGTAATCTGCAGCTGTCCGCGGCTATTGATTGAAGCTGAAATTGATTAAAATTTAGTATGCCATTTGTTGTAATTTCTCCAGCCATCTTTAAATAGAGAAGTGTGTGCAAGTGAAAAGATGTGTAGAAAAGAGCATGACGAAGAGTGCAAAGAGAGCTGAGAAGAGAGTTTGTATTTTCTCCCAATTTCATAGTGGATTGTGGTGTGCTCCGTGGACGTAGGTCAATCTAGACTGAACCACGTAATTTCTGGTGTCTCATATTTTGCTGGCATGTGTTTATTGCTCGTAGATTCCTAATAGTAAGATGGGTGAATTTCCTCCCTATGGTATTTGCAAGAAGACAAACCACTTAGAAAAAAATTGTTATCATGCCAGGAAGCCACAATGTTGGAATTGTAAAAAATTTCGGCACATCAAAAAGGATTGCAGATATAAGAACAATCAGCAAACAAATTATTCAGAAGAAAAAGAGGAAAATGAGCACTTATTCTTTGCATGTCAAGCACTCACCCGAGAAGATAAACTCTGGTTTATAGACAGTGGATGTAGCAATTATATGGCATTTGATGAAGCTATTTTATCCAGTTTGGATACTTCTGTCAAAACAAAGGTAAAGATGGGAAATGGTGACCTTGTTGAAGCTAAAGGCAAAGGGATAGTGGCCTTCTCGACCAAGAAAGGTACTAAGTTTATCAAAGATGTGCTGTTAGTTCCATCTCTTGATCAAAACTTATTGAGTGTAGGCCAAATGATGGAAAATGTTTACTCCTCAAGTTTTGAAAATAACTTATGCAGAATTTATGATGAGAAGAATAAGATGGAGCTAGCTGAAATAAAAATGGGGAGAAGTAGGAACTTTCCTATTCAATAGAATTTTCCTAAAGCCATGGTGGCAACTGTGGATGAAACCAGATTGTGGCATCAAAGATTTAGCCACTACTATCCTAATTCACTGAGATTAATGCATCACAAGGAAATGATTACAGACCTACCTCTCTTAGAAAAGGAGACAGCAGTCTGTGAAGGATGCATGGTTGGAAAACAGCATAAACTTCCATTTCCATCAGAGAGCAGCTGGAGAGCCAAGGAAAAGCTGCAACTAGTCCATACTGATGTATGTGGACCAATGAGGACTTCAACCCGCAATCACAGCAGGTATTTCATTCTTTTCATAGATGATTTTACTAGAATGATTTGGGTTTATTTCCTTCAAGAAAAATATGAAGTCTTGGAACCTTTAAGAAGTTCGAGATATCAATTCACCATTAACTGAGATAGAAGAAGAAGAAGCTGAAACTGAAGCAAGTAATACTCAACAAACTCACACAGAAAGTCCTAGAGCTACACGAGTGTTTTCTGATGACAGTGAAGAAGAGTCAACTCCTGAATCACCAATAAGAAGAACAAGACTTCTTAGTGAAGTCTATGAGCATTGTAATTATGCTATGCTTGAACCAAACAGTTTTGAAGCAGCTTCAAAGGAAGAAGTTTGGCAGAAAGCTATGAGAGAAGAAATCAGAATAATTAAGAAAAATGAAACCTGGGAGTTGGTTTCTTTACCTGCAAATAAAGATGTTATTGGAGTAAAATGGATTTATAAGACTAAACTAAATCCTTATGGCTCTATCTTGAAGCATAAAACAAGGTTGGTTGTTAAGGGGTATGTGCAGCAACATGGAATAGATTACAATGAAACTTTTGCTCCTGTTGAAAGGATGGACACCATTAGAGCTTTGGTTTCACTTGCTGCTCAAAAAGGTTGGAAAGTTTTGCAATTAGATGTCAAGTCAGCCTTCCTAAATGGGGTGTTGGAAGAAGAGGTCTTTGTGGATCGACCTGAGCGGTTTGAAAAGGAAGGAGGCAAAGTCTATAAACTGAAAAAGGCTTTGTATGGATTAAAACAGGCACCAAGGGCTTGGTATGGGAGAATTGATCAATATTTCTCTGAGCAAGGCTTCAGGAGGAGCAAAAGTGAGCCTACACTGTACATAAAGTCTCAAGACAGTGGTGATCTAGTCATTGTATCCCTTTATGCAGATGATCTAGTTTTTACAGGAAGTAACATTGAAATGATTGAAAAATTTAAAAGGGACATGATGGCAAGTTTTGAGATGAGTGACTTAGGAAATATGCATTATTTCCTAGGCATGGAAGTGAGTCAAGAAGCTGAGGGAATTTTATGTTCTCAGAGAAAGTACGCTGAAGATCTTTTAAGAAGATTCAACATGGCAGGTTGCAAATCAGTGGCTATTCCATTAATTCCTAATGGGAAATTGAAAAAGGATGATGGTGGAAAAAAAGTGGATGCATCGATCTATAGAAGTCTTGTGGGAAGCTTGTTGTATCTGTGTAATACCAGACCGGATATCCTGTATGCCACTAGTTTACTTTCAAGATTTATGTAATGTCCTAGTCAAATTCATATTGGAACAGCCAAGAAATTCTGAGGTACCTACAAGGAACTATCAGCTTTGGTATTTGGTATAAGAAAACATCAAATACAAAACTGGTGGGATTTACAGACAGTGATTGGGCAGGTTCATGTGATGATTTAAGGAGCACTTCAGGCTATTGTTTCAGCCTAGGATCTGCTATGTTTTCCAGGAGTTCGAGAAAGCAAAGCAAATGTGGCACAATCTACTGCTGAAGCCGAGTATGTAGCAGCTGCAGGTTGTGCAAACCAAGCCATTTGGTTGAGAAGGATACTTGAACATATGGGGGAAAAACAATTGGGATCTACTGCAGTTTTTTCAGATAATAAATCAGCTATAGCAATTGCCAAAAATCCTGTCCAGCATGGTAGAACTAAACATATTGCAATCAAATATCATTTCTTGCGTGAAGTGGAATCAAATGGAGAAATTGCATTGAAGTTCTGCAAACAAAAGCACTCCCTTGTGACAAGTTTCAATTCTTCAGATCAATGCTTGGAGTTGCTGAAAAACAAATTAAGGAGTATTCAAGTTAATTTATGTTTTCCAGAAACTCTTCAGTTTTCTAGATTACTATTATTAGTGTTTGCTATTGTTAGCTGTTTTTGGGAAGTTGTATTTCAATCAATGAATTTGTGAGTCTCAATGTAATAGTGTAAGTGTGTGATTAAAGTGAAATGAAAAGGCAGGACCAGGATAGTCATATAATGTTGCTTTTATTGCATTTTTAGTGGTTGCATGCAATTTGTGCTTTAGATACCATTGTTTGCAAGAGGTGAAGCGGTGAAGATGGCATTTTGGGTAAATTGTTATTGAAATTTGTTTGAAATATTCAAAATAAGAATGCTGTTTTGAACTAAATTTAAATTTGTATGAAAATCAGCCTTGTTTAGATAATTTTTCTAATCATTTACAGCAAATGAGCAAAACATATATATATATATATATATATATATATATATATATATATATGCATCATTCTTGATTGAAGAAGTAGTCCTAGTTCATCAACCAACTAATAACAGGGTTATATGGATATACCGCAGAGATATGAAAAATATCAATGGTTAAAAGCATCCGATTGGCCTGACAAGGAAGTTCTAATGTTTGGTCTATTTCTTAGATTTCTGTGCTGTAGTTTCTTTTCTCATTGTTTTATCATGCTTACTCAGTTGATGAAAAAAAGTACAACAAAACAAGGAAGTTTGACATTGAATCTTATATTTTTAATAAAACTTTAGACCTAAGAAAATGGACGACTCCAGTCACCAGGGTACAGGACAAATATATAACCTGCTTTAGCATATAATTACAAACATAATTTCTATTTTGTAGTAACTAAAAAGGTTTAATTAGGGTTATATTTTTGGTTCACTACATTTGAATTTGTTTGTTTTTTATTTTTGAATGGTGAACTTATTGTTATTTTATTTTTTTATGCATATAACTATGGTTATCTATTATTGTTATTTTATTTTTTTATGCAGATAACTATGGTTATCTATTAATTGATTGAGTTTTTTTTTTGCTAGATCATTGCCCACTAAAATATTTTCACACTTGTCCTAAGTATTAAATGCTTACATTTTGCATTAGTGAATAGTGATGGATGAATTTTTTTGTTCAAGTTCTATCAATTTTAGACTACAACCTCCAATAGATTTAGGGACTGAGATGGATCAAATATCATAGACAAACATGAGAGTAAACTGAAGCAGATCTTCATTATTACTCACACCCTGAACTTAATGATACAATTTTGTCCTTATATGCTCTAATAGTTTCAAAAATATATTGTGGTTGGGCACCCCAAGGCTTTGTTAAAAATGCTACTCCAATTTATTTCTAGGATTTTATGTAATACAGATTGAGAGCAGCATGTGAGAGCTGCTCTGGAAAACTAATCCCGCAATTTCTGGTGCCAGTTCTCTGACCGTGAGAATGGAATTTGAATGTTAATCCTTGAAACAGCTTCCCAAACCCGAAAAAACAAAAAACAAAAAAAAACCTTCAATTTGATGTATAATTATATACAACTGCGAAACTGGATATTTTTCTCTTCTGACTAAAGGTTGTGCTTGTTAAGATTACAGTTGAGTTAGAAATTCAGTTCCAAAAATAAAGCCCTTGTTTGATCAGAGAGGTCAGAGAGTGGGTTCTGTCTGAGTATTAAAGATTATTTTGTTTTTAATTTTTTGTTTTTTTTTTGCACATCTTTGCGTAATTTGATTGTTAATGTTGCAACAATATCTTTTCTTCTTTTCTCCTCTCTCTCTCTCTCTAGGATGATGTTTGTTGTGAAAAGAGTATGAGATTGCACAGCGGAATATATAAATGCAGCAAACAATGAAGAATCAAAATATAATTCACACACACAGTATATCTGAAAGCAACAAGAATCAACATGAAAATATACGTGGTTCAGCAAAGTCTACATCCAGGGGTGCAATCGACAAAGGTTTCACTATGGAAAAACCAAGTACATAATACAATGGTTTACAATGATCTTCTTACATCACAATATGCCCAGAAAGACATATTTAATAACCCCATAGAGGCTTCCCTCCAAATCCCCAACCGTCCTAACATTCACATTCAGAATCTGAAATCATTTTCGCAGCCCTGAGAGCAATCGTTGACGAAAAGGGTCAATTCGTTGACGATTACTGGTCCATTCATCAACAAATGAGGCCTTTTCGTCGATGACGTCTGAATATCTGAATTTTATCTGCTCTCAGTATCTCCATTCGTCGATGAATGAGGCCCACTCGTCCACGAATGCCTGCTGCACAGCACCAATAACTTCACACATATGCTTTTCTTCCTTTGTTTATGGACTCCACCAAGTATAAGAGTCACATAAACACAACAATGTTCAGACTTGCCTTGTGAATTTTCAAGGGTTAGGGTTCTGTTTTAGTGATCGAAAATAGCGAATTGGAGTCTTAAGGTTCAAAATATAAAAGTTGTGTATCCTTATGGAGAGAACACTAAGATATTTGGCCGGCATTGCAGGTACAAGTGGCCGTGGATCAAATTCAACAGCTGAGCAAGTTACATGAGCTTGTTCTTGTCCGTTCCCTTCTCTTCTAACAGCAATATTCGCCAGTTGGTCTTGTATTATCTCTAACTGCTGAAAGTGAAAAAATTTCATGAATGGAAAAAAAATGTCATTCTTTTTTTCTTTTACTTGTTGATTATTGGACAAACTTTTATGCACATAGTTTGAATTGTGGTGAGCTTATATCTTCTTCTTCTTCTTCTAAACTGCAGTGAGCTTATATCACCAGTCGGTCTCGTATAATCTTCAACTGCTGAAAGTGAAGAAACTTAATGAATGGGAAAAAATGTCATTTTTTTATCTTTTACTTATTGATTATCGGATAAACTTTTATGCACAAAGTTTGAATTGCAGTGAGCTTGTATCTTCTTCTTCTTCTTCTTCAAGGACAAAGCGTGGTGATGTGTCAAACTGAGATAAATACTTCTTACCAACTCATGGAAAAAAAGAATCTCTATTATTGGCTTACTTTTTCTTGTCAGCTTGCAGTCCTAGAGGAATCTTGTTAAATATTTGTAACAGCCTCATGTGGATTAACTCACATAATTTCTTATTTTTCTTTGGGAAAAAATATTTTCATCCAGGATGATCTTATACTCTTTTAAAATGTTATCCTATTAGTGGTTCTCTTTTTTTTTTCTTTGTAACCAAGATATGGTTCTGTCTCTATTGGGGTTTTCTCCCATTCGTTCTGATCAAATCATTGTTTTCTTGGTCATTGACTTAAAAGGAGAAATTATGTCTTCTTGTTTGTAAATGGTCATGCCCTTGGGCATTTTGTAGGATAAACTTTATGAATGGAAAATAGTAGTTTTAAATTGGTAACTGAATTTCAATTTTGTAACATATTATTTGCTGAACTTTGCATATATTTTCAATATTATTTAATGAATAACAATTGTCTCCTGTAACTGATGGAATGAATGTTCTTCCAAACCCTGCATAACCATCCCAAACTGCCATTGTGGCCATAAAAGAGGAGAACATTTCTCAAAAGCATTATTGTCCCTGTTATTACTTAATAAAATCCTTGTCTCCGAACCCTGTTTCTTAGAAATTATTGAGTGGAATGCCACAATACTTGTGTTTTTCTTGTGATGATCTTATTGTGATTAATAAAAAAAAAAACACCATGAACATACATTGGTTAGACATAAGGGCTCAATGAGATGATCGCTTTTTGTCATAACTAGACACACTTGTTACAAATTGGGTGACATTGAAACAAAGTCTAGAGTTCAATGCATAATGCTAAATTAAAATAAATAGGGTTTACAGTTGATTTTGCTATTTTGGGTGATATTGGGTGCTTAGAGTTTGAACCTTATATTTGGATTTATATAGATTTTGATTACACAATACAAAAATTTATTGAGTTTTGTTTAGATTCACTAAATTCATATTCAAAGTTCAAAATTCATGCATTCAAACACAACCTATACTCTTCTGCTTCAATTAAAAGATTCTATTCTAGTTCATGTCACTAGGATTTTAATCGTTGGTGGCCCTTATGTAACTTTGCATATTCCTTTTCATACTTACTTAGTTTGACATATATTAATTTCCTCACCACATTAATGAACGTGATATATTTATATTTATAAAAGGTTCTAATGGCCGTGAGAGAATTTGTAACGTGCTTTGCATAAATAACTCTAAAAATGCTTCTTGAAATTGAAGTTCTGGGATGAAATTAAGATGTTTGCCACAAACTACTTGGGTCCGTTCCGTTTGGATCAAGAATTATTCAAGGAAACTCATTTTTCATTATATGTTCTTTCCATATTAAATATTATTAGAAATAAAAATTTATATTAATATAACTAAAACTTAAGAACAATCAAATACTAATAATGTGTAAAATTCAAAATTTTAATTAATATTTTATATATTTAATTTTCTTTCTCACTTTCCTAACCAAAAATAGAAAAGTAGATTTCTTCACTTTTTTTTTCTTATGTTTTTCAAGTTTTAAACATGACCAAATATTTAGTAATTTTAGTGATAGATGCTCTCCCTTGTAATGCCAATTAACTTACTTTTCTTGAAGTCAAGTATTCTACTAATGGCTTTTGATTCATTTATTATCAGTTTATGGTGGAAAGAACCATTACCTTCTTCATGAAACAATGGGTTAACTTTATTGTCCATTGTTAGTTTGTTTTACTATCATTTCTTTCAAAAAAAAAAAAAAAACAAATAAATAGCAATGAAGCTTTTATCAAGCATTTCTTGTCAATTTCTTTCTCCATGTTAATGAGTTGATCTTGCATCAAGAGGTTCTTGCCCAAGGATTAGGCTCTCTGGGAAGAATTCAAGTTCTCTTTTACATGTTGATGAGTTCATCTTGTTATGGTCCAAATTTTTTTTCATGGTGAACCTACTAAAATTCTAACAATCCAATGTTTGGATCATGATATGGTACTTTAGTATTGCACACTCATAGTAAGTTCAATTCCGCAATCCTTATTTGCTTAGTGGAAAAAAAATTTACATAAAAATAAGAATGAGAATTTCTACTCGATCATAGCATGTTTTCATTCAATATTAGATTTTTTCATCCTTTATATTAGTATGGAACTATCTTGTATTCTTTATTTATTTTTATTTTTTATAATTTTGAAATCCTTGATGTCATTGTATTTCTTCTATTTTGCTCATTTGCAACTGCTTAATACACACAAATTACAAAAATAATCTCGTTTGAGAGTAAAGATGTACTCCCAAGAGGGGGGTGAATTGGATTTTAAAATTTTCTTTACAAAACTTTAGTCTAGTATAACCCTTTTTTAATCTAAGTTGATTGCAATCACACTATCCAACCAATCAACACAATTCTTATCAACCACCTTACTTATATTAACCAACAATTAATGTAATGTAAAGATGATATTACCAATTCAACTTTCAGTACGTCAATGGATAAAACTTCCGGATCATATTTTCTTTTCAATATATCAAAGACAATATTAGCTTCAGAAATTTATCTTAAGTACTAAGTAATTTTGCTTTAATAGAATGGTCTATTTCACAAGATTAAACTTAGTTATGATACTCAGCAATTCAGTATTTAAATCTAATACTTCAATACATAACCAAATTTCAAAATCAATTATTTGTCTCAACAATTTAGATTTCAAAGCTTTAACTGAATATTCAATTCAATCAATCTTCTTGATTCAAATCAGTATTCAACAATATCCTAACTTCTAGCAAGTTCTCAGTAAATATTTAAACAATCATGCAGTTAATATGTTTGCAATAATTTAAAGTGATTAGGGAAGAAAAGAAAAACACCCGATTTCTTACAAGGTTCGGCCAGTAGCCTATGTCCTTGCCTCAAGCAACCGCGGTGAGGATTTTCCTTTCCAACTTCTTTACAGGCCAAGTTACAACCTCTCCATATCAGGTGGAGATTCCTCTCTAACCAGAATACCCCTTCGTGTTAGGCAATGATCCAACAACTCTAAATCATCAAACAACAACAAGAAAAACAAGGAACAACTTTTGTACTAGAACTCTCAGTAAGAACATATTAGTATAGTTGAATATCAATATACTTCAATCAATAATCAATATAGAAAGATGAACCTCAGATGATTATCACCATAATTTTGATTTAGAATTGAGATTCTCAGTATAAACTTATCAGTCAACCGTGGATT
Organism: Malania oleifera; assembly: GCF_029873635.1. NCBI lineage: Eukaryota > Viridiplantae > Streptophyta > Magnoliopsida > Santalales > Ximeniaceae > Malania > Malania oleifera. The sequence continues at coordinate 23,002,362 of NC_080423.1, forward strand.
GTGTTAGCAATAGCATAACAATGCTTCAAAAATATTTCAGCTAGAAAATTTTAAATTTTCAATTCCTATGTGCTTGCTAGTCATGTTTAATCTTTGAAAATACTAAGTATTTAAAAAGTAATAAAGTTACTTTACGTTTTCCCCAAGTTACTTGTAGTATTTCCTAAGTTTTGAAAGAGTTTGGAGCCCAAGCAATCAGTTTAGGAAACTTTCCAAACGCTGATTTAAAGTTTAAAATACGAACTTCAGTCGCCTAAGCCCGAAGGGTCAGTCGTCTGTACCTTCAAATTTTAGCATATTTTGAAACACAGTACTAAGTCAGCCTCCCGTGACCTGAAGGTCAGTCGCCTGTCTCGGTTATGTTTGTCTTCTTAAAAAACATATAAAAATGTCAATTGCCTGACAATAATTCATCAATCGCCTGTCCTGCATTCAGCTTAAGTGATTCTTCAAATTTTGATTTCAAAACTTTACTTGGATCTTGGAAAAACATAAGTGAGACTTTAAAAACATTTTCCATGATTTTGGAATAAGATCTTTAAGTCACTTAAACTTTCCTGAGAGCTTCAAACATCCATATTGAAATCGTGAAGTACTTACATGAGACTTCTTAAAGACTATAACTTTCTAAACACTAAGTCTTCATGCATTTGCTTCCATTCTTTGTGTCTATCTTGACTTCTTTCTTCATTAAACTTTAGCTTCATCAGATCTTCTATCTTTAAGTCCAAGTTTTTGATAACACTCTTCAAACACCTGAGATCTTGATCCTTTTATTAAAACATGTTAGCCCTAAAACTTCACTTAACCAAATATATTCAGTACCCTTTGTAGTAACCTGAACCAAGAAAATAGGATAAATAAATAAAAGAGAAGAGAAAGAAAAAGAAAAGGAAGAAAACTATTTGGGAAAGGACCAAACCGTCGACGGTTTGAGGAGTCCCAAAAAAAACCGTTGACGATTTTCCTGCAGGTTCAAACTATCGAGAGCAATACATGGGGGATTTGGGTTTGGCACAGGCCAAACCGTTGACGATTTCATGCGGGACAACAATTCTATAAATAGAAGTGAACTCATTTTTTTTTTTTTTTAGAAAAATAGATTTCCTCTCTCTCTAAAAAGCTAGGGTTTCAAATTTTTGGCTTTCTCCTTCGTCTCTCTCTCTCTCTCTCTCCTAAGCCTCTCGGATCACTCTCCGTGCTCTCCGATCCTCTCTTCCTCCTCTCGGAGCAAAGGCTCGCGTTCCTCGGCGAGTTTCGGAAAGCTAGGGTTTTGCTTTCCCGTTCATTTCAAGTCATTTTTGGGAAAACAGGTAAGGGGAATAAATTATACCAACTTTTTATTAAATTTGAACCGATTAAACTTGAATTTATGAATATAGAAACGTTATGCTAGTTGTATTTTCAAAATCCAACCGATTGAAACTGAGTATTGTGTGATATAATTTCTCTGGTGAAATTATTAGGGTATGATATGACATTCAAACCGTGTGGCATGAGATTAATTCTTCAAAATAAACTGGTTGTGATTACTGTGGCAAATGAATTGATATGATTAGGTGATTTGTTTTGTGTGGTTATTCGGGTATTTCACAACATAACATTGGCAAGCCTGAGGAGTTCGTTATATTGTCATTTATATAAATGGGGGTAAAACGTTGACAGGTCTAAGGAATTCAATTTACTAAATAACTATGAATAAGTCATTGTGAAAGTATAACAGTGGATGTCGGTTATGAAATATGTGCTAAGAACGATGGGGAGAGATGCTTAGTGCGTAGTTGTGTGATATGAAAGTCCCTGTATGGGCCACATACTGAGAAGTGCACAGTAAAAGTCCTTGTGTAGGCCACGTACTGAGAAGTGCAGAGTAAAAGTCCATGTGTGGGCCACATACTGAGAACGATGGGGAGGGATGCTCAATATGCAACAAGGAGGCCAAAAAGTAAAGGTGTGATGTAGAGATGTGCATTTCAATTATGATTGTGCGTGCATGAATATGAATTTAATGTATGGTAATTGTCATGTGATGTGGTAGGCATGTATGCAGATTCTGTGGTATGGTTGATATTGAATGTGCGTGGGTTCTAGTTGGCAAATGAAAGTTGATTATAGCAAAGTATTAAATGTAATTTTATAATGTGACATTATGTATAATTGAAGTGAGGCAAGATAGCTATCAGTTGTAGCTGCACCCAAGCTAAATAGGTAAAGTTACATAAGGTATCAGAGTCAAAGGGTGTTATATGTATGGGCGTGTAAACTCCCCAATCCTCGGGAAACTCTTTATATAAATAATAGTGCATGTGAATTGAATGCATTGTGAATGTGGATATGTTGTGGGGTGATCTGTGATGGTGGATGTACTATGGTAATACGTGTGATATATGTGTATGCAGATTTCTATGTTATGGATAAGGATGTTTGTGCGAGTATTGTTTGCAAGTGTCTGTTCAGTTATTGGTGAATAATTAAATTGTTATATTTTGACTACATTACAATTCATCTGCAACACACTGAGATAATTTATTCCATCCTTACTGAGAAGTGTCTCACTTTAGTGATTTATTAACTTTATAGGTCCTTCTGGAGATCGAGCTTGAAAACTTGGGCAGGGTTTAGTTTTTTTTCTTTTTTTTGTCTGTGAGTGAATGGAAGATACTGGAACATATAAGTTTTTGTTTTAAATTCTGGTTATGTAATATGGACAGACGAAAATTCCTTTTTGGACGTGTAATATAGTACTCTGGTGTTATATTTGAGGATGTTTAATTATATTCCACTGCTTGGATGATATTTATGGTATCAGAGATAGGTAAATGGAACACATAACACCCCAAACTCCACTTGACGAATTTGGAGCGTTACACCTTTGATTTGTTATCATCAAAATAAAATTCAAAACCTTGTTAGGCTAACATCTTTTGTTTAACATTTGTTTGAAGTTCATTGTTTTGATCCTTAGGCCAAGGAGATCGCCTTATTTTCCTTGGTCAATTTAGTTGTTGTTTGTCATCCTATACTAATGGTACTTTATAATAGTTGAATTCCCCATATAATTTTTTTTTAGAAAAAGAAAGACATTTGAAGGAGAAGAAATCATTCAAACAATACAAAAATAAAAAAACTAGAGAGGAAAGCATAATCAATGAAAAGGGTTCGTTGGTCCCTTTATACATTCAAAAAAGACATCCCCTTCAAACACCTTGTTGCATGTCTAATGTGTTGATTTGCCTCTAATGTTAGATTTTGGAAATTTCTACAGCCCATAAGCATGGTTTTGCATGGCGTTGTTGGATTCGAGCTATTAGGGAAATTGTGGATCAGTTTCACAGCAATCAACTTAGTCTTAATTGTGACCCAAATGTTGGGGAAGCATAGTGGCGTTGCCAAGTTTGTTTAGCTCTATTGTAATTCCTATGTTTAAATAAAATTGAGTTCATTAGAATTTTTTATCATTGTGCATATAGGTTGTTTTTCATTCTTTTTTTCTTTAGCTTTTTTTCTTTGGGAGTATAGAAGTGCATTATAGTTTGATTATTAGTCGATATTTTTATTTGTTCACATGACATTTTTTGTTTATGTTAAGTTGCCATGATAAAAAGATATTTGTGTGCAAATAAAATGTTTGTCAACTACAAAGAGGTATAAAGTTTTGCCTTTACTTTCTTCTCATTTCATAATTCCTTTAAAAGACATTCTTATCTTTCAAGATGGAACTTTTTTTGTGATCCAACCTTCATAAGAAAGAGTATACACATCTTATCTGCAAACTAACCTAGCAGATGTTGAACCATGTGTTTTAGGCCAAAGAGAAATATTTTTTGTTCCTAGTTTTATTTTTATGGTTTATATTTTGATTTTGTAAATTTTAACTTTAGCAAGCATAATGACCGAGTTCCTTTGAAAGATATGAACACTGATTGACGTTCATAACATGATAACAAACTTGGGTTCAAAGGCAACTTGATTTCTAAAGCATGAACTAAGCCAAGTGCTTATCTTTTCATAAAGGATGATAATTGTGAAAATTATGTTAACTTCCAATTTGTGCTAGTATAATATAGTAGATGACAATCAAACAACGAGCAATCTTTGTACACACTTTAAAATTTCATAAATTCAAAAAAAAAAAAAAAAATTGTTTGAAGTGCTCCCCTTTTTGTGCCATCAACCAAAAAAAATAATAATAATAATTACAATTCAAGTTACCACTGGAATGATAAAGCAATGTACACACTTTAAAATTTCATAAATTCATTTAGAACCACATTCTTTCAGAATTTAGACATACATTTTAAACCACATTTAAGATAATCTTTGTAGACACCCCAATTTTAACCAGGTCACCCCAGAGAAGGTTGGCGAAATAAGACTCGACTTTGAGCCCTAAATGATCCTGAGTTTTAAAATTAAGACCCCAAGTAGCCATGACTTCAACAAATTGAGTCCTTTTAATTAGTCTAGCTCCTTAAAAATTTTCCCAAAAAATAGAGTCTCTAAATCATTTTAGAGAAATCAAGTCTTCTTGATTCTTGTTTATAATCTTATCATGGATCCTTGTAGTTGCAAATTAATTCCCTTTAATGGTCCTTTAGTTGAGACCTCCGCAATAATCTTGTTTAGGGTTAAGTCTTGAAATCAAATTGGAGTCCGTAGTTTCAATTTTGAAAATAGTTTCTTTGAATCTTTAGTTAGATTCTTTGTTTTCCAAAGATTCAGTCCTTCCATTTTGATTAGGTTGAAAATTGAGTATTCTAGTTTAAGATTAGGATTATTTTGAGTTTTTCAAAATTTTTCCAATCAAGTCTTCTAATTGATTTTTCTTTTTTTAAAAAAGTTATGTTATCTTTTGGAAAAATTGAACTTTTCAATTTCTAAATTGAAGTCTCGGGATTTGTTAACTAAAGTCATTCAAAATGAGTTTTTGGTTTTAAATCAAGTCTTAATGTTAGAACCTGTTTTGTTTGGGGATTAAGGTCATATTCTATTAACCATGTTTGTTTTGGTGAAAATTAGTCAACTCCCAAAGTCAAAATTAAAAGAGCCCACATCACAATTTTATTCAAGGTGAGGAATGTGCGTATACAAGAAATATCATAAGGGAAGTAAGAAAGTACAGAAAATAGAATGTTTCAAGATAGAAAAGAAAAGGTGTACAAATTATAGTTGCAGGGGAAAGCTACACGGGGGTACATACAAAGTATACGAAAATAAAGTACCAAGCACAGGGAAATGAAAATGAAATACTGGTACAAATAAGAGTTACAGGGTGAAGCAACTCAGGAGTACATCACAATATAGCAAAAAGAAAAATACAAAAGTAAAAAAAATGAAATAACAGGGGGAAAGATGCCATGTCCTCCATTCCATAGCTACCACCTGGATCACCAGGTTCATCTGCGCACAGGAAGCACATAGTTAGTTAACAGAAATTCAAAAAAATAAAATAAATCAAAAACAAAATCACATGTGTAGAAAAGGGAAATTGGTTAACAAAATTATTCCCTGCCAGTGCAGGGAATTCTGTTGAGAGGGAGCAAGTTTTGGCGCCAAGAGGCCACCCTAGCTCCCTATAAATAGGGTATTCCCACACTGTAGCAAACACAGGAAAAAGCATAAGAACACCCCATAACAATAGACAGAAAAAAAAAAAAAAAAGTGGAAAGAAAGATATGGAGATTCTGTAGAATTTAAGAGAGAAAATCAAAGAGAAAGAGGGGACGATTCTGCCAAATTGAGAGCAGAAAGAACTAAAATCCAGAGGGGCAAAGAGGCTAAATTCATAAATCCCCAGTGGAACAGACATACTAGAAGAGTAGAGGGGAAGCAATAGAGCAACAGTTCACACTTAGACTCATGCATAGACAGACCCAGAGAGTTGGAAAAGAAGACCGAAGGAGGAAAGTAAGAGGGTAAATATCTAAAACTCTACTCTTAAAATTGTTCAATCTATGTGTGTGTAAGTAGGAATGTAGGTGTTCTCCCTCTTTCTCAAGTTCTGAACCTGAGTTTGGACCCAAACTTACTTCCCCGAACCCGAGTCCAAGTTCGAATTTAAACCCCCGCTCCTGAGCTTAAACTCGAACCCATAACCCGAAGACCTGACCCTCCCTTGACCCAAACCTATGCTCAAGTTCAAAGTCATTTAACCCCTGGCCCGTTCGCATCCTCACCACAAGCCCATTTGTTTTAAAATGAAACTGACCCGTTTTTAATTTTAAACCAACCCTTTAAACTTAGAGCCCAAATCCTGTTATTGGAAAAACACCCGACCTCTAACATTTTAAAGCAAAAGCCCATCCAAATATTTTAAAATTGAGGCCCAACTCCACTTTCAAAAATACACGCCAGCCCATTTTAAAATTGACCTCCAGCCCATTTCTTAAAAATCAACCCAACCGGCCCATCTGTTCCTTAAAAATCAATCCAACTCAAATTTTAAAATATCCCAACCTAGTTCATTTCTTAAAAGAAACTGGCCCAGTGTCTAATTTCAACCCGAGGCCTAAATGACCTTAAGCCCAAAAACAGACCAAAACCCGCTAACACACTCACCCCACATGCGTTTTGTCACACTGCGCAAAAACTCACTCAGGTCCACCCGAGTGACTTACTCGAAAAATGAGCAGCTCGGAAGCTATCCCAAGTATAGGAGTTACGTCGTGTAATATTCAGCCCAAAGGCTAGATCGTCTCCTCAGGGAATGCATTTTAATCTCAAGTTTTACATTTTTCCAATCAAAATTAAAAAGTTATTAAACTCAGTTCAGATTCGAGGTTTTCAAGATTGATTGAGATTACTTTGACAAATTAAATGAACATGCAATTTAAACCCTAATCCTAGCATGCACTGAATTAAATAGTAAAAATGGAAACCCTACACCTAATCAGGCAAACATCGAAACACACATTAACTAAAGACGGTAACTTTAAACATGTAATTAAAACATGCAATAATGGAACTCACACAAACACATACACGAACAATAAAAACCGGATCTTTAACAAAATTGAAAACTTAAACCAAAATCCAAATTAAAAGGCAACCAAGAACTCAGGCAAAAATTTAATACCTTAAAAACTTAAACAATAACCAAACACGATAAAAATACGAACTTTAATAAAAGGGACCCTAAACTAAATCAAGCTTCAACCAAAAATCAAATTTTAAGAAAGAGAGACAACTGATTTAATAAAACAATTTTTTTCTTTTTGTATTTTATTCTTTCTTTTTTTTTTAGAATCAAATCGGGCTTTACCAAGCTAATTAGACACTGAACTGCTAATTAAATCTACCTATAAAACTACTTGATAAAATAAATAAATAAAAGCTGTAATGATAATAAAACACTCTAAATAATATTTAAAATTCAAACTTTTTAAATAACTTCAATAAAAATAATAATAATATGGTCAAGAACATTGACAAGTGTCAGGTCCGGAGTGGGTAAGAGCATTTAAAGGGGATCGAGGACGTGGTTTGATCACGGCCATTGATCGGAGGCACTGATCGAAGGGCTCAGGGAGTAACATGCCTCCCTCTGCACGTGTGGATGAGGAGCAACCCACGTGTCAACATTGGTTCAAAGCCAAACCCACCCCCCTTTTTTTGTTTCTTCCTTATTTTTGCTCTCCCAGTCCCGCAGCACTCTTTCTCCTTCTCCTCTACTCTCTTTCTCTTCTCCCTGCGAGTCACCCTTCCTAACCTCAGATCTTCGGCTTTGAAAAAGAACTTCTTTAAACTCCACATCGAGTGGCATCTTCATCGTTGGCGATCTTGTCCGGCAGCTTGTTCTGAAGGTCTCGTCGTCAACTCCAGCTCTTCTCTGTTTCTTTCCTCTTTTCTCCTTCTCTACTCTTGCGGGGAACTCCCTCTTTCCTACTCTCACTCACCTATCTAACGAAAATGGAACCCTAACCTATTCTCTCTGTTTGTATAAACCTGAAGCAAAAATGATTCTCAAACTACCCCTCCTGTCACGCCCTGAACCCCGAACTAGGACCCAAGGGTGAAAATGTAATCTAACCTGTCCCTATATCCGATAAAACATCCAAAGATATAGTACAATGGATGAGGGTCCGACCCCGTGGGGTTCCCAAGCACCCTAAACACATCCAATCACAAACATATACACAGCGAAAAAAGGTCATTCTATGACAACATATGCAATACCATACCAGAGTCTATACAAGAGCAGAACATGGCTCTATCAAAATGTACAAGCGGGTGTCCAAACACATCTCAAAATGACAACCCATCAAAAATACAGTCCTAACACTTACCCAAGCACTAAACGCAATACACCAACCACTACGCTCCCTACACCAAGACGCTAGTTCCGGTTACTCGAAGGACCTGTAAAAATGTACATACAACAGGGGTGAGACACCTCTCAGTAAGGAAGAACACAGGTTATATCAGTGTGTGGCATTTGAGTTTTATCATGATACAACATACAAGCAGTTAAATGCATTCCAGTTTAATTTCCACAGTGCATACACGCACCCATACACATACACATGATCAACAATCCCAGTGTCCTCACACCCTTCAGCCCGAAGCCGGCCTGCGACATACGGCATTGGCCTATAGCCAACCCACAAGCATGGCGCCACCGACACATGGCTAGTCCCCGACTCCCATGGCATCGTACCGGCGCATAACTGGTGGATCCACACCCTTTGGCCTGATCTGCCAAAATAGGCTCACGCCCTCTGATATAGAGTCGGACACTCTTGCCCACATGGCAGGGGGTAAAATACACGCCCCCGGATAGAGCCGAACACTCTTAGTACTTGGAACAATTTCGGAACCGCGTTCCTACTAGCATTTCAACATATCACACACACATGCATGCTCATATAACCAAACAAACCACACCCATCTGGTAATCTAAATCACGGTTTTCCAAAAAAATACAGTTTAAACAAGTCTAAGCACGACCATTCCAATATCACAGTATAAATCAACATATACCCACGGTTTTCAACAAAACCAGGGATGCAGCCCGTCGCCCCATTTTCCCAAAACTGTAATAATGAAAAATCCATAGTTTTCCTCATTAGATCCCTCCAAATGAGTAGCCAAAACACACACAGGACTGTGGACCACAGTTCCACCGAGTCCAATTTCAAAAATAACCAATATAAACATAGTTCCCCTTACCTTTTTCCCTAGAAAGCAAATCCCGAACTCCAAGGTCCCTAAACAGCGAACCAAGTTCCAAACCTACAAATCATAGTACAAAATATACTCATAAGACAGTTACCAACAAAACTACCGGATCAGAAATGAAAACTGAGCCTTACCTCGATTTTCTGCCAAAACCCAAAAATCTCCGAAACGAGATTCTGATCCATAGAAATTGTAGAGAATCCTTCCACGATCCTCGTGGTAACTTCAAATCTCCAATTCCATCAACGATTAGTGAAGAAATCTAGAGAGAGAGAGAGAGAGAGAGATAGAATTTTAGTTTCTTAGTGAGGAAGTAATGAAAAATCCTATTTATAGCCCTTTGACTCGGTCCAATTTGTCGAGGAAATGGTGCCTTCGTCGACGAATCTTCCACTGACTTCGTTGACGAATCGGTGGCCTCGTCGACGAATCTGAGATCACCAATTTTTCGAAGACTCTTCGGCTTCTCCTCGTCGACGAGTCTCTGAATTTCATTGACGAGAATAACAAAGGCTTCGTTGACGAAATCTGGCTTCGTCGACGATACCTGCCAAATTCCCAATTTGCCCCTCTCTTTTTTATTTAAACCCAGTTATCACATTTCGGGTTCTTACAATCTCCCCTCCTTACAAAAATTTCGTCCTCGAAATTTGCCATCTCTCATTCACCAAGACATACATACAATCAAACACATACATACCACTCTCGAGACAAATTGGCAACCACTACAGCGTAGTCCCATTATACACATACACATACATACCCTCAGTTATGGCAGAGGAATATCGTGGTTATATATACAACTTTCTCAGGAGTTCATAATACACACACACTCCCGAAGAATAACCACCTATACCAACCCATAGTAGGATCATGTACAAGTGCTCAAAAACATCTGTGGATACTTCGAGCGTATTTCCGTTTCCAGTTCCCAAGAAGCTTCCTCAACCTTGTGGTTCCGCTACAATACCTTCACTAACAGTATCTCTTTGGTATGAAGCGTCTGAACTTTACGGTCCAGAACCTAAATAGGTATCTCCTCAATACGCTAAAGTATCCCCAATTTCCAACTCATCATAACTAATAACATGTGAAAGATCCAACATGTACCTCCTCGACATAGATACGTGAAACACATCATAGACCCTCGAAAGTGCTGGAGGTAATGCAACTCTATAGGCTACCAGACCCACTCGCTCAAGTACCTCAAATGGTCCGATATACCTCAAGCTTAACTTGCCCTTCCTCCCAAATCTCATCACCCCTTTCATCAGAGTGATACACAGAAATACCTTACCTCCCACTTCGAACTCTAACTCACGGTGGTGAACATCTACATAACTCTTCTGCCAACTCTGAGCTGATCTAATTCTCTCCCAGATCAAATCCCCACCTTCTCAGACGCCTGCTGCACAAGTTCAAGTCCTAACACCTGACATTCACCAACCTCACCCCAACATAAAGGAGATCGACACCTCCGACCATACAAAGCCTCGAATGGTGCCATCCCGACACTAGACTGAAAGCTGTTGTTATAAGCGAACTCTACAAGTGGCATAAACTGTATCCAACTACCACCGAAGTCTAACACGCAAGCTCGCAACATATCTTCCAATATCTGAATCGTTCTCTCCGATTTGTCCATCAGTCTGGGGGTGGAACGTTGTACTGAAAGTAAACTTCATCCCCAATGCCTTCTGCAAGCTCATCTATAATCGAGAAGTAAACCTCAGATTCCGATCCGATACTAGAAACACCGGACCCCGTGCATTCTCACAATCTCCTGCATATACAAATCTGTTAGCCTACTCAAAGGATAGCCAACTCTCATCGGTATGAAATGAGAAGATTTCGTCAATCTATCCACAATCACCCAAATAGCATTCTGCCCGTGAAGCGCTGGCAGCAAAATAGTCACAAAATCCATGCAAATATGCTCCCATTTCCACACTGGAATAGGCAAAGGCTGCAACGGCCCTACCGGCCTCTGATGTTCAGCTTTCACCTACTGACACGTCAGACACTGCTCCACAAACTAGCAATCTGCCTCTTCATACCAGACCACTAGAAGGTCTCGCACAAGTCCCGATACATCTTTGTACTACCAGGATATACCGTATACATAGAATGATGCGCTTCCTCCAGAATCATCCTTCTGATCTCCTCATCATTCGGAACACACAGTTTGGTCCCAAATCTCAACACACCTCCCTTAGAGATGTTATATTCCGTAGTTAGTCCCTATTGTACCTTTTCCCTAACCTCTGCCAACTCTGCTTTACTAGCCTGCACGGCTTTTATACGCTCAAACAAGGTCGGTTGGATCACCAAACCCGCAAGATAAGCCTTATATCGCCAACCACCAACTCTACACTTGAGCTTTCCAAATCCTTTCTGATGTGACACTGAGTTACAACCGCAGACATAGTCATAAGCCTTGACTTCCGACTTAACGCATCAGCCACCACATTAGCCTTCCCTAGGTGGTAACTGATCGTGCAATCGTAGTCCTGAATCAACTCTAGCCACTGCCTCTGCCTCATGTTCAATTCCTTCTGCGTGAAGAAATACCTAAGGCTCTTATTGTTAGTAAAGATCTCACACTGCACCTCGGACAGATAGTGTTGTTAGATCTTCAATGCATATACCACAGCAGCCAATTCCAAATCATGCATAGGGTAATTCTTCTCATAATCTTTCAATTGCTGAGAGGCATACATTACTAACTTACCCTGTTGCATAAGCACACATCCCAAGCCCTTCAGAGACACGTCGCTATAAATCACAAACCCACCATCCCTCGAAGGAATGGTCAACACTGGAGCAGTAACCAACCGGTGCTTCAACTTCTGAAAACACTGCTCGCAATCACTAGTCCAGTCAAACTGTACTCCTTTCCTGGTCAATCGAGTCAGAGGCCTAGATAGTTTGGATAAACCCTCTATGAATCGACAATAGTAACCCGCCAGTCCTAGAAAACTCTGAACCTCATGCACATTCTTCAGCCTTACCTAGTCGACCATAGTTTCAATCTTGCTAGGATCCACTGATATATCATCCCCAATAACCACATGGCCTAAGAACGCAATCTGACTCAACCATAATTCACACTTATTCAACTTAGCATACAGCTTCTTCTCCCGCAGAATTTGTAACACTAACCTCAAATGTTCCACATGCTCTTCCGTACTCCTCGAGTATACCAGAATGTCATCAACAAACACCACCACAAATTGATCCAGGTACTCATGGAAAACCCTGTTCATCAGATCCATGAACACCGCCGGAGCATTCGTCAACCCAAAAGGCATGACTAAGAACTCATAGTGGCCATATCTGGTTTGGAAAGCAGTCTTCGTTACATCCTCCGCTATAACCCTCACCTAATGATATCCTAACCGCAAATCAATCTTTGAAAAGGCCCGCGTTCCCTGCAACTGATCAAAAAACCATCTATACACGGTAATGGATAGTGATTTTTCACGGTTACCTTGTCAATCTCACGGTAATCAATGCATATCCGCATCGACTCGTCCTTCTTGTTCACAAACAATACTGGAGCTCCCCAGGGCGAAACACTAGGTCAAATGAATCCCCTATCCAGTAATTCCTACAACTGCTCCTTCAACTCCCGAAGTTCTGCTGGAGTCATCCAATACAGAGCTTTAGAGATCGGTGCCTTACCAGGCAGCAACTCTAGTGCAAACTCCACCTCACGATCCGAAGGTAAATCGGGTAACTCATCTGGAAACACATTCGGAAATTCACTGACTACCCAAATGTCCTCGAGTCTCAACTCATCCCGCGGAGGTTCCCTTATACAAGCTAGGTACCCCTGACATTTGTCCAAGAGTAGCCTCCTTGCATGTAGTGCCGACAGAATCTGTGGCACTGGATGCACACACGATCCCACGAATTCATACTCCTGCTCCCCAGGAGGTCTGAAAACTACCACCTTCCTATGACAGTCGATCACAGCATAACTGGAGAACAACCAATCCATCCCCAGAATGACGTCGAACCCCGACATGTCGTATACCACAAGATTCGCCGGTAGCAACTTTCCCTAAATGTCCACTGGGCAGTCTACCAACATCTTCCTATAGAAAGATACACTCCCAGATAGCATAGTAACAGATAACACCTCATTCATGTATCGAGTATCAACCCCACATCGTCCCACAAAATTCACAAACACAAAGGAATGAGTTGCACCCGAATCAAACAAAACAGAAGCTTTATTCAAAAGCAATAATAAGGTACCTGTCACCACGTTACTTGCATGCTCAACATCCGCTGGAGTACGAGAGTATACTCTGGCAGGAGCTGTATTCGTCTGAATGGTTCCCCGAGGTATCTGATTACTCCCTCGGTCCCTACTAACTGCAGGTACGTCTCGCCTCAGTGCACGACAATCACGAGACATGTGGCATGGCCGGTCACAATTATAGCAGTTACCCCCAAATGACCAACACTCACCCTCGTGCCACCTGTGACATCTGGTACAACGACCACCAGTCTGGCTCATCTAAGAATCCTGGCGCTTGGTATTTTGGCGATAACCCGAGCTCTTGCTCCTTTTCTTCCACGATCCTTGACGAGATCCTGTCTAAGAACCAGAAGGTACTGTCCTCTTCCTTGATTCTCGATCCACCTCGTCCTCTCAGATACCGGTCTCAATCACCATGGCTTTATCCACCAACACCGAACTCGCGAATCTGAAGCATACCCACCAGTCAGTGGATATCCTTCCTCAAACCCTTCTCGAACCTCTGAGTCTTCTCATACTCACTCAAGATCATACATGGTGCAAAGAGGGACAGCTCTAAGTACTGAGCTGCATACCCCTGCACTGTAAAATTCCCTTGCGTCAGAGCAAAAAACTCATCTGCCTTCGTATCACGTACTGAAGCCGAGTAGTATCTGTCAAAGAACACCTCCTTGAAACGGCTCCACGTCATCTCCTCAGGACCACCCCTCTGCTTCTCCAGCAGATTCACTGCAGTCCACCATCGACCCGCCTCCCTAGACAGCTGAAAAGTAGCATAGAGGACTCGCTGCCTATCCGTGCAGTGTAGGACCTCCAATATCCTCTCAGTCTTCTCCACCCAATCCTCTACTATCATCGGGCCAGGTCCTCCAGAGAACGTCGGAGGATGCATGCATGTGAACCTCTCAATGGTGCACCCCGCAGCGATAGGAGAGCGCTCGGGTCTCCTCACACTCCGTCTGATCTCCCGCAATACCTGCCTCGTCAAACCTTGAGGCACAGAAGGAGACTCATCACTCGAAGTCTCCTCGAAGCCACTTCCTAGGTTATTATCCTTGGGCTCCATTCTGTAGCACAATAGGAATCTATCAGTATCCCTACAACACATACAGTTAACACAATGATCTACACTAATCGTGTTAACTACTCCCTGCAAGGTCTAGGTTTGTCCTATCACACCGACATGAAAGTCATCAATGATGTGCCCTGCTTTTACTGGAATCGTCATCCCAAGAAAAACATGGAATACCATCAACAAATCCAGGTCTAGCAACCGAACAACCCCCAAACAACTCTACCCATATCCACATCCTATACTTTGGTATGTACTCATAACTAAGCCTAACCAAGTCTACAAAATCTAGTAACCTGGTTAGCTCTAATACCAAGCTGTCATGCCCCGAACCCCGAACTGGGACTCAAAGGTGAAAATGTAATCTAACATGTCCCTGTATCTGATAAAACATTCACAGATACAGTACAATGGATGAGGGTCCAACCCCGTGGGGTTCCTAGGCACCCTAAACACATCCAATCACAAACATATATGCAGCGGAAAAAGGTCATTCTATAACAACATATGCAGTACAATACCAGAGTCTATACAAGAGCAGAACATGGCTCTATCAAAACGTACAACGGGTGCCCAAACACATCTCAAAATGGCAACCCATAAAAAATACAATCCTAGCACTTACCCAAACGCTAAACGCAATACACCAACCACCACGCTCCCTACACCAGAACACTAGTTCCGATTACTCGAAGGACCTATAAAAATGTACGTACATAAGGGGTGAGACACCTCTCAGTAAGGAAGAATACAGGTTATATCGGTGTGTGGCATTTGAGTGTTATCATGATACAACATACATGCAATTAAATGCATTCCAGTACTAATTTCCACAGTGCATACACGCACCCATACACATACACATGATCAGCAATCCCGGTGTTGTCACACCCTTCGGCCTGAAGCCGGCCCACGACATACGGTGTTGGCCCGTAGCCAACCTGCGAACACGGCGCCACCGGCACATGGCTAGTCCCTGACTCCCATGGCATCGTACCGGCACATAACTGGTGGATCCACACCCTTCGGCCTGATCTGCCGGAATAGGCTCACGCCCTCAGATATAGAGTCGGACACTCTTGCCCACATGGCAGGCGATAAAATACATGCTCTCGAATATAGAGTTGGACACTCTCAGTATCTGGAACAATTTCGAAACCACGTTCCTACTAGCATTTCAACATATCACACACACATGCATGCTCATATAACCAAACACATAAAAATAGGAAATATTAAGTTTATGATTGTTCCACAATTCATAAGGGGTTTTATTAAGAGACGGTCTAATCAACACCCTATTCATGACATAACAAGCAGTATTTATGGCCTCAACCCAAAAATATTAGATAAGTTATGTTCATTTAGCAGAGTTCTACCCATTTCTTGTAGTGACATATTCTTTCTTTCTACCACACCATTTTGTTAAGGTGTCCTAGGTGCAGAAAAGTTATGTGATATGCCCTCTAAGTCACAATAATTTTCTATGCCCTCATTTTTAAATTTCGTGCCTCTATCACTTCTTGTATGAGTTATCTATAGCCCTTTTCATTTTGAATTCTCTTACAAAGCTTAGCAAACTGTTCACATGATTCATTTTTATGTGAAAGAAATAACACCTATGTGAATCTAGAAAAGTTATCAACAATAACAAAAGCATATGATTTACCACCAAGTCTTTGCACAGAATTAGGACCAAACAAATCCAAGTGAAGCATTTCAAGTGGTCTAGTGGTAGATATGAATTTCTTTTTCTTAAAACTTGATTTTTTTTGCTTACCCATTTGACATGCGTCACAAATTTTATCTTTTACAAATGACATTTTAGGCATGTCTTTTACTAATTCTTTTCTTACTAGTTTTGGCAATAAGTCCATGCTAGCATGTCCTAAGCGCCTATTCCATAACCAACTAATTTCATTTATTGCAGAAAAACAAGTTACTTGTTGTGAAGCTAAGTTATCGAGTGTGGTAGTGTACACATTTTCATGCTGATCTGAAGTAAAAAGAACTTTATGATCTGTTTTACTTTCAACTATGCATTTATCATTTTCAAATGATACTTTATATCCTTTATCACACAATTGACTTATGCTCAATAAATTATGCTTCAGCCCATCAACTAATAAAACATTATCAATTACAAGGGAAGGATCCTTACCAACTTTATCTATGCCGATGATGCGCCCCTTTGCATTGTCGCCGAACGTTACATATCCTCCATCCTTGGGAATGATTTACGCAAATTTTACCTTGTCGCTAGTCATGTGTCGTGAGCACCTGCTATCTAGGTACCACTTGTCCTTGGAAGATGACGATCTTAAGCATACCTGCAAGATAGACTAAGTAACTGATGTTGGTCCCCAAATTTTGTTAGGTCCACGTGGGTTAGTAGCTGGATCACCCTTAACTATCCATACTTTTCTAATTTTCGCATGCTTATTCCTAAGTGGACAATAAAATTGAATGTGACCAATTTATTTGCATTTAAAACATTTCATTCTACACTTAGGATCTCTAGGAGGGACTTGAGATTTCGATTCACGCGTGAAATGTCCCAAGTAAAGATTAGGTTGTCTGACAATTTCAATACCATTAAAACCTATACCCTCTTTACTTAAAGAATTTCTTTGGGCACTAAGTAATTTTTCAAAATTGTGTTTGCCATCGGTGAATTTAAAAATAATTTTGGAGCTATCCTCTAATTTTCTCTCAAGTTCAGCAATAGTAACATCTTTTTCTTTCAAAATAGAAGCATGAGAGGTTTTTGATATACCAAACAATTTTGACTAATCTTCACATTTCTTTTTCAAATCATCATTTTCTTTGGTCATTTTACTCAACAGTTTAGATATATGAATATATTCACATTATAATTCTTTAAACGTAGGCATGCAATCAGAATCACAATCATCAAATAAATAATATGAAGATAATGAACAAGAAGACAATACCTCATCACCGTGTGCCATCAAGCACAGATTAGCGACCTCTGAGTCGCGGTGGTCTGATTTTGAGTCACTGCTGCTTAATTTATCCCATGAGGTCCATGCCTTCATAGCTTTCTTCTTTTTCTTAGCCTCCTTTTTTAGTAGTGGGCAGTCCGGCTTGATGTGCCCAACTTTGTTGCAATTGTAACACGTGGGAGCATTAGATTTTTCTTTTCTTTTTCTAGACTCTCCCTTCTCAGATGCAGACTCCCTATATCTTTTATATGACTTTCTATTCTTCCTGAAGAATCTACTAAATTTTCTAGTTAGCATAGTCATATCATCATCAGTGTCAGGTTCGCTGCATTCACTAGATGTGTTAGTGGAGGTTTTCAATGCAGTCACTTTCTTTGTCCTATTATGTTCATTGACTCTCTCATTTATAACTAATTCATTGGTGATTAGGGAACCTATCAATTCATCTGAGTTGTGTCCTTAAGGTCTCTACCCTCAGAAATGGTCGTAGTCTTAGCTTCCCAAACAGGAGGTAAGCCTCTAAGGATTTTCCTAATCATCTCATAAGTGGGATAGGTCTTACCTAATACATACAGTGAGTTCATAATGTGTGCGAATCTAGTGTACATGCTCTGAATGGACTCACCTACATTCATCCTAAAGGCCTTATATTCACTAGTCAACATATCTATCCTACTATCTTTCACATCCCTAGTACCCTCATATGTGACCTCTAACTTATCCCAAATTTTTTTTGCAGTAGAACATGCCATTATTCTATTAAACTCATTCACATCAAGACTACAATGCAGAATGTTCATAGCAGTAGAATTCAAACTAACAGCTTTCATATCATTATCATCATATTCTTCCTCAGTTTTAGGAACTCAAGTTGTACCCTCTGTTTTCATAGGAACATAATTTCTCTTAGAGATGACCCTCCATACCTTTGAATCGGTATTTTGAAGGTAGATGTGTATCCTCTGTTTTCAGAAGGTGTAATTAACACCACTGAAAATCGGAGGTCGTGTGGAAGATGGTCCCTCAGGGAAAGGGGTCACGGAGCTATGAACCATTTGAGATCTTTTGCAACATAACTATTATTCTATGCTTCGTGGCTCTGATACCAATTGTTAGCTTTATCGTGATCCCAAGAGGGGGGGTGAATTGGTATTTTTAAATTTAATGATCTAGGTCAGTATCCTAACAGCAGTATATTCACAACCATAAGGTCAATCTAGTACAAGTAAAGTAAATCAATTATAATATGTACCAGAAATTAAATAATACAATTTAATTAACTACACATGCACCAAAAAGCAGTAAAGAGGGGTGATACGCAGAAGTGTTATCGAGGTTCGGCAAATTGCCTACGTCCCCACCTTGACTAACAAACACAAGGATTACCACTATAATGCTTACTTAAATGGGTGGAGCGGCACCTAAACAAACCAGGTCAATTAGCACAGGGCTGACCTCAACCATTGCAACCAATCCTTACCGCGCTAGATTGTCATCCCCTCAGGCTACGACTGGAAATGCAACTGTATTCTCTCAATCAAATGGTACAGTGATTATGCTTTCATGTAAAGCAGATATGTACCCAATTTAAGCAATCACATATACCACCAAATGATATAATGAAGTAAGCTCAATGTGGTCTAAGATGTCTACTCTCAAGTATTTATGCAAACGTTGTAATCAGTGCGTGAGAGTGCAAATAATATGATCTTTGTATCACACAATATATTCAATCACAATGCTCAAAAAAAGATACTTGCTACACTTCAGATATCTCAACAAATGATTTTTCTCAATATATAAGCCTCAAGAGATGTATATATAGATTTTGTTTGCAAAAAGATTTGATCTTTGTGTTCAAATATAATATTACTCAAGGAATATTGCAACAAAGATCTTTAAAACATAAACAAATATCTCTTCAAGAATTTTTCTCAAAATAAAACATATGAGATATTTGAAAATGATTCGAAAATATTTTAGCAATCGAAATCGAAAGTGAACTTCTCAAGATATTGCAATGATAGTGCAATACTCAGAAGCTCAAGTGAAGTCTTCTTAGGAAAGACCTATTAATAAAGTCTCCTAAGAAAACTTGAGGTCTTGCTCTCAAACAAGATAATATCAATCAACAAATTTGAGAGAGCAAACCTATAAGACAAGAACACTCAATTCACACTTACAAACGAATTTTTGGTAATATGGTAAGGTAAGTATGAGTGTAGAAGCTTAGAAGTGAGTAAGAGAGATTTTGAAATTGAGAGAAAATTTACTAATCAAGTTTGTTAATCTTATGCCAATTATTCCAAATAAGGGAGTATATATAGACATCCCCTTGATTAAGGTCGTCCAAGACATATAGGAAATTATTATAATTATTTTAAAACATTTTAACCAAATTAACCCTATTTTATTATTTTAACCGCGGTAAAAATATTGGGGCAACCCGAGAGCATTGGTCGACCGAAGGCAAGGTTCGGTTGACCGAGTTGTGCAAGTTCAGTCGACCAGGCAAGTTTTGAACTAAAAGTTCGGTCGACTGGACATATTGTCCCAAAGGCAATTTTTCTTTTTTGCGTGGTTCGATCAATCTGGATGTTTTGAATTTAGTAGTTCGGTCGACCGGAGCATTGGATTCTCCCACGTGTCGGTAGGGTCGACCAGGGTGTTGCCCATTTAATTTTGATCAGTCTGCCAAAGAGTCAAAGGTTGACTTTGGTGGGAGTCCGGTCGACCGGGTGAGAATAAACTGGAATGTCTTGGTCTATTTGGTAGTGGTCAAATAGTTGACCAGGTCACCGGTTCGTTCGACCAACATATTTGTACTTGTGCAATACGGTCGACCAAACATGCATTTGTAATGCAATTCAATTTTTTTCCTTATGCAATCACCCTATCCTTATAAACATATATAATTATGCATGTATGAGTGTCCTAGGGTCATTCTAGGCCTTTTTTTTATTTTGAGCTTATCTATCATACTATGCAGGTGATGTATATAATTATTACAGCGCAGATCCTATTTACTATTACAAATCCATAATGAATAATGAATTAAATTACAACATAAATCATGTCTTCGGGGCCTCCAACTTCTACTTCTTGTACCATCATTTTGATTTTCCAATTATATATCTGCACATATCCTCAAACATCAATCAAATACAACAAGTATTTGTCATTATCAAACCGGGCGTGACCTATAAGGTCAACAAGAGGTATTTTACACTCACAATCACATTTCAATTCACGAATGCATGCTTAGAATGAGAAGGAGGTCCACACTTACCTCAAACCTTTAAATCCTCCTATCTTCTTTTCCTTCTACTCGGGGTCTGTATATGCTTGTTTGGTACTCTAGATGAAATGTGTGCTCTGGATGTTCTACTCCTCTGCTCTCTACTTCTCCTCTTTTTTGTTCTCTACAATTTGGCAGAGTTCTCAATTTCAGTAGAGTGATGCTATGCTCTATTATTTGTCCCTCTCTATTTTCTCAACATTTTATCTATACTCTCCTCCCCTCTTATTTTCTCTCTCAATTCTCTCAATTTTGACAGATTATTCTTGTGCTCTCTAAGTGTCCTTCTATAGTGCTAGGACTCCCTATTTATAGGGAGTCTGGAGGTCCTTTGGCACCAAAATCGATTCCCAAAACTCCCTCTAACGACCTTTGACAGGTAATAATTCTCTTTTGATCTATGCATGTGATTTCCTCTCTCCTTTTCTACTTTATGAATTTTTGGTTAACTAATTTCTTCCATTCTTATGCGTAGGTGACTTAGGAGGTCCAGGTGGCAGCTTTGGACTGGCGAGCATGGCATCAACATTGTTGTTAGTATATATTTTTTTATTTTTGTAATTTTTTATGTATTTATAATTTTCTGAATGCATGTAACCCCGGGTTGCTTCCCTTGCAACATATGTTTGTACACTTGTTTCTCCCCGTACCTTGCATGTATATTTTCTATATTTTTGGAACATCCCTTCCTGTATCCGTTCACATAGGCACGTGCCCTTTCCCATTTTAAATAAAATATGACCTCATGTTTGTATTTTCCAACTTTGACCCAAAGAGTTGACCATTTGTGCATTAAAAGAAACCAACTAATAAAATCACTTTAAGACTAACCAAAATCCTTGATTTTAAATTTAACAGACTCACTCAAAATCAAAAATCTAATCAAACACCCAATTTCACGAATTAAAAATTTAAAACTCGACTTTCAACAAAACAGTGTTTAGTCTTGAAATTTGACTCAAGGTTTAGAAAAATTGAGTTTTAGATTAAAAAGGACTCTCACTAAAAATTTTAGAAGAAATTAGTTTTAAAATTAAAAGAACGAAAATTTTCCTAGAATACCAAGACTCAACTTAAAATATTTTGGGCTTTTTTTTTTTTTTTTTTTTCAAACGGGTGGTGAGGACGAATTTTGAAATCTAGGGTCCTTAACTACGGAGGTTAATTTTGCAACTAAATAAATCTTGTCGATTCTATGAGTCTGATCCCGTTTTGATTATGACAAAACTAATGTTTCTCACCTATGCACTGAGCTTCTTGAACAGGCTTTTCCTTGCATGCACTGATGGTAGGAACTCAAGCAAGCCATAAGGATTATGAAGATCAAGTTTCATTTATGGCATCTAAAGAATTGAAAGAATGAAGACCTACTTGCTATTATATTTGCATTCATTTTTAGTTGGTTTGTAATAATTTATATGGTCTGTAATAATGCATCTGCATGCATGATAGGATTTAATGCTCAACATGACCGTAGATTGACCTAAGCGCACCCTTCAATCCACCTTCGGTCGATCGACACCAGGTTTTTAGGCCAAATTAAATAGCCTAGACCTTAGAGAGACCCTAGGTCCTTGCACTTACACTTAGGATAGTCCCCAATATCACATATACTATCAAGAGAAACAATTGAATTAAAACAGGACTTAAGGTATAAAATGAATAAGGTTTTGGGTCACCGAACCTTGGTGTTCAAAACACCTCAGTCAACCGAACAGTTGAATGGTCAGCAAGTTGACCTAACTTCGAGCGACCAAACTAAAAAGGACTTCATCGTCCTCAGTCAACTGAACTCATATTCTAACTTTTTCCAACAACTCGGGCGCTCTAACTTCATGTTCAAAATAACCCCGGGCAACCGAATGTTCAAGTTCGGTGGACCGAACTTGAGACCAAGTGACCAAACCTCGGACAGGATGAAAATTGCCTTGGTTCAGCAAACCGATCCTTTTCTTATGCACCTGAATGTTTAAAAAGCACTTTTCTTCACATGTCTATTAGGGCGCCTAACCTAATCTCTCGGGTTGTTTTATTTTTACTGCAGTAATTAAGGTTAATTGAGGTTAAAATTCAAATTAAAACATTTTTAACATTTCCCATTGTGTCCCATCGGTTACTTTTTAAGTCCCACCTATATATACCACTTCATTAAACTCAATTAGTGATGATTAGCAAAAAGTGATTAAGAAATTCTCTCTCAATTTTTCATACCCTTTTTGCAATATCTTTCACATTCCAAGCTCATACTTTTTGATACTCTCTTTGATATTCACTAGCAATCATTCTTTTGATATAGAGAGTTGGTATTAGTTGTTTCCCTCTCTTACACACTAATTGCAAGATTGAAGGGAGTTGTGTGTGGCCATTGTATACATATTTTCACATCATTCCTTTGGCAAATACTCTCTCATACGCATACATTTTGAGAAACTATTTTTAAGAGTTTTTCTTGTTTGATCTTTCCCATAGTATTTAATAGATAAATATTTGATTAGGAAGATCCTGATTTTAGCTTGTTAGTCTTGGCATTCATATTGCAAGACTTGAAAGCTTGCATACACCATTTGATAAATTTGTAGCAAGCTTAAACCCTAAAGTATCTGTTGTGATTGTATTTTATAAATTATCTGGTTGATACTTGATTAGGGTTTGAGGTATACTTGGATATTCACTTGTTGAATGCACTATCTTGAACTCAGTTTTTCAAGATCTCACCTGAGCATAAAATCCATATCATTTATGAGTGCATGTTTATCTAGACTGTATTGTTGTACATATTTGCTTGTCTATAAGTGCTTAAATTGTACGCAAAATTTCATATTCATTGATTGTATTCTAGGCGTGACCTGAAGGGGTTTGATCTAGCCCATAAGGATCATTAGGGCCTTCTCCGCCCCACAAGGAGAGTTTATAAAGGTTGAGGTCAACCCCGGGAATTTGACCTGGTTGTATCCGGTGCCGCTCCACCTGTTAAGTGAGCATTAGTGGAATCCTTGTACTTGTGAGCCAAAGCGGGGACGTAGGCAGGTTTGGCCAAACCCCAATATCATATTAAGTGCCACCTTTACATTTCCTGCATTATATTCTCATTTTGCTTGATTTAATTTCCCTACTAAATATTATGCATATATAATCTACACGTTATCGAATGTGATTGAGAGATACTGGAATTGTGTTGCATATACTAAAATTGATTAATATATCATATCTGCAACATCATACATGCTTAGACTGCCCCTTGGTTGCATAATAATATTGTTAGATTACTTGAACCTAGGAGGAAATTTGTAAATCTCCAATTTTGACTTTTTGAGTCCGATCCTTGGTTTTGATAATGACAAACCGCATGTTACTAATGTGTGTGCCTAAATACTTGAACAGGTTCATCATTCAGATCACACACATGAAGTGAAGTGGAAGCCAAAAAGACCTTAAATAAGCACATACTCCTGGCATATTCCATAAGTATATGAAAAGCAAAAGAAAGAAGAAGAAGATTTTTTATTGTAATTGCATTTGTGTTTTAAATTTGGTCTGTAATAATACATTGCATGCATGGTATGGATAAAAGTTCAATGATGACCATAGATTGACCATAGGGAGCCAAGGGATCTTAGGGATCACCCTTTGGTCGACCGATGCCGAATTTTTTGGAGTATATGCTCAAAGGCCTTAAATTGATCATAGGACCCAAAGTTTTGCATGAAAAAGTCTCCTATTGTCTTAGAATCAAGTATCATGTGATTAGGGACAATTGCATTAGAGGAATAGGACCGAAATGCCCAATGTTGGCATGTTCAGTCGACTGAGCTCTAATACACAGAGGACTTTAGTTGACCAAACCTCCCCAAGGTCAATGGTTTGACCCTTTGGTCGACCGACCTCAAAATGAGCTGCAACGCTCTGGTTGACCAAACTGACACATGGTATGATTCCAACGCCCTGGTCGACCGAACACCCAAGTTTGGTTAACTGAACTCATGTCTGGTTAACTAAACCTCGGAGGATTCAAAATCACCTTTAATTGGGTGACCATATTCCCAGTTCAAATTCATCCTGGTTGACCGAACCTTTTGGGTTGCACAATTTTTACCGAGGTTATTTGGGGTTAAAATAGGGTTCATTTTCTTAAGCTCTTTTAAAACAATTTTAAAAATTCCCTTAGTGTCCCCAATGGTCATAATTTATGGCATGTCTATATATATGCCTTCATTTGCAAAGATTAAGAAACAATAAAGGCTTTTCATTAAAAAAAATTTCTCTGAAATTTTTAGAGCTTCACTTCCACATACTAGCCCCTATACTCCACCTTTTTTTCATTCCTTTGTTAAAACCAATTTGGTAAGAGTATTTTCTGAGATTATCTACAAACTTATACTCTCATATTGATTGTTGATTTTTAGGAGAGTTAAGCTCCAAAGTTCTCCCCAATGATTTAATTCATAAATTCATTTTTGGGGAAACTTGTTAAGCTTGTGAGTCTTTGCATTCTTATTGCAAGACTTTTGAGCTTGTCTTATTTGTTTTTAGAAAATATTTTTGACAAGCTTGGTTTTAAATATCTCTTGTGCTTGAGTTCCTAAATATTTTTTTTGAAATATTTGACTATATTTTCTAAATCTTTGAAACCCTACTTGTGGTTGAAATATTTACATATATTGTTTCAAAGATATTATTGTAGTACACTCTCACACTCTAATTGCATATTGACATTAGCCTGAGAGTAATCACACATATCTTCACTAAGCTTATATTTCCTATCATTTGGAAGTGCATTGATTATTGTTTGTGCATATCGAGACAAATCTGCCTGTATTAGTGTTGGAATTGATGTATTCCCAAGAGGGGGTGAATTGGGTATTTAAAATTTCTTTACTAGGTTCAAATTAACCAGCAGCAGTATTATATAAACCAATGGTCTTTCTATACAATCATAATCCCAATTAACACATGTACAACATATAACGAATTAAACAGAATACATACATGTGCTGAAAATGAAAGTGCGGAAAATAAACTGTGGAAATATAAAGTATACGCACAATTTGTTATAGGGGTTCAGCCAATACTGCCTACGTTCCCGCCTTGACTCACCAGCACAAGAATTCCATTGATGCTTACTTAACAGGTGGAGCGGCACCGGTTACAATCAGGACAATTAGCGGGGCTAACCTCAACCTACACCTTATCAGGATGGTGCACCTAACTTTCTTAATTGGATCTAAGCCAACCTAGGAATATTCAATAGGGCTAGTCTCCCTCTTCAGGCCCACGCCTGGAATACAACAACTTTACACTATAATTTGCGTACACATAAAATGTTTCTTACACTAAGTAGATATGTACCAATAAGCTAGACTGAATAATGCACTCACGTATGATAGGATATTAAGTTCAAGCGAGATTTTGTTAACTAATGTGTTAACTCTCAACTAAATGGGTATCAATGTATGTGTGGGAGAGTAAGACTTTTGATCTTAAGCAAATATGCTTCTTGTGTGTATGATCAGACAATCATTATAACCCTAAGAAATATCACATAAATATTTCTCAAATGTAAAGCACAGTAGATAATAGGGTTTTAAGCTTACTATAGATATTTTCGTCAAAGCACAAATCAAGCTTATGAAACTTGCAATGAGGATGTAAGATCTTAAGCCAAGTAATAGGTTTTCCCAATCAAATATTTATGAATGAAATATTATAGGAAAAACCTTAGCCAACTCTCCAAAAATCAATACACAATCAAATATAAACAAGAGAGAGTTTAGCTCATACAAAGAATATGAAAGCACTGCCTTCTTTCAAGATAAGTGGCTAGATGAGTATGTGAGGTAGATTTCGGTAGTAGGTTTAGGGATATATGAGAGTATAGATGATTTTGGTCCAAAATATTTTTAGAGAATTTTGCCTAATCTCAAAACCCTAGTCATACTTAATTTTGCAAAATAAAGGGCTATATATAAAATTAGGAAAAATTATTTAGAAAAAGATTAAGTGAATTTAATTAAAATTAACCCAGTTTAAAATCGATAAAAATTGGGCAACCCGAGAGGGTTGGTCGACCATCTTGATGGTTCAGTCAACCGTGGTGCCCAATTTAGTCGACCAAGGATAATTTGAACTACGAGTTCAGTCGACCAGACTTGAGGTGATTTCTGATCTCTGATGTTTGGTCGACTAAGGTCTTTTGAACTTGAAGGTTCGGTTGACCACAACGTGGGGACATCCCCCGAGGTGGTTCGGTCAACTAGAACATTGCAGCTCATTTCTGGTCGATCGACCGAAGAGTCAACTTGTTGACCCAGGGAGGTTTGATTGACCAGAACGTTGTAGTACATTTCTAGTCGATCAACCGAAGGGTCAAGAAGGTTGACTCGGTGAAGGTTTGATTGACCGAATGCTTCTGTGCATTACAGTTCGATTGACCGAACATGCAAATTTGAGCATTTCGGTCCTTTTCTTCTTATAAGATTGTCCCTATTCACATGATACTTAATTCTAAGACACTAGGGGACATTTTCATGTAGATTTGTGCATCCTAAGGTCAGCTTAACTCCTTTAGGTCTGCCAAAAAAATTCGATGTCAGTCGACCATGCCCTAAGGTTATTCAGACTCCTATGGTCAATCTACGGTCTTGTTTGAGCTTTATTCATATCATGCATGCAGATGTAAATATTACAAACCAAATAGAAAAACTAAATGCAATACAAATGAAATTTAAATGTCCTCTTTACTCTTGTGACTTCCTTAGAATACGTCAGCTAATGTACACGTTCTTTGAGTTTCTTCTTACTTCCATTTTCAGTCTTCTTATGTGCGTGTTTTGAAATGTTACCTGTTCAAACATTGAAAATACACATAAGAAACTTGCAGTTTGTCATTATCAAAACTAGAGATAGGACTCAAAAAATTAACAATCTTCCCCTTTTTGATGATGACAAACGCGCTAAAGAAAAATGGGGTTTAGCCTAAAAATGTTCCCCCTAAGAGTATGCATAAATTAAATTTAAGCAATATGGCTTAAGCATAAATACAAAAGAAGACACTTCAACTTGTATGCATTCAGGTTTTAGCAATAAGGCGCAAATACATACATGCATGTAGCTCAGATACTTACCCCATTTAAAATATTGTTCTTTAAAAGATTACCCCATTTAGTCAAACATTTTGCTCATATAAAAGTTCTCCCCCTTTTGGCATCAACAAGAAGGGTTAAGTATAAAGGTTGGTCATTTAAAAGCAAACTTAGCGAAAGAGAACTTCCCCCTTTTTTGAAAAATCTTTACCTCCTTTTTAACATTTAAGCACAAAACATTTTCCCCTTTTATCGTATAGTATTTGGGCATATAAAAGAATTTTAAATGTATAGCATTTAGGCACAAAAGTAAGAAAATAAGATATGTATCATTTAAAATCATTTCTTGCCATAAGAATATATATATATATATATATATATATATATATATATATATATATATATTCCCCTTATGATTATCAATGAATACTGGGGGCTTATGCTTGCTAAAAAAGAAACTTTAATTTAAAAACTCAAAAAAATATTATTTTTCTGGTTTATCATTTAAGCACAAATCACTAAGTATAACCAGAAAAACACAACCACAATGATCCTAAAGATTTATCAATCACATGTAAGATCATATGGCAAAATTAAAAACTATGTGACAAGTATTATATTTTTCACTTAAGGTATTCAATAAACATAATAGTCAAACACATGCCACAATAATTTCAAAATACATCTAAGCCTAAAATACTAGTGAGCATAGCAAGATAAGAGTTTAGTTTAAGATGCTCCCCTTTTCAAATTGAATCCAAGTTTAGATGGAATAAACTGCTTACACTTAATACGGATTAATTTCATTTAGTATGCCAAGTAGTATGAACAATCATTTTTTAAGTCTTTTAAAACGAATATACTAGATTAAGATTTATTCATTTTACCATTCGACCAGTATAATCATCTCTATAGGTCACACATACATAAGAAAATATATATTAAGGCATGAGATAAAGCACCTAACCAATAACAATCCATATCAAAACATAGAGCTTTAGAAGCGGGATATAATATTTAGGGTTCTTAGAAGAGCCTCAATATTCAAAAAGTAAAGCATGATACATATGAATTCTTTATGCTCTTTCTCTAGGGATGGAGTTGGGCTCCTCTAACTATTCAATGATTATGCTAGGATGAAAATTTGATATTTCTATTTAAGTTTTCACTCATCCTTTCAAAAATATTTTAACATTTTTATCATCATAATCATCTTTGTATATGGATTTTTTTTTGGGAAAATTCCACCGAAATTTTGGCAACATGTCAACTGTAAATTGAACATTTCCCAAATTTTTATGCACCAAGACCTAATAGATTCAAGCAAAAAATTCATAATAATTCAGTTTGAGCATGCGAGAACCTATTTCAACTACCAGCATGCAATACACAACATACTACCTCAGCCATGCAGTTGGCGTTCCATACAAGTATGCAAGTAAATAAGTTTATGTAACAGCCTTGCAGATGGTGTTCTATACAATCCAGTACTATCAATTAGTATATTCAATAACAGTTTACAATACTAGATAATCACAAATGACTATCCATCAAGATATAATATGAACAATAAACAACAATGGATAGTTATGAGTTTAGTACTGTGTTGTTTTTCATAAAGACATATGGAAATATAATAATGAGATCATTCAAAAGAATCATGAAATTTTGAAAAGAAATGCTCTCCCTGAGTTATGCACTTAATCATTTTATGCCTTTTTTTTTCATCTCCAAATATTTTAGCCAAGGTTCCTAAGATTTTCAATGGATTTAGACTTGGCATGAATGCTTTAGGCTTATCGAACCAAAAAATCACAATGAATATTCATTAAAGTGATAAGTCAATGTCTGCCTCTTTTCTTATGAATCTCAATACGTGTAAGAGGCCCAAGTTGGAATGGCTTTCGATTTAAACTGCATGTGCATAGGTCTCCTTGAATTTAAGACTTAATGCAACCAACTTAGTCATTCGACTCATCTCTAAGGATATGAAGCTCTAATGAGTTTGACTTAAAGTTTGAAAGCTTGTTGCCGCAGTTTACATAAATACTCTTAAGGATTAAATCTTTATTAAGTTTGAAGAATATTCATTATGAGTGAACATGATTCAAGATATTTTCATGGAAGTGAATATGTCCAAACAGATTAAACAAGGAGCATTATGAGTAGATCTTGAACGATGCTCTTTGGGTATTTATCATTATCCACACATGGGGAGTATCCTCTAAAGATGATCATAAATTAGAGCAAGGATACGAACCACTGCAAGGATAAATCTCTACTGGATATGATCGTGGTAAGGTAGAGATATCCTATGGAGAATACGATGAACCAAAATTAGAGAGTTTTGCATTTTGAGCACAGAGGGATTATTTTGATTGATTAATAATACTTGACTCCCTAAATGGACGTTTCTAATTTTGATTATGGAAGGATGAATTTAAATAAGTACTAGGTAGAATAGAAATTTATGATGGTCAGTGCTTAAGCCTAAAGTGATGACTGATTTTTTATCAAGGCTTGCTAATCTTATGATTCTTAGTATGGCAATAGTATATAGTGAATACATATACTAAGATCTGGAATTTTAAGCATAGACCACTTCCTTGCCTTTTAGTCATCACTACCCCCTAAACCTAAACCTAGGATCTAAAGAAGCATTAAATAATTAAGTAATATTAATTTAAATCCATTTTCCCTAGGTCCTACGGGATTCGCCTTCATGATAACTCACATCATTTCTTTGTCAATACCTTTGGCATTTCTAAGTTGGATACACCCTTTCATTTTATAAGACAAGCAAATTTTATACACATGCGACAGATTATGCTTACTTGTTTTATTTTCATTTAAAGAGGTATGACGGTGGGATTTGTGATATGAACCCTTTTTGAATGATTTATTTCCTTTGGCTACCAAGGGTTTATTATAATTATTCTTTTCATTTTCTACTTTGATTATAACTTTAGAATAATCATCTGTTTCTTCCTTTAAATAGAAAATTCTCAATATCTTTTCAATCTTTTTCTTTTCAAGGATGGCATGATAATCTTTTAATTCGCCTAATTGCTTTGCTATCCTTTTATTCTCATTTTTCATAAATGATTTTTACTTAGATGACTTTGCTAGAAATTTATTCATTTTCAATAAAGTCTTATCTAGCTTTTCATACAAAGGCATGCTTTCATTTTTCAATTCAGCACATGATTCATCATAAGATATATCATAGTTATTATATGAATCATCGCATGCAATGTCAACAGTATAATCATAATTTTCAACAGATGATTCTATGCATAATATATTCTCATATTCTACATGAGAATCATCAAGTGCATCAATAACAGAATTATCACAATATTCAATAGATGATTCAGCACATGAAGCAATACAACATTCAACACAAGAGTCGTCCATCGAGTTAGAGAGAGAATCATATACCTCACGTTCTGTTATTGCACTATCCTTATGATTTACCACTTCTAGATCATTTGAGCTCAACATTATCGAAGTGGTGATCTCCTTCTCCTAGGACTCTCCATATTTCTTTTCAAGATTCTCCTAAATATCCATCGCATTTTTACATGCCATAATTTCATGAAAAATATGAGAATCTAACGCACAACATAACAATTCCATGGCATATGAATTTGCATGCATTAAACTATTATCATTTTATACTGGCATACCAATTCCCTTATCAATCCCCTGTCTGGCCCTCCAGCTCATAGATTTTATCAAAATGCTCATTTGAATTTTCCAGTGGGTGTAGTTAACAACATAAAATATAGGAGGACAAGAAGGTGACTGTCCTTCTCCGAATGGGGATACACCAATTTGAGTCATTGCGATCTTTTATAAAAGTTGTTAAGCCTAGTGCAACAAGGCTCTGATACCAATTGTTGGAATTGGTGTATTCCAAAGAGGGGGTGAATTGGGTATCTAAAATTTCTTTCCTAGGTTCAATTTAACTAACAGTAGTATTACACAAACCTAGGGTCTTTCTATATAATCATAATCCCAATTAACACATGTACAACATATAATGAATTAAACAAAATACATACATGTACTGAAAATGAAAGTGCGAAAAATAAACTGCGAAAATATAAAGTACATGCACAATATGTTATCGGGGTTCGGCCAATACTGTCTACATCCCCGCCTTGGCTTACCAGCACAAGGATTCCACTAATGCTCACTTAACGAGTGGAGTGGCACTAGCTACAACAAGGTCAATTAGCGAGGCTGACCTCAACCTACACCTTACTAGGATGGTGCACCTAACTTTCCTAACCAAATCTAAGCCAATCCGGGACAATTCAACAGAGCTAGTCTCCCTCTTCAGGCTTGCTCCTAGAATACAACAAATTTACACCATAATTTGCGTACACGTAAAATGTTTCTTACACTAAGCAGACATGTACCAATAATCTCAACTAAATAATGCACTCACGTATGATAACATTAAGCTCAAGTGAGATTTTGTTAACTAATGTGTTAACTTTCAACTAAATGTGTATCAATGTATGTGTGGGAGAGTAAGACTTCTATTCTTAAACAAATATGCTTCTTGTGTGGATGATCAGACAATCATTATAACCCTAAGCAAATATCACATAAATATTTCTCAAATGTAAAGCACAATAGATAATAGGGTTTTAAGCTTACTATAGATATTTTCGTCAAAGCACAAATCAAGCTTATGAAACTTGCAATGAGGATGCAAGATCTTAAGTCAAGTAATAGGTTTTCCCAATCAAATATTTATGAATGAAATATTATAGGAAAAACCTTAGCCAACTCTCCAAAAATCAATACACAATCAAATATAAATAAGGGAGAGTTTAGCTCATACAAAGAATATGAAAGCACTTTCTTTCAAGATAAGTGGCTAGATGAGTATGTGAGGTAGATTTTGGCAGTAGGTTTAGGGATATATGAGAGTATAAATGATTTTGGTCCAAAATATTTTTAGAGAATTTTTCCTAATCTCAAAACCCTAATCACACTTAATTTTGCAAAATGAAGGGCTATATATAGAATTGGGAAAAAATATAGCTGTTGGGGACACGCTAGGTATTTTAGAAAAAGATTAAGTGAGTTTAATTAAAATTAACCCAGTTTAAACTCAGTAAAAATTGGGCAACCCGAGAGGGTCGGTCGACCATCTTGATGGTTCGGTCAATTGTGGTGCCCAGTTCGGTCGACCAAAGATAATTTGAACTATGAGTTCAGTCGACCAGAGTTGAGGTGATTTCTGATCTCTGATGTTCGGTCGACCAAGGTCTTTTGAACTTGAAGGTTCGGTAGACCAAAACGTTGGTACATCCCCCTAGGTGGTTCGGTCGACGAGAGCACTGCAGCTCATTTCTAGTCAGTCGACCAAAGAGTCAACTTGTTGACCCCAAGGAGGTTTGGTCGACTAGGACGTTGGAGTACATTTCTGGTTAGTCGACCGAAGGGTTAAAAAGGTTGACATGGTGAAGGTTCGGTGCTTCCGCACATTACAATTTGGTTGATCGAACATGGTAATTTGAGCATTTCGGTCCTTTTCTTATTATAAGATTGTCCCTATTCACATGATACTTAATTCTAAGACACTAGGGGACATTTTCATACAGATTTGTGGGTCCTAAGGTCAGCCTAAGTCCTTGTGGTCTACCAAAAAAATTTGGTGTCAGTCGATCATTCCCTAAGGTCATTTGGATCCCTATGGTCAATCTACAGTCTTGTTTGAGCTTTATTCATATCATGTATGTAGATGCAAATATTACAAACCAAATAGAAAAACTAAATGCAATACAAATGAAATTTAAATGTCTTCTTTGCTCTTGTGACTTCCTTCGAATACGCCAACTGATGTACATATTTTTTGAGTTTCTTCTAACTTCCATTTTCAGTCTCCTTATGTGTGTGTTCTGAAATATTACCTGTTCAAACACTAGATACACATATAAGAAACTTGCGGTTTGTCATTATCAAAACTAGGGATCGGACTCAAAAAGTTAACAATTAGAAGCATTTTATTTGTATGCAAAAATTATGCTTACTGATTGTATTCTAAGTGTGGCCTGAGAGGGCGTTGATCTAGCCCGTAAGGATCGGTAGGGCCTTCTTTGCCCCACAAGGAGAATTGGTAAAGGTTGAGGTCAGCCCTGGTAATTTGACTTGGCTGTAATTGGTGCCGCTCCAC
Source organism: Malania oleifera (assembly GCF_029873635.1). NCBI lineage: Eukaryota > Viridiplantae > Streptophyta > Magnoliopsida > Santalales > Ximeniaceae > Malania > Malania oleifera. The sequence goes on from NC_080423.1 coordinate 23,036,420, forward strand.
CCGTTAAGTGAGCAATAGTGATAATTCTAAGGCTTGCGAGCTGAGGTATGGATGTATGCAGTATTGGTTGAACCCCGATAACATTTTGTGTGTCTACTTTTAATTTCAGTACTTTATATTCATGCACATGTATGTTATATTTGGTATATAGTGAATGTTGCACATGATTTAATTTTTGCATATTATTTTTATCTACGTAATTGGTATATGCTTAGAAAGACCCTAGGTTATGTATTACTAATATCTGGTTTAACCTAAGAAAAAGTTTTAAATATCCAACTCACCCCCCCCCCCCCACTTGGGAATACACCAATTCAAACATCCAATTCCCCCCCTCCCCCCCCCCCCCCTCTTAGGATTGCACCAAAGTCAACAAATCTTATGAAAGACTCCGTTTAAAACTATAGTAGAAAGGACTCAAAAAATTTTCCTAGAATAACGGGACTCGACTTGCAGTTGCAAGACTATCTTAAGATAACTAGGATTTCAAAATAGGACTCTAATTTTGAAAAGGACTCATAATTGAAAAAATCGGGACTCTAATTAGACTTAAAGTCAACTTTACTATGCCAGGTCTTTTCAGGAAGGCGTGGTAAAAATTAGGTTGTCTACATATGGCACAATTTAGATAAATCTTTTGGAGTGCACATGCCTGATTTTATTAAATCTTTCTTCATTTAGAGGTTTTGCAAAATATCAGCTAGTTGATTTTCAATATTCACGTATACTAATTCAACATCCCCTTTTTGCACATGATCTCGAACAAAATTGTTGACCTTATAGGTCACGCCCGATTTTGATTATGAAAAATACTTATTGTAATGGGTGTTTGAGGTTTTGTGCAAGAACTAAAATTGTTAAGATCAAGATGGGCACAAAGCAAGTAAAGCCTGAAGACCAATTTATATTCAGTATTGTAATATGTATTTCATTTACATAATTGGTTTGTAATAGTAATTAGGGCTCTGGTTTGTAATAAGCTCACACACATCACATGCATGATTTATTACGTAAGCTCAAACAAACTATAAACCAAAATGACCTTAGAATGACCTTAAGGTTTACCCTTCGGTCGACCGACACCAGACTTTTTCGATGTCTTTATTTTGGACATAAATGACCTTAGGACACTCACCTTCGCACTTGCATGTATTAGGCACTTGAATAGGGTGAATGTGTATTGAAATGGGACCGAAATGCACACTTTATGCACTTTCGATCGACTAGCCAAGGCAGTTCATTTTGCCTTGGTCGACCGAAACAGGTCTGGGTCAACAGTTGACCAAGGCCCTGGTCAACCGAACCAGGTAGTTCAAAAAGCCCCGGTCTACCGAAACCCCCTACGTCAACATTTTGACCATTTCATCGACCGAGCCATTTTTGTACTCCAACCACCTAGTCGACCAAGGGTCCTCGGGAAAAATACCAACAGTCTGGTCAACCAAACTAGCTAGTTCAAAATAGCCCGATCGACTAAACCTTGGTAAAATGGAAAATTGCCTTTAGAAAGGCACTTTCGGTCGACCGACCATTCAGTTCAAAATTTCCCTAATCGACCGAACCATATGAGATCTAGTCGACTAAAACCTTTCTAGTCGACTGGACCTCTCGGGTTGCCCTGATTTTTACCGTAGTTAAACATTTTTTAAACAAGGTTAAAATATTTGAAATATCATTAAACTTCACTAATAATACCCAATAGATCCCTAACGGTCTTATCTCTTCCCATGTCTATATATATGGGATCATTTGTGCAAATTAAGTGGGGATTAGCTACTTTGATTAGGAGAAACAATCTGATATTTCCAAATCTTATAATACTCATATCTAAGCCCCAACCACTTATACTTACCTTCTCTTATTGCTCAAAATCTTTGTAATTTGATTGAGTGCTTGATTAGAAAGGTTTGCTCTCCTTGGTCTTATTGTTTGATATAATTTTCTTGAAAGATAAACCTAAGTATTCTTAGGGGACTTTGTTAATAAGTCTCTCCTAAGAAGACTTATATAAAACTTCTGAGTATTGCATATTCATTGCAATATCTTGAGAAGTTTGTATTTGTTTTTGGATTGCAAAAACTTCTCAAACATTTTCAAATATCTATTGTGCATTTACCTTTAAAGAAATTTTAAGAGATATTTGTTTGTGTGATAGTGATCTTTGTTGCAATATTCATTTGCTCATATATTATTTGTTGAATACAAAGATTACACATCTTTTGCAAACCAAGCATATACATTACTTGATATTTACATGCTTGAGACATCTTGCTGATTGAAATATTTGAGACTTGATATCTTTGTGTGAGCTATTAGATTGAACACACATTGTGATACAAAGATCATACTAGTTGACACTCTCATGTACTCATTACAATGATAGCAAATATTTTGAGAGTTGAAATATTGGACCATACTGAGCTTACATATTAAATCATATTATGGTGTATGTAATTGCGCATATTTGGGTACATATCTGCTTTACACAAAAGCACAATCACTGTACCATTTAATTATACACACATTTGTTGTATTTCCAGGCACGGGCCTGAAGAGGGAGACTAGCCCTAGAATAGTCTCGGATTAGCTTAGACCCGGTTAGGGAAAGCTAGGTACGCCATCCTGTTAAGGCGTATAGGTTGAGGTCAGCCCCGCTAATTGACCTGGTTAAGGTTGAGGTCAGCCCTATGCTAATTGACCTGGTTGTAATCGGTGTTGCTCCACCCTTAAGTGAGCTATTAGCGGAATCCTCGGGCTTGCGAGCCAGAGGCGGAGACGTAGGCATAGTTGGCCAAACCCCGATAACATATCGTGTGTTTGTATATATTGTCGCACTTTATATTTATCGCACGTGTATGTTATTATGTGAATGATGCGCTTGATTCAAATTTCCGCATATTATATTTATCAGCGTATTTGGAATCGGATTGAAAGACCCTAGGTTGTTATACTCAGCTAACATCTAGTTCAACCTAGGAGAAAAGTTTAAAATTCCAATTCACCCTCCCCCCCCTCTTAGGAATACACCAATTTTAACAAAAATGGTGTCGGATCTCAATGTGCTTTGTCCTAGAGTGTAAGCACAGGTTTTTTGAGATGTTGATGGTACTGGTATTGTCACAATGGATTGGTGTACCCTTTACTAAGATTTTAAAATCCTCGAGTTGCTGCTTCATGTATAATGCTTGAGCGCAATAACTACCTGCTACTATGTATTCAGCCTCAGTGGTTGAGAGAGCAACTGAAGTTTGCTTCTTACAAAACCATGAGACAAGTGAGTGTCCAAGAAAGTGACACGCACCACTAGTGCTTTTCTTGTCATTTTTGCATCCCCCATAGTCAGCATCTGAATAGCAGGTGAGGTCGAAAGGAGCATTCTTAGGGTAAAAGAGCTCTAAGTCATGTGTTTCTGCTAGGTACCTAAAAATTCTCTTGACGAAATTGAGATGTAACTCTTTGGGACATGATTGGAATCTAGCACATAAGCAAATGCTGAACATAATGTCAGGTCTGCTAGAAGTGAGGTACAACAGACTACCAATCATCCCTCTATAAATTTTTTGGTCAACATTCTTCCCTTTTTCATCACTATCAAGTTTCGTTGTTATACTTATAGGGGTTGCTTTCGATTTTCCCATTTCAAGACCAGATTTCTTAAGCATGTCCTTGACATATTTAGCTTTATTAATGAAAATTTCATTCTTCATTTGTTTTATTTGCAACCTAAGGAATAAAGTTAATTCGCCCATCATACTCATCTCAAAAGTTTCTTGCATAGTTTGGACAAATTCTTTACACATATTCTCTTTAGTGGCACCAAAAATGATATTATCTACATAAATCAGTATAACTAGCATATCATTTTCCTTATGTTTCAAGAACAAGGTAGTGTCAAATTTTCCTCTTGTGAAGCCATCTTCCAAAAGAAACTTGCTTAATTCTTCATGCCATGCTCTTAGTGCTTGCTTAAGTCCATAAAGAGCTTTTGAGAGTTTAAATACATATCCAATGTGTGTATAGCTCTTAAAACCTGGGGGTTGTTTAACATAGACTTCTTCATTAATGTACCCATTTAGAAAAACACTCTTTATATCCATTTGAAATAACTTGAAGCCTTTATAGCAAGCAAAGACAAGTAGCATCCTAATGGCTTCAAGTCTTGCTACCAGGGCATAAGTTTCATCATAGTCAATTCCTTTTTGTTGGTTATACCCACGTGCAACTAATCAAGCTTTGTTTCCTACAATGTTACCATCTTCGTCTTTCTTATTCCTAAACACCCATTTAGTGCCTATTATTTTTGTGTTCTTGGGTTTAGGAACCAATTCCCATACTTTGTTTCTTTTGAATTGGTCAAGTTCTTCTTGCATGGCAATTATCCAATTTCCATCATTTTCTGCCTCCTCAAAGTTCTTAAGCTTTAATTGGGACATGAAGGCTATATGATTGCATCCAACCCTTAAGTGTGATCTGGTACTGACTCCTTGGGATGGATTCCTTATGATTTGATCAGTTGGGTGGTTTCTAACGAATTTCCATGCTCTAGGGAGTTCCTAATTGTCTTCTTCAGATCTTGCAGAATCTTCCTTAGGCAATGACTCTTGATGATCATTTTTTATTTCTAGTTCATTTTCATTTTGTTCATCATTAATCTAAAGTTGCTCAAGTTCCCTTTCAATTCTCATAGTAGTCACTTGATCATCTTCTTCTAATTCAACTGTTGTTTGGGTGCATTTGGGTTAGTTTCTTTAAAAACAGCATGTGTTGATTCTTGAACAGTTTGGGTCCTTTTATTAAATACTCTATATGTAACGACCTACTATTTAACTGGGTTTTTTTTTTTTTTAATACTATGACATTTAACATGCTCTGATACCATACAAGATTAAACCCAATCATCAACCTAAGTAGCGAGAAGCAGAAATCAAATAAACACATCCATATATAATTTTATACAATACCAGAGTGCTAGAATGTATCCTCAAAATATACATACATATCTGTTTTCCCAAAACACCTTCAACTAGTTAGGGTTATACAAAATACTCCCACAATACTCACTTCACTGTCAGGGCAATACTAAAGCCCCTCTATATGTGAGTCTGGTCTACTCGCCTACCTGGATCACTTGAAAAATGATTCAACACTGGGATGAGTCAACGCTCAGTAAGATGAAACATGCTATTACTAGTGTGTGGCAAACGAGCTACAATATTATGAAAATTTTTTTCTATATAATCATGTATAACTGGATATGTAAATACAGTACAAGTAATAAAATCTACCACCCTTTCCATGTTTCTTAACATAACAGTATTGTAGGTTACTATTCAAAATACTTCTAATATACATAAGTATATTCCCTATTTCTGTAAATCGGTATATATGTAATAGTAACTACAAACTTTCCCTGTGGATAACTGTGTGTCATGATTTAACCCCTCATGACAGGGTTGGGCGGCCCGTAGGCGGGATCTACACTGGCTGGCCGACCAAGGTAAATCACTATACTCCCTCGGTCTGATCTGCCCACCTCAACCCATATCTGATAGGGAGCTAGTCCACGTCTAGGGCACTATATGATCAACCTACTACCACGTATTATCTAAATAGGTGGTTACACTCATAACTAAAATATATGTAGCTACGGTACCGTGCTCTGTAACTGTATGGTCCAACAGGGTCTGATACTATATAATATATCTCTATATACAACTATTGGATTTATCATGATTCTCAAATAACCATAATAACCATGATACTAAATAAATTGTAACTGTAATCCGTACATCATGGTACTGAGAACTGTATAATCATAACACTGAAAATTGTATAATCATAGTACTGAAATTCGTATAATCATGGTACTGAGATTCGTATAATCATGGTACTAAAATTCGTATAATCATGGTACTGAAATTCGTAAAGCATATCTCCGTACTATTTTCATATTCTCAAGTCACATAGAAATTTTTAAACATATTATATATAAATGATAAAGTGTATAACTTCTATCGTGAATAATCATCTGTTAAATAGATGTAGTTTATATTAAACATAGTGAAATTGCCTAGCATAGCATATTTCCCTTACCTGACTACTGGAAAGCCCCTATGGTACACTAGCCTAACACCCGCAGGGCCTCCTACACAACGCCCTGAAACAACATTTGCCATAATAGAATATCAATATTTCTTTGCCTACATCATTTCCTATAACTGTCAGAAGGCCAAAAATTGACTAAAAGGCCTTACCCTGAATTTGGGATGAAATCCAACTCGATCCCACCGACTATCCGCCCCAGTAAACTTAAAGATAACTTCGTCAGGAATGTCATGGTGGCTTCAGATCTTCGATCCAGCGACTGGAGGGGCCAAAATCGAAGAGAGAAGTGATAGAGACTATAGGAGAGAGAGAGAGAGAGAGAGAGAGAGAGAGAGAGAGAGAGAGAGAGAGAGAGAGAGAGAGAGAGAGAAGCACGGAATTTGAATAAAAATTCGAGTTTTCACTATTTATAGGGCCAGATTCGTCAATGAGACACATCACCTCGTCGACGAGTCTTTTAGTAAATTTGTTGACAAACCTTACCCTTCGTCGACGAAATTCAGAGTAGCCCAAATCCTTTGCTCGGTATTTTCTCGTTAACGAGACGGGACCTCGTTGACGAGGTCCTGAAAACCTTCGTCGATGAAGCCTGGTAATTTCCTGAAATTATTCTCCTTCTGTTTTTGTTTTCATTTTTCTCCTTCTTTATTATTAAAATACTATTATTCTTCGAGTCACTACATTCTCCCCTCCTTATAAAATTTCATCCTCGAAATTTACTATCTGTATCTCTATCTATACATTCCATCATCCAATAGAAGAAAGTGGTCTACTTATTTTATTACCTGCCCTCACTTATGGCTGAGTAATACCGTGGTTACATAGGTAGTTCTGAGAGATTACAACCATAAAAGAAAATTTCCCCCAAAACAAAAATACTACCTAACCTATGTTCTATATTACAATTACACTGGACTCATCAAAATAAAATTACCATCTTAACATATACATCAATACTATAATTCATCAACTAAATGGGTATATTTCTGTCTAATTTTATCTTCAAGCTCCCATGAGACTTCTTCAATCGCGTGGTTTCTCCATAGAACTTTTACTTGTGGTATCTTCTTGTTGCGCAATTCTTGTTCTTTTCTATCTAAAATCTATACTGAAGCTTTTTCATATGCTAAAGCCTCACTGACTTCCAATTTCGCATGGCTGATGATATGGGAAGGATCTGGGACGTATTTCCTTAGCATAGAAATATGAAATACGTCATGAACTCGAAATAGAGATGACGGTAAAGCTAGCCGATAGGCTACTGACCTAATCTTCTCAAGTATCTCAAATGGACCAATAAACCTGGGCTCAATTTACCCTTCTTCCCAAATCTCAAGATTCCTTTCAATGGAGTTATTCTCAGAAATACATGATCACCCACTTCAAATTCCAATTTTCGACGATGAGCATCTGCGTAGCTTTTCTGCTGACTCTGCGTTGCACTGATCCTATCTCGAATAAGTCGGACTTTATCACACGCCTACTGAATTATCTCTGCCCAAAACTCGCCTTTCACCTACTTTATCCCAGAAAAGAGGAGATCGACATCTCTTACCATATAATGCCTCGTACGGTGCCATACTGATGCTAGTCTGATAACTGTTATTATAAGCAAATTCAACTAGTGGCAAAAACTGAATCCAGCTACCTCCAAAGTCTAGCACACAGGCACGAAGCATATCTTCAAATACCTGGATTGTTCTCTCAGTCTGACCATCGGTCTGAGGGTGGAAAGCAGTGTTGAATGCTAACTGAGTCCCCAGTGCCTCCTGCAAACTCCTCCAAAATCGTGATGTAAAACATGGATCACGATCTGAGACTATGGATACTGGCACTCCATGGGGTCGAACAATCTCCTGTATATATATATATCTCTGCTAACCAGTTCATAGGGTAGCTAATCTTAATAGGAAAAAAGTGTGTTGTCTTCATCAATCTATCAATCACCACCCAAATAACATTCTGACTATGCGACGCTGGCGGCAACCCAGTAACAAAATCCATGGATACGTGGTCCCACTTTCACTCGGGAATGAAAAGTGGATGCAACTTACCAGCTGGCCTCTGGTGCTCAGCCTTAACCTGCTGGCATGTCAAACACTACTACACAAACGCTGTTATCTCCCTCTTCATGCCACTCCACTAGAAATACTCTCGCAGATCCCTATACATTTTCGTACTGCCAGGATGAATAGTGTATAGAGATATGTGTGCCTCTTCTAGAATCATCCTCTTGATACTGTCATCTGCAAGCACACACAATCTGGTGTGAAATCTCAAAGCCCCATCATCAAAAATGCTGAATTCTTCTTCCTGACCATCCTGTATTTTGGTAAACACCTCCACTAACTCTAGATTATCTCTTTAAGCAGCTTTAATCCTTTCATATAATGTGAGTTGTAAAATCAAAATGGAAATAAGCATCTGAGGATCATTCTCCACTAATTCAACATCGATTCTTTCTAAGTCCATCTGAATTGGATGCTGAACTACCGCTGTTAGTTGTGTTGCGTCTCCTGATTTACGGCTCAGAGCATCAGCCACCACATTTGCTTTACCTCGGTGGTAACTAATGGTACAGTTGTCATCCTTAATAAGTTCCAACCACCTCCTCTGCCGCATGTTCAACTCTTTCTGTGTGAAGAAATACTTTAGGCTCTTATTATCAGAGAATATCTCACACCTCTCACCATATAAATAATGTCTCCAGATCTTTAGCGCAAGTACAACCGCAGCCAATTCTAGATCATGAGTAGGGTAGTTCTTTTCATATTCTTTCAACTGCCTAGACGTATATGCTATCACCCTACCATGCTGCATCAGCACACAACCAAGCCCTTTCAAAGATGCGTCACTGTAAATCACACACCCATCACCTCCTGATGGAATCGTCAGAACTGGTGCGGTAATGAGCCGCTGCTTTAATTCCTGGAAGCTCTTCTTGTATTCTTCATCCCACACAAATCTGGCATTTTTCCTAGTCAACCGTATGAGAAGTCCTGACAAAGCTGAAAATCCCTCCACAAATCAGCTGTAATAACCTGCTAGTCCTAAGAAACTCCTAACTTCCTACACATTTCTTGGCTTGGCCCAATTCACCACCGCGTCAATCTTGCTGGGATCCACTGAAATACCGTCCCCCGAGATTACATGGCCTAAAAATGCAACTTTCTTTAGCCAGAACTCACACTTGCTAAACTTAGCATAAAGCTTCTCCTCCCTAAGAGTCTGCAACACCTGCCTCAAATGCTCCTCATGCTCCTTAAAACTCCTCAAGTATACCAGTATATCATCAATAAAAACTACTACAAACTAATCTAAATACTATCAAAAAACTCTATTCATCAAGTCCATGAACACAACCGGGGCATTCGTCAGACCAAACGGCATAACAAGAAATTCATAGTGCTCGTACCTGGTTTTGAAGGCTGTCTTTGCAACGTCCTCCGCTTTTACTCTCACTTGATGATACTCGGATCTGAGGTCAATCTTGGAATATACCCGTGTACCCTGGAGCTAATCAAACAAATCATCTATACGGGGTAGAGAATATTTATTCTTAATAGTAACTTTATTTATCTCCCTATAATCAATAAACATCCTCTTAGACCCATCTTTCTTCTTTACGAACAACACTGGAGCTCCCCATGGCAATACACTGGATCGTATAAACCCCTTGTTTAGTAAGTCTTACAACTAATTTTTCAATTCTCCCAACGCGGTTGGAGCCATACGATGGGAACCTTAGAGATCGGCGCGGTCCCTAGAGGTAAATCTATAGGAAAATCTACCTCGCGCACAGGAGGCAATCCAGGTAACTCCTCTGGAAAAACATCTAGAAATTCTCGTACTACTGGAATGTTATCAATCTTCAATTCATTTTCCAGGTACTTCTTTCACAAATGCTATAAACCCCTGACCTCCATCCAAGAGTAATCCACTCGCCTACACAGTCGACATCAACTGCGTTGGAGCACGTACCCGTGAACTAACGAATCTGAATTCCTACTCTCCAGGGGGTCTGAAAATTACTTCTTTCTGATGACAGTCAATACTGGCATGATTGGCAGCCAACCAGTCCATACCCAATATTATATCAAACTCACACATATCAAATACAATCTAATCAGCTGATAACACTTTCCCCTGAATTTCTATCGAATAGCCTCTAAGTACCTTCTAACATCTGATCAGTGACCCTGATGATGTAGCTACTAACAACGCTATATCTAATGACTGGGTCTCACTCTCAAATAATTTAACATAAGATGCAGAAATAAAAGAATGAGTAGCACCCGAGTCAAAAAGAACAATAACTAGATATGATGAAACAGTAAGTGTACCTGTCACCACATCTATAGCAACCTCTGCATCACCCGGCATCAAAGTGTATACTCATGCTGGGGCCACATTCCTCTGTTGGCCACCACGAGGCACCTGGTATCCTCCCCGAGCTGCCTAATGTCCTCCCTGATAGGGCCTAGGAGCTGGGACCTAGTCTGGCTGACCTGAGCATTCACGTACCACATGACCGGGTCTCCCACAACGATAACATACACCTCTGCCTACCTGGCACTCCCCCAAATGATGTCTCCCACACGTCTGACACACTAGGTAAGTTGGCGTACCCTAGTTCCCACGAGGTCCTGTCATCTACCTCTGGTCCCCCTATCGCGACCTCCTCTCCAAGGACCCCTACTGGTGCCAGCCTGAAAACCTTAAGGCATAGGCCTCTGACTCTGAGCTACTACACCCCTCTAAATGCCACTCTCAATAATCGCAGTTCTGTCTACAACCTCTGTGAATATCTGAGCCTTGAAACTAATCACCTGCTCAAACAAATTCTGCCTCAGTCCCTCTTCAAACTTCCTCGCATTTTTCTTTTCATCAGGTGTTAGGTGTGGAGCAAAACGTGACAACTCGACAAACCGAGCCGTGTACTGGGATACAGTCATCTGCCCCTGTACCAAATGCAGAAACTCTGCTGCTTTCACACTCTGAACGATAGCCAAGAAATACCGTTCGAAGAAAAGACCCTTGAATCGGTCCCACATCACTGGAACTGGAACCGGCCTCTGCTCCTCTATTAGATGCGCTGCTCTCCACCAGCGCTTCACTTCCCCTATCAACTTAAATGCTGCAAATGCAACTTTCTGTTCATCCGTACATGGAAGCATCGCCAATGTCTCTTCAATATCTTGTGCCTAATTCTAAGCTACAATCTGGTCATCTCCTCTAGTAAAGGATGGGAACTTCATCCGTGTAAACTGCTTAATCGAACAGCCACACTCCCTAAAGCTCCTGGCCTTCTCAACCATCACCTTCTGAGTGATGCTACACAGTACAACATCTGTATCTCCTCCACCTATGTTAGAAGGTCCTGGCCTACCCTCCCCAACATTCGTGCCATTACTTCCTGGGTCCATCCTGAAAATAAGAAACACACTTAAGCACTTTATTTCCTATACGGACCTATCCCGTACCAACTCAAAATTAATTACCTTTCCTGACCTTAACTCAATATCTAGTTATGTCACCTAGACACACGACCCGACAATAGTTTACTATGATTTTCCTAAAATCGTCATCCCAGGAAAAACACAGAAACTACCACAGAAATCTTGTATCCAGACAACCGAACAAATCTCAAATCCTTTTCCTATACTTTGGTATTGCTTCTGCTGCACACTAAAGTCTACAAAACCTAACAACCTAGGCTCTGATACCAAACTGTAACGACCTGATATTTAACTGGGTTTTTTTTTTTTTATTTTATACTATGACATTTAACATGCTCTGATACCATACTGGATTAAACAATCATCAACCTAAGCAGCGAGAAGTAGAAATCAAATAAACATATCCATATATATACAATACCAGAGTGCTAGAATGTATCCTCAATATATATATATATTTATTTTCCCAAAACACTTTCAACTAGCTAGGGTTATACAAAATACTCCCACAATACTCACTTCACTGTCAGGGCAATACTGAAGCCCATCTATCTGCGAGCCTGGTCTGCTCGCCTACCTGGATCACCTGAAAAATGATTCAACACTGGGATGAGCCAACGTTTAGTAAGACGAAATATGCTATTACTAGTGTGCGGCAAATGAGCTACAATATTATGAAAATTTGTTTATATATAATCATGTATAATTGGATATGTAAATACAGTACAAGTAATAAAATCCACCACCCTTTCTATGTTGCTTAACATAACAGTATTGTAGGTTACTATTCAAAATACTTCTAATATACATAAGTATATTCCCTGTTTCTATAAATCGGTCTATACGTAATAGTAACTACAAACTTTCCCTGTGAATAACTGTGTGTCATGATTTAACCCCTTATGACAGGGTTGTGCGGCCCGTAGGTGGGATCTACACTGGTTGGCCGACCAGGGTAAATCACTATACTCCCTCGGTCTGATCTGCCCACCTCAACCCATATCTGATAGGGAGCTAGTCCACGTCTAGGGCACTATATGATCAACCTACTACCACGTATTATCTAAATAGGTGGTTACACTCATAACTAAAATATATGTAGCTACGGTACCGTGCTCTGTAACTATATGGTCCAACAGGGTCTGATACTATATAATATATCTCTATATACAACTATCTGATTTATCATGATTCTCAAATAACCATGATACTGAATAAATTGTAACTGTAATCCGTACATCATGGTACTGAGAACTGTATAATCATAACACTGAAAATTGTATAATCATAGTACTGAAATTCGTATAATCATGGTACTGAGATTCGTATAATCATGGTACTAAAATTCGTATAATCATTGTACTGAAATTCGTAAAGCATATCTCCGTACTATTTTCATATTCTCAAGTCACACAAAAATTTTTAAACATATTATATATAAATGATAAATTGTATAACTTCTATCGTGAATAATCATCTGTTAAATAGATGTAGTTTATATTGAACATAGTGAAATTGCCTAGCATAGCATATTTCCCTTACCTGACTACTGGAAAGCCCCTATGGTACACTAGCCTAACACCCGCAGGGCCTCCTACACAACGCCCTGAAACAACATTTGCCATAATAGAATATCAATATTTCTTTGCCTACATCATTTCCTATAACTGTCAAAAGGCCAAAAATTGACTAAAAGGCCTTACCCTGAATTTGGGATGAAATCCAACTCGATCCCACCGACGATCCGCCCCAGTAAACTTAAAGATAACTTCGTCAGGAATGTCATGGTGGCTTCAGATCTTCGATCCAGCGATTGGAGGGGCCAAAATCGAAGAGAGAAGTGATAGAGACTATAGGAGAGAGAGAGAGAGAGAAGCACGAAATTTGAATAAAAAACCGAGTTTTCACTATTTATAGGGCCAAATTCGTCGATGAGACACATCACCTCATCGACGAGTCTTTTAGTAAATTTGTCGACAAACCTTACCCTTCGTCGATGAAATTCAGAGTAGCCCAAATCCTTCGCTCGGTATTTTCTCGTCGACGAGGTCCTGAAGACCTTCGTTGACGAAATCCTACATTCGTCGACGAAGCCTAGTAATTTCCTGAAATTATTCTCCTTCTGTTTCTGTTTCCATTTCTCTCCCTCTTTATTATTAAAATACTTTTATTCTTTGGGTCAGTACACTATAAGCTTTACTGTTCATTGCATACCCTAGGAATATCCCTTGATTGGATTTTGAGTCAAATTTTGCTAAGTGATCTCTATCATTTAGAATAAAGAATTTGCATCCAAAGACCTTGAAGTGTGAAATTTTTAGTTTTCTACCCTTCCATATCTCATATGGGGTTTTGCCTATTTTGGATCTAATTATGACACGGTTTCTAAAGTAGCAAGTTGTACTAACGGCTTCAGTCCAAACATATTTTGCAAGTTTATGTTCATTAAGCATTGTTCTAGCCATTTCTTGGAGCGTTCGGTTCTTTCTTTCAACTACTCCATTTTGTTGTGGAGTTTTAGGTGCGGAGAAGTTATGTGAATAACCATTTACATTACAAAAGTCTTCTAACTCTTGGTTGCTAAATTCTCTCCCCCTGGCACTCCTAATGTGGACAATGGGCACACCTTTTCATTTTGAACTTTTCCACAAAATAAAAGCACTGCATGTGTCACTTTTGTTTGCTAGAAAAATAACCCATGAAAATCTTAAGAAATCATCAACGATGCAAATGCATACAATTTTCTAGCTCAACTTGCAACATCATTTGGCCCAAATAGATCAAGGTGTATTAACTTTAAAGGTCTTGATGTGGAAATCATTTTCTTAGTTTTGAAAGATGATTTACTTTGTTTTCCATATTGGCAAGCATCACACACCTTGTCTTTAGTGTAATTATCTTTAGGTAAGCCATTTACTAATTCTTTAGAAGATAGTATATGCAAAAGGTCCATGCTAGCGTGACCTAATGTAACGCCCCGAACCCGCCAAGTGGGGCCCGAAGGTTACATGTTCCAAACACCTGTTTCTGATACCATACGCCACAATTATGCAGCGGAATTAAAATAAAAAACCTCAAATTAAATACCAGACTCTATCTAAAAATCGCTAAAAATAAAAGCATTTATCTGTTTATATTACAACCTAGCATTTATAAACATAAACTATTCATATAGTCGCCCCAAAATTTACCAAAATACTACCTTGCCCGAAGCTCTAAGCTCGATCTCCTAATGGACCTGAAAATATAATCATCCATTAGAGTGAGACGCATCTCAATAAGGAAAAATAAATCATAGCAGTGTGGGGTAGAGAGTTTAAATAAATATAGAATATATATTCACTTGTGCTTCACTATCAATAGTAGCTAAGAAAATGCATTACTTATAACAATACCATCATCTGAAATAATACATGCATTCATAAATATTTTTAATGATAATACCCGAGAATAGGGAAGATTACCCGCCCATGCAAGTAGCTTCTCTTTACTCTAATACTAATATCAGGGCACTCACTATACTCAGTAGGCCCTCAAGCTATGTATATAAGCAAAGTCTCCAAGAATAGGGAAGATTATCCGCCCATACAAGTAGCTTCCCTCTGCTCTGGTATCAAATTGAAAATTACCAGGGCACTTGTAACGACCCAAAAAAATTTTAAACTATTTGAAATATTAAGAAGGATAGAAGGAAAGGAAGAATAAATGAGTAAAGGTGACAGCGAGTAATTGTCGACAAACCAACTGGTCTCGTCGACGAGCGTTATGTCTTGGCTTGTCGACGAGGGCACATGTCTCGTCGACGAGGAATTACCAAGAGGGGTTTTCACATGACTGAAATTCGTCGACGAGTTTGCTATTTCGTCACCAAACTGTGTACTAGGACTCGTCGACGAACCCCTGTCTATCAATAGTGAGATCTTTCATTTCTGCATTAAATTTTCTGCATGTACTCTCTCTCTCTCTAAAATTTTGGCCCTACTACCTTCTCTCTTCAATTTCGGTTCGGATTTAGTTCGGTTCGACGAACGGAAGCTACCACGAGACTCTTAAGAAGATTCTCTGCAATATAGGCGGAGCGGATCTTTGATTTGAGAAGTTTGGGAAACATCCCAAAATCAGGGTAAGTGAAATAATTTAAGGTATTATTATTATTATTTTGAGGTACTTGGAGGCTAGGAAGTATTATAAGGGTGTTTTACTAAGATTTAAGGAATTTGGAATTTTTGGAATACAGGGTCTCGTTTTGTTAATTTTGGGCTGAATCCCGAGGAGCAGGTAAGGGGAAATATTTTATAATAGCTTTTTAATAATTTTAAACAATTAATTTCGGGTATAAATTTTTACATATCCAGGTATAATTATTCTAAAACATGCTGAATTGAAAATAGTGATTATATATATATATATATATATATAAAATATTGGGAAAGATCGTGTGGTTGAAACCATTATTGATAATTAAATGATTGTGAGCATTATAGAATGATGAATCATTGAGACTGCGAATATTGTTTGAGTGTGAATTTTGCCTGGTTGATTACACTAGTTGATGTAGATACTGTTGTTGTGTATACTATATGGAATTGTGGATGTGCTGATTGATTGGTTGTGGTTGGTTTGTGTTTTAGTTCATGTAAATTACGATATAACATTGGTAGTGGTATGAGGAGGTCGTTATATCGTACCTGGTATAACCGTCATATAACATTGGTAGTGGTATGAGGAGGTCGTTATATGGACGTTTATATTGGGAGGTAAGCATTGGCAGTGGTATGAGGAGGTTGTTTACCTATTTACTATGAACGGAGTGTTTGCTTTGTAACTAGTGTGGTTTGATTAGTCCTCTGTGGACCAGACTTGTATGAACGTATATGCTGTGTGATTGGTTTGTCCTGTGTGGACTAGTCCTGCGTGGACATATATGTTGTGTGGTTTGATTAGTCATGTGTGGACCAGTCCTTTGTGGACATGTATGGTGTGTGTGTTAGAGTCCCATGTCGACAATTACATAATATGTGGATGTAGACCCTGTGTGGGTATGATTGAAGACTGTATGAATATCCTGTGTGGATTAATTGTGATATACGTATATGTGTGGAGTTTTGTGAAGCGAATATGGTTGGTTATGTGTGACTTTAATTAATTAAGTATTTATTGTAAAGTAGATTACTCCACCTGAGGGCTTGCTGAGGAAGGCGAGTACTTTGGTAATTATTTGTGGATACTAGAGTAGAGGGAAGCCACTTGTATAGGCGGGTGACCTTCCCTATTCTCGGTGAATTTACATGGATACATAACCCAAGGGCTTACTGAGAAAAGTGAGTGCCCTGGTGTTAGTACTAAAGCAGATGGAATCTACTGGTATGGGCAGGTAGAATTCCCTATTCTCGGTAATTATCAAAAAAATATTTATGAGTGTGGGAATGTAATTAGATGACAAAGGCGCAGACCATGTTGTGGATATGAGTATGATATTTTGGGCTACTTATGGATCATGAATGTGTTTGGATGGATATTTTAACTATATATTAAACACTTCAACCACACACAGTTATAAACTATTTCTTCCTTATTGAGAGGTGTCTCACCCCGTTGTTGGTTAAATCTTTTCAAGTTATCCAGGTGATCGAGCTTAGATAGCTCTAGGGCGGGGTAGTTTTGTGAGTGGTACTCGAACGGTTATGTTTTATATATTTTATTCAAGCTTTTTGTAATATGAAGGATGTGGTTGTAATTATTATGGATCCCCATGTGTAGAATTAGAACTCTAGTATATTATGTTGAGATTGTTTTACTATTTTTCGCTACGTGAATGGTATTAGAGGCACGTGTCAGTCTCATAACACTTCGGGCCCCACGTGGCAGGTCTGGGGTGTTACAGCACTCGCCTTTCTCAGAAAGATCTTGGTAGAAAGTGTAGTTCACCATAAATATACATATAATTAAATTAACATACCATTTATCTTATCAGACCACCTTGTTGGAATTGGTGTATTCCCAAAAGGGGGTGAATTGGGTATTTAAAATTTTATCCTAAGTTTGACTAATCCAGCAATCAGTATTACGCAAACCTAGGGTCTATCTATGCAATTGTAAACCTAAATAATAAATAACAAACATTCAAGTGCTGAAATCTAAATTGCAAAAATTAAAAGCAGGTACAGGAAGTGTTATCGGGGTTCTACCAATACTGCCTACGTCCCCACCTCTAACTCGCAAGTCCGAGGATTCCACTAATGCTCACTTAATGGGTGAAGCGGCACCGGTTACAATCAGGTCAATTAGCGTGGCTAATCTCAACTGATACACACCTTAACAGGATGGTGCACCAAACTTTCCTTACTGGGTCTAAGAAAATTCTGGACATTTCACACGGCAAGTCTCCCTTTTCCGACCACACATCGGGAATACAACATATGTAACAATTTGAGCACAATAGACGTATACAAATAAATGCTTCTAATACAAGCAGATGTATACCACTACGCACAATCAACTAATGCACTCACATATGGTATGAAAATAAGCTCAGTGTGAGTATGGTGATTTTCTCAAACTAATCTTTGAATAAAGATATTTATGTAAGTGCACTTCAAAGATTAACCCTAATAATTTTTTTCTCCAAAAACTATATTTCAATGAAAAGGTATAGGAAAACCTAGGGCTTTTCCCTTCAAATGATCTTTTGCCAAAAATAATGATATATGATCTTTGATCTAAAACAAAGTATGCAATAAATATATTCAAAGATCTTGAACCCTTAAAAATCCTCCCAACAATGACATTCAAATATTCTAACTCAAGGGAAGCTAGGGTTATAGCTAAAATTAATTTTTGCAATGAAGCACAATGAGCTTTTGGAAATCTTTGCAATATATGTGCAGAGATCCACAAGCTAACTATACGTTTTCTCCAAAGATATTTATCAATGAAATATATGGAGAAAAACTTTGAATTTACTCTCAAGATAATGATTTTAAAAAGAATGAGATATGAGAGTATAAGCAATATGATTTGTAAAAGATAAATTGCCCAAGATAAAGAATACTCTCTTGAAAATGATTTTTCGAATAAAGAACAAAGAGAGGATGAAAAACTAGTTTAGGAAGATGAAAAATAAGATATAGATATTTCAGAGGATTTGCCAACTAATCATCTTGCTAATTTTGAGTTATGAGGAGGTATATATAGACTTCTTAGGAAATTTGACCGTTAGGGACATATTAGGGATTTTTGAAAAAGTTTAAATGAGGTTAATAAAATTTTAACCATATTTTAACCTCGGTAATTCTCGCCAACCCAAGAGCACCGATTAACCGAACTTAAGGTTCGGTTGACCGAGTGGCTGGGTTCGGTCGACCGGGAGAATTTTGAACTACGAAGATGGTCGACCATACTTAAGAGGTTCAAAGGCGATTTTCCAAAACCGCACGGTTCGGTCGACTCGGTCAATTTGAAATAAAAGGTTCGGTCGATCAGGAGGTTGGGGCTTCTCCCGAAGATGTTCGGTCGACCTAAGCGCTGGAGTTCATTTTCTAGTTGGTCGACCAAAGAGTCAATTTGTTGACCCCATGGAGGTTCAGTTGACCAGGGCTTGCCTATATGTTTTTGGTTGGTCGACCAAACGATCAACATGTTGACCCGATTGGGGTTCGGTCAACCGAGGATCTTAGTATAACTGAGTTTGGTCAACTGAACATGTCATCCTTGGGCATTTCGATCGTTCTTCTCTTATAAAATTTTCCCTATTCATATGATGATTAATATTAAGACTATAGGGCATATTTTTATGAAGTATAGGGAGTCTTAAGGTCAGTCTAGGTCTTTTGAGCATATACCCAAAAAATCCAGCATCAGTCAACCGAAGGGTGATCCCTAAGGTTCTATGACCCCCTATGGTCAGTCTATGGTCATCACTGAGCTTTTATCCATATCATGCATGCGATACATTAATTATTACAAACAATTTCCTCTTTACTATTATGGACCAAATAGAAAAACTAAATGCAATACAAGTGAAATTTAAATGTCTTCAATCTTCTTTGGACTTGTGACTTCCTTGGAATACGCCAACTAATGTACATGTCCTTCGATTCTGGCTTCCATTTTCAGTCTCCTTATGTGTGTGCTAACATATCAAGTCTGCTCAAACACTGGATACACACATAAGAAATTTGCGGTTTGTCATTATCAAAACTAGGGATCAGACCCAAAAAGTCAACAATCTCCCCCTTTTTTATGATGACAAACGAACTAGAGCAAAATGGGGTTTAGCATAAAAAGGCTCCCCCCTTAAGGATATGCATAAATTAAATTTAAGCAATATGGCTCAAGCATAAATACCAAAGAAGACATTTCAACTTATATGCATTCAGTTTTTAGCAATAAGGCGCAAATACATACATGCA
The DNA here is from genome assembly GCF_029873635.1 of Malania oleifera. Taxonomy (NCBI): domain Eukaryota; kingdom Viridiplantae; phylum Streptophyta; class Magnoliopsida; order Santalales; family Ximeniaceae; genus Malania; species Malania oleifera. The sequence continues at coordinate 23,056,395 of NC_080423.1, forward strand.
TGTAGCTTAGATACTTACCCCATTTAAATTATTGTCCTTAAAAAAAAATTTACCCCATTTAGTCAAACATTTTGCATTTTACTCATATAAAAAGTTCTCCCCCTTTTGGCATCAGCAAAAAGAACTAAGTATAAAGATTGGTCATTCAAAACAAACTTAGTGAAAGAGAACTTCCCCCTTTTTAACATTTAAGTACAAAACATTCTCCCATTTTATCATCTACTGTTTAGGCATATAAAACAATTTTAAAGATATAGCATTTAGGCACAAAAGAATGAATATAAGATATGTATCATTTAAAATCATTTCTTGCCATAAGAATATATATATATATAAGTAAATAAATATATATTTCCCTTCTGATTATCAATGAATACTAGGGGTTTATGCTTGCTAAAAAAGAAACTTTAATTTAAAAACTCAAAAAAATATTATTTTGCTGGTTTATCATTTAAGCACAAATCACTAAGTATAACCAGAAAAATACAACCACGATGATCCTAAAGATTTATCAATCACATGCAAGATCATATGGCAAAATTAAAAACTATGTGACAAGTATTATATATATTACTTAAGATATTCAATAAACACAACGGTCAAGCACATGCCACAATAATTTCAAAACACATCTAAGCCGAAAATACTAGTGAGCATAGCAAGATAAGAGTTTAGTTTAAGATGCTCCCCCTTTCAAATTGAATCCAAGCTTAGATGAAATAAATTGCTTATACTTAATAATGATTAATTTCATTAAGTATGTCAAGTAGTATAAGCAATCATTTTTAAGTCTTTTAAAACAAATATACTGGATTAAAATTTACTCATTTCACCATTCGACCAGTATAATCATCCCTATAAGTCACACATGCATCAGAAAATATATATTAAGGCATGAGATAAAGCACCTAACCAAAAACAATCCATATCAAAACATAGAGCTTTAGAAGCGAGATATGATGTTCAGGGTTCTTAGAAGAGTCTCAATATTCAAAAAGTAAAGCATGATGCATATGAATTCTTTATGTTCTGTCTCTAGGGATGGAGCTGAGCTCCTCTAACTATTCAATGATTATGTTAGGATGAAATTTTGATATTTTTATTTAAGTTTTCACTCATCCTTTCAAAAATATTTTAATATTTTTATGATCATAATCATCTTTGTACATGAATTTGTTTTGAGAAGATTCCATTGAAATTTCAACAGCATGTCGACTATAAATTGAACATTTCCCAATTTTTTATGCACCAAGACTTGATAGATTCAAGCTATCAATTCAAAATAATTCAATTTGAGCATGCGAAAACCTATTTCTACTACCAGCATGTAATACTCAACATACTGCATCAGCCATGCAGTTGGCATTCCATACAAGCATGCAAGTAAATAAGTTTCTGCAATAGCCTTGCAGATGACGTTCCATGTAATCCAGTATTATCAATCAGTATATTCAATAACAGTTCACAACATTAGATAATCACAAATCACTATCCATCAAGATATAATATGAACAATAAACAATAGTAGATAGTTATGAGTTTAGTGCTGTGTTGTTTTTCATGAAGGCATATGAAAATATAGTAATGAGAGCATTCAAAAGAGTCATGAAATTTTGAAAAGAAATGCCCCCCCTGAGTTATGCACTTATTCATTTTATGTCTTTTTCATCTCCAAATATTTTAGCTAAGGTTCCTAAGATTTTCAATGGATTTAATCATGGCGGTGAATGCTTTATGCTTGTCGAAGCAAAAAGTCACAATGAATATTTGTTAAGATGATAAGTCAATGTCTGTCTCTTTTCTTATGAATCTCAATGCGTGTGAGAGGCATAGGATTAAAAACTCTTAAAAATTAAAATTTCTATTAAGTTTGAAGAGTACTCATTATAAGCGAACATGGTTCAAAATATTTTCATGGAGGTGGATATGTCCAAACCATCTTACTGAAGAGCATTTAGGAGTATATGAATTTTGTGAATAATGCGCTTTAGAGGATGGAAAGTATCCTTTAGATATGATTACAATTTAGAGCAAGGATACGAACCAAGGAATGGGAGAAACCTTACCTAATATGACTGTGGTTTGGTAAGGAGTCCTATGGTTGGAATGGTGAACCAAAATAGAGGATTTTTATATTTTAAGCTCAAAGGGAATATTTTAATTTAATCAATAAAACTTGAATCCCTTAGTGGTTGCCTCAAATATTGATTATAGCAAGATGTCTTATGAAAAGCACACTTAGTGTATATTAATCATTTATGATCAACAGTGCTTCAAGTCTAGAGTGATGGCTAAATATTTTATTAGGCATTTTAGGCTTTCAAGATGAGTTTAGGACAAAATGTTTAACTGGAAGGATTCATTTCCTAAAACTCAAACTTGTGCAATAGACAGAGTATGCTTAATTTTAGATGATCATTTTTAAGCATGAGTTAAGCAATTTGACTTATTTACCATGCAAATAATGCTTCGTCCATTTGGAAGTGGATTTCATTCAATTATGTTATAGCCAATATTTTCATATTTTATCCAATCATTATGATATGTATTCGTGTTAAGTTTAGATTGGATATTTTATTTGAAATCTCATATTGGCTAAATTTTCTAACGATCTTAGTGTATAATGATAGTGTATGATGAACGTGTATACTAAGATCTAACATTTTATGCAAAGACTACTTCCTAGCCTTTTGGTCACCACCACCCCTAAACCTAGGAACTAAGGATGGATTAAATAATTACGTGATTCCAAATGGAATCCGTTTTTCCTTAGTTACTGTGAGGCTTGCTTTTCCAATCACCTATATCATCTTTTTATCCAAGCCTCTTCCATTTTTACTTGACATGACATGATTATGGGTTTGATGAACTAAACATGAACCCTTTTTGAAAAATTTATTTATTTTAATTCTTAAGGGTTCATTATGATTATTCTTCTCATTTTTAGCTTTGGGTGCTCTGCTAGAATAATCATCTAGTACTTCTTTCAAGCATATAATTTTCAAGATTTTCTTAATCTTTTTCATTTCAAGAGTGGCATTATATTCTTTCAGTTGATTTGCCACTTTCTTATTTTCATTTTTCAAAAATGTTTTCTACTTACACATCCTAACTACTAAAGCCTTACGCATTTTCAATAAAGTATTTTCTAGTTTTTCAGAAGAGGACATGCTTTCATTATCATTAGATTTATTGCATGATTTAGCATTGGATATGTCACGCCCCAACCTGGGTCTGTTAGGGAGCAATGCGTCTCTCCTCCTCCACCTGGACCAGACAATAGAGGGCAGGCCTTATCGGACTAATGACTGGCCCCACAAATCAACACGTGTCATTTTCAGTGTCTTTTGTCCTCACTCACACACTTCCTGAGAAAACTTCCCAGGTGGCCACCCATCCCAAGATTGCTCTAAGCCAAGCACGCTTAACTATGGAGTTCTTATAGGAAAGCTCCCAAAAAGAAATGTGCACCTTGTTGATATGGGTAGTAACATCTAATCTTTTAAGTCTTTCATCCATGGGGTATCACAGGATATATCATAATAACACTCAAATGAATCAATGCATGCATCATAAGCAGTATTATTATCAAAAACAATAAATGATTCATCATATAATTTGTCACATGTTTTGGCAGAAGAATCATTACAGTAAACATCGCATGAATTAATACATGCATTATGTTCAAAGTAGTCATTAGCGGCAACTGATGATTCAACATATGATATATCACATAATTCAGCATAAGAATCATCACATGCATTATTGCATGAATCAGTAAATGAGGCAGAGTAAGAATCATATACCTCAGTTTCTATTGATATTACTAGCCCATGATTTACCTCCTCCTGATCATCTAAGCTTGGAGCATTTTGAGGAGTGATCTCCTTCTCTTTGGGCACTCCATATTTGTTTTCTAGTTCATCTTAGATTTCTTTTGCACTACAACATGCCATAATCTCAAATAAAATATTAGTATCTAAAGCACAGAACAATAGATCCATAGCATGTGAATTTGCATGCATCACAGTCATATCATTTTCATTTACAGGCATACAAATTCTTTTGACAATCACCTGCTAGGCCTTCCAATTTATAGATTTTATAAACATGCTCATTCGAATTTTCTAGGGGTGTAGTTAACACCACAAAACAATAGAGGACTGGTAGGTGACTATCCCTCATCAAATGGGGCTACACCAAATTGAGCCATTGCGATTTTTTGCAAAAACATTTAAGTCTAGTGCAACGAGGCTCTAATACCAATTATTGGAATTGATGTATTCTCAAGAAGGGGGTGAATTGGGCATTTAAAATTTTTTTTTAGGTTCAACTAATCCAGAAATCAGTATTACACAAACCTAGGGCTTGTCTATGCAATTATAAACCCAAATAATAAATCACAAACATTCAAGTGCTGAAATTTAAATTACAGAAATTAAAAGCAAGCACAGGAAGTGTTATCGGGGTTCGGCCAATACTGCCTATGTCCCCGCCTCTAGCTCGCAAGCCCTAGGATTCCACTAATGCTCACTAAACGAATGGAGTGACACCGGTTACAATTAAGTCAAATAGCGGGGCTGACCTCAACCTATACGCACCTTAATAGGATGGTGCACCTAGCTTTCCTAACCAGTTCTAAGCCAATCCAAGATGTTTCACAGGGCAAGTATCCTTCTTCCGACCACATGTCGGGACTACAACATATGTAACAATTTGAGCACAATGGACGTATACAAATAAATGCTTCTAATACAAGCAGATGTATAGCATTATGCACAATCAACAAATGCACTCACATATGGTATGAAAATAAGCTCAGTGTGAGTATGGTGATTTTCTTAAACTAATATTTGAATAAATATATTTATGATAAGTGCACTTCAAAGATTAATCCTAATAAAAATTTTCTCCAAAAACTATATTGCAATAAAAATGTGTAGGAGAACGTAGGGCTTTTCCCTTCAAATGATCTTTGCCAAAAATAATGATATATTGTTAGAATTGGTGTATTCCCAAGAGGGAGGTGAATTGGAATTTTAAAATTTATCTCCTAGGTTAAGTGAAATACTCTTATAACATAACCTAGGGTCTTTCTATGTAATTCCAAATGTGTCAATAATATAATGTGCAGAAATTTAAATCAAGTGCATCATTCACACCATAACATACATGTGCGGTAAATATAAAGTGCAGAAATATAAACAAAGCACACAATATGTTATCGGGGTTCGGCCAACTGTACCTACGTACTCGCCTCTAGCTCGCAAGCCCGAGGATTCCACTAAAGGCTCACTTAACGGGTGGAGCGGCACCGATTACAACCAGGTCAATTAGTGGGGCTAACCTCAACCTACACTTTAACAGGATGGTGCACCTAACTTTCTTAACCAGGTCTAAGCCAATCCGAGATTATTTCAAATGGCTAGTCTCCCTCTTCAGGCCCATGCCTGGAAATACAATAGTATGTTCACAATCAATGAAATTGGTACAGTGATTGTGCTTCAAGTAAAGCAGATGTGTACCCAATTATGTGTTATCACATACACCACCAAATGACATAATATGTAAGCTCAATATGGTTTAATATATCAACTCTCAAATATATATTTGCTATCGATGTAATCAGTGCATGAGAGTGCAAACCAGTATGTTCTTTGTATCACAAGATATTCAATCAACGTGTTCAAACAAAGATATCAATCAAGTCTCAAATATACCAATCAGCAGGATGTCTCAATCATTTAAATATCAAATAATGTACATGCTTGGTTTGCAAAAGATATTTAATCTTTGTATTCAACAAATGATATGTAAGTCAATGAATATTGCAACAAAATCAATGTCACATAAACAAATATATTTTCAAATGTATGTCAAGATAAATTACTCAAGATAGTTGAAAATGTTTTGAAAGAGTTTTTACAATCCAAAAACAAATACAAACTTCCCAAGATATTACAATGAATATGCAATACTTAGAAGTTTAATACAAGTCTTCTTAGGAGAGACTTATTAACAAAGTCCCCTAAGAACACTTAGGTTTGGCTCTCAAGAGAATCATATCAACCTAACAAAACAAGGAGAGCAAACCTTTCCAAACAATCACTCAAAGCAACTTACGAAGAGTTTAGGCAACAGTGGAAGGTAAGTATGAGTGAATGGAGTGTGAAAATGAGTAGTAGGAATTTTGAGCTTGAGAGAGAATTTTTTAATCAAGTTGGCTAATCCAGCTGCTAATTATTCTAAATGAGGGGGTATTTATAGACCACATCTGAATTATAACCGTTAGGGACATGGTTGGAATAATTAGAAAAGATTTAATGATATTTCATTATTTTAACCCTGTTTTACCAAGTTAACTGCGGTAAAAAAATAAGTCCAACCCGAGAGCACCGATCGATCAAGACAAGTTTGGTTGACCCAAGTTCTTAGGGTTCGGTCGACCGGGCCAAAAATGAACTGTCGGTTCGGTCAACCGGACATGTATGTCCGAGGGCGATTTTTCCAAATTTGCAAGGTTTGGTCAATTAGGGCCATTTTGAACTATACTAGTCGGTCGACTAGACCGTTGGGTTCCCACACGTGGGAACTCGATCGATCAGGTTGGTGGCATACAATTTTCTCTTGGTCGATCAAAATGTTGACTTCTTAGGAGGTTCGGTAGACTAGGGCCAAATGAACTACACAGTTTGGTCGACTGGGCCGTTGTCAACCAGTTGACCTCGTCCAGGATCAGTCGATCGAGGGCAAAATGAACTTGAATTGCCGGTCGAAGGTGCACATTTTGTGCATTTCAATCTTGTTTCATGCAATAATCACCCTATTCAAGTGCCTAACACATACAAGTGAGTGTGTGAGTATTCTAAGGTTATTTTTAGGTCGTGTTTCAATTATGTTTCAGTTTGAGCTCACCTATTAGACCATGCATGTGATGTGTGTGATTATTACAGACCAAAAACCCTAATTACTATTACAGATCCTTTACATGAATGAAGTATATTACAACACAGGAATTGGGTCTTCAATCTTCACTTTCTTCCATGTGCATTAAGATCTTTCAATTTAAGTTCTTGCATATAACCTCAAACACCCATTAGATATAATGAGTATTTGTCATAATCAAAACCGGGCGTGACCTATAAGGTCAACATATATGATCTTTGATCTAAAACAAAGTATACAATAAATATGTTCAAAGATTTTGAACCCTTAAAAATCTTCCCAACAATGATATTCAAATATTCTAACTCAAAGGAAGCTAGGGTTATAGCTAAAATTAATTTTTGCAATGAAGCACGTTGAGCTTTTGGAAATCTTTGCAATATATGTGTAGAGATCCACAAGCTAGCTATACGTTTTCTCCAAAGATATTTATCAATGAAATAAATGGAGAAAAACTTTGAATTTACTCTCAAGATAATGATTTTAAAAAGAATGAGATATGAGAGTATAAGCAATATGATTCGTAAAAGATAAATTGCCCAAGATAAAGAATACACTCTTGAAAATGATTTTTCGAATAAATAACAAAGAGAGGATGAAAAACTAGTTTAGGAAGAAGAAAATAAGATATATATATATATATATATATATATATATATTTCATAGGATTTGCCAACTAATCATCTTGCTAATTTTGAGTTATGAGAAGGTATATATAGACTTCTTAGGAAATCTGACCATTTGGGACATATTAGGGATTTTTGGAAAAGTTTAAATAAAGTTAATAAAATTTTAACCGTGTTTTAACCTCGGTAATTCTCGCCAACCCGAGAGCACCGGTCGACTAAATTTAAGGTTCGGTTGACCGAGTGGCTGGGTTCGGTTGATCGGGAGAATTTTGAACTGCGAAGATGGTCGACCGTACTTAAGGGGTTCAAATGTGATTTTCCAAAATCGCGTGATTCGGTCGACTGGGTCAATTTGAACTACAAGGTTTGGTCGATCAGCCGATTGGGGCTTCTCCCAAAGATGTTCGTTTGACTAGAACATTGGAGTTCATTTTCTAGTCGGTCGACTGAAGAGTCAATTTGTTGACCTTAGGGAGGATTGGTCGACCAAGGCTTGCCTATATGTTTTTGGTCGGTCGACCGAGCGGTCAACATGTTGACCTGGTTGGGGTTCAGTCGATCGAGAATTTCAATATAACTGAGTTCGGTCGAACGAACATGCCATCCTTGGGCATTTCTGTCCTTTTTCTCTTATAAAATTTTTTTTATTCATATGATGATTAATGTTAAGACTATAAGGCATATTTTTATGAAGTATAGGGAGTCCTAAGGTCAGTTTAGGTCTTTTGAGCATATACCCTAAAAAATCCAGCGTCGGTCGACCGAAAGATGATTCCTAAGTTCTGTGACCCCCTATGGTTAGTCTATGGTCATCATTGAGATTTTATCCATATCATGCATGCAATGCATTAATTATTACAGATCATTTCCTATTTACTATTACAAACTAAATAGAAAAACTAAATGCAATACAAGTGAAATTTAAATGTCTTCAATCTTTTTTGCTTTTGTGACTTCCTTAGAATACGCCAGCTAATGTACATGTCCTTCGAGTTTCTTCTTGCTTCCATTTTCAGTTTCCTTATGTGTGCGCTAACATATCAAGTCTGCTCAAACATTGGATACGCACATAAGAAACTTGTTGTTTGTCATTATCAAAACCAAGGATCGAACTCAAGAAGTCAACACACATTCCACACAAACTATCCACATAGGTGAACACTGTCCACACAGGACTCTCGTTCATACAAAACACACAGTCCACACAAGACTATCCACACAAGACTCACACCCACACAAGATACACGGTCCACACAGGACTAACATCTTCACAGAATACACGGTCCATACAGGAATGGTCGACACAGGACTAACATCTTCACAAAATACATGGTCCACATAGGACTAACATCTTCATAGAATATACGGTCCACACATGACTAACATCACACAGAGATATATCATGGCCCAAACAGGCACCACTAACCACCAGTACCAATCTCCATGACCTACCCATAGTATATCAGTAGAACAACCTCCTCAAGCCTACCAATGCTTTACCTCAATATATAATGACAATATACGAACTCCTCAAGCTTGCCAACATATATCGTGATTACATCTAGGCAATATAACGAACTCCTCACACCTGCCAAAGTTATATTGTGATACACACGAATAACCACACAAAATGACCCATATACACACATCACATTATTTGTCACGCAGCAATCTCAGGCAGCAGTATTCACAAATAATCATTATTCACCAATAATTGTACTCATAGCTAACCAATGTCCACAATCCAACTGTATATTTCATCATTTTGTACTCACATCACCCAATTAAATTGTGAAAGTTGTATTCCTACCACACAATTTCTTTACCAAATATATATATATATATATATATATATATATATATATATTATATCAAAAGTCAATATTTTCCCAAATGCTCAACTGTTCAAATAAATCATACCTAAACATATATGTATTTTGTATACTCAAATTAACCAGTTTAAAATTTAATAAAAATCTACTATAATTGATTCCACATACCTAGTTTTCTAAATTACACTCATGGAAACCCCGAAACGACGCCTGCGGCACTCCCCCAAACCCTAATTCAAAAACTCGAGTTTATCAACCCAACTTCAATAAAGTGTTATTTTATCATTCCTTGGGCCCTATATATTCCATATTAATAATATAACTTAAAAATGCTCCACTTACCCTGATTTTGGGATGGTGCCCCAGAACCTCAAACTAAAAATCTGCTCCGTATAGGTTGGAGAGAATCTTCCCAGGAACCCCATGGTGGTTCATGATCATTGAAATGAGACTTAACGGAGTAAGAATCAAAGAAAATGGGGGGAGAAACTGTAGGGTTTCGGAGAAGAAGAAAGAAAGAATTTTGATTCTTTGAAAAATGCTCGCAAGATCTCTCTTTAATATCACCTCTGCACAGAAAACCATCGTCGATTTTCTTATGCCTCCAAAAAACCATCACCGGTTTCTATTTAACCGGCCTGATTTTTACTGTTTACCCTTTACTAACCCGCAGTAAAAAACCCAAATTGTTGCTAGTTTTCTGGCTCCTCTAGAAAATCGTCGCCGATTTTCTTCTTAATTGGCCCAAAAACTTCTTTTTCCCATTTCTTTTATTATTTTATTTTCCCGGGTCTCTACACCTAACCTCATATGCTATAGCCAACTAGATTCACTTGCCATAGTCAAACATCTAACATCACAAGAATTAATATCATCAAATTCAATTATGTATACGTTTGATTCACGTTTGCCTACCAATATAGTATTTCCATGTAAGTCAGTTATTGAGCATTGTGTGGATTGAAATAAAACATTTAGTCCTTTGTCACAAAACTGACTAATACTCAACAAGTTGTGCTTAAGTGTATCTGCGAGAGCAACATTATCAATAGAGAGAGAGGAATTACCTATTTTACCTTTACCTATGATTCTTCCCTTGGCGTTGTCTCCGAATATCACGAGCCCTTTTTTCTTGTAGATGAGTGAGAGGAATTTGCTGGCGTCCCCCATTATGTGTCTTGAGCACCCGCTATCAAGGATCCATTTGTTTTTCATCAAAGAGGTCTTCAAGCAAACTTGTAAACAGAATTAGGTGATTTGTTTTGTTACCCAACTTTCCTTCGATCCTATGGGGTTAGCATTCTTGATCACCCATACATATGTCTTTTCTTTTCCTCTATCTCGTCTAAAAGGACATGTGAAGCACACATGACCCTTTCTTTCACAATATAAGCAAGTTTTATTAGCATACAAAAGGTTTGGTTTGGTTGTCAAATTTTTGTTAGGTAATGAGTTCCTTTTGGCACATAAATTTGTAACACCAATAGATTCAGATGATGAAAAACCATAACATAAACCTCCTTTGAAAATCTCAAATCTTTGAGCCTCAAGTATTTTGTTAAAATTCTCCTTTCCACTTGTAAACTTATAAATAATCATGCTTTGGTCCTCGATTTTATTTTTCAAAGATAAGTTTTCCTCAACACTTTCATTGATTTGGTTAATCAAATTTTCAATTTTCTTTTGGAAAAACACGTGATCTAATTGAGAAATTTTATTTAGCTTTTCAATTTTGTATTCAAAGATTCATTTTCTTCCTTTAAAGTAGAACAAAGACATACTTATTTTCTTTTTTGTATTTTGAATGGGTTTCTTCAAGATGTTTATTTCTCCTTTTGGTAGCAATTAATTCATTATAGAGTTTTATGCAAGTATCTTCTAGCTCATCAAATGAGGGAGTGTATTTGTCATCGAAAATTACCTCATCTTACTCATCTGCCATGTAGCAAAAGTTTGCAACTTCTTCTTCGTTTTCACCGTCGGTTGAAAGTCCATCGAGCTTGTCCCATTCGATTGCATTCATGGCTTTGTATTTCTTCTTATCCCCTTGTTGATTATTGCCTTTGTTTTTGAATAGGGGACAGTCAACCATTTGATGACCGGGCTTCTTATAATTGTAGCACTTCATGCTTGAATCTTCCTTACTCTTTTGCTTACCTTTCTTGTTTAGTAGGAAGTTTCCGATTCTCCTAGTGATAAGAGCAATCTTTTCCTCATTGTCACACTTTTCTTCTTCTTCAATAATTTCCTTCTTGCTTCCCGTTTTTAGAGCCATGTCCATTGTCTTTTTGGGCTTATCTACTTCAGCTGAAGAGTTCTTCTTCTTGATCTCATAGGTTATAAGAGACTTAATCAGCTCATCAAGAGTGACCTTGGATAGGTCCTTTGCTTCTTCAATTGTAGTAGACTTTGCGTGCCATGATTCTGGTAATGAGTGAAGCACCTTTTGCACGTTGTCTTCCATAGAGTATTCCCTATCAAGTGCTTTCAATCCATTTGTTATATGTGTAAAGCGTGTAAACATAGAAGTAATTGACTCACCTTCTTCCATTTTGAACATCTCATATTTTTTCACCAACATATATTTGACTTTTTAACTTGAGACGTACCTTCATATGTTACCTAGAGCTTTTCCCACATTTCCTTTGTGGTGTTACATTCTCAAATTTGGTTGTATTCTTCATCGCTCATAGCACAGTAAAGAAAATTTTTATTTTTGGAGTTTAGTTGAACTAACCTTGCGTCGACTTCGGACAACTTCTTGTTTGGTATGATCTCACCTTTTTTATCCTTGAATACGTAATCTCCATTGGTGATTACATTCCACATTTTCATGTCATATGACTGAATGAAGATTGTCATTCGGTCTTTCCATTCAGGGTAGTTGCTTTCGTTGAACTTTGGTGGATGGTCAACCCCTTGTCCTTGGGAAAACATATCTGTCATTTGATCTTTGCACTCTAGATCCTACTCCGAAGGTCTAGTGACTTTCTCTGATACCACTTGTCGGTGTGGGTGTGCATCTAGAGAGGGGGTGAATAGATGTCTTTCGCAGATATATGACTTTTTCTATAATCACAAAATTATCTTGGCAAGATGTAAGAGTATTATATCACAATTTATATTCAAAGCAAATACAAACAAGCAAGCAATAAAAAGAGGTAGGGTGAGAAAAGCTTAACATGGTGATATTAACGTGGTTCAGCACCAAGCCTACATCCACGCCTTGAGACCAACTCAAGGATTCCCTAAATCCACTAAGCAATCCTCCTTCAAGTACACACCCGAGCTGCTCACCAAGAGTTACAACAATCTCACCAAGAGTCACCTTACAAAAGCTCACAAAGAACCCCTCAATACAACAAATCAAAGTAACTAAATGCAACTTCAAAGTACTCCTTCTTGGGTTGATAATACAGATCCAAACCTCACACTACTCTTTTTGTAAATGATGTGTAAGACAAGAGTAAAGAGCAAGAGAGTTTGAAAGCAAAGATGAATCTTTAGAATGAATGCTCTATAAATGTGCTTAACAACCAAGTGTGTAACTAACTTAAGATGAATGCACAAGACTCATATTAAAGGGCAAAGGGACGAGCAGCTCACTGGAGAGCCATTGGGCATTAATGGAGAAAAGACAATTTGAAAACTAGCCGTTATTGCACATTAAATGCGTTCTGCCGCCCGACACTCGTCGACGATTCCATGACCTTGTTGATGAGTCTTACACATGCGTACATCGACAAATCCCATGTGTTCATTGATGAGTCTTCTCTGCTGAATTCAGATAGGTCTCGACTTCTCTTCGTTGACGATTCACCCTTGTATATTCGTCGCCGAATCCACTGTATTCGTCGATGAGTCTGCTATGAGATTTTAGGTGGTCTTGGGATCTCATCGTCGATGATTCCCTTGTGAACATCGACGAGTTCCCTTCATGTATTCGTCGACGAGTCCCTTTGTTTTACTTATATAATGACCGAAATAAATGTGGACAAGTCCAAAAATGGTTTGGTTTAAGTTAAAGTCCAATCTTGTCCAGAATTATTTTTTACCAATTATAAGATGTCTTGGTTTGATAAAATACATTTGAAAGCCATTTTGACATCTTATGCAGTTAAGTGACTCGATATGCATGTGTGAACTCGAAATTCATGTTCTAACCTATTATGAACTATATGCATATATAATTTGCTTGTCTCTTGCAATATACTTTTGACCACACCATATTCACAAGAGTTGTAACATACATCCTACTTCTCACACACACAACCCAATAAAGATACAATTAATGTAGAGTTTTATATATGCTTTGTTTGGGTGGTTAAGCTTCGATGTGCCATGTGTGGAACTTTGTTGATGGTCATTTGCTCTTTGCTTGTTCGATATATGTCTGACCCTTATGCTTGCTTTGGAACTGTCTTGTATATCTGAACTAAAGTTGAGGAAAAATATTAGTAAACCTAAGAATCACTAATGGATTGTTGTCATCAAAATAGGGTGGAATGAGAACCTTTAGCCCATAGGGCTAACACATATTAGTAAAATGGGTGCATAGAGTAAAGGATACAAAGCAAAAGGGAGTAATAAACAAAATTATGGAGATGTTTTAAGGAGTTTGATATTTATATCTATCAATATCAGATTAACAACCCTATCACCATTTGCGTTGGCTTCTTTCGAAATAAGATCAATACAGATTTTCCAAATGCAATATAACGACATTCAAATGAGTTTGATCGAGTCTTTCCTTTAGCACCAAGGGAGGAAATTGAAAGCAATTTCTTATCCTAACTTATAGACTTCTAGGGAAGGACAGGGAGGTGAAGACCTTAAAGTATACAGAGGTGGTTCTAGTCTTCAAGAGACTTTTGCACATCTTACAAGTAGGGTCTTGGGTCATGTACCCATCTTATGAAGCCTAGGCAAGATATTAAGCCAATGAATGCTTTGCAATATATGAGTTGGAACTAGATAAAATAGTACTAGGTTATTTTTTTATTTTTTGCTTTGATGAGATTCTCGTGCATAAAGGAAGAATTTTCCATTGGAATTTTGGTTCCAATGGATAGAGTTAGGCCTTTTTAGGTTTGGGGCAAAAGGAATTAAGTTCTTGAATCTTTCAACTCTAATTGTATGCCTTCGTGGACACTTCTAGATGCTATTTTTCATTATCATAGTAATAGTCGCATCAAGATGAATACCAAGATAAGGAGAAATAATTTCTCCATGATAAGGGGAGAAGGAGTCTCAATAATAAGGTTCATCAGAGCCAATTGTCATAAAAGAGAGATGTGCTTTATCAATTTCCATTAAGTAATAACACAAGCATAGACAATCACCCTTAATTTAAGGCTAATTTGTTATAAATTAATAATCTCTATTTTTTAATACTATTAACCAATAATTCATCATTAAATCACCGTCTTTTTGTTTAATTTGAATTTAAATTTAAATAAAAAAATGATAATTTTAATTTTTTAAAATAAAATGGAGGAAATAAATATAATTTTTAAATTCAATATAACACTATTTAGTTGTTTTTTAAATAAATTTTATCATCTATTATATTTAAGTAAAAATTAATGACTGAAGTACAAAACCTAACTTTATTTTGCGCATGATCACAAATTTTTTTTAAGAAAAAAAAATTGATGGGTCATTTATTTATTTGATCTAATTTACTAAATCAAAGAAAACAAATTCAATTTAGACTCATTTTTGTGGACTTAGCATGAATTAAAACTAATTATATTTATGTTAAACTACTAAATTCTTATTTAATTTCAACCGTATTGATACTAAATAATTATTTTTATTTTTTTTTTATGTGGTTTATAAGATTAAGAGCTAAAAAATTTCTCTAATACTAATTGTTGTAAAAATAGCAATGCCTATAATTTTGCTAATAAGAAAACTCATCTTACTAAAAATTTTATGTCATTTTGCTAATAAGAAAAGTCATCTTATTAAAAGTTTTATGTATGAAAGTTAATTAAGATTAAGACTCTATCTAAATCAAAGATCTTTTTTAAGAAAAAGTTAAAAAAAAAAGGAAAAATAAGAAAGTATTTTTTATTGTATTTTCTATTTGTATTAAAAATGAATTTATTGAGTATGTCTAAATTGAGATAAAATCAAAATTTATTATGCGAACACTCATGGGCTGCATGTTATCAATTTTAAAAATCACAAAAATAAAGACAAAAATGAAAGTTAAAAATTAGAAACAACCAATAACTTATTTGATTAATATTTGTAAAATTAATACAAATTAAAAACTTGATTGAATAAATGTTTATTTTATCTTTGAAATTAAATAAAAATGAGGAAATATGATTTAAATAATAAAAATAAAAATAAAAATAAAAATATATTAAAAATGAAAGTAAAAAATCATTTTACTTAATTATTATCCTTCAAAACCTACTTTTTAATGTACACCAACAATCTTCTTGTACATGAAAGATTGCAAAATAGTACTCCTGGACACTGGCTTAGGTGGTAAGGGCGGAACCAGACGTACTTGTGACCTAGGTAGGCGTCCCGGGTTCGATTCCTGCCACGCTGAGCAAAACCCGATTTACCTTCCTTGCGGTGATGTGGGGTCAGATCCGTGGGGAGTGGGATTAGTCTCCGCTGTGTTGTATCCCAGGGCGTGCTCTAGTAGATGCCGGCGAAGAACACCCGGTGATACTCAAAAAAAAAAAAAAAAAGATTGCAAAATAGTGCAAATATTTTTAAATATCTTATTTTTTGATTAATATTCATAAAATAAATATAAATTAAAAACTTGATTGAACAAATGTTTACTTTATCTTTGAAATTGAATAAAAATTAGGGCATATCATTTAAATAATAAAAACAAAAAACATTAAAATATATTAAAATAAAATTAAAAAAATATTAAATTATTTTACTTAATTATTATGCTTCAAAATTTACTTTTTAGCGTACACCAACAATCTTATTGTACACGAAATATTGAAAAATATTAAAAATATTTTTAAATATCTTATTTTTTTCCCAATTTTCAGAAAATCTATAGTAATTTTATTTTAATTATAATTTAAATCCACATAATGATTTTAATTTTAATTGAAAATTATGTATAGAATAAATAATTTTTTATAACAAAAATTAATTCTTCATATTAAATTATTTTGCTAACATATTGGAAAATAATTGAAAATCATAAAATCTAACTTTATTTTATTTTAAAAAATAGATAAAAGCCCAAATACATAAATAGAAACTAAAAATGGAGACAAATAGATTGTCATAATCTATTTCTTTATTATATAAAAAATAAAAATAAAAATGCGAAGTAATACCAAATAGACAAATATAATCCAAATTTTTGTCCAATTTACTCTCTCTATATATATATATATATATATATATATATATACTAATTTTATTTCACTATCATAAAAAGGATTATGTCTTATTTGTAAGTATCAAAAATTAAATAAGTTAATCAACAATTACACTGATTCTTATTAAAAGAATAATAAATACCAACCTAAACAAGTCATAATTTACCATCCAAAAGTTATTTTAAATTAATTATCTTTCTCACTAATTAAAAAAATATAGCAACAAAATTATTAATGCAATAATATTTTTTGATTTTCGCATTTATGATGGGCAGTGTAAATAGGGAGTGATAAATTAGGAAAAAGGACTTGGAAATTACGAGAAAGCCCGTGGGCTTTGTGCCTCCAAATTAAGAAAGGGTGGCCCGCTCGCTCGCTCACTCACTCACCCACTCGCTTACTACGCACTGTTCCCCAAAGCCAGGGAGCGCTCCAAAAGTTTAACTGCTGCCACTCCACCTCTGTCTGAGCAGCAACCACTAAGTCTATAATATCTACCTGCAATTAGCAAAACCGTAGCTGCCCCTATCATCTTCCGCCCCACCACCTGACCAGGTCGGCGACAAACAAAACCCTGCGACAAACAAAACCCTAGTCCAGCTTTATCCCCTTCTTCCTCGGCCTAGTGTTCCAGTTCTCTCTCTCTCTCAGTCTCTCGCTCGCTAGCAGAGTTCCATGTCTCAACTCGGTCAGGCGAAGCTGAAGGGCTTCAAGGCGGAGCCGTCCGTTCAAAATGATCCTCAGCCGTCTATGGAGGAGCAAACCGTCGTCGAAGTTCATGTGCAGCCCGTAATGGCGGATCCAACCGCTGGCCAGAAGGATCCGCAGCCAGTCATGGAGGAGCCGCCCGTTTCTGGGACGGATCCCCAGCCGTCCGCGGCGGAGCCATCCGATAAGGCAGCCCCGCAAGCTCAGACGGAGACGCGCTCGGGCCCAGGCCCCTCCACTCAGCGTACGTCATCTTATTTGCCCCCACATTTTCCAGCTCTTCTTTCTTTTACCCTCCGTTTGGTTCCTCGGAAATGGAGGGAAAGGAAAGGGATTTTTGCTTGAATTGAATATACTTTACCCATTTCAATTTTACATTTTATTTTATTTTTAAATTTCATGTTTGCTACCATGATTATTGAGAAAATGGAGGAAAAGAATCACAAATTTTTTTATTAAAGATCTGTTTGAGTCGGGTCTATACTTTGATTATATCCTCCGTTTTGTTTTTGGGAAAAATGAAGTCGGGTCTATACTTTGATCTCCTTGGTCCCAAGGATAAAGGAGGAAGGTTCTCTTGAGTAACTTATAATTATGGCCATTGTAAAAAGTTAAATCTGTTGCGTCTATAAGATATTCAAAACAGAGTTTCATATTATGTGGTGTCTTTGGATGATATTGTTAACTAGAGAACGAATAGGATATGAGTTACATAGAGCTGTAGAATTTTTTAAAGGTAAGTAGAAGTAAGGCAGAGTGTATGAAATGCAATTTTAGTAACTTGGCTAGGTTTAATGAAAAAAAAAGGTTGTTCAGAAATTCTTAGTTGTAGCAATGGTGGTGGCAGCAGCAGCAGACTACCTTTGTATTAATCATGGAAACAGAAGGAAAAATTAAAAAATATGTGATATATAGAGTTAACAACAAATTAGGTAAAAATGGAGTGGTGCATTTAGTGCACTGTTACTTGTCACTCTTATTTAAATCCTTTTTAGTAAGTGAAATAGAATTAAAATCAAAAGAAAGTTATATACTATGATAGTAGGACCAGCTTTGTAGTATGAATATAAATGCTGGACAACAAAGAAACACATGTATAAAAAAGAAAGTGTATCCTAAATGAGAATGCTAAGATGGTTGAAAAGTATAAGCATGATTACAAAAAACAACACTTTAGTAGAAAGCAATGCCATTGTAGTACATCATGCACTAGTTATCATTTATTGTTGTTATTGCTTTGACAAGCAGGAAGAGAAAGCTTTCAATAAAAATTCGAGGGGCTTAGCTAAAAATCACTTTGTTTTTCATGACATCTCCCAGCTCCCAAAACCATATGCTTTATTTTTCATTTGTTATGATTTGGACATTGTGAAGAGTGGGCAGATTGTCGATAATGCTTTACTTTGGACAAGTGGTTGTCTCAATCAACTTATGTGTCTTGTTATTTTATTTTTTTTATTCATCTGTGTATGTAAGCTTGTCACAAGATTTAAAAATTTTTTAACAAAAAGAAATTATGCCATCCAACAAGCTTTTACACCATTGTGGCAGACACACCTAGTACACAAGGCTTCCATGCCATCGGGGATCTAGGGAGGGTAAGACGTATGCGGTCTTACACCAATGCTAGAAGAGACAGTTTCCATGATTTGAACCTTTAGCCTTTGTGTTTGGATACAACACCCTTACCACTTGGTTAGGGCTTACTTTCCGTAATGTGCTAAAACAGTATTCCGATAAAACAAAGCTGTGTAATAACTAATAACTAGGTTGACCCCCCTTTTGTTCTTCCATACACTCAGTCTACGCCTCTATCAAGCCTCCTAGGTTGACAATAACTTAGATTCAAAGCCGAGTTGGATTGTATGAACAATTGACAAAGCTAAGGATGTGGTTGGCCTTGCACTGCCAAGGTAATAACTTTCTTTCATGGGTTTGTTTCTCCATTTAATGACACATTTCTCTAAAACCTCATTAGCCCCAAACATACTCTTCGACTTGAGGACATGTTCAATCTCATTTGTTTCTCCAAGTGGGAAAGTAGGATTCGTAGAATTTCTACCATGGCATGGATGATCATACAAATAAGCAACATTGGAAACAGGACTCATGTTAGAGCGCATTGGTATAACAAATATGCATTAGGTGCCACCTCTTCAACACCTTGCAACTTGCAAGAGCCAAAAATTTTCTTAGGATAAGGGCCATATGGAAATATACCCTGTGAAGAAATGCCATCACTTGGTCTGCAACTGTAAAATCCTTCTTCCACTTATGCAAGTCCAAACTTTCTTCATATTGTGTAGCATTTAATATTCTTCATCACCTCATGCAATTGACTTACATGATATAGAAGCCACAACATTTATTGCTGACTTACATAGAAGTTGATAAAGGAACCAAGTCAAGTGTGTGCTTTGGTACCCTCCCATGAATTATCAACCTCAATTGGTACTTTTCTTGTAGTTCAATTTAATATGCAAGCTTTACTTGCACTAGTAGCATGCCCTGATTAACTATATGCTCACCGAGAAGACAAAGTGAAACCCAAAATGCATTTTTTTGACCTCCACTGCCATATGTGGATGACAAGTGGTAGAATAATTTAATTGCATTCACAACTTCTTCCATAAAGTTCCTTGAAGGCCAATAGTGAATTTGATGTTATGCTTGGAGACAATAGACATGCGGCCTGCCCATGTTATTCAAGTATAAATCAGCTGGTAGAGATGCATTTGTAGTTTTGTTTGAAATGAATAAAGTTTCCTGTTCTTGAAATCTTTTGACCATTGTCCTTATTAAGTTGTGCCTATTTTGTGTATGAGTCAAGCACATAATTCATGCTAGTATGATCCCAAGGAGTTGTAGGAATGGGGGTTGGGCTGTATAAGCCTGCATATTGAGTTTGGCCTTTGGTTAGCCAAGAAATATGACATCTCCCAATAGTCCTGCCAACATGGTGTTGTAGTTCAGCCAAAATTATGTCTTCCACTTAAATGAGGGTCTTTGTAGTTCTCATATGATTTGGTACTTTGGTTTCTTGAAAAAAAAATATGGATGCATAATTGGGTATTGAGACGCAAGCATCCCTCTTTTATTAAGAATTTCCCTTCTCCATAGGACTTTAATTCCTTGTAGGCCTGACAAATTTGATGAAAGTCAATGACATCATAGCACAGTTCCTACAAAGCATAAAATCTAGTGAACTTAGCTTACAACTATAAAAAGGGCCACTCTGTGGTTTTAAATAGCGATAGTTGGTAGCAGGGCTACTAGTAATGGTGTAGGAGGAAGCAGGAGTAGCGGACATTAGATAATGGGAAGGAGGTGGAACAACCTTGAATTTTTTTTTTCAAGCACATACAATCTTATGTATACTTTTTTTTGCATGTTTTAAGCTCTCAACCCTTCTTAAAAAAGAGGTGTAGTGCAGTTTGGATCCTTTAGCTCTACTTACTAGCCGACTCCACCTTGCTGGACATAAGGCTTGGTTTATTGTTGTTATATATGTGATAAATTAATTAACAAAATAAAATAGATTATACATTTCATTAATTATTGGGCACATAAAACATACAAATAGTACAATAAATTAATCAAAGTTCAATTATTTTATTTGTTAAAGTAATAAAAATTTAATAAATTTGGACCAACAAGTTATATTGTATAGCTATAACTTGATCTTTAAAACTATAATTTATAAATTTATAAAATAATTATTGTTAAATAAATTATGTAATTATTGTTAAATATATTATATACTAAGTGACTAACAACTTGAACACGACAAAAACTAGAAAGAGAAGAAGTTTTAAGATTACTATTATTATCATAATAAATATTTTTTTTAAACATACTAGTGTTCATATCAAATTGTTAATCAATGCATCTCTTGTGAGTATTTAAAAATAAATAATTTTTGTAGCATTATCGTCCTTATTATTATTATCTTCTCCACCCCTTATTCAATAGCTTATTGAGAATGACTTAACCATTTTTGCAAGCATACATAAGAATGGCGACTGTCGCATTTGCTTTCATTCAACCCTTTCTACTCTTGATCCCTTTTCAAGTTTCTTTCATTTTTCTTGATGGACATGATCATATATAGATACGAAAGTTAACTTCGACAAAATGGTGTGGATCAAAAGAAGTCCTTCAACTGAAACTGGAAAAAGTTGGGCTAGAGGGTTTTGTTTGCTTGGAAGAGTAAAACCAAATTCAAAGTCAATTGATTCGAACTTCTTTGTCAGCGGCTAGATGGTTTTGCTGAGTGCTTGCCTCTGCTTTAGCAATTAAAGAAGAGCACTCTTTACAAAACGTTTGGTAAGAGAAAGGTTTGGGTGGTGATGAAAGCAAACTTGAAGGCTAATTTTTTGGAGCTGGGTTTACAACTGAATGGTGAGGGTTATGCAATTTTCATTCTTGAAGGTCTGGAATGGGAGGGTTGGCATTGCTAGAGATGTAGGCAATTATTGGTTTGGAGAAGACGAATTGAGGCTCTATTTTTGTGGAATCATGACCACGGAGCTAGAAGGAGGTCCTATCTGATTGCTTAGGGACAATGAAGAGGGTGGCAATGTGGGAGTTGTGGAGGTTCCCAAATGGTGAATGCAAGAATGGCGGTGGCTCACTCCATGAGTTCTTAGGGAAACTAGGGTTTTCGAAGGGAAGGAGTTAATCACAAAAGCCCTAGAGGGTGGAGTGGTTTTCGATTTGGTTGGGCTAGGTATGCTTAACATGCAATATGTTTGGCCCAATCATTGAAAAATAAGTCTAGGGCTTTTAAGGTGATCTGGCCCAATTATAACTAGTTGCACTGAAATCTCTAATGCAAAAGAGTTTTCAGTGGCCCTCAAGCATATTGGGTTAATCAGGGAGTACGTGAAACAATTTTCTACTTTGATGTTGGATATCGGGGACATGTTGGAAAAGGACAAGCTATTCTATTTTCTTGAGGGGTTGAAACTGTGGGCAAGAACAGAACTTCATAGACAAAGAGTTCAAGACTTATCTACCGCACAAGCTGCCATGGAATGCTAAATTGACTATGCTGGTGATAATATCACTACGTCCAAAGAGAGTGGTGTAGGTGGAAACAACGGAATGTTTTTCAAGAAGGGCAAACCCTAAAGTGGGGGAGTCGATTATAAGGCATCAACTTCAAAAGAAGCTTTATAGTCTCAAGGGTTCAACACACCCATTGGAAAGGGTAAAATTTCATGCTACTTATGTCGAGGCCCTCATAGAGTTGATGAGTGCACTCATAAGGCATGACTTAATGCCTTACAAGCTTCTACCACTGAGCGGGCACTGGAAAGTGATGAGGAAGAGGAGGATACTTCGAGGATGGGTGCAATGCGACTGGTGAACGCATTGGAAAAGCAGGCGAAAACACCGAAAGTTACACAAGTGTAAGGGTTGATGTTTGTGGACTTGAGGATCAATGGGAAGATTACCCTGTTATGGTGGATACCGGGGCTACAAATAATTTTGTTTCACAGGTAGAAGCAGGGAGACTCAGCTTATCCTTGGAGAAGGATTCATGACGTATGAAAGTGGTCCGGCCTACTCTTGGAGTAGCCAAGACAGTGATTGTGAAGCTTGGGCAGTGGGCAGGTCATGTGAATTTCACAACGGTGCCGTTGGATGACTTTTAAGTTATTTTAAGAATGAAATTCCAAGTTAATACTCATTTTGGGCAGTAAGCATAAGTGTTAGAGTCAGAAGTTCACAGCAAAATAAGAAATAATTAAAGAGAGAGCGAGAAACAACACACCAAGCTTAACTCAATGAAGGAAATTAACTGCTGTAAGCAGTAACTACTTAAAAGCTTCTCTGCTTCTCTGCCAGACTGCTGCTATAGTTAGACTATTAGTCATACTCATCAGAGTCAAAAATTCAGAATTTAGACCAGACAAGAAGAAGAGGAGAGAAGCAGTTTGGTCTCTGGTCTTTCGAAGCTCTTGAAGAGCACTCAGCAGTCAGTGCCGCTGTCTGTCAATGTTAGGAGAGAATTAGTGAACTCAGAATCGAAGCTTTGAGAGCTTGAGAAAATAATGTGCTGATGCATGCCTATTTGCCTTTTGGAGCTCTTCAAGACTCAAGAGCTCTCTGATCAAACAAAAAGAACTCAGTGAGCTGACCAAATAAAACTCCAGAAGATCAGAACTCATCTAACACAAGAACACAAGAAGAGAACACTAGAGACAATCAAAGTTAAAGAAATCTGTAGGCTGATTGATCAAGAACTCCACAGCTCTCTGCAAGCTGCTGCTATCAAGACACAAGGGACTCAGAGATGGGATTTCTCTTCTATTGGGATCTAAAGCAAACAAATCCTGGATGCTATTTTGTCCATATTTTGAAGAATTTGGGTCAAATGGGCCAGAGCTTTCTTCTACTGCAAAAGAAAACTGTTGGGCCAAATTAAAATGCATATTGGCCCTTGTCTTTAAAGCCTAGGAACAGAAAAAAGGCCATTCAGTAGGAACCCAAGTGGCATAGTGATTCTACAATTCTACTGATTCTGATACAATTTGCAGAGACTGAAGGAGATCCTCTTGTCCTATCTCATTGGGAAGAAAAGGAGAATCAGAAGGGAATGCGAGATAAAAATCGATAGACATGGTCCTGCTCTTGTACTTAGAGAGAGAGAGAGAGAGAGAGAGTGCATTTTGTAAGTTTCTTTGGGAAATATTAAAAATTTAGAGTAGATTAAATAATTAAATAATCACATTTTTTTTTTTACTCCAAAAAATCAATTCTTGATGTTAAAGTAGTGAGGCAACAGAGAAAACCAGAAATTTTGGTTTTTAGTTACTGCCACAACATTGAAAATGGAGACAAAATGCGTTGTCAACACATATTTATTCACTATACTACAGTGGAAATAGAAAACAAAACAAAAATGACACAATGTTATCCCTACATTTTATCACCCATATGCTTAAGCTGACCAAGCTCCTTGTAGTAATGGGAATTTTATATTGATGGTATTCCTTATTAAACCATATCTGATACAAGGTTCTTAGTGCTGCTACCATAGCTATGGTACACGCTTTCATTGCACAGAACTCATATGCACAAAATACACTATCAATATAGAAATTATTGATTATACTTCCTCCTCATCTTCACTTTGAGATTTGTGTGATTTAGAACCATCCTCACACTGAACTTTGCTTTCAAGTAGTTGTGGCTTCATTTCTTCTCTTTGGGCATTGATCAGACTGCCTTGGTGGTCAACAAGGGAAACGATGTTACTCTGAATCTTAGTTGTGCCTAAGTTCTGCCTTTACAGAAGCACCTTTTCATCCTCAGGCAGACACTTCCATTCAAAGAAAAAAAAAAAAAAAGATTGTCAAACTTCGCAACCAGTTAAGGGAAATGTCTGAACCACCTTTCTTGTTATAATCAGTGACACCCATGTTTATTTTGTTGTCAAAATCTGGCTCTTTATAATTTTCTCATTTGGCAGTAGAATGTTAAGGTTAGGATTAAGACAACCCCTTGTAGGAAGTGGGGGTGGGGGTCTCTCTCATCCTGAGTCATCAAGCAAGGGTTTGACTTCTTCATTCCAGCTGCTGAGCCTGCATTCCTTGTTTTTAAAACTGACTATTCTTTGAAGCCCTCTAGCTTCTTGCTCTGATTAAAAAACATGGTGCAGCGAGGGAGGAAGATGCAGAGATCAGTAGGAAAATATATGATAACTTTGATTAGGTTTGGGATTAAGTTACCAGAGATTAGATCAAAACAAGTAGAAACCAAGAAAATGTGGGAAAAAAAACTTATTTTAAGAGAAACTTACTTCCTGCCCGGAAATCTGCCCTTAAGAGAACAAATCTGAACTTCCTGAACTATGCCTGACTAATAAAATAAAAATGATTAATCCCTAAACAGTATTATAACCAGAAAAAAAAATGGGGTAGTAAATTAATCTTGCCCTCCTATTTTGTTCTGCTGGTACAACTCAGGCGGGTTTTGTCACTGCATCACTCATATTAATTTTTAATGAGATAATGTTTCATTGTATATATAGGTGTTTGTTCTTGTTCAACCATGAGCACTCCAATAATTTCTTCTCAGTTTTATGTGCTGCTAAGGCATGTTACACATTGTTTTCCTGCAGCAATGCCTTTTAGACTGGGTGGGTTCTTCATTACAGTACAGAATTAAGATTACTAGGAGGTTGTAGCTTCATTCTTTCTTATGTGCATCTATCCTTATTTATGAAATGATCTTATTTCCCTTTTGTTAGATAACTACTTTACTAAAAGCTTAAGCTGTTATGTTGTTAGTCAACAATGTATATCAAGCCTTAATGCTCCCCCGCACGTGTAGCCCGTTTGCATGTGGAGAGATAAACAAACAATGAATAACACCGATTATAGGGAATAAGATAATCCTTAACAAACAAAAATAAACACGGGGAGCAAGAATAGAACCCAGGACCTCCTGGCAACCATAGCTTGATTCCATGTTAGATAACCTCTTTTCCTAAAATTTTAAGCTGTTAACTTGTCGGCAACAAAGTTGATAGCCTTAATGCCTTCATTATGTATTTTTAATTATTTGTTTATCTTGTTGTGCGCAATTGGAATCATATGTTGGGAGTTTTGAGAGAGCATGTTTTTGGACTACAACCTAACAGCTTGAGCTTTTCAATTGAATGGTTCTTCAATACATGCATTGGGTATAATTATTGTTTATGCCTGGGTTAATGCCTGCTCTTTGATTTTGTTTAGGTCTTCCGGAACAGATGATGCATAAGAATCGGTTACAAGAGTACACTCAAAGATCGTCCATTCCACTTCCAATATATCACACAGTCAATGAAGGATTTCAGCATGCTCCAAGGTTTAGGTCAACGGTGTTGGTGGATGGAGCATCATATACATCTCCTAATTCATTTTCTCATCGGAAAGCGGCAGAACAAGATGTTGCCAAACTTGCACTGGAGTGTATATCCCAAAAAATAAAGGATGAAGGATGTCCACTTATTCGTGAGGTTTGTTATTGCAATTATAAATTTAACATTTTCTATACATATTTAGATAAATGCTTATTGTATGGCAATTGGATCCCTCTAAAAGTTTGATGATTGTAAGTACATTTTCTTCTTGGAAGTTATTCTATTTGTTGCTTGCATTCCAAGGATGATATTTCCTTCTTTACATATTGTTTTATTTCATGAAATGTCGCCTCACTACATCGTAGATCCATTTTGGTTTATATGGATAATATATCGGAGCATAAAATGAAACATTGGTGCTACAAAGATAGTTATTTAGCTGTTAGCACTGCATAAAAACACTCCTCCTAGAGTAGCTGTGAATATGAATAATAGAAACTTTGTTAAAGCCATTTCTGTACATTCAATTTACTCTGTAGATAGAGGAATAAGAAATTCACATATAATTCTTATTGGTACTTGTGAAACTGAACATTTACATTGTATGATAGAAGGTGAAGCTTTTTTTTTATTTTTTTGTTTCCCCTTAGACAGAGCATATAATGTTTTCTTGTCCATGTGAGCAGTGACAACAGTTGATCTGGATAGTTCTATTCTTTTTTTGTTGCTTATCCTTGTTAATGCTACCATTGCAGTATGGGTGAATTTGACACTGTACTAGTGATAGAAGGGAGTAAGTGATGTCTTAAGTCCGAAGCACACTGTTTACTGTTTGTAATGCTAATTTTTTTTTTTGGGGGGGGGGGGGTAATTGCATGAATGGTCACTGAATTTATAACTTAAAATCAACTTGGTCACCAAACTTTTTATTTCTTGCAAGTAGTTCATCAAAGTTCTAGAATTGATCCAATTCCATCTGAAACCCAATGGCTTTTAAGGAAATTGGACAGAAGGCTGTGATGGCATTCCAGTTTGCTGCTGCAAAGCCCAGTCAGCACCTGGTCTGCAACCCATCCCATTCATTTGGTCTGTCAGCCTCAGCCGGAAAGACGGATGTCAGAGCTGGGCAACCATTAATATACAAATGTTGTAAGGTTGGGGCATGGTTTGAAATAACGGCCGTTACATAGCGTAACGGCCGATACCCCAACGTTACACGTCGTAACGGTCCATTACGGACTATTACATGGCCGACAGGTCGCAGATTCGCTGAAGGCTTTCTGCTGCAGGCAGCAGGTAGCAGTGCTGCTTTCCCCCTCTCCCCAGTCCCCACACCCATCTGCCATTCAAAGGGTAAAATGGAAAGTTACAAACTGACCTTGAAGATTTGTTGGCCGAAGCAATAAGAAGGCTTCGAAGCCTGAGAGTAGCACACCGAGCAGATCTACTCATCTTCGCACTTCGCAGCCTTCTAGGACTTAGGAATTGCAGACTTGCAGTTGCAGCAGCTTGGCGAGTCACCGGCGACAGGTCTACAGCAGCTCTGCCGCCCCTGTGAGTCGCCGATAGCCCGTTGGCACCTTCCTCCGCTAGTTGTCGCAGTCGCCACCAGCCAGCCTCTCGATTTCAGCTTCGGAGCTTGGAGTCATCGCTGCTTTGTGCTTCGCAGCCTTCGCTCCTTCGAGTCTCCTCCGAGTTCCCTCGAATCCCTCCCCTCTCTCGGTCTGACTTGACTCCCAGGCCCCAGCGTATGAGACACTCAACACTTAACACCCACAGCACTTATCATTATGTTTTTTTTTTTAAATTATATTTTGTTGTAAAATAGGTTTGTTAAATTGAATTAAAAAAAAAGTAATTTAATAGAGTAAAAAATTAGAAATCATTAATAATTATGTAAAATAAAATTTTCTTAATTTATAAATATTTTAATTGTATTATATTTTTTGAAAGATAATTATGAAAATTAATTCCATGACATAGCAAGCAATTATTAATAGTATATAATTAATATTTTTTAAGGTTAGTAAATAATTAATATTTACCAATAATAATTGAAGCCTTTTTTATAATAATATTTGAATATCCACTACTGCATTCACTAATCACCATCGTAAACAAAGCATTAAAATAATGTATGTACACAAGACATCCATGTGATGGCATTTTATATTATCTAGGCTTAATTGAGCTCTATTTTTCACCATTCTTAAAGAATTCCAAGGAATACTCTGCACAATTATTATAATATTTAGTCTTAGGATTTGCCAAACTTATAGAAATAAAATTAATTCATGGCACCAATTGGCTAACATACTATTTATGTTAGCAGGACAAAGTGGTCATTTTGATAAAGAAGATATCATATTCACTCCCATCTATTGAAAAAATATTAAATAATATTCATATTATAAAAAGAAAAAAAAATTAAATAACATCTGTCACCCATTTTATGTTACATGTGTATCTACTTGCCATTTCTTGAGTAGGGTGGCCCTATTTATTAATATTTTTTAAGTTTTAAAATATTATTTTGACCTTAAATTTAAAATTAGGTAAAATAAATGTTTACATCTATTTTTTGTTTTTAGTTATCAAATAAAGTAAAAATTGATAACTTAATAAAAAAAAATTAACCTAATAGTTAATACATTAATAAATCTGATTTTTACTAATTACTACTGGAATTTGTAGAAAATTTTAATTTTAATCCATATACTGAGAAAAGGCTTAAAAAATTAAATAGTCAATTTGTAATGTATGGATCTCTATTTGTGATGCTGTGATGTATATGAAAGTAGAGTAAAAATCTTTTTCACCTTTAAAATTACAATGTTAATTTCTTATAGTAATAAATGAAAATAAAATCAAGCTATAAAAAATAATGAAAATATCTTTTTAAAGATAAAGGAATATAATTTTTTGTAATAAAATATCTAATATTTTATAATTTTGTTTATTTAAATATAAAAATAATAAACATTACTTATTATTTTTAATCATATATTATACTTTATTTTTACGTAATAAGTATTTAAAATTAGGACTATTTAGTACTTATTATTTAATATTTACTAAATTACTAATTATATTATTCTTGTCATTGTAGAAAGGTTGTAACTTTGTATTTTCTTTATGTTTTGTGTAGAGATCATCAAATTAATTGTATCAATATGCCACGTGATAGAGGAAATGAAAACATACCTAGTGAGGATATTGGATGGCATTTTGGTATTGCGGTGGACGGTAATAGACATGTTATTATGTGTAAGTTATGTGAGAAGATAATCAAAGGAGGCATTACACGCTTGAAACAACACTTGGCACATAAAAAGGGTCAAGTAGCTGGATGCTCAAATGTGATCACACAAGTAAGAGAACAAATGATGAAACATCTACAACAGTATGCTGAGAAGAAAAGAGATAAACAAAAAAGGCAAGAAGAAGCAGAAGCCCAAATTAGAGGAGATTTTGAGAATTTGAGCGATGAAGAAGACTTGGAAGAAGAGAGTATGAGATTTACTCGACAAGAAAGCATACGATCACAACAACAATGGGAAGAGAGACAAAGATTTCGAGCAAGAACAACTGGAAGGGGTAATATTTATGAAGAGGGAGGTGGCTCTGGTAGTGGTGCTACCAGTGGTTTCAATAGAGCAGGAACTCAATCTTATAGTGGTCGAGAAGCTGGAGGTTGTGGACGACAATGGATCAATCCTGATGCCCCTGAAGCTAGACTAAAGGCAATGGATCCTATTTTAGAAAGAAGTAAGAGTGCGAAACAACCAAAAATCAACACAAAGTTACTGAAAGGTTTAAGAAGTAAATTAGGAAAAGCGGTTGGAAAATTCCTAATTTATAATCGTATTCTAGCGAATGTAGCTGACTCTCCATTTATGCAGCTTATGCTTGATATTGCTGCAGAGGTTGGAAAGGGGGTGAAGGGTCCATCACCCTATGAGATATCTGAAATTTATTTGGAGTAAGAGTATCAAGAAATGAAAAATTATATAGCTTCTTTTGCTGGAATTTGGAAGGAGAGAGGTGTAACACTTATGTGTGATGGTTGGTCAGGACCAACTAGAAAACACATTATAAACTTTTTAGTTTATTGCGATAGAGGCACCGTGTTTTATAAATCAGTTGATGCCTTTGATGTGCCAAGCAGAACAGCTGAATATTATTTCAGGTAATTTTCTAATTTTAATTGTATATGCAAATAGTATTATGGACTTGCATGTTTTTAATTAAATAGTAGTAATTATTGAATCCATAACTTCATTTCAGATTAATGGACGAGATGGTTGAAGAAATTGGAGAGGAGAATGTTGTCCAAGTAGTGTCTGATAATGAAGCTGCAATGAAGGCAGGAGGAAAATTATTAATGCAGAAGAGGCTCAATCTCCATTGGACAGCATGTGCAACTCATTGCATAGATCTTATTCTTGAAGATATTGGTAAGAAAAGTAACGTGAAGAAGGTCTTAGAAGATGCAAGAACAATAACCTCATTTATTTACAACCACACATGGACAGTGAATTTCATGAAGAAATTCACAAATAATAGAGAGTTAGTTCGCCCTGCCATCACTCGATTTGCCACAAATTTCATTGCTTTGGAGACTATTGTCAGGCATAAACAAGCACTAAGGGAAATGTTTACATCTAATGCTTGGAAAAACTCAAGGTTTGGAATGGCAAAATCAGGCCCAGCATATGATTCAAAGAAAATTATCTTAGGCAAAGAGTTTTGGCAAAAGGCCTCTGATATAATTAAAGTGCCAGAACCCTTGATGAAATTTCTTAAATAGGTTGATGATGATGAAAAACCAACCATGAGCTTCATATACGAGGAAATTGATAGGGCGAAGTTGGTCATTCAAAAAGATTGCCGGTTTTACAATGACTATTTAAAATTATTGACAACCGGTGGAGTTTTTAGTTGCACTAAGATTTGCACGTTGCTAGTAAGTGTAAACCGAATACAATTTCTTATTATTTTAACTTTTAAATTATGCATAGTTGCATTAGAAAACTATTGATTAATATGTTTCTAAATTTAATTGTATGGTATTTTTTGAACCCACAATTTCTTTATGGTGCCCCACCCTCTTCTGAAGTTGCTAGAGAAGTCATGAATGGAGTTAAAAAAGTGATAACCAAGTTGGTATCCGATATAGATACTCAAATTCGGGCTATTAATCAAGTAAGTATTGGTTCCATTAAATTGAATAATGAATTGTTCTAGTATTCTGTAATACTTTCAAGAATAATTATTAATACATCTAATTAATTAATTATATTTCACAATCATCCTTTTTTAGTTGTTGCCATATCGAGATAGGCAGGAGACTTTTGGAATCCCGTTGGCTCAAAGGGCAGTGAAACAAACAAATCCTGGTAAATATGGCTATATAGCTAAATAATGGAGAATGACTCTATTTTCTCTCTTTGTGTTCAAATTTGACTTTTGAAATATACGCTATACTAACATAAAACTCTTTTTCATTATTCATGCAGCTGAATGGTGGATTCATTATGACTTGTGTGCTCCTAAGCTCCAAAGAACAGCAATTAGAGTTCTTAGCCAGACCACATCAGCTTCAAACTGTGAGCGTAATTGGAGCACCTTTAGCCTCATCCATACGAAAACAAGAAATAGATTAAAGGACATGAGACTACAAAAACTTGTTTTCGTACATTACAACATGAGGTTAAAGTTAAGACGTACAATGAGAAGAAGCCAACGAGAAATTGAAGAGGATTTCAATTCTATCAATTTGGACTACATTTTCGAAGAAGATGATCCTTTAAGTCAATGGTTAGAAGAGAGAGAGACACCACTACTCGACGGTCAGGACAATTCAAATTA
Organism: Malania oleifera; assembly: GCF_029873635.1. Taxonomy (NCBI): domain Eukaryota; kingdom Viridiplantae; phylum Streptophyta; class Magnoliopsida; order Santalales; family Ximeniaceae; genus Malania; species Malania oleifera. The sequence goes on from NC_080423.1 coordinate 23,088,613, forward strand.
ATTAAATGAAGAAGTTGGTGATACTACAGAAGGAGGTGATCAACCACCAATAAACGCGCATGATGATTCAAGTTCAAGCCCTGAACGTACACAAAGTGATGACAATCTTGGTTTGAGCCCACCAAGTGATGATGATGGTAATAGTGGTGCTGGAGCTGGGGTTGGGGGGGTGGCAGTGGTGGTGGTGGAGGCGGCGGTGTAGAATATAATTATGGATATGATACAGGGACATCATTTGCAAGGGATATATATCCTTCTGATCCTTATGGACTACATGACATACCTGAAAATTATGACTTGGGTATTCCTCCAGGGAACCAATCTTCACAACCCAGGAGAAGGAGTGCTCGTGGTGACCCTTGTGATTTCACTGAAGATTCATATGGTGCGGTTTGTAGTTTTGGCGACTTTGGTTTAGATGGTTCATCATCACAATCATATGGATCTCATCCAGCATATCCACATTATGCATCTCGTGACTCACATTTTTATCCCAGTGGATCAGAAATCTCAGGATCTAGTGAGTCTTCTTCTACACATTACCCAGAGCCAACCCCAGCCCCAACTTATAGACATTATTCAGGAGAATTTTCATCACCAGTACATTTTTAAGAGCAACAACAAAATGACGCAAACTTGGGTTCATTCAACTATGTATTTTCACAAGGATGGGGAGATAATTTCCCATCCCAATCTCAAGATACAGATGCAAATTATGAAGACCATCCACGTCATTCTTTTTGGTGGTGACATGTGTTACGTTATAAATTTGTAATATTGTATTCATGTATTTTCAACTATTTATTGATATTTGATATTAATCACTTTTTAAATTCATGTATGTGTAATGTGTATATTGAGTATTAAGTCTATTGAGTATTGATTCATTTTTAGTAACTTTATGACTTTAATTAATTGATTCTTACATTTCTACATCTTTTTACTCATTAAAGTAATGTAAACTATAAAAAAATATGCTTTTTTTTTGTAAACAGCGCACTAAAATTAATATAAAAATCATAATGCCTATTAAAAAGCATTTGTAGGTTGAATGAAAGCCGTCAAAATTCATTAAAAATCATGTATTATTGGATTTCATGCTTATTTTTTAATTTTGGCATGGTTGTGCATGTGTGAAAAAAATTCACGACCGTTACGCCCGCTTCCCGTTAAGTAACACCCGCCTCTCCCGCGACGCACGACACCCGCGACCGTTTCGCGACATTACCCGCGACCGCAATTTCGAACCATGGGTTGGGGACAAACTTGTGTCTGGAAATGAAACTAGACTTTGGTATCCATGGATTGTCAGAGTACGAATAGACATGAAGGTGCCCAGGGATCGTGGCAACTTCTCTAATTTCTCACATTGGGGTTAAATGTAGATCTTCAAGTCCGCAAGGCACAAGCAACATCTGTTCTACTGTTCTTCCAAGGTCACCATCTTCCTCTGGCGAGTCTTGCTGATCAATAAATGTCTGAATAAGATGTCGTTGTTACTGAAACCCCAATAATAATCCTGTATCCATCATCTTCGACAATGAAACCAGCAGCTGTTCACGCCTGCCGGCATCAACCTGTAAATTCTCAAGCTTAGATAAACCAGTGCTTGATGAAAATTGCTGCCTCCAGAAGTCACCAGCTGACAGTTCACGTGCAAAGATTCATTCATGGTGGCTAGTATAGTTGATAATTCAACTCAATCCATCCCATTATGTTTTTGATTTTTGAATCAATCAGGGTTGTTGCTGTTTCCTCTTCCATTGTTGTTATAATCGATATTGTTTTTTGGTTCGGAGAGTTGCAGGTCTGAGTGCGGATGGCAGCAACAGGTCCTTGTCCTTTCTTGTGCCTCATCATCAGCCATCTTGCCCTCAATATTCCTGTGGTATTTTAAGCCTGCTGCTCTGTTGTGCATCCCTCTTCGTCTCCCTGCTTCTGCAAAATCAAGCTTTGGAACTTCCCGCTTCACACAGACATTGTGCGTCTATTCCACCGGGAGAATCAGCTCCAGGATAGCCAGGGGCAAACCATTGTGACGAGCTTGCACTTGAGCAAGGCAGATCTGGAGAAGGTTAATGGAAGTTCATCTTCGTGGGAAAAGTTTGCCTCAAGATTGCTGTTTATATGGGTTGGAGAGGGACCATGTGCGGCGTGACAGCTTCCCTGAGGGAGTTGATGGTGGGGAAGGACTGGTAGGTGTAGTTGTGGGGGTGCAATGCACTGCTTGAGCAGGTGTTATGGAGGTCTCCCATGGCGGTTGAGAGAGAGATGTGGGTCATGATGAGTGGGTGTTGGAGGAGGCTAATATGCTGGTGCAGTCTTCCATCCATTTTCGTTAACGGGTGTTGTGCTTCGGCTGAAATTGGATCAATTCCAGAACTTCGATGACTTAATTGCAAAAATGGTGACCAAATTGATTTTGAGTTATAAGTTCAACGACTATTTTTGCAATTTACCTGCTAAATAGATTTTTGTTTAATTTTGCTACTTTTCCATGTTAAAGACATTCAATTTTTGGGCTTGTTTTAATAATATATTTTGTCACTACCAGAGTTTATTTTCATTTTTGTTTCAATAACTTTGCAGGATACAATTTTTTGCAAGTCTATCCTGAATGAATATGCAGTCAAGATGAATTTGGAAAAGCCTATATATAATACTGTTCAATCAGAAGGGCTGCTTCCAATATTTGAGTCATCTTTGGTTTTTAGTGGCACTAGATACACTGGTGATGCTGGTAGAAATAAGAAAGAGGCTGAACAATTGGCTGCACGTGCTGTTATCCTATCAATGCTGGGTACCAATTTTCAGATGCTTTGTCTCGTAATCATTTTTAGACCATTCTAAATCTATTGCCCTCACTCTGTTTGCACACACATGTTTGTTTATTTCCCTTGTTTGCATGTATGTGACTTGTTGGCATTACTATGCAGGTAATACTGGATCTGGAACTCTTCTTTCTGAGATCATTAAGTCTAAAATGAAACTTTATGTTGCACTGCACAGAGTTAAGGATGCTCGCCAAATGCAGAATACCAGTGTGCCTGGGGAAGGACACATTGGAATTACTCCTGGAATCTCTTCTGATAAAGGAAAAGAGATTGAAGTTGTTGGGGGTTCAGAAAATTTACCAGTAACTGCAATTGCAGGGTCATCCCCGGGAGAACTTGCTAACATTCCAGTTACGCATCAGCCTGCTCATGAATTCAAGAAACCAAAGGCAGAGCCAATGCCTGGGACAATTACTACTCCAATTATGTTTGTGCCTCCAGTTTTTGAGCAGTCTCCAGTTATTTGTTCAACTTCGGGGAAAAAGCGAAATCGAAAGAACAAGAAGAAGGCTGATAAGAAAAGACGAATTGGTTCTCAGTGAGTGATGGCTTTATATATTTTGGTCTGCAGTTTCTTATATCTCCTTTTTTCTTTTTTTTTTTTGTTGTGAAATCCAATATTTGTAGCGATTTAGCGCTTTTCCAGTGCACTCCTGCACTGTGAAAGGCTATAAAGATAACAAAAAATCTTCTTTTACTATGTTTTTAGGTTATTACTGCTCTTAGGCATTTATTGCTATGACTGTTGTTCAACACATCTTTTATGATTTAGTGTTGTAATTTAATTTTTCTTTTATATAGGGACACAGTTGTGTAGTTAATTATCTCACTTTTAATGCTCACTCTCCCCAAAGCAATGGGAGGTAAAAGGGGAGCGGCCCTCTTTTTTAAACCTGTTTACTAGATATTATTTGTCTCGTTGCTTGACCTACCCAAGATGATTTGATTATTAGCTTGTAATTGTCAGTCTCTAGCGCTGAAATCTTATATGTCAAGCCTAGTGACATATACCTAATATTTGTTGATCTAAATGTGCTATGTATCTGTATAACCCATAAAGCATTTTGGGCATTCATAATTCAACCCTCGTCATTGATTTGTGTATGGTCCTGTGATGAATGGTTTTGTAAACTTGGTTTATGGTAACCACTTATCTTTTGCAGCATCTCACAAGGTTTTATTTTAGATTTCCCTTTATTGCACACTTGGTACATAGGAATAGAATGAAATCTGGCGGAATAGGATCAAATTTATCACTTGATTTCACGATATACCCTACTCAAATTTTCATGTCATTCTTTTTCTACCCGAGTCAATTCTGCAGACTAGCTGATGCTAATGTATATTCTTGATAATGCAGGTTGCCTGTTGCTTCCGTGTTGCCTTTGAATCAAGCATCTCCTTGTTCGGTGGCTCAGTAGTCCTCATCTATTGGCGCCGTTCAGTGGTACAGGTCTTTCTTGTGTACCTATGTGTTAGGGTGTGGCTTAAACTTTCCTCGTCTTGTGTTGCCGGAGCAAGAACCCTTTCTTGTATGTTGTGTTATTGCTCGCATCATCTGTTGTAAAACTTTGTATGGTTTGACTCCCAACATTTTCTCCCTTAGCTTAACGTATAGGCTGCCACTGGTTGCAAGATAACAGGAATTTTTGTTTGTTTGGATGTGTTCTTGAGGGCTTGGCTGTTCATTTTCTTGACCACCAGCAAGGCCATATCCTCCTGTGGATTATAAAAAGCCAATTGAAAAGAAAACTAGCTTTACTTCCAAACATAAGCAAGATGCCCATGGATTATTTTAGCATGCAGAGAAGTAGAGGATTACAAACTATATAGATAGTATTGTCTAGAATAATTTAGATCAATAGGAAGCCCGTTTTGCAATGCCGAATTCATAGATTTTTTGAAAATAAATATTTTCATTTGGATACTGATTGAATAGCAACAGTTAAAAAACAAAAAAATTTGAATTTTGATTATTAATAAATTTGTGGCACACAAATGTTCGAGTTAGAACTAATGTTAGCATTGCAAATATTTGAATTATGCCTTCTTACTTTTTGTTTGCGGTGAATTCTTCTGCACAATGCACTTGCAAAATTTGGCATTTAGAAGAAAAGATGCAAGAAACTTAAGGGATTGTATGGTTGTGGAAAATAATTTTAATTTTTTTAGAAATATAAAGAAAAATTAACAGTTACAACAATATTTGTAAGAAATAAATGATTAATAGTAAAAAGTTTTGCTATTGTATTTTAGTTGAAATGATTTTATTTTTTATTTATAATTTGTAAAATAGCATGCCACTTTTTTAATTTTTTTAAAAAAATTTATTTAAAAAATTTAAAAATATTTTTAACTATCATTTTATGTGTGAATATGAAATTTGGATGTTAACTTTGATTTGTGTTAATTTTCTTTTAAATTTATACAAATTTAAATTTAAGTCTTAAAATTCATGATTTTAAATGTAACTCTATATATTTTTTATAAAATTAAAAGAGCAGTTGTCATTTCTACAATTATTTTGAAATTTTAAAACAAAAAATGAAAAAAAAATATTTTACATAACTAAAAAAATTAAGATATTAAAAATAATTTGAAAATTTTATAATTATTTGGAAAAATATGAAAAAAAAAAAAAAAAAAAAAACAACTCAACGGTATCTAATAAAATTTGGGAGTCTAAAGGTGCAAGGAACTAAGGAAAAATAAAATTTGGATCCAAAGGTTGTTTGGACCTTGCAAAATATAAGGAAAAAAAGAAATACTTAGAAATTTATTTTTATATATTGGTTATTGAGTAAAAGTAAGAAGAAAAATAAAATATGTAACAAATCAAATGAATAAAATTTTAATTTTACACATGAATAATGTTTGATTTTTCTTAATTTTATTAATATCATAATAAATTTTTATTTTTAATATTATTTGATAAAAAAGGAATATAAAATGAAAAATGCATTTCTTTCTTATTTATTTTATTTTCCTTTTGTTTTTGCAAACAAAATTCTTGATTCAAGTGAAATCTAAAGGTATAAGAAGTTAATAAATAAAGTTTGGGATAAGAACAATAGAAAGTAAGAGCGTCTATATTTCAAAGAACAGTTGCCGTTAATTGTTATATGTTGTCCACAAAAAAAAAAAAAGGAGATGGGGAATTTGAGAAAATACATGTCTCACGTCCCAAACACAACATTGAGGAGTGGCAAAAGGAGCTCTACTATTTAAGATGCTAAAACCTTTGATCAAATGGGATCTAAAGATAATTTTTATCTTGAATTATTTTTCCTAAAGTGAGATCATTTAAATAAAATAATTCTCAAGATGGCACATTCATTCCAGAAATGTGTCCATGGGAGGAAAATTAAGTAGTGTTTAAGAGTATAGATTTTGGGATTTGAATTTGAATTTGTATAGATTTGAAAAAAATTCAATACAATTTAGTATTTTTTTTTTTTTTGGTTCAAATTCACACAAATTCAAATCCAAGACTCGAAATTCATGCTCGTAAATGTAAGGTAAGTGAAATTTAGATATCAAATCTCAATTTTGTTGTAGCAAAATAGAAATATTTTTAGTTTGAAACAGAGTCGAGCTCTAAAATTGTAAATCGAGTAGAATCTAATATTTGACCTTACGTTAAGGGAAAGGCTTTGGATTTGGATTTGGATTTGTATGGTTTTTAGACAAAATGTAATACAAAGTTGTATTTGTTATGAAATCATGCCTTGAGGTTATGCACACATAAACAACAAATATGAAAAAAATAAAGAAAATCAAAAGAGAGAAGAAAAACAATGAATTTACGTGGTTTTATAGTGTGTCAACATTTGTGGAATTCCTGTGCAATTCCCACCATATTATCAAATAAAAATTGCCTTAGATTTCAACCCTTAGCTATATATATATATATAGCCTCATTTGAAAATTCTGAAATACTATCATATGATAATATAATTACATTAGATCTCGTCTCAAATGTCTTGTATTGTACTTTACACAAAACCTCTCATTTGTAACAGACTTCACGTGTATAACCCCTCTAAATATGAGTCATAACTTCTCCCTTCTTTCTGCTTACCACCTTCTATTAATGCATGTATGCCTACCACCTCTCTCTCTCTCTCTAAACATTTTCGTAATCTTCTTTGCCTAAAACTGGGAATAGGTTAGGATTATGAACTTATAATTTTAATTGATGATTGGGCCAATTCTTTTATTATAATTTGATTCTGTATCAGACTAGACCAAAATAGGTTGTTAGTATTCTTATTATGCGATTGTGTCATTCAAATTTATCTAAATAGATACTATACTTACATATGTATTCATATGTAAATAGGTGTAATTTTATTTTATTTTATTTTTTCATCTCTCATCATTTGGGACCTTATTAAACCTTTTAGGCTTTGATTGAATTGAAAAATATGTTTCATTGTCCATGATTTTATATATAAGGCATTTTTGAATAAATTAATGCGTGGAGGTTTGAGTACTCTTCAAGGCATGATATTGAGAATGCTCAGTTTGAAAATTTTCAATTTATTTTATGAACCATGATGAAGTAAAAATAAGGAAAGAAATTCAAAATATACCTTATGATATTTTCACCGAGACAATCAAACTTCGATGCAATTAACTCTTCCTTCCTGCTATTCTTGTTGATCATGTCTTTATTATGTAGTATACTACTTGATCTTCTCTCTGCTTACTCACTCTTATGTTTGACTTAGTGATGGAAATTCTATCAAGCTTGATTATTAAGTGGGGAGAGGGATCATGAGTCCTTTATGTAGAAATCCATAAGTGACTCAATTAATCAAAAAGTCATAAACTTATATATGATTTTTCCCTTCCTCCAAGGTGAATGTATATTGATTAAATGTGATATATTTCTTAATGATACATTGGTTAAGGAGATTCATGACTTTGGCCAATATATCTCCATTATTTCATTGTATCTTGATTGAGAGACTTTTCATTAACCATCACAGATACGTGATTTTGGCGATTGTATCTTATATATCAATAAATAAGACACTTAACTTTGGTTAATGTAGATTCATATATGCATCAATTAATTAAGATATAGCTTAATATTTAATTAATTATTTAATGTAAGCACACACACTATGTAATCATGAAGATCACCCACCCATAAAAAAAAAAAAAAAAGGGCAGCCCATTGCACAAAACTCCTGCATATGCGGGGTCCGGGAAATGAGTAGACCACAATAGGTCTATAGTATGCAGTCTTACCTTACATTTTTGCAAGACACTGTTTCCACGCCTCGAACTCGTGACCTCCACATCACATGGTGACAACCTTACCATTGCGCCTAAGTTCCCCTTCAAGATCACCCACACATATATATAAAAATTTTCAACATTCTTTCACTTGATCAAATGATCACATCAAGAAAAACAATTCTTTTATTTTGATGAACATTCACTAAATAGTTAACTAAACAAATAACTAAGGTGGACTATGGCGGTTTTATGTAAACTATTTAACATAATTAATTCCATATATCACATGCTTAGCATTTATTTAGATATGTCATAACAAGGAAGAATATGAACTATTTAGTTATATTCATATCATAAACTAGTCCCACAATAAAGTCAAAACACCATAAATATTTTCCATCATATTTCATTCTCAATAATGTGCACATATGTAAATTACAAAATATAAGTCAAACCCATAAAATTTACATGCTCATTATGCATTTAGGCACCAACACAATCAATCAGTCTATTCATCATTTTGGCACTTAATGTCTTCAATGAACACTTTTTATCTCGCATCTTCTCTCGAACAACAAGCATCTTACCTTTATATATTTTGACTTTCTTAAACACTTGTTACTTTTAAAAAAGAAATCATCATACAATGCTTTAATGGATCTTGAAATAAAATTCATTATTCAAAGTCCCAAAATGAAATTCCTCAACCAAATTTCTTGGAAGGTCATGACATAATTTTAGTTTCAAATACATATCAAATATTGGCGTGAGTATATGCATAAGTATAATTCATGCTTCCAACTGAAAATGCAAATGGAAAATAATATTTTCCATTTGCTTTCATTGGCAAAACTTTGATTTTCAATTAATCTGTAACTTTTCATGATATGGGCTATAAGTATAAAACCTTATATATATATATATATATATATATATATATATATATATATATATATATATAGGTTTTTAGAGAGAAATCAAGTTTCTCTTAAACCTATCATCACAAATTTCAATATGCAACATAAGGAGACATCTCATGTGTCTTCCATTACAAAGTTCTTAGAAATTGAAGAAATACCATCCATACATAAAACCAAAAAATACAAACTCGTTCCCACTGATATTTAGATATACATTCATCATCATTATTTCCTTTGAAAGAAATAATGGTATCATGATCCTTAAGATACTATTGGTAGCAAGCTTGTTTTAGCTCATTTATGATTTCTTTATTCTACACACTCATTTCTATTATGTGCTTTTGTACACCATTAACCCTATCATATTTCTTTACAACCAAAGTTGCCATTAGTGTATCTAATAATACTTTATTAGAAATTGAAATTATTCTAAATCAACATAACTATAAAACTTGCAACTTTCATAAGACATCTCTTAAGTCAAACTTGTCAATCAGCTTTGAGTTTCACCAACATAGATCCAAGTCTAAATATTCTAACATGATGAGAAATCATTCCTTCCAATTTGAAAATTGGAATCCTTTAACTCTAAAATATTAGACAAGCCTAAAATTGAATTTGAAGAAATATCTTAAAAGCATAACAAGAGTAACTTAAAAACGTGTCAAGAGTCATTAAAAAACTTAATGTGATATTTGATTATATTTACATTGAGTAATTTATTGCGTCATCATTTCCATCCTTCGGATAAGATAAGACATGCCATTGATTTACTCCATAATACCTTACGACTTTAAATGCCCTAATTTTTTTTTTTTTTCAAATTAAAGCAAAATAAACAATCAACCAAACTTAAGAAACATATTAAATATGAGACAAAAACAAATGCTCCAACTATTTTCTCACAAATAGGGTATAAGGAAAAAATTGTTGGCTTCACCAGTAATGGCCCTAGTTTCGTTAAACTAGAGGTTAGACATAATATGCCTAGTTGTGGGTATCCACTATGAAACTGAAACCTTTAGTTCCATTTTATCCTATTGGAATCATATTATTTGGTTGCCACTTTGGCAACTACCAATTTGATAAAAACATAATGGTTGATCATATATTAGGCTCTCACAGGTTCATAAAATAAGATTCAACCTTGTGCTTTGATACCACATGTTAGAAAATTTCCATAAGAAGGATCTTCAACTTATTTTATGAACCATGATGAAGTAAAGATAAGGAAAAAAATTCAAAATATACCTTACAAACCACTCTGTTGCCTGCCGAAACACCCCATTGCACCAGTGTAGGGACCTTTGACATATCTTGAACATCACCATCCGTTCTTGGGTACCGAATGGTAGAAATTTTACATTAATTCTCCACAGAACCCCACCCCCTCCCCTTGAGATAGCAAACAAAGTCTCCTTACAGGTCTGTCCACAAAGACACCCTGAGATAACACCAATCTCCGTACAGCTCTATTCACAAAGTCACATTGAGATAACACTAATCTCCCTGTAACTCTGTCCATGCGAATCTTCAAACGAAGACCCTTATTAGTCGTAACCAACACCTTGATTCAAAATCTTTCAACAGAGTTCTCAATTGATTAGCCTCAGTTAAAACCTTCCCAGCCAATAAAATGCCATTCATAAACAACGGATACATCACTCCCTTGCATCCTATCACCCTCTTCCCCATTGGAAGTTCCACAAACTCCCACACCAGGTTCGTATGCAATACTTCCATTTCCTCCACCATAACACTCATTCATCTATTTTTCCCTTTGCTATGCACTGCAACTTGAAAAATAGTAGGAACTGCTGCTGGTAGTAATGAATGTATAAAATACCAGAATGTCAAATTTATACTTGAGTGGTGATCTGATAGTACACTAGGGCCCATTGTGATTCTGCTGGTCTCCCGAGTTGAAACTCCTTGTAATATGAACAGTGTCATCTCTGCCTGAGTCTGTAGCTCCACCTATATTATATCCCCATTTATACTATGATGCTGTTGACCCGAGATAGAACTCCTTGCATTTTTGCCCTGAGCATCTAACTCCACCTAAACCATATATTTGATGTTGTTGCAATTTTCGATGTTTATTTCTCTTCCTTGACCTAAATATGCCGCACTATGACTTTCTCACCAAAATTCATGTCTCCACTAATCACCACCTTGTTTTCCACAGGATCACCCAGCTTAAACCCATCTTTCTTATACCCCAGAAAGATGTACTATCTAGACATAATGCCAAGCCTAGATCCCACCTCACTATAAAAGTGCACTTGTGGTCATCCACTTAAACCCGAGTAGTCTACCACAAAACCTGCCCCCAATTCTCTTGTAACTCTCCCATCTCGTGATACTTTTGACCATTGGTCAACCAAGAAATGCACATACTCATTGACTTCATCAAGAAGCTTCCTACAAGCCCTGCATATAACCTGCCTTGCTCACAAAACTCCTTGAACTGAACTAACATACTTAGTCCCAATGCCTGACCTGAGGATCTCTCTCCCGGTCTAATTCTTGTCCTTAACCACAAGTTAAACCTAGGTTACACCTTAGACTTGTTCCACATGCGATACACAAAGACCCTTCGTGATAAACCCATGAAATACATATGTCTAACCCCTGATACTACCATTACTAATCCCCAAACATCTGAATACAAGTACTTACCCATGTCTTAACCGCATATGCCATTGAACATCTAACTTAGATTTTACAACTGCAGCTCCACCTATAACCGTTGTACCTTGCAGGGCATAGATATTTCCCGCTACCTTTTGTCTTTTCATCACCACCAAGTTGCCTTCACATACTTTCATTACCCCACTTTCATACTTGTAACTATATCCGTTAAAATCTAAAGTGCCTAATAAAATTACATTCTTGCTTAGATTCGGTACATACCTTACATCACATAAGGTTCTTACAATACCATCATACATTTTGATTTCGACATTTCCAATACCAATTATTTTGCATGAAATATAATTTCCCATCAAAATAGAAATAGTATTAGCTGATCTGTAGGTGTTGAACCGATTTCGTTTTGGTGTCATGTGATAAAAACATCCAATATCTAGGATCCAGGAATTTGTGAGACACTTTGAACCCGATGAAACATATAGCATATCACCATCACTACTCCCTATGTCTCCTTAGACTATATTTGCAGATTTTGACAAACCCTCTTGATTTTCAGCATTCATTTTCTTCCACTCCCGAAATTTCGGTCTTATGTGCCCAAATTTACCGCACTTAAAATATTTTATGTCCTTCCTCTTCCCAGACTGCAATCGAGATCCGTTCTGGGACTTACGTCTCCTATGTTCTTGGTTATCCTTCACCACAAACCCTTCACTATGTGAAACTTCATCATTGGTCATTTTTCTCTGATGAAAATCGAGCAATGTGCTTGTCACCTCTTCCAAATTCATGCTTTCTTTGCCCCATGTCAAAGTGGTAACCAAGTTCTTATGCGTGTTAGACGTAGGTAGGGAATTCAATAGCATCAGCACCTTGTCTCCCTCCTCGAACTTTACATCAACACGCATCAAATCATTGACAATCTGATTGAATATGTTAATATGTTGGTTCAAATCCGAAGCCTCCACCAACTTAAGCTAATACAATCTTAGCTTAAGAAATAATTTGTTCGATAAATACTTAGACATATACCGACTTTCCAGTTTCCTTTAAACTACTTTCAAAGAATCCTCATCCATGACATGATACAACCTGTCATCAGCCAAACAAAGTCAGATGGTTGATATTGCCTTTGCCTCTAATTTATTCTAACTTGCTTCATCCATGTCTTCTAGTTGAATTCCGTATAAGGCCTTCACCATCCCTTGCTACACTAAGAGACCCTACACTCTTCTTTGCCACAAATTTTGTAGATGAAGATCTCGAAGCCATTACAACAATGCTTTGATACCAATTTGTTGTATAAATTGAATGCACAACGAAATTTGCAATCACACAAGCGCAACACTTAATAGTCAAATCTAAAAAATAACAGTCACATTGATTGTAAATGAAAGCAATATAAACAATAACACAAGAAATTACGTGGTTTGGCAATGCCTACATCCACGAGAGCAAACGACAAAAATTCACTTTCTTTCTTGTCCAAAGTACATGAACAATTACATCAACCCTCCCAACTCTCTTACATATACATCTTAGACAATGCATATATAAAGTTTCCGGAGGTTTTCCCTCCAAACCCCAACCAAATTACCTTCCCTCTTTCAAAGTTCAAAAATCTGTGCTGGACATAAATTAACTAAAATCAGGTGCCAAACCATCGACGGTTATAGCCAATCTGTCAACGGTTTCGTTACAGCTCTTCAATACTTTGATTTTCCACCACGTTCTCTCTTTGAACATGCATCCCTCCATTCAATATATAAGCCACATATCACAACAATATTATGCATAAATAGCAAATATTTTGCAAGTAATTAATATTTTCTTTTATATAAATGATAGGTCAATAACTTTACTAAAAAAATAATTACTTTAATATTTAAAAGGTTAAAGGCATATTCTATGAAATTGAGTGCTTAAAAATTTTAAATTTGCATGAATCCCATTTAAGCTGAGCATTATTATTATGTTTAGGATGTCAATATTTTGATTCTAAGATGAACATAATGAATAGATTAATCAAGCCCTTAAATAGTGAAACGTAAAGATCTCATAATTTTAATGTCCATTTGAAACTATAAGGTGGACTTGTGTGAGATACTTTAAAATAAGAATACTTGAGAACAAATTTAGAGAAAAGTTTAACTTGATAAGTTATTATGATGCAATTCAAATCTAAATAAGATTTAGGGCTGATTTGTAAACATCAAAAAGTAAGAAAATATAGTAAGTTCTTTGTTAAAAGAAAAGTCAAAAAATAGTTTGATTGCTATCCGGATTAAGCTTACAGATAAAGTTTAGAAGAAAATGTGGTGTGTAATTTTATTTTAGTTTTTCTCTTTTCATAGAGTGAGATTTTGGAGTTGGTTTTAGATAGCTTAGGTTAAGTAAAGAATGGAGAGTATTAGTGTGTTTCTAGAGTCAATTATTAAAACATGAGGTAAGTGTTTATTTATTTTTTATTTTTATCTTTTTTGAACCCTCACTATTGAGATTTGAGGTTTTACCCATTGTTGTGTATTTAGACTATAACCCAAATTTATGCTCTTTATTTTGAATATGTTGCTGTGGAATAGATTTTGAGAAGTTCAAACTATGCTTAATTAGAGTAATATTGTCAAAACAGTTGAGGCTAACTCGAGCTTAGCTCATTTATTTAAAAAAGATCTAACTCAAGCTCGACTCAAGTTTAAAGTTTTCTTTTCCATCTTGATTCATTTAGCATATATAACTTGAGCTCAACTCGAGTTTGACTCGACTGAAGTTTGTTTCTCATTAATAAACAAGTTAAACTTGAGTGTAACTTGAAAGTTCAAGCTCAAGCTCAAACTTAATTCAATTGGAACTCATTTCAAACTAGTAAATGATTCAAACTACTAAAATAGTTGAATTAATTGATAATAAATAAAGATAATTAGAGAAATATTTTTAAAGTTAAAAATCAAATATTTAATGAGATTAATATCTAGTTAGTTTACGAGCATAATATTGAGTTAGTTCATGAGATATTAGCGAATTAGGAAATGAGTTGGCTTGTGAACTAGCTCAACGAGCCAACTCATGACCCTAACAAGTGGACAATGAGTCAGCTCTAGATTGACTCATTTAACTAAATAAACATGTTCTTATCAAGTTGAGCACTAACTAGCTCAAAAATTGGTCGACTCATTTGTAACACTAATTATTTTGATGAAATTTATTAAATTTGTGTATTATTTGGATTTGTAGTAGATATGTCCACCTAAAAAAGTACATACAAATATATTGTTAAGTTGGTTGTATGAGTGCATATTGGCATTATATACAATCTCGTGGAGTGTGGGTAGTAACAAATTTTGATGACAATTTATAGATTTGTGTGTATGAGTGGTGGGGGTATATGTGTGTGTGTGTATGTATGTGTGTACTAATATGTATATGATTACACACACACACACACACACACACACACACACACACACACACGTAGGCAGGTGCATATGTAGGCTTGCCCTCGTGTGTGCACGTGTATATTTGTGTACATATTTAAATAAAAAAAATAAATATTAATATTAATGGTAGTATTAAATATTATTGTGAATCTAGTATTTTGGCTTCATCAACTTTCATGATTAATGTTATTGTTGTATAAATTAGGAAAGAGACATTCACTTCCCTAAAGTTTTGTAAATTTCGTAGGAATTCCTTGAGATTGGCAAAAAGATGTAGGACCTCCCTTGAGGTTTCAAGAATCTCAAAGATCTCCCATTGAGTTTTAATAAAAAGACATAAATCTATCATAATATTTGGCAAGAAGAAGTCCAAGGAAGGGTGTCAAAGGAGGCTTGTGAGTTTTTGAAACTTTAGAAGAAGTCTGTATATTTTTATCACGTCTCAGAAAGGTAAAAGTGAGATTTTTGAAACCTTAAGGCTTAAGGTGTTGTGCATCTTTTTACCATACTGAAGTTTATGCCTTTTACCATATAAATTATGTGATTTGTGTTGTTATATGACCTATGTAGATTTCTATTGATAAGTGGCTTATCCATTGTCGCAAAATCCTGAAAGGGGGGGGGGGGGGGGTCAACTCCCAAAATATGGGAGGTCGAATCTCTGTGTTGCCTTGATCGAATGGTAGACTCGAAATTAAAATAAGGGGAAAAAATATGGTCTAAGGGAGTTGCCACTAACCTATTTAACTCTAGGTAAGGTTAGAACACCTATTTAATAGGCTACCAATTCATTGGTCTCCAAGTTACTTCTAGGTCCAAAGAAACCAATAATCCATAGTTTGTGTTATTAGGTTAGATTCGGGAGTATGATTATATAAAAGGAAGGTATTAACACCCTTTTATACCCGTCTTAAGGATAGTACCTAATTAGCCTAGGGTTACCTTCAAAATTAACGGATTAAGACTTACATTTGTTGACTTTGGTGCAATCCCAAGAAAGAAGGGGGGGGGGGGGTGAATTGGAGATTTAAAAATTCTTCTTAGGTTCAACTAATCCAGCAACAATATTACACAACTTCGGGGTAGTCTAAATATGTATGAAATTGCAGAGATGATATACCTATTAATTGTCAGCACGTGCAAGGCAATTCTAGTATCTCTAAACCAAAAACAATAACGTGTCAATTTGATATGCAGTATATTCAGTAAGGAAATTAAACCAAGTACAAAGTAGAATATAAAGCAAGGAAAGTAAAGGTGATGCCAAATATGTTATTAGGTTTCAGCCTATACTACCTACGTCCCCATCTTAGCTCGCAAGCCCGATGATTCCACTAATGCTCACTTAACGGGAGAAGTGGCATCGATTACAACCAGGTCAAATTACTAGAGCTGACCTCAACCTTTACACACTCTCCTTACAGGGCGGAGAAGGCCCTACCGATCCTTACGGGCTAGATCAACACCCCCTCAGGCCACAGTTGGAATACAACAGATGATAACAATTTTTGCATATAATCCAAATGCTTCTACACAAGCATATATGTACCACTATGCACAATACAACTAATGCACTCATAGATGATAAGGAATTAATGCTCAAGTGAGTATATCAAGTATATCTCTCAATCAAATAAATTATATGATAGTGCGAGAGATGCTAATGTGAAGTTATATGACAACTCTCAAGAATGTGTGTATATATGAGAGTGAGACCTTTGATTCAATATAGTATATTCAATAAATGAATAATCACAGGTGCTTTATAAAACCCTAAGAAAATATCTCAAAATATTTTATCAAATATCCAGCACAATAGATATTAAGGTTTAAGCTTGCAAAAATATTTTTATCAAGAACACAAAGCATGCTTTTGAACCTTGTAATAAGGATGCCAAGTTTCATAAGCCAAGAAGAGTTCTTCCCGAATAATATTTATCAATAAAATATAATGGGAAAAACTTTAGCTTACTCTCAAAAATCAAGATCAAACAATGCAAGTATGTGAGAGTAGTTAGCTTAATCAGAATGTATAAATGCCCACAAGATATAAGTGTTCACTCAATCCTCAAGTTGTAATAACTTTGCAAATGAAGATGAAGAGCACAATGCATTATTTCTAAAATATGTAATCAATAGAGTATGAGAAAGAGTTTTAACAATGAGCTTATGAAAATGTGGGAGTAAGAAAGATTTTAGCACAATAAAATTTTCAGAGGATTTTTGGCTAATCACTTTGCTAATCTCATGCTAATTATAACAAATGAAGGGATATATATAGAATTGGGCAAAAATATAATTGTTGGGGACATCAAGGGTATTTTGAAAATTATTTAATTGAATTTAATGAAAATTAACCCTAATTTACTGCGGTAAAAATTTGCAAACCCGAGAGGTTTGGTCGACCATATCACTAAGTTCGGTCGACCGTGACATTTTTGAACTAAGATTTTGGTCGACCAGATTAAGGCGATTTTAAACCCTCCGAGGTTTACTCAACCAGAGCATGTTCGGTTGATCAAATTCAGAGGTTCGGTCGACCAAGTCAAATTTGAACTAATATTTTAGTTGACCATATGTGCCCAGTTCATTTGAAAATGGTTGACCAACCAAAGTCAAAATGTTGACTTCAGTTCGGTCGCTTTATGTTTGGTCGACTAAGACTACTTAAGATATGAAATTAAGCCCTGTTTTGGCCCCAATGATTCATCAACCCAGAGTACTTATACATAAGGCATTTTAGACTATATAGGTGATGATTCCTATGGTCATTCAAAGGCCTCTAGAGAGTTAACCCCAAAAATCTGACACGTCTGTCGATCGAAGGTGATACTTAAGGTCAAACTATGGTCTTGAGCATTTAATTCTTGTCATGCATGATATGCAAATATTACAGACCTAAAATATAAAACAAAATGCATTTTACAACAAGAACAAATGTCTTCAATCTTTTTGCTCATGTGTCTTCAAGGAATGTGCCAGATACATATGATCTTGGAGTTTCTTCTGGCTTCACAGTCCCTTGATCTTATATGTGCTGAAATTTAGACCTATTCATATACTTTAACACATATAAGATACTGGTACTTTGTCAGCATCAAAATAAATATCGGACTCAAAAAGTCAACAACATTCTTCCTTTGTTTATTTTAATTACCAATCCAAAAATATATTGGGCAACTCTACTATAATAGAAGTTGTCCTCACCTCAGGATCCCCAAAGGCGTGCAAAAACACAACCTTTAACGGTTTTAATGAAGATTAATTGCTTATTGAGTTTATTCAAATTTGGGGGTTCAATTTTACTTAACCTTTAAAGATTGGGAGGCTTTGCAAAAGACAAAAGCCCCATGCCTTTGATTTCTTAAGGGCATGCAAAAACATAACCCCTAAGTGCAGAAGAAGATTTATATATTATGAAAATTTTATTTCAACAACACATACAATCTATAGAGCAGACATTTATTCAAAGCATGTAAATCTCAAAAGCATGCAAAAATGCACATAAATCAATGGGTCTAATAGAATTAAAATTGTGCAAACACGAAGTGATTATGTTAGATTCTTTGCCCCTCAGGTGATAGTTGGGGATTACATAACCCCAATTGATCATGCTCCTCCTCATGTGGGTGTGCACAGATACACAATCATGCTGGCATATGAACACATAGAAACAAAGATGAAGCATAAATTCATGCAGATTACACGAAACACTACAAGCAAACCACACAAAACTGAGCAAAAATATTCCCAAAAATTTGTCTCTACTTTTTAGAATTTTTCTACACATTTTCAAGATTTTTAAGGAATTTTCTCAATTTTCAGTTATTTTTTAGGAATTTCAAATTTTTATTTTTGATCTTATGAATAAAAAATAACTCATAGACTATTTATTTATTTTTTCTAATTTTTTAACCATTTATTCAAATTTTTTTGAATTTAAAGTGAATTTTTAAAATTTATTAATTAAAAAAATGGGGCAATTCAAGATGGTTGAACCGAGTCAAACTCGTTCAATTGGTTTTACTAGATTAACAAAACGAATCCGGGCTGACTCGGTTTAGAGAGAGAGAGAGGAAAAGGTGGGAAAATACTGAGGCAGCCAAGTGTCAGCCATTCGTGGTGACACATGGCAACACACAGGTGATTTTGGTTTTTATATATATTTTTTAAATCTAGAGGGTGACATGTGGCATAAGGTGATTTACTGAAACAAAAAGAAGCGGATCACTAATGTGGCTGCGATCCAACAGTCTATAGAAAACACAAAAGGGACAGCTAGGATCACAACACATAGCCCACCAAATACGCGGACATGGTGGTGCCATGTGTCACTGTTCGTACGACATCGCACTTTAATTTTTTTAAAATAATATATATATATTTTTTTGTTTCTATTTTTCCTCTTTTCCTTTTCTTTTTTGTTTTTTTTTTCTTTCATTTCTAGCTTCTCCAAAAAGCCTCTTAAATCCTCTCTCTCTCTCTCTCTCTCTCTCTCTCTCTCTCTCTCTCTCTCTCTCTCTCCCACTCTATCTCTCTTTTTCTCTCCCCTCTCTTTTACTCTTTGCTACCTTGTCTCTCTACCTTTGAGCCCCCCTCTTCTTTCTCAGTCCCCTCCCTCTCTCTCACTATCCGCTCCTCTTCGCTTTGAGTCCACTCTATCTCAATCTTTGCTTTACCATCTCTTTGAGTCCCCTCTCTCTTAGTTTCTGCTCTATTAGCCATGGCCATTACTAGCACCGACCACCATCGCTCAAAGGTCCCCCAAGGTAAACCTCTCCTTACCTCTCTACCTTTACGTTCTTATCTCAAAGTCTCTCTTTCTTCTCATTTCTCTAACCCCCTTCGTCCTCTCTTTCTTTCTTTTTTCTTTTTGCAGGTTTTAGGTGGAGCGTGCGGTGGATGAGAGCTTAAAGCTCTCTATCCACCCTCTTGGTTGCTAGATCCACAAAAGGATCTAAAAGATCCCTCACAATTAATCCTTCTCTTCCTAATTTTTTTTTTTCTTTGTTCATCCTATGATTTTTTAGGATGCCCTGTGAACTTTTTTTTTATTTTTTCTTGAGTTTTCTTAGAATCCAAATAGTGATGGGGGGCTAGTTGACCTGGAGTCTAACCCAGGTTAAGGTTGGTTTTTTGCTCGTGTTAGGGCTAGGGCTAGGGTCAGGGTAGGTTAGGGTTGAGGTTAGGTTAAGGCTGGGATTAGTTAGGGGTTGGTCTAAGGTTAGGGTTAAGTTGGGGCCTTAGTTAGGCTTAAGGGTAAGTTGGGTCGGACCAGTGGGCTAATTGGCTTTTGGGCTTGGTTAATTGGGTTAGGTCAATTAGGCTAAGCATAGTTGGGCTTAGGGCAGTCAAGTTTGGGCTTAGGTTTAAGTTAGGTTTAGGTTTAGGGAAGTTTGGACTTGGTTAGGTTATAGGCTTAGTGTTAACTTTGGTGTATTCCCAAGAGGGGGGGGGGGTGAATTGGGTATTTAAAAAATTTATCCCTAAGTCAACCAATCTAGTAGCAGTGTTATACAAATCTAGGGTCTTTCTATTTAATCATAAACCCAAATGTGTAGATAAATGTAAGATACGAAAATTAAATCATACACATCATTCACACAATAATATACACGTGCATGAATATAAATTGCGAAAATATAAAGCTAGTTGTGCCTACGTCTCTGCCTCTAGCTCGCAAGCCCGAGGATTCCACTAATGCTCACTTAACGGGTGAAGCGGCATTGGTTACAACTAGGTCAATTAGTTAGGCTGACCTCAACCCACACCTTACTAGGATGGTGCACCTAACTTTCTTAACCGAGTCTAATCCAATCCGGGACTATTTACTAGGACTATTCTCCCTCTTCAGGCCCGTGCCTAGAATACAATAATGAAATACATATTTTTGTATACAACCAAATATGCTTCTTAAATTAAGCAGATGTGTACCAATGCGCTCAAACAAATAATGCACTCACATATGATAGGATATTAAGCTCAAGTGGGACTTAGTTAACTAATGTGTTAACTCTCAACATGATGTATATCAAAGTGTGTATGTGAGAGTGAGACTTTTGATATCAAGCTAATGTGCTTCTTGTGTGCACAATCAAATAGTTTCTATAACCCTAAACAAATATCACATAAATATTTCTCAAATATGAAGCACAGTAGATAATATGGTTTTTAAGCTTGATAAAGATGTTGTCGTCAAAGCACAAATCAAGCTTATGATACTTGCAATGAGGATGTAAGATCTTAAGCTACATAAGGGTTTTTCCCAATAAAATATTTATGAATGAAATATTATGGGAAAAACCTTAAGCAACTCTCAAAAATTCAATACACAATCAAATAAAAACTAGAGAGAGTTTAGCCTATGCAAAGAGTATAAAGAATACTATCTTTTTTGAAAATAAATAACTAGATGAGTATATGAGGTATATTTTTGCAATAGGATTGAAGAGATATGAAAATATAGAGATTTTGGACCAAAATATTTTCAGAGAATTTTTCCTAATCTCAAATCCTAATCATGCTTAATTTTTGCAAATGAATGACTCTATATAGAAGTTGGAAAAATTATAGCCGTTGGGGACACGCTGGGTATTTTTGAAAAATATTAAGTGTGTTTAATTAAAATTAACTCAGTTTGAACTCGGTAAAAAATTCGCCAACCCGAGAGGTTTTGTCGATTGGACTTGAGGTTCGGTTGACCGAGTGTCCCAATTCGGTCGACTAGGTAAAAATTGACCCAAGGAGACGGTTGACCATCTCGAGATTTTGAAGGCGATTTCCCAAATCTGCACGGTTCAGTCGACCAGGTGATTTTGAACTAGCTCATTTTGGGTCGGTTGAACGAAGGGTCAACTTTTGACCCAGGGAGGTTCGGTCAACCAAGAAACATTATTTAGGCCAGGTTCGGTCGACCGTAGTGCGGTCAAATTGTTGACCATAGATCAGTTTGGTCGATCGAATGCTCCTCATGCATTCTGGTTCGATCGACCGAACATACATTTTAGGTGCATTTCAGTTCTAATCCCATTGTATATAAATCCTATTCATATGATGATTAAATTTAAGAAGATAGGACATATTTTTATATAGTATAGGGGGTCCTATGGTCAGTCTAAGGCATTTGAGAATTAATCCCAAAAATTTGGCGTCGGTCGACCGAAGGGTGATCCTTAAGGTCTAGTTATGGTCATTAAGCTTATCTGTCCTATCATGCATGAAATGCATTAATTATTACAGACCATATAAGATTACAGACCCAAATGATAAATATAAAAACATAATACAATTTGAAATGTAAATTGATCTTCATGTGTGGCTCCTTTGCAATTCCATGGAATACACCGAGATATGCTCGTTCAGGTGCTCTTACGGCTTCCACCTCTCATTTGTCAACCGTGCTTAGAAACATATTCATGTTTATACACTTAGCACACAGATGAAATATTGTGATTTATCATAATCAAAACAGGAGACAAACTCAAAATGTCAACACTTGGGCTTGTGTGAGGGCTAGGTTAGAGAGTTAGGTCAAATTGAGCATAAGGGGTTTTGTTTTTGCTATGAGCTAAATCATGTTAGGCTAGGCCTAATTAGGCCTTGGGCCTTATGAAGACAAGGCTCCAATTAAGTTTGGGTTAACTAGTTTCATTGGACGGGTTGATTTTTTTAACTAATGGATTTTATTGTTGTTAGACCTTTTTTTTTACATCCTTTCTTGAGTTTCTTCCAATTTAAACCTCATATTTGTTCAAAAAATTTTTAAAGTGAAATATCATGACATCTAACAAGTTCTCATGAGTTTTGTTTAAATTAGTTGTGAACTACATGAGGCATTTTTAGTTAAAATAGTTTTAGTAGAACACTACTTATGTTGGTGATATCATGAGATGATGTGCCGAGTAGATAGGGCTTAAACTATATAGATCCAAAAAGACTCAACTCATATCCCTCCTATTTGCCCTATCATCATCGACCCATGACAAAATAACAATGCTTGTAGTTTTAGAGAAATTATTAGGTTAAATAGTGTAAACACGTCACATTTTATACCATCAATCAAATCGTTAGATTTTTAATTATTTTAAATGAAAAATAATTTAAGCTTTTATAAATTCACTTAAATAGTATTTCGGGCCTTAGATTTGAATGTATGAATTTGGATGGAATTTAATACAATTTTGTATTGTATCTTTATACAAATCTGCAAATTTAAATCCAAAATTTGAAATCTAAATTGTTGACTTTTTAAGTCTGATATCTGGTTTTGATGCTAACGAAACACAAGGATTTTATGTGTACATCTAGCTTGTGAACAAGTTTACAATACAACATACACATGTGAGGGGATTGATGGAAGCCTGAGGGACATAACGATCATACCGTGTGGCATATTCCACGATCTGAGGAGCAAAGGAAGAAGAAGAAGATACTTATTTTAAATGTAAATGCATTTGGTTTTTGTATTTTGGGTCTGTAATATTTGCATTGACATGCATGATATGAAAAAGCTTAATAAGACTGTAAATTGACCATAGGGAACTGAATGACCTTAGGGTAGTTAGCGGACGCTGAATTTTTTTGGTAGGCTAAAAATACCTTAGATAAACGCTCGGTCCTTGCATAAAACACTTAGGATAGTCCCCATTATCACATATACTATCAGGAGAACTTATTGAATTAAAATAGGACTTAAGGTGTTAAGTTATTAAGGTTTCAGGCGACCAAACTTTGGTGTTCAAAACACCTCAGTCGATCGAATCATTGAATAGTCAGTGTGTTGACCTGACTTCGGGCGACCGAACAAAAAAGACTCTATCGTCTTCGATCAGTCGATCATCTACACTGACTTTTTCCAACAACTCAGGTGCCCAAATTTCACGTTCAAAATACCCCCGAATGACCAAATGTTCAAGTTCGGAAGACCAAACTTGAGACTAGGCGACCGAACCTCGGACATATTGGAAAATCTCCTGGGTCAACAAACCGAACCCTCATTCAGGCACCCGAACACGGAAAAGTTACTTTTTCCGTTGTGTTTGTTCAGGTGACCAAACCTATGGTTCGGTCGACTGAAACTCTTGGGTTGTCATAATTTTACTACGATAATTAGGGTTAATTTTTTATTAAATAATTTCTAAAATCCCTAATATGTCCCTAACGGTCAAAAATATTCCAGAGTCTATACATACCCCTTCCATTATTCATTTTTAACAAGAAGATTAGATTGAAAATCCTCCCTAAATATTTTTGTTTTATTCATAGCATTTACTCTCTTTTCTTTATTCTCTTGACAAATCTTTAAAAAAATTCTTGTTGAAAGAGAGCATTGATTTTACTCACTTTTTTCACTTGCAAATCTATTGCATTTGAAGATTGTTGGAGGATTATTTACTTGGGCATAAGATTTTTTTTTGCATTTACTTTCATTATATATCTTAGCTTACAAATCATTTTTGGAAAGTAAATCTAGAGTTTCTCCATACATCTTCTTGGTGAATATTTCTTTGGAGAAAACTTTTATTGATTTTTCTTGAAAGATTTAAGCACATATTTTACATTCATATTGTTTGTGCTTGGATTAGTCTTCCTGTATTTGAGCTTTTATTGACAAATCTTTATCTTACAGAAAATTGCTTGAAAGCAAAACCTTAAGTTCTCCTACACCCTTTATTGAAAATACTTTTGGAGAAATTTAGTTGGGTTCAAATCTTTGAAGTGCTTATCTTAAATATTTCATTCAAAGAGTTCAAAATATTTTAAGGAAATTCACATTCTCACATTGAACTTTAGTTCATATCATACGTGAGTGCATTTGTGCGTATTGGTACACATTTGCTTGTATTAGAAGCATCTACTTGTACAAATATTTTCATATCTATTGTATTCTCGACATATGATCATAAGAGGGAGACTAGCCCTGTGAATAATCCCGGATTGACTTTGACTCGGTTAGGAAAGTTAAGTGCACCATCTTAGTAAGGTGTGTATACAGTGCCACTCCACCCGTGAAGTGAGCCTTAGTGGAATTCTTGTACTTGTGAGCCAAGGCAGGGACGTAGACACAGTTGGCTGAACCCCGATAACGTATCTTGTGTCGGCTCTTTCTTTCCCTATACTCTTTATATTTCCGCACTTTAATTTATGCACATGTATGCTTATATTTGAATTGTTATGTGAATGATGTGCATGTTTTAAATATTGTGAATGATTGAAAAATACTGAGTTTGCTGCATCTGTTTTATATATTTACTCATTATTATTCTGTTGGGGTATTGGTATGTGCTTAGACAGATCCTAAGTTGGAAATTACTAATTATGGAATTGAAATCAACTTAGGAAATTTTAATTACCTAATTCACCCCCTCTTGGGAATACATCAATTCCAACATAAACTCTCAAATAGAAGGTTAAAATTATTTAAAATCTAAAAATATAATAATTTGTAAAAATAAGATATGATTAGACTGTCAAATCTAATCTTTTAAAAAAAAAAAAAATACTTAAAAAAATTATTTTTTTATATAGGATCTATAAACTATTACTTTCAAGTTGTTATATTTTTAGACCCACTAAAATGTCGTCAAACCCATACCCTAGACCTGACAAAATGGATAAAAATCTGTTAATCAAACCCGCATCCAACCCATTTTAACTGACTTATAATCAACCGTTTGTTAAATGAGTCGAATTTGGTTTTTCATTTTCATATCCATCTACTTAGCGGATCGGGTTGGGTTTATCAAGCGGATATTCGCCTACCCGTTTGTTTGTTTGTTTTTAAAAGAATAATGATATTTTTATTTAAATAATTGAGCCGTGAGCACTACGTGCTTTAGAGAGGGTACAAGTAGGAGTATTTAAATATGATTACATGATATAGACAACAATAAATAAAATATTATAAATCCCATGATTTGAGAGAAAATTTGTATTGTTGACATATAAGCTCCATTTGAATCAATGTGCTACAATTTGTTAGCTTATATGATCCTCATACAAGTAGGAGTATTTGGATCTTTGACGCTTCTTAATTTTTATTATGATGATTTGTCTCGGATCTTCGTTATTTGAATCTGCAGCGGACAAATGTAACCATCGACGGTTTGATGAACGATTTGTTTTTAATGCTTACAGTTTTACTTACATGAATTAGGAGTTATTAATTAATATAAACGATTGAATGATTGATGTAGTCATTAGAAAAGTTAATACACAAACTAATCGGAAGTTGTCGTATATAATTTAAATTATTTTGACATAATATAAATTATTAATAAAATTATATTTTAGAATGACGAATTATCCACTATTTGCCATGAATTATTTAATTCTAAACTGCCTAATTCGTCACTTAAACGAGTCGAATATGAATTATAATTTCTTCACCCAATAATGTCTTATTCTTCATGGATTATCGGACTCGACCGCTTTGTCAGGTCTACCATACCCACTAATACATTCTACTTATATGGAAAAGTACTAAGATGACATTTGCGAGCTTCAAATTGTAGGAGGATATTTCTCAATAATTTGACGTAGTTTTAAGGTTTAGGACTGATGATGTGGGCACCTGGGCAGGTGGAAGGCAGCCATAGGCTGCAAAATCGAATGAGCTGGGAATACCCAACACTTTTTTGCCACTTGGAAGGGCGGCATTGATTCCAAGCTAACCTTCTGCTTGTTCGTTGGTTGTCCAAAATACTGGAAGACACCGCACCACCAAGCCTCGTGAGCTGCTTCTCATTTTCTTCGCTGTCTCCGCTTCTCTCTCTGACGCTCGTCCAACTTCCCAAACTCCCTTAACTTTATCATTCTCCCGAAAATTAGGGTTTCGGCGTCACTTCTATTTCCCACTGTCTCTCTAATTAGCTTCTTCTTCCTCTCCAAATTTTATTCTTGAAGCCTCAAGCTCACTGAACAACTGGGGTTTGTTCAATAATCGTTTTTGAAATTTTGAGTGCCTGTGTATAAATTTGCACATGGCTCTTCATTCCGGTGTTTTCTGCTTCAGTGGTATTACTTTGAATTCTCGCAGATCGGAGAATCGGGTTTCCGGTTTGAATCTGTTGAGTCGAGGGAGGATTAGAGACTCGCCGTTTTCAGCTCCGTCATTCTCCGTATCAGTGCGGCGGTGGAGACTGCAGGGTATGGAATTGTTTTCTGTTGTTTAAATTTGAGCTAAAATGAGTTTAAATTTGTTTCTTTGTTTTAGGCAGTTTCGTTTCGTAGTGTTTTGATAGGTTTGATTTGCTTGGAGTTTGTTTATTGATTTTGCGTGCTTACATTTTTGGTTCTTACTTAATGTTTTGATATATGATTTATGTTTTCCTTGGTTATAATGGATAAATTTTGTTGATTATGTTGTTGTGTATACAGCTTGAAAATTTCCTGGATTTTTTATGGCTTATTTTAGCTTTTCCAATTTTTCAAAATTAATTGAGTTTTATGTTGTTGTGAATAATCTTGGGATTGCATAGCGGAATTTAAACGCAGCATATATTAAAGAACCAAAATGGAGCATACACACGCAGTATATTTGAAAGCAATAACAATCCACACAAAGATTTATTTGGTTCGGCAAAGCCGACATCCACGGGAGCAATTGGAAAAGGTTTTCACTATGAGAATCATAAAGTACACAATACAATATAATACAATGATCTTCCTCTCTTAGAATATACCTAGAATGGTATATTTATAAACACTACGAAGGCTTCCCTCCAAACACCCCACCATATTAACGTTCACTTTCAAATTTTGAAATCATTCTCGCAACCCCGAGCAAATTAGTCGACTGTTTCAGACAGAATGTAATTTTTTCCGAACTCTGTATTTATCAGTTGACTGATTTGGCCCATCAGTCGACTGATTTCTGCTGCTCAGCACAAGTAACTTCAACTTATGTTTTCTTCCATGTTTATGTACTCCATCAAGTATATGAGCTGCAAAAACACAACAATCTCCACCTTTGCGAGTATACGCCCCTTAAGAGAACTTGAAAACATATCTCATTGCTCCACCTTGACTTTGGAACGTTAGGTTGGGTCCGTCTCCCTTCTAGCACTTGGAGACATGAAATAAGTCCAAGCAATGCTTGAATTTTTCAATAGTAACTAGTTTTGTCAAAATGTCCGCTGTGTTTTTTGATGTGTGAACCTTCTCCAATACAAGTTCACTTGAAGTAATCAATTCCCGTACCCTATGGAACCTTACATCAATATGGTTCATTCTAGTATGGTACACTTGATTCTTCGCTAAGTAGATAGCGCTCTGGCTGCCACAATGTAACACAAGTCCATTTTGTTGTATACCCAACTCTTTGACCAAACTGGTAAGCCATAAGGCTTCCTTTGCAGTTTCGGCAACTGCCATAGGCTTTGTGGGAGGACCTATATGTTGGAGGTCCATGGTACTCACATCTTCTGTAATCAATCTTGATCATATAAGAATCAAATCTTTTGTACCATTGCCTTAGAGACTGTTTCAACCCGTAAAGAGATTTTTCAACTTGCAAACTAAGTGTTCTTTCCCCGCTTCACTGAATTCCTCCGGCTGTACCATATAAATCTGTTCCTCCCAAGCCACCATGAAGAAATGCCATCTTCACGTGCATTTGTTCCAAATGCAGATCATAATGAGCTACTAATCCCAACACTACCTTGATGGAAGTGTGTCCGACCACAGGTGAAAAGATTTCATCAAAATTTATTCTCTTTTTCTGTCAATACCCTTTTACCACTATCCGTGCCTTGAATGTCTCTCGTTTTTTTTGAAATTGCTTCCTTCTTATTATATATCCATTTGCAACCTATCGCCCTCTTCCCATCTAGAAGTTTCACCAACTCTCAAGTTTGATTCTTATGCAGCGATTCCATTTCCTTAATCATAGCACCCGTCCACCTACTTTTTTCCTGGCCGTGCACTGCTTCTTGAAAAGTAGTTGGATCAGTGCAACTGGTAATGAAAGCATAAGATACTAACTCTTCAAACCCATATCTTGGCGGTGGTTTGATAGTGCTTCTGGATCTCTGTATAAGAATATTGTCGACTTGCTGGTTTCCCGAGTTAGAACTCCCTGCAATCGTAGGACCAAGATCATTGTCCTTTGCTTGAGTTTCTAATTCCACCTGCATAACATGTTCGTCTTTGCTCCAATTTCCTGACTCCTGTTTCTCTTTACCAAATTCTTGAGTACGCTTCACCATAGCTTTCTCATCTAAACCTACATCCCTACTGATCACCATCTTGTTTGCCGTTGGATCTCACAGCTTGTACCCTTTCGCACTCTTTTGATATCCCAAAAAGATGCAAAGTCTAGATTTTGCGTCAAGTTTCGATCTCTCCTCACTAGACACGTGAACATAGACTGGACACCCGAATACCTTCAATCCGGAGTAGTCTACTGCATTTCCTGTCCATACCTCTTTTGCCACTTTAGCCTCCAGTGATGCCCTTGGTGATCTGTTTATCAAGAAACAAACCATATTAACTGCCTCGGTCCAGAAATTCTTCGGTAGCCCTGCATTAAGCCTGAGACACCGAGCTCTTTCAGTTAGAGTTTGGTTCATCCTTTCAGCCACACCATTTTGCTAAGGTGTCCAACGAATGGTGAAATGTCTCTTAATGCCTTGCTGCTCACAAAACTCTATGAACCTAGAATTAGCGTACTCAGTCCCATTGTCTAACCTGAGACATTTGATTCTCTTTCTCGTCTGGTTTTCCACTTCAGTTTTCCAAAATTTAAACCTGGAAAATGTATTAGACTTGTGCAACATGAAGTATACCCAGACTTTCCGTGAGTAGTCGTTAACAAAACTCACATAATAAACATGTCCATCTCTTGATGCTACTCTAATCGGCCCCCAAACATCAAAATGTATGTAATCAAGAATACCTTCCATCTTGTGAATAACTGATTCGAATTTTGCTCTATTTTGTTTCCCAATAACACAAATCTTGCAAAAATTCAGCTTACATGTTTTCATACTTTTCAAGAGTTTCCTCTTGTGAAGTTCTTTCATACCATGTTCACCTATATGCCCAAACTGCATATGCCACAAAACGGTTTCATCAAATTCAGTATCTACAACTGTAGCTCCACCTACAATCGTAGCTCCTTGCAGTGTATAAATATTTCCATCTAACTTTTGCCCCTTTCATCACCGTTATATTACCTTTCCACACTTTCATAATCTCACTTTTGGACTTGTAATTGAATTCATTACAATCCAAAGTGCCAAGTGAGATGAGACTCTTCTGTAGGTCCGATGCCAATGAGAATTGAACCTGAATTTACCAACCTTAAGTGCTGAACGACTCCTTGTTTGAAGTCATATGCTAAGAACATGCTGAATCTAGAATTCATGAGTCCGTGAGGCGATCTGACCTCGATGAAATTGAAAGTACATCACCATCACTGCAAACTGAATTTCCTTCTTGAACAACATTTGCTGATTTTGAAGTCCCTTCATGCTTTTTAACATTTCCTTTCTTCCAATCTGAACACTTCGGTTTAACGTACCCCTTTTTACCGCACTTAATAACACCAGATATCCTTCTTTTTCTTGGATTGAGTTCGGGATTTTTAACTTGATCCATTTCTAAATTTTCCTCTCCCATGATCATAGTTAGCTTTCACCAC
This sequence comes from Malania oleifera, assembly GCF_029873635.1. NCBI lineage: Eukaryota > Viridiplantae > Streptophyta > Magnoliopsida > Santalales > Ximeniaceae > Malania > Malania oleifera. Next base: position 23,119,352 of record NC_080423.1, read on the forward strand.
AAGTCCTTCTCTATGTGAATTTTCATCGCAGATTTTCAGCCTTTGTTGAAATCTCAAGAAGACACTTGTCACCTCTTCTAAGTTTAGGGTCTCTTTCCCCCATGTAAGATTGGTAACTAAATTTTCATATGTGTGAGTTGCTGGCAAGGAATTCAGTAGCATCAATGCCTTATCATCCTCTTCAAACTTCATGTCAGCATGCATTAAATCACTTATGATTTGATTAAATGTGTTGATTCAAGTTCGAACCATCAACCATCTTAAGCCAATAAAGACGTTGCTTAAGGAATAATTTGTTAAGAAGGGATTTGGACATGTACCGACTTTCAAGCTTTTGCCAAACAGTCACATGAGAATCTTCTTCCATGACATGATAGAGTACTTCGTCGGCCAAACACAATCGTATTGTAACAACAACCTTTGCCTCTAATTCTCTCCAATTAGCCTCATCCATACCTTCCAGTTGAACACCATACAAGACCTTCACCATCCCTTGCTACACAAGCAAATCTTTCACTCACCTCTGCTACAAACCGAAGTTTCCTGTTCCATCAAATTTGACAACATCAAACTTTGTTGATGAAGTGCCCGATGCCATAACAACAATGCTCTGATACCAATTGTTGTGAATAATCTCGGGATTGCACAGTGAAATTTAAACATAGCAAATAATGAAGAACCAAAATGGAACACACACACGCAGTATATCTGAAATCAATAAAAATCCACACAAAGATTTACGTGGTTTGGCAAAGCCTACATCCACGGGAGCAGTCGGCAAAGGTTTTCACTACGAGAATCACAAAGTACACTATACAATACAATATAATAATCTTCCTCTCTCAGAATATACCCATAATGGTATATATATAAACACTACAGAGGCTTCCCTCCAAACACCCAACCGCATTAACGTTCACTTTCAAATTTTGAAATCATCCTCGCAGCCCCAAGCAAATCAGTGTCAATCAGTCGATCGTTTCAGACAGAATGTAATTGTTTCCAAACTCTATATTTATCAGTCGATTGATTTGGCCTATCAGTGGACTGATTTTTGCTGCTCAGCACAAGTAACTTCAACTTATGTTTTGTTCCATGTTTATGTACTCCATCAAGTATATGAGCCACAAAAACACAACATATGTACTAGCCTTTTTCCTTTTTCCTTTTTAATTTTTTAATTGTTATGAATTTCTCCAGATTTCACCCTTTTTGCCTTAATTTTAATTTTTAAACAAATAACAATGAATACTAGACTAATTATTTTATGTAAGTTTTAAAATATCAGCCACCATTTTAGTTTGGGGAATTAAGACATGAATGGAATCAAGATTCTATCACAATTCTCATTCCTATGTTTATTTTCGTGGAATCACAGTTTGGCTGGAATGCTAATTCCCCCATTCAACAGATGGTGATTCCTCATATTACACGGAGGAACCACAATCCGGTTCCTAATTCCTTTTTTCTGAAAGACAATTATAGCCCTCTCTAGAATCATATATTCAAAAGAAACACAAGCTGACTATATCTCAATTCTGCCATTGCTGATGATGACAACGACAATGTCAACAACAACAACAGCAACAAAAATAATAATAATAATTACAAGAAGAATAATAATAATGATTATAAAAAATAATAAAAAACAACAATAACAACAACAACTATAAAAATTGCAACAACAACGATAATTATTGCTAAAAATTAAGAAAACAACAATAGTAGTCACAAGAATAATAAAGAGTAGTAATATAGTATTATTGTTATTACTGCTACTACTACTTTTGAAAAATAACAAGAAAATCCAAAAAAAATATTTATCATTATTTTTACTGTGATAAAAAAAAAATGCATAAATTTTGTATTGGAGGCATTTTGAGAAATGTTTTTCGTTCCATTATAGCCACAATTGAAGAATATTAAATGTTAGAAAGAAATACACTTTGGTTCTTACAACCATTTTGTATTACGAACCGAATGTAGTAATCGTATTGCGACAGCGATTCCATTCCTCCATTGACACTTACATTTTTTTTTTTCTACTTCAATTCCATTTTACAAAACAATTGGGGTTAATTCTTTCCACACACAGCCAGTCCCAAGTCCCACTAAAGGAGGAGGGTTGCGATAGCTAGTTGACATCTAGCATAAAACTTGCTCAAATTCTATGTTGCTATCATCCTCATTGTATAGAATTGTTAGTCATTATCTCTATGGCTTCCCTATGAGCAATGTGTTGAACTTTCACCGCTTGGGTGTAGTAATGCAAAAAGTAGGCAGGGTAGGCTAGGTTGTTACTGTGAAGACACTATATTGTTCGGTTCAGGACATGGACGGGGAATGAAGGTAGTTGTGGAGACTAGGGTTGGATTAACAACTTTGAATATGAGACCTTTACTAGTAAAGGATGGAAGAAGATGACACAATGATTAGAAGTAATTTAGCATAATTTTCCTCCAAGACACTGAGTGGGCAGGAGAAATTTCTAAAAGAAATTGAAAATTTAATATTTAATTGGTATAGGAAAGGTAAAAAACATTGTAGAGGAAGACCTAAGAATAGATTTGTTGACGTTAAAATAGTTAGGATAGAGTCATTGAAGTTACAGTGGTCTTATGATAAGAGAGAACATATGGCGTTAGTGCTAAGCTCTTTAAGTTGGCCTGGCAGAAAACCTTAAAACTTAAAAGGAAAATTTGGGAAGATATGAATAATATAGATTGATGGATATCAGGAAGCAGGACAATATTTATTGGAGCAGATTTGCATGTTCATATAGGAAAGTGGGAACAAGTCTTGACATCCCATAGTTTAGCTCGGAACATCCATGTTGGAGGTCTCAAGTTCCAAGGAGGGGTAGAAGGGAGTATGCAGTGGGAGATAGGCTAGCTCCACTTGTTTATTCCAAGCCCAAAGTGAACCTAGAATAAGTTAGAATGAGACAGTAATTATTTGGCAGCGCTCTAACTTTTGGACTAGATCATGCACAACGGCGGATGAGGATTCATATAGTCAACCCTGACTAGCAGGACTTATGGCTTGGTTGTTACAGAAATGGCATCAACATTTGAGGGGAAAGACCAAATATTTTCTATCTCATATCTCATTTTGGCACTTTTGAAACTTGGCAATTTTTGTTGTTGTTGTCATTGTTATAGAAATGCTATCAATTTTTGAGGGGAAAGACTAAATCATTCCCATCTAATAGTTTTGGTACTTTTGAAACTCTCCAATTGTTCAGAAAATTTTAGAAAATTCACTAACCTCTGTGTGGGAGCATAGATTTGGACTTGTGTGGATATGAACAAATCTCAGCACATTTTTGTATTGCATTTTTTTGAAATCCCTAAAAATCCCAATACAAATTCTGAACTCCAAGCTCCCAAATGCTAGGTAGGTTTTCGTCCTTAGGTTTCTGTTTCCCGAAAACAATGCTGATTTTACTTGTTGATAAGATATAAAATTAATTAATGTTTAGTTTAATTGTTGATCTGTAATTTCGTATAATGTTGTTGAATATTGAAACAAGAATGCCACTGAGCTAGTATTCCAACACCTTCTTTTTTCCCCTGCTATTGATATTTTCATTTCCCAAATTTAATGTTCTAGGAAAAGCATTTCCAGATAATAGATCACCTGAAAAAACACAGGAATCACCACTTGTGGTTTGCTTTGGGGAGATGTTAATTGATTTTGTCCCAATTACAAGTGGGCTGTCTTTAGCTGAATCACCTGCATTTAAAAAAGCCCCAGGAGGTGCTCCTGCTAATGTTGCTGTTGGCATAGCTCGTCTTGGTGGATCATCAGCATTCATTGGCAAGGTATTTTTCTATCTTCAATTGATACATTGGTCAGAAACAGGTGAGATAGCTCTGCAATAAGTTATAGTTGTTTCACCCTCTTTGAGTTGTGGGTTATTATCCTTGTTTGGCATGAACTTACGAACATATTGACTTTCCCCACACTCCTCCCCCCCCCCCCCACCCCCCCCCCCCCCCCCCCCCCCCCCAACCAGAACTAAAAGAAAAATAGTTCAAAAGGAGGACACATGTTGAAAGCTTCACCTTTGACAATCCCTAAGGAATCCAAAAAATCAAACAAAACCAATATCATTTAGGTTGAAGATTTTGCAAATGAGATTAATCAGGCTGCAACCATCTTTTTGACGGAACTGGGGTTGGTTATTTTTTTTCTGGCATAGAAAAGGTTCCCAGCATTAATACCTTGGTTAGACTAGTCTGTGATTACTTTCAGGAAAGCAATGGGCAACCCTAAAGGGAAAAATATGGAAACCTTTTGAGCTAGATAAGTGAGATATCACCACCATGATTTAGTATTGAATATGTTCACTACAGTACTAGAATTAGGCTCCAATATTGAGATCACTTCTACGTAATTATAGATTGCAAAATGCCCTGGCTTCAGAAAATCCAGCTTATAAGAGAAAGCTATTGATGTGGGGGAAATAACCCATAAATAAAATAGTGCCACCATAGCAGCTCATGATCCCCATATTTCAAGTTCAACACGAGTGGGAAAGCGGAAAATGATTTGAGGGTAGTTTTTTAGCATCTGTATCTTGTCCATAGCAGGAAAATACTCATTGCATGATCTAAGATAATCTTCTTATACCTTGTTGGCTCTAAGGCAAAGGCCTCCCTTTGGGAACTCCTAAGATCTTTTTTCTTCCATTTAAATGCGAGCTAGCTGAAGCATCGGACAGGTCAAGAACTCTCTCCCTTTTGGATATCCCATGAACTCTTTCAAATCCATTTAAATGAGAACTAGCTTAAGCATTAGAGAGGTGTATTACAAACAAAACAATAATCAGTCAGACAAAAATATCCACTAAACAGATCAAGCTCTCCAAAGAATCAAAAAACCAACACAGTACCACTAACAGGCCACCAGCTGCCATAGGCAACCAAAAATATAAAAACAAAACCCATCAAACAGTGAGGACAGCAAACAGAAAATGTATGGATGGTCCACTTCATGGCAGGAAAACAACACTCCATTATTAGAAAAACAACAAAACAAATCGGGCAACAACTTCTGTCACACTAAGTCACCACTCGTAATTGAGAGAAACCAGTCCCAAATCCTCTGACCAGATTCAGACTCATCAAAAGGTGAAAATTTCACAAAATTAATGTCCTGCCAAAAATCATGTTCATGTCTTGCTAAACAGCTTCAAAACCTCAAGAAAACTTCATTTACATTCTCTACAGCTAGCCACATTGCTGTGTATCTTTTTTATGATCAAAGCACATGCTGACATCAGCCATATTTTTCCATTCTGTGTTTTTCTTGGAGTTCGATGATGATTAAGAGAAGAATTAGAAAAAGATGGAAACTAGGATTTTAGTCGTTCAATCCTGGTCTGATAGTGGAGTAAAATTTATTTTCTGTGCATGGGGAGATAGAGAGGGGCAACTATGCCTTTTTTACTGCTAACCAAGATATAAATATACCCTCAACTCACTTCAAATTTGTAGGAAAAAAGAAAGCATTCATTTATCATTCCTTGTATCTGGTGTGATTGTTATGCGCAGGTTGGTGAAGATGAATTTGGATACATGCTTGCTTCTATTCTAAAAGAGAACCATGTAAACTACAAAGGAATGCGTTTTGATCCTGGTGCCCGTACCGCTTTAGCATTTGTTACTCTAAGAAAGGACGGGGAACGTGAATTCATGTTTTATCGTAATCCTAGTGCTGATATGTTGCTTCAAGAAGATGAGCTTGATTTTGATTTAATCAAAAAGGTATGTGAGTTTTGTCATTGATCATGATCAAATAAATGCAAAATTATTATGGAAAGAAACTAATACAAAATTGGGATTGTTCACAATGCATTAATATTCTAGTTGTTACAGTTTGATTCTTTATTTTACATCTCCAAGAATAACATAAATCTCCATGTTTAGTTATGCATTGATTTCATATATCTGTTGGCAGGCAAACATTTTTCATTATGGCTCTATAAGTTTGATTACGGAACCTTGCAAGTCAGCCCACATTGCTGCAGCAAAGGTGGCAAAGGATGCCGGTGTAATTCTGTCCTTTGATCCCAATCTGAGGCTTCCATTGTGGCCGTCCGCAGAGAGTGCCAGAGAGGGAATAATGAGCATATGGGAGCTTGCTGATATTATTAAGGTGATTACCCTTGACAATGTGCATTGTTAACACATGCTTACAACACATTTTCATTATCTTTTCTCTGCCAAACAAAGTACTTCGCCGTCTGCTAATGTAAATGGGGATGCCACCTATTATGATTTTAACTGATCAATTAATTATCAGGTAAGTGAAGAAGAGATTATTTTTCTGACAAATGGAGAAGATCCATATGACGACGCTGTAGTTCGCACATTGTACCATCCGAATCTCAAATTGCTCCTTGTCACTGAGGGTCCAGATGGTTGCAGATATTACACCAAGGTAATGCCCCCTTGTACGTTCTTTCAAAATGAATCTTTGATGAATCATCTGTGTGTGTGTGTGTGTGTAAGCATGCCTGCTTGTTCTTTCTGTGTTGTATGTTGTCAAGTTTCTTTTGTAAAGAACAATATTTTTCGGGACTTGCAGAATGAAGTTGCAAATTGATACTGTACTGTTTTGTTATCATCGCGGGGGTAACTTTCTTTCTTTGGAGAGCAAGAAGAAATACATTTTTTTTTTTTAAACTAGTCATGACAACAATTATCATGCATTCTGATAGTAGTAACTGTGTAACCCATGGGACAATGTAATTTTTTAGGAGTTCAGTGGGAGAGTTGAAGGTTTAAAAGTAGATGCTGTGGACACCACAGGGGCTGGGGATGCTTTTGTTGCCGGAATTCTATCCCAACTAGCTGCTGACCTCTCCTTGCTTCAGGTACAATGTTTAAGATTGACAATGCTTCTTTCATGTCCATACTTCATAATATTTTTAGGTGGTTATATCTTCTTGTGAAGATGTTCATGGCACATAATCCTTAACAGTATCTTTGTTTGTTAGAGATGCTTCTGCCCCAATCTATTGGATTTGCAGTGGCAATATTCCCCTTCATAGATGTTAGTGTTGTGCTCATCTGATTCAACAGTGACTGCTAATACTTTTTTCTTGACAAAAACTCCATTTTGGTTTTGTTCTTTGTGGTATTGTATTAGCAAGTATTTTTACTTCAGTAGTTATAGGAAGGTTTTATATATATATATATATATATATATATATATATATATATTATATGCACATATATACTAGAGTCTGAATGTTCAGCAAAATGCCATAGGAAAAATGAGGGAGTCAATAGGTTGAGGCTGAAATAAATGCAGGCTTACATTGCAGAAGGAACTTAGCTAATCATTGTGCTTATAGCTGCACTAATTTGTTTGTAGATCTAATGAAATGCTTGTCAATCCTGTGAAAAAAGAAATAGTAATTTAGGATCCCAAAGTGCATGAACATTCAAAGAAGTAGTGCAAATAATTTCTTCTGTTATATTGTAATCTGCTAGGTTCTCTATTTTTTTATTTACTGTTGAAAGCACAGTGGAGTTATGAATGCAATCTCGTTCTATCAAATGAACCATGATTTCAAACATCAGATTTTTTTAATTTTTTTTTTGATAAGAAAAGAAGATGATTTAATTAAAGAAAAAAGGATGTACAAAAAGCACGTCTCCATAGTGCTACAGCATCCTTGTTCCTAGCAAAGCCAGAAAAGTAATAGGAGTTTTTTTAATATGTTCATCATAAGATCTGTTTATTTCCCCATACTTTTTGTTGCTGCAATGTCCTATCCTCATTAATTTCGTAAAATTAGGTTTGTTGTCTAAATTGGGCAAGATGTTTTTAATGGAAATCTTCTTAATGGCTATTTTGTGTCTGACAATCTGAAAAAAGCTTGTTTACTACCACGGCAAATCAAAAACTCATTTTTGCCACCTATGCTAGAGACCTAGGGTTTATGTGCATGGCTTTTATATTGGGAATTTATGTTGTCAGGGTAAAAGAATTGAAAAGAAAGCTCTGCTTTTGACTTTCAAAGTTGTATCTACATAGCATTCTATCTGCATTTACCATATTTTATTAGTGTTGTTAGGCTTGATTTAAATGGCAAGCTTTAGTGCAGAAAATTAGCTAGTACTGGTCCGTAATTGACTCAATTAAAAGATATTTTAGTAAAAAATCTAGAGAACTTGTAATTTTACTATTTTTTTTGTCTTAGTTACTTTTATTGATGATTATTCAAGAATCAAATGGGCATTAATTATGAAAGTTTTTTTTTTTCTTCCCATAAGTTGTACCTACATCGTATTCTATTTGCACTTTACCAAATTTCATTAATGAAATTATGCTTGATTTAAATGGAAAGATTAATTGCTGAAAATTAGCAAGTACTGGTCATTAATTGCTTAAAAGTATATGACCAAATAGTTTAGCAAAAAGTATAGACTATAGAGACTAACTTGTAATTTTTACTAATATTTTTCTGTGTTACTTTATCACTTTGATTGATGATTATTCAAGAACGACATGGGTTACTTTGGTGAGAGATCATTTTCAGTTTTTTTTTTTTTTCAAAATTATTTCAAATCTTTTGGCACTGGGCTGCCTTTTTTTTTTTTTTTTTTAATAAATATCTCAAGGCATGTACCATTATTCATCTTGTGTTTCTACTCCACAATAAAATCTAGCAGAATGCAAGACTCAGAACTTGTTGGAAGTTGCTTGGGTCTGATGTCTTCTATGCCTGTGCCACAAATCTGTTAGGACGATGCTATTCTTATTGCCTACTGTCTTTTTAATTGCCAACCTTCTTCAGTTCTTTGCAACCATAGTCCCTTTTCTGTATTATTTCCATCTCAAGATCCTGTTTCTCTTAGTTTGAGGACATTTGGACATACTAATTATGTTCATTTATGTTCATAATCTAGCCCCAGGTGTGGATAAACTTGGTCTCAGATCCCTCTAAAGTGTGTTTTTGGGTTATTCTTGTACAAGAAAGGGGTATTGTTTTTCACTTGCCGTCACATCACAGGCTCAATAGTAAATACCTCGCGTTCTTTGGATCATTTGCTTACTTCTCTATTAATTAATCACCTTTTTGTGTAGTTCTCTAGAGTAATATGTATGCATGCATGTAGGCCTTGTTACGTATTAAAATGCTATACCATAGATTAAGTCGATATATGAGGTAACAGCACATGAAGGTTGTTTTATAACATTTATGTCTTGTGTTTGGTAGTTTGAAGGACTTCTACAGTATTTTCAAGAAGTTTAGCATTTGCATCTTTATTTGTTGCATTCATGATTTTTTTTTTTTTTAACATTCTTGAATTTATATTTTAATATTTCCAGTTTGTTCAATACTATATTCCTCTCAAGAAAATCATAAAATCAATACTTGATTTACTCCTGCTGTGAATTACTTCCGAATCTTTAGTTGGACGCAGCTTTCTCCATTTTTTTTTAAAAAGATTTTCTTTAATCAGTAGTGTAGCTCATATGTTTCCTTGATTAAATGTGCTTGTCTCTGTAGAACGAGGGTCGACTGAAGGATGCTCTAAAGTTTGCTAATGCTTGTGGTGCATTGACAGTAACGGAGAGGGGTGCAATTCCAGCTTTGCCGTCTAGAGAAGCAGTGTTGAAAGCCTTGGTTAAGTCAGTCGTGTAGGTTTTAGTCGAATCCTTTGTAACTGTATAACTGCTATGTACTACTCCTGTTTGTCCCTCGTGTGAGATCTTGAGAGACCTTTGCATTGCCAGGGAAGGAATGTACATACTGTTTCATGTGTATCAACTGGGGAAAAGTGGAGAGAAGAGAAGTCAAATCGTAACTTTGGAAAAGACATTTATATCCCTCAATAAAATAAAAAATTTTTAGAATTATTTCTTATATGGTTTGACTACTTATAAAAAAATATATGGCCAATGAAAGTATTTTGCTGATGGAGTTCAATGTGCATGCACTTTTATCTTGGATTTGATGGGATGTAGTGCAATTGCATGAATCTAAAAAAATATGAATCTTCTCTTTGATATAAAAAGACCTTCTATTTTATATATGGTCATTGCTTTATTATACTCCACTATTTCTTACATGAGTAATATTGTCAAATGATTATATGTTATTTCTTTTATTTCTTCCATCAATTTAACTAGATAGGAACAAAATTTATTCAAGTAGAAACTAGTTTCTTTTTTCTTCTCTTCACTTGTTTCGTTATTAGTAGTAACAAAACGGAGATTTACAAAGAGAAACACTAGGTAGAGTGGTAAATAAATAGTAATACAAGGTGACAAAAATCATAAATTTTAAACTTGGAAATGGGATTCAGGTAGAAGTACTTTACCTTTCTAAAGAGCATTAGGAAGGTTAATATTGAGATATAGGATCATAAAAAAATAGAAGCTAAAGGCACAACATTATAATTTAGAAGAATCTCTCCTTCCTTGAGTTGATGTCATGCGTAGGCTAAAATGGTCATCAAAGTTTTTAATTTTTGCAATGATGTCACTTAACTTATAGGTATAGCAATGTCCTTTTTGTCTTAAGGAAACATCGGGAGAGTTAATTTGATTCTCTTGATTTAAGAGGGAGTTATTTTTGAGGGGATATATATAGGAGCCTTTTTGGATCTTTCTGAAGTGTGTCAAAGAGCATACAACATCTTAAATGCCTTTGTATTCTATCTCTTTCCCGTAAATGTAAGCTATAAGTTGAACCTCATAAATCTTGTGTCTATTTTTTTTTTGCATCCTTCTTTTATTATTCACTTACTTCCTCAATTGTCATACTTGCCAATCCTCACAAGTGGTATCAAAGTCGGGTCTAGTTTAATCAAATCCAATGACTTTGACATCGTGCAATATTCAAAAATTTGATGGTTCCAATAGTTTTATTCTTTGGCAATTAAAAATATATGTTGTCATAACCCAAAAAGGGTTTGGTGAAAGCATTGTTGGGAAAAGAGAAAATGCCGAATACTTTGACAAATGATTAGAAGGATGAAAAAGCTTTGGCAAAATCTAGTTTTGTCTTTTAGATACTATTATGAGAGAAGTCCTTTCAGAAAAGATTGTTACTAGTTTATAGTTTAAATTGGAGTTGCCACACACGACAAAGTCCCTCACCAACAAATTATATTTGATGCATTGCTTATATATGCTGCGGATGGTAGAAGGTATGTTTATGAAAACCCATGTAGATGAATTCAATTGATATCAAAATTGAAGAAGACAATCAAACCTTTTTATTGTTATGTTCCTTACCCCTTTTCTACAAGCATTTAAGAAAAAAAAAAAAAAAAAAAAAAAAAGCATTCTAATTTGGTAGGGATGCTATTTATTTAGAAGATCTTTAAAGTTTCATTATTCTCTAAAGAATTGCTTAAGAAGCATGTTAGAGGAAATAAAATTGAATGACAATGAGATCCTTTGGTAGATAGGGAGAGGACAGGCAAAGAAATTTAAATCACAGATTTAGATGAAGTTCAAGGGAAGCAAACAAATGTTGCAAGTACTACAAGAAGACAGAGCACATCAAGGTTGACCATTACAAGTTAAAGAATAAGAATAAAGACAACAAACAAGGCTAAAATCAAAGAAAGAAAGAAGTCGAAGCAAATGTTGTTAATAATGAATCTAAAGGTGTCAAATTTGTCCTTTTCACTACCAGTGATGCATGCTTTAAAAATCATTGGGTGATGGATTCAACATGCTCGCTTCATATGTTTCCCAATATAGATAGGTTTTTCTTATATGAATAATCTCTAGTGGGATTACATTGATGAGCAACAATGTAGCTTGTAAAATTGTTTGAATAGGAATGGTACAAATTAAAATGCATGAGCTCTCAATGAAGTTTGGCACGTTCCATATTTGAAGAAGAAATTTTTTTTTTTCTCTTGGTGTAGAGACCCAGAAAATAGAAATGATAAGAAAAATAGAAGAAAAGAGGAAATCGGTGACGGTTTTCTGGAGTGTTAGGAAAACCGTCGACGATTATATTTTTACTGCAGTCAGGTTAAAGGTAAACAGTGAAAACCGATTTGGTTAAAGACAAAACTGGTGACGTTTTTCTAGGAGCCTAAGAAAACTGTCGACGATTTTTCTCTGGGACATAACAGTATATATGGGTCGCATGTCATTTTCTTTTAGAATTACAAAAACTCTCTCTCTCTCTCTCTCTCTCTCTCTCTCTCTCTCTCTCTCTCTCTCTCTCTCTCTCTCACTCTAAACTTGCCTCATCATCGATCAGACTTCGTATTTAAGGCCTAGCGGCAATCCTCATCAAATTGACCGGAGTTGAATTATGTTTTGAGGATCTTAGGAATCACTCCAAAGTTGAGCTAAGGGTGTTAAATATTGGTATTTGATTTATTAAATGAAGAATATGGGTTTAGAGATATTTCAATGATTGTAATTGTGGAATTAAAGTTGATTGAACTGGGAACAATGTAAATTTTAGGGTTTTGGTGCGAACGCCGCAGGCATGGGTTTAGGGTCCCTGTGAGCGTTTCCTCAAGGAATGAGGTAAGAGTAATAATTAGTTAATTGTTTGATGTTTCATTGATTAAATGAAGTATGTGGGTTTGAAAAAATGTGAATGTGATATTATTCTGGGGGATACATGATTTCAGGATTTTTGAGTTCTGAATGCAGCGGGCGTGAGTATAGAGTTTGAGCAGGTCTTTCGATAATCTAGTAAGGGGAATAAGTTAAGTTAGATAAATTCATGAATTTTATCAACTAAAGTATAACATGTGTTTATGGGATATCAACATATGATTTACTGTATATTAAAAAATATAAATTTAGAGTATGAAATTTGGATTTTAAATCTATTATATATTTATGAAAAATTTAGAATTTGGGTTACAGGAAAGTTTTACAAATGATATGTATTATTTTCATATAGAAAGAAAATACAGTTTTACCCGTATAGATTATAGTATAAGAGTTTCATTAAAATTGTGTGGCATGAGAAATATCTGATATAATACAGAGATTTAATATAGAATTTTATACAGCTATTATCGAACCATGATATTATAACTTTTTATAGAACCATAATTATATACAGCTTTTACAGAATCATGATTTACAGATATTACAAAACCATGATATATAGTTATTACAGAGCTATGATTTATAGTTATTATACAGAATCATGGTTAGTTCAGTTTATACAGAATCATGGTAAAATAGTAATATACAAACATAGTATTATATAGTATCAGATCCCTGGTGGACCAGCACAGATTATAGAGTATGGTACTGTAGCTAATACAATATAGATAGTGCAACCACATATCTTAGATAGAGTGTGAAATTGACAATCTATTGTGCCTAGAGGAGAGACAAAGGCTCCCTGGTAGTTAGGTTGAGGAGGCCAATTATACTACAGAGGCTTATAATTTGACTTAGCCTGGTTGGCCAGTCAGAGTTAAGTCAAGCCCACGGGATGCACAACCCGAGCATGCAGGGTTAATTCATGCATGCAGTTATCTATCCAGAGAGGCTTTCACAGTTATATAAATAAATGTATATAGTTTTATAGAGAACATGAACTATCTATTATAGTTATAAGTATGTTCAAATAGAAAGTTTATTTTAAAAGGCATAGGTGTGAGTTATGATATGTTTTACATTGAAATGTTATCACAGTTATAGTTGAATTAATAATTATGTTATTCAAGTAAAACTCATTTGCCACACATTGGTTGTAATTTATTCCGTCTTACTGAGAGGTGTCTCACTCTAAAATTCCAAACATTTTAGGTGATCTAGATAGACGTGCGGAGCGAACTCCGAGATGTAGGAGACTTTAGTACTATCCTAGCTGCAGGGTAAGCTTTTGAGTTGGGAGTTCTATTTTTGGGTATGCATGTCTTTAAGACATTGGGTTTCTTTTGGGAGATGTATATGTATATTTTGTGAAATACTAAAACTCTAGTATTGTAAATAAGGTCAAAGCGTTTTTATGTTTTCCACTGTATAGATGATATGTATTATAACAGGTATCCTCGGTATCACTTTAGGTCCGAAACATTATAGTGAATAGTATTGTGGGTATCAGAGTAATTGTATTATAAAAAAAATGGTAAAATTTTGGGGTCATTACACTTGGAGCCTTTGAATCCAAATGATATAAGTATTCCACTAAAGATGACTTTATAAAGGTCAGCAAAGGTGCCTTTATTATTCTAAAAGAAAAAAAAATTACCTCTAAATTTATATGTCTTGCAAGGTGCTATAGTTTCATGTGTTGTTGTTGTTTATCATTCTTTATGCGAGATTTTGATATAATCAAATTATGGCATATGAAGTTAGGACATATGAGTAAGAAAAGGCTAATATTATTGAGCAAAATAGGATTTCTTTGTGGTTGAAGTACATGGAATTGTGCAAACATAGTGTGTTTGAAAAATAGAAGAGAGTTATTTTCAACACTAGCACCTACAAAACCAAAAGCACCCTGGATTATATACATTTTAACACCCAGGGACCCTTTTGTGTTCCTTCTAAAGGTGGAGCTTGATACATGTTTACTTTCATTGATTACCACCCAAGAAAGACCTGGGTGTTGTTTTTGAAGGATAAGAATGATGTATTCAAATATTTCAAGTAATGAAAAACAATGATTGAGAAGCAAATTGAAAAAAAGGTCAAGTGACTCAAAATTGATAATGGATTGGAATTTTGCTCACTAGAGTTTGAAGAATTTTGCAAAAATGAAGGTGTTGTCATGCATATAAGACAACTACATATACACCACAATAGAATGGCGTAGCTAAGTGCATGAACAGAACCGTCTTGGAAAGAGCATGTTGTATGCTCTCAAATGATGATTTATTGAGGGATTTTTGGGTAGAGGCTATTTCTACTACTTGCTATTTAATAAATTGTTCTCTAGCCTCAACTCTAGAGTTCAAGACCCCATAAGAGGTATGACTTGGTAGATCTACTGATTATTCTAATTTGAAAATTTTTGGGTGTCTTGGCTATATACATGTTAGTGAAGGGAAATAAGAAGCAAGGGCCAAGAAATGTATTTTTCTTAGTTATGCAATTGGGGTGAAGGGTTATAGACTTCGGTGTCTTCATTTCAAATCACCTAATTTTACTATGAAGGGAGAGACTATTTTTGATGAGATGGTAATGCTTAAATCAAAGAAGGAGAACATACCATCGCAGAAGTTAACCAAGTCAAGCATAATATCAAGAAAGTAGAGATAAAAGATAATACTAGCCCTTTGCTGAAGACTAATTGTAGTCAAACTTGCTTAGTTAAGAACACTAGTGAAGTAGAAGAGATGCCACTTGAAGAATCTTATATCATTGCCAAGAATAGGTCTAGAAGAGAGATCAAATTACCTTTACTGTATAGTAATGTTGTACATGTCATTCTAATCTTATTTCCTATGCTTTGGTAGTTGCATAAGAAACCAATAAAACTAGAGAACCCATAACATATTCAGAAGCAATTTCTTGTGTTGATTCCACTAAGTGTTTAGTGGCTATACAAGAGAAGATTGATTCTTTACACAAGAATCACACTTAGGAATTAGTAAAGCTTCCCAAGGGAAATAAGATTGTAGGTTGCAAATGATCCTCAAGAAAAATAAGGTATTCCATGAGTTGTGGGTGCAAGGCATAAGATATAGTTAGTAACTAAAGGTTATAATCAAATTGAAGGAGTATATTTAATGATGTTTTCTCTCTTATTGTTAAACATGCTTCTATACATGTATTATTATCTCTCATTGCTATGCTTAGTTGGAATTGGTATAGTTAGATGTTAAAACAACTTTTCCACATGCCAGACTTGAGAAAAAGATTTTCATGTGTCAAGCTAAAGGTTTTATTATTGATGGAAAAGAAGAGCATGCTTGGTTATTAAAGAAATTATTAGATGGATGGAAGATAACTCCTCTAATGACTTTGGTGTATTCCCAAGAGCGCCGCGGGGGTGGGGGGGGGGGGGTGGGGGTGAATTAGGTATTTAAAATTTTGTCCTAGACTTAACTAATCTAACAACAATATTACTCAACTTAGGGTTTGTCTATGCAATTATAAACCTAATCATTTATAATAGTAAAATATACATATTCATGTGTTGGAATTTAAAATGCGAAAATTAAAAGCAGGCACAAGAAATATTATCGGGGTTCGGCCAACTGTGCCTACGTCCTCGCCTTGGCTCACCAGTACAAGGATTCCACTATAAGCTCACTTCATGGGTGGAGCGGCACCGGTTACAATCAGGTCAATTAGTGGGGCTGACCTCAACCTACACCTTATCAGGATGGTGCACCTAATTTTCCTAACCGGGTTTAAGCCAATCTGGGACTATTCAACAGGGCTAGTCTCCCTCTTTAGGCTCGTTCCTAGAATACAAAAATTTTAACCAGTAATGTGCGTGCATGTAAAATGCTTCTTACACTAAGCAGATGTGTACCAATAAGCTCAACTGAATAATGGACTCACGTATGATAGGATATTAAGTCCAAGTGAGATTTTGTTAACCACAATGTTAACTCTCAACACAAGATATATCAATGTGTGTATGTGAGAGTGAGACATTTGATATTAAGCTAATATGCTTCTTGTGTGAATAATCAAACAGTCTCTACAACCCTAAATAAATATCACAAAAATATTTCTCAAATATAAAGCACAGTACATAATAGGTATTATTTTATAATTGAAAAGGGAAATGTTTGTGAAATGTTGGAACTGTTTATGAAAATGCAAGGAGTTTTATGAAGGCCATAAGGGCTGGGATTATGTTTAATGTTGTGAGGGCCAGGATTATGCTTAATGGCTGTGAGCCAAGTTTTATATGATGGCTGCGAGGGCCAAGAATATGTTTAAGGCCGCAAGGGCTAGGATTATGTTTAATGGCTGTGAGCCGGATTTTATATGACGGCGAAGGCCAAGATTTTATAATATGACAGGTTTTATACGAAATAAGTTTGAAATATAGTTTTTATTACTTAAATTGCATGATATGCTTTAGGAACCTTGAGTGTAACGACCTTCTGTTTAAATGAGGGTTTTTTTTATATACATATATATATATATATATATATATATGTATATAAAAAATATATATGTATATAAAAAAAACCCTCATTTAAACAGAAGGTCGTTACACTCAAGGTTCCTAAAGCATATCAACATTTGAAATGCTCTGATACCAAACTGGATTAAACCCAATCATCAACTTAAACAGCAAGAAGCAGAAATCAAATAAAACAATAACCATATGTAATTATATACAATACCAGAGTGCTAAAGTGTTTCCTAAAATATACATATATGTCTATTTTCCCAGAATACCCTCAACTGGCTAGGATTATACAAAAATACTCCCAAAAATACTCACACTACCGTCAGGGCAATACCGAGGCCCCTCTATCTGCGAGCCTACCTGGATCACCTGAAAAATGTTAAAGTATTTGGGATGAGCCAACGCTCAGTAAGACGAAATATGCTATTACTAGTGTGTGGCAAATGAGTTACAATACTGTGAAAATCTATTAGTATATAGTTATGTATCACTGAATTTGTAAAGTACAATACCAATAATATAAATTTTCATCTTTTACCTGTTGCTTAACATTTCTATACTTTAGGTTTCTACTCAAAATACTGCTAATATATATGTATATATATTTTCTATTTCTGTAAACCTGTATTAACATAGTAATAACTGTAAACTTCCCTGTGGATAATTGTGTGTCATGATTTAACCCCTCATGACAGGGTTGTATGGCCTGTAGGCGGGATTTACCTTGGATGGCCAATCAGCAATAAATCACTATACTCCATAGTTTGATCAGCCCTCCTCAACCCATATATGATGGGGAGCCTGTCCACTCGTGGGCTCTATGCGATCGACCTTTATACCACATACTATCTGAATAGGTGGTTGCACTCTATATACTGTATGTAGCTACGGTACCGTGTTCTGTAAACTATATGGTCCAACAGGGTCTAATACTATATAATACATCTTTATATACAACTATCTGTTTTACCATGATTCTGTAATAACTGTATAAACCATGACGCTGTAGAAAACTGTATCTATATCAACTGTGCTTCTGTAATTAACTGTAAATCTGTATGTCATGGTACTGTAAAACTATATAATCATGGTATTTCTGTAATTGCTGTAAGATATATTCACTGTATGTATATTCTGTAAAATATAACTCAGGAAAATACTGTAAAACATATTTCTGTACTATATCTATATTCTCAAGTCACACAGTAATTCTAAAACATATTAATCATACTTGATAAACTGTATAAAGCTCTACTGTGAATAATACTTTGGTAGAACATTTATAATTTTATACTGAAATCATACTCAAATAACCTAGCATAGTATATTTCCCTTACCTGTTTCCTGCTAAAAATCCCCTACTATAACGGGTCCAACACCCGCAGGGTTCTCCACTCAACACCCTAAAAACCATAAATCTCAGAACAAAACATTACTATTTCTACGTCTATTACATTCTTTACAACTACTGGAAACTCAAATTCGGAATAAAATACCTTACCTTGGATTTGGGATGAATTCCAACTTCATTCCACCGACAATCCGCTCCAGTAGACTTGAAGAGAACTTCTCCGGAAGGGTCGTGGTGGCCTCAGATCATCGATCTGGCAATTGACAGGATCAAAATTGAAGAGAGATAGAAGAGGGGCCATAGGAGAGAGAGAGAGAGAGAGAGAGAGAGAGAGAGAGAGAGAGAGGGAGAGAGGGGAGAGAGCGGCGCTATATTTTTGAATTAATCCGAAGTTTTGCACTATTTATACTGCGAGATTCGTCGACGAGCCACGTCACCTCGTTGACGAGTCCTGTAGAAAGTTCATCGACGAACCTGCACCTTTGTCGACGAATTTCAGACTTCTCAAAAATCCTTCTTGGTATCTTCTTGTCGACAACATCTTGAAGTATCCTCGCCAACGAAATCCCTATGTTTGTCGACGAGGCCTGGGAAATTTTCTTGGAAATTTTACCTCCAAAATGCAATGTCGTCTACGAAGTCGGCTGCCTCCTTATGTTACTGATTCCATTTCCCTCCCTTTTTATTATTTAAATACCATTATTACTCGGGTCGTTACAATGAGGACCAATAATGTTATGAGCACGGTACTATTGCAAGGGATTCATTATGTGGCCATGTGTGCCCACACTATTCTAGATAGCAGTTTAGGGTGGTTTGAGCCGATTAGCCTTGGTAGAGGGTGTACCTTCCCTAAAAGCTTGGACTTTCAGGATGTGGTAGGGCAATTGGAACCACGCAAGCAAGTTGCAGATGTATGTTTGACTTAGTCTGGTTGATCACCCCAGGCTTAGTCCAGCCTTCGGGTCGCACAACCCATAACATGGGGGAAGTAAATGGTGTTAGTCCCAGGGAATGTATTTTATGCATATCTGTAGATTTATGTAAATGATATTACTTATTTACTGAATTGTTTATACCATGAAAATAAGTCGAGTATTTCAGCTGCAAAAAGGAGAGTTTAAAGTAAATAGATATTTTCGGTTAAATGAAGGATGAATGTTTTCTGTAAACACAAAATGCATGCTGACCACACACATATATTAACTTAATCTTCTTCAGTGAGAGGTGTCTCACCCCAATATACAAATTATCTTTTCGGGACCATATTGAGGTTGAGGGTAGTAGAATTTGGGGCAAGTTGATAGCCAGTTAGATTTTTGTGAGTGTCAGTAACAACTCTGTTGTATTTAAACTGGGTTGAAGCCCTGAGTATGTACTATGGTTGTGTAGACCAAGATGAGTTTCGTTTTGTATTATGGATGGTAGTATGGATGTATGGAATCCTTTATGCATAAAGGAAACTTAGAACTCTGGTAATGTATGTTTGCAGAATATTTCTTTATTTATGCTACATATATGTATGATAAATATGGTATCAGGTACATACACGTCACTAAAGTAGCACCCCAGGCACACGTGGCGGGTTGGAGTGTTACAGAGAGAGTTAGATGTTTGCTTTCAGAAGCAAAACTACCTGGATCATTTTGGGGGTGAGGCATTATATACTGTTATTCATGTAATTAACTTGTCTCCTACTGTTGCGTTACAGACTGATGTCCCTAACAAAATCTGGTATGGGAAGGATGTTTCCTATGACCATCTACATGTGCTTAGCTGCAAAGCCTTTGTTCATGTGTGCTTAAAGATGAAAGGTCCAAGTTAGATGTCAAGGCAAGGTAGTGCATTTTTATTAGGTATGGTTAGGATGAGTTTGGCTACATGTTTTATGATCCAGTGGAGGAAAAAAAAACTTGTGAGAAGCCGTGATGTAGTCTTCATGGAGGATCAAACCATTGAAGACATTGAAAGGACAGAAAATTCTTAATTTTAGGATAGTGATGGCTTAGCTGACTTGGATTCGATTCCTTATGAAAATTTTCCTGATACGGTTGGAAATCGGTATGATACAAAGGCAGATGTTCAAAATGATCATATGGTGGAAGATCATGAAATTGTTGATGAGGAAGGCACTTCGACTATTGAACTACCTACAGCTTCACGTAGGAAGTCTACTAGAGACTGACAGCCCTCCATAAGATATCCTATAGATGAGTATGTTCTTCTAACTGATGAGGGAGAACCAGAGTGTTATGAAGAAGCCATTGAAAGTGAGCAGAAGCAACAATGGTTTAGTGCAATGGAAGATGAAATGAAATCTTTGCATGACAACCACACTTTTTAGCTGGTAAAATTACCTGAATGTAAGGGAGTTTTGAAAAATAAGTGGGTCTATAGATTAAAACAGGAAGAGAATTCTTCACTCCCATGGTACAAAGCTAGATTAGTTGTCAAAGGCTTTAGGCAGAAAAAGGGGATTGATTTTGGGGAGATTTTCTCACCGGTAATGAAAATGTCGTCAATTCGTGTTGTTTTGGGCTTGGCTGCTAGTGTTGATTTGGAGGTTGAGCAGATGGATGTGAAAACTGCTTTCCTCCATGGCGATCTCGAGGAAGAAATTTATATGAATCGGCCTGAGGGTTTTGTGGTGAAAGGTAAGGAGAATTATGTTTGTAGACTAAAGAAGAATTTGTATAGCCTGAAATAAGCTCATAGACAATGGTATAAGAAATTCGAGTCTATCATGGTTCAACAAGGCTACAGGAAGACGACTTCAGACCATTGTGTATTTGTTTAAAAATTCTCTAATGATGATTTCATTATTTTGTTACTTTATGTTGATGACATGCTCATTATTGGTCATAATGCTTCTTGAATTGACAGGTTAAAGTAAGAAGTTATGGCTAGAGAAGGTACTTCAACGGTTTCACATGGAGAAAGCCAAAGTGGTAAGTACTCCTCTTGCTACACATTTCAAGTTAAGTAGTAAACAATGTCCTTTTAATGATGAAGAAAAGAGAAACATGGAAAGTGTTCCATATGCATTTGCAGTTGGTAACTTAATGTATGCCATGGTTTGCACAAGGTTAGATTTAGCTTATGCAGTTGGCGTAGTTAGTAGATTTCTCTCTAATCCAGGTAAAGAGCATTTGAATGCTATGAAATGGATTATGAGGTATCTCCGTGGTACAACTGATTTGAAACTCTATTTTGGTTTTGACAAACTTGTTTTGGTTAGTTATACATATTCAAACATGTCTGGAGATTCGAACTCAAGGAAATCTACGTTAGGTTATTTGATTACCTTTGTAGGGGGAGCTGTGTCTTGGCAATCCAGGTTGCTGAAATGTGTTGCTTTGTCTACTACAGAAGTTGAGGTCATTGCAGCTATTGAGACATGTAAAGAGTTATTGTAGATAAAAAAATTGGTTTGCGAACTTGGATTCACTTAGAAGAGGTATGTGTTATTTTGTGAAAAACAAAGTGCTATTCATCTCAATAAAAATTCAACCTTTCATGGTAAATCAAAACATATTGATGCGAGATATCATTGGATTCGAGATGTTTTGGATTCTAAGTTTCTTGAACTTGAGAAGATCCACACTGATAAGAATGTTGCTGATATGATGACAAAGGTAGTGCCTTGTGCGAAGTTTGAGTTGTGTGTCAAGGTAACCAGTATCAAAATTGTTTGATAATCTTAATGAATGTCTCATTCCTCTTATGGGCTAGAGGGGGAGATTTTGTTGGGTTTAGTCCACATAAGTACTAAAAAAAAAAGGGGGGGGGGGGGGGGAGCCCATGTGCTTGAAGCCCATTAGGGCAAATTAAAGGAGGCGGCAATTGGAGTGCCACTACACACAGGGAGAAAAAATAAATAAATAAAATTGGAGCGCCAGTCCTACGCACAATCGCCTCTCCTCCCCTTTTTTCTGCGTTTTATCAACTTGAAGATTAGAAGGTCTTTTGTGATCCGATTTTAAAAACAAATTGGAGAGCACGTTCGGGATTTGTAGGCCTTCGATCTGGACGGTGGAGATCTATTTCTGAGCTTTGAAGGACCTAATTTTGTAGTGTTGACTGTAATTGCATTCGGGTGACTTCTTTCCGCTCATTCTTATCTTATCGCGATTCTTTTGGGAATCCTTTTTGCTCTAAGTTTGTGAGCATTTTTTGTGATTGTACTATTGTAATTTTTGCCTCTATTATAGTGAAATTTTATTGGATCTCATAGGTCCCGTGGTATTTACTCTTCACATTGGAAGTTTTTCCACGTAAAAATCGTGGTGTTCCTATTGTGGTGTGTGATTTATTATTATTGTTGGTATGTTATTTTTGTTCGTCACAGATTTAATTTTCGGGAAAAATTTATCCACTGTGCTAGTTGTCTTGTTACTTTCCCCAACATGGCGCAACCCCAACTCCGGTCACGTTCAGGACTTTAATTAAAATTTTTCCTCCCTCTTTTTATTATATATATATATATATATATATATATATATATATATATATTTTACTCTGTTGCAATTCAGTTATATTAAGCTTCTCAGTTTTCTTCAATTTGCAGGTGAAATTACTTTAGTCATGGTGTTGATGAGTTATCTGTGAATTGAAGCAAGCATGCATGCATGCTTGATTAATAAATGTTCAGCAGTGATGCATGCTGTGTATGAGCAGGCGTGTGAGCAAATTAGACGTATGGGGTGTGCATGCATGCTCGACGTGAGTGTGTCCATGATTAGGGAATGCATGGACGCAGGCGACACATGGTTCTTTTTCTTGTAGAACTGATATAATGTTTATGAATTAGGGTATGGGCTTGGTTTGAATAATACATGGCTGACGTGAATGTGTATATAATGCATGGATGGGTGAGTGCCTTTCTGTACAGTGGGCATGAGATGGTGTAATGAATTAGGAATGATACATGTTTTTGCATGTGTAATTCTCTGGTGATTAGAAAATGCAAATAGGAAATGAGGAAATATTGCCTCTCCTAAATACATGAGGGGAGAGTGCTTTAACACTCCTTACATGACATATTTATTTGCATTCTTTTGTTAAAAAATAATTAATAAATAATCCAATGATAGACACCGAGGCGGTATCAGTGACGTTCTTTTGAGATTTTAGAAGTGAAAATAGCCTCTATAAAGGTGGAACTATATATTCAATATTAATAATAGATTGATAAATAAATAAAAATTGCGAACGAGTCAGAGTCTTGATTGATTGATTTAAATGGGTAATTATAAACTAATCAAATACTATCCATCAAAATAAGTGTACAAGTGATTTTGATACTTTTCCTGGCATAACTTTACTCTCGAGCCCTACTCGATCTGGTGCGCGGACTAAGATACAAATTTCTTTGACTTAGGTGGTTTAACTCACAGATAAAGAGATTTGTAATAATTAGGTGATTTAACTACACTTATGAAATAAGATGTTAGTAATGAATTCATTGAATTTTTAAAAACCCTTAATTTTGAACAATCACACTTAGTAGG
This sequence comes from Malania oleifera, assembly GCF_029873635.1. Classification (NCBI taxonomy): domain Eukaryota; kingdom Viridiplantae; phylum Streptophyta; class Magnoliopsida; order Santalales; family Ximeniaceae; genus Malania; species Malania oleifera. Next base: position 23,143,284 of record NC_080423.1, read on the forward strand.
AAACATATTAATTTATTAATAAAATATGAAAATAGTTATTTTTTGTCTATTTATTTAATGGGCTTTAAAAAAAATGTAATTTTTGTTTGCTTTATCATGATGTACATTTTCTTTTGAGTCAAAACCTCGAGAAATTATAAAATTAAAATTTCACAAAATTAGAAATTGTTTCTTAAAATTTAAATTACAATGTTTAATTACCAATTTTTTTTTTTTTTAGAAATTATAGTTTTGAACGTGTTTATGTATCATACTCGATTAAATGAATTTTTACTATAATTATTTATTAAATAACCCATTTACTCAAAAATAATAAGTAAAATAATTATTTATTAAACAATCAATTTTTATAATTATACGTTGCTGCCGCTCCTATAATGTGTATCAGTATATGTTGCCGCTACTGCTGGTGTTGCCGCCGGTTGAGGTGTGATGAGCGGCAGCTGGAGGCGGGGTTGCCGCTGCCCTTTGAAGAAGGAGACGGCAACTGTTATTGTGTGTTGCTAGTGCCGGGGTTGTCCCCGCTGCTGGTGTGATTGGCGGCTGCCGGAGGTGGGCTGCCGTTGCTGCTGCTGTAACAGGGAGGGAACTGTCGTTAAGGAGAGGGAGAAGGTAGAAAAGAAGTAGGGTTTTACAAACCCGACTGAATTAATGTAAAAAGTTTGCTTATGTGGCATTGTTGTATGTGTTATCAAGCTTTAATTGGCTTGGTCCATAACTTATTACGATAGATGGGAAATTATAAGGAGAGCCGGCCCCTCCACGTGGAGCTGCGCCACCCTTGTAAAAATTTGAAACATAGTATGCAATAGAAAAGGAAAACCCTTCTTCACTGCTCTCAAATGGAAAGTTCAGATGCTGCTCTCAAAAGGAAAGTCCAATGGTTCTTCTTCGCTGCTCTCCAATATCTCCTTCTTTGCTTGCACTGGCGGCCGGTGAAGCAGATGCGACGACGTGGAGGGGTAGATGCGACGATGTGGGTCCCAAACACCACCATTTCAGGAAAAAAAAAAAAAAAAGATAGAGCAAGGATGATGATTACCAGATAAACTGTCGTAATTTATTGTTGTATTAATAAACTAGACGGCCATAATAAGAGATAGTAACACCGGAGAAACTGATCCGAAAATTGAATATTTATAGTAAAGAGGTTAACAGGCAACAATTCTGGCGATGGACACATTATGGGACGAACAAAACGAGCCCTAGCCAGAGCCTAATACCATAAAAATCCTATATAGTTCATTCATTTTTTAGGGAACATCATCTGTAAGTCGGAGGTGACAGTTTTTCAGGGCATCTCCGGCCTTGTGAGCAATTTGCTGCTTGTGGTCGCATATTTGTCGGAGAACGGTGTCTTTTTCGGCGGTGACCTTGGTCTGTATCCTCTCTGGGGAGGAATTTTTTATCTTCTTGGGTTCCTCTTTAGAGGAAGGGATATTTGGGCTTTCCTTTTGAGAGCAGCATTGAGCATTCCTTTTGAGAACAGTGAAGAAGGCTTTCCTTTTCTAATACCTGCTACGTGTCAAATTTTTATAGGGGAGGCACAACTCCAGGTGGAGGGGCCTAGTCCCCTTATAATTTCCCTAGGATAGACCAATCTACCTAATAATTTCTCATGTTCAAGTGTTGTCACAAATCACGATTTTAACATGAAACGAAGTCAATCCATCCAAATTTCACAACATATATAATACGGTTAGACTCGATAAGCCAAATGAGTTAAGTCGTTGTTCGGTTGAATTGACTAAAAAATGAAAAGAAGCTAACAAATAGTTGGACAACACTTTCAACAAACAACATATATAATTAACTTATTTCATTTCCATATATAGAGATAAACTTGGCCACAACACTTAAACAAATTAACAAGATATATAATCAACTTATTTCATATCCATATATAGACTTAAATTTGGCCACAAGCATTAAATGCATATAAGCATGTAGAAATTAATCAAAACTTAAGGTCTTTTATCATTAATAAAATTCTATTAATTGAATAAAATCTCTTCTCGTTATTATTTAATATTTGTTTGACCTATGATAATAATTATCATTACTCCAATGCGTGTTCTAAAAATTTTGTATTATAATTAATTAGAAATATATTTTTAAAGATAATTATGGGTGATAAAAAATTGGACTATAGAAGCCTAACCGGGTTAGCTCAAGTGGTAAGGGCGACTTTTGACTTTGGTGACCCTATGGTCACAAGTTGGATTCCTCCTTAAGAGTTTACTTTGGTACGTGAATTACTAAAGGAGCGTCAACGGACGAGCGGCTTTCACCCCTCCGAGTTTGATACTGCATCATAGTGTCTAAAGTGATGCGATCATAGTGTTTAAAGTGATGCGATGGTGGTTAGAGTTTCCGGGTTATAATAAAAAAAAAAATGCCTAGACCGTAGAAAGATGAATCCCCTTTAAGTGTATGTGTGTGAAGATGAATCTCCTTTACACTTTTGTATGTGTGTGTTTATATATATATATAACCCTAATGTTACCGATTCAATTACTGATTTGACTAATTCAACTCATTTGGTGGTTTCATTATATCGAATCGGTCACCAACCAAGATTTTAAAACTATGAATCAAACTCATACATGGGAAATAGTAAGAGTGGGATATCCGTAGTTTATGTGAATTCTTCATTCCTAGGGATGAGATTCTCGCCATGATACATGATCGCTGAATGTTTAAATATGCTTTGAGCCAAACACCCTCCTTAAATAATATTTCTTTCTTTTTTCATCATTTTACATTTTTAATCTCGACAAATAGTTGAAAGTTCCATTCAATGTGATCCGATTCTAAAGCATGTCCCTCCTATTCCTTAGCATGAGTCATGACTCATGATCCGTCTCTATTCACAACGAAAAATTATTAGGTAGACTAAGTCTATCATGTCATTCATAAATCAATACAACAAAATGATAAAAAATCATAAATTTTATGTATTTATTTAAAATTTTTTTTAAAAATATTTTATTTATGTAATTAGTGCATGAGCTGTTAACGATATATTAGGTTAGTTTTAAATGAAAAGTAGACTCAGTCTATCATATAATTAACAGACGCTACCTTTTCGTTACATTTAAAAGCCCCACTCCTCTTCACTCCTCGTCCTCACAATCTCCCATTCCCCAAAACGCGAACCGGAGAAAAACGCACTCCATCGCCCACCACATCAGTGCACAGACATGGCGGATGGCGAAGCGCAGGACAAGGCCGTGCGGGAGCGAATCTTCAAGCGCTTTGACGCCAACGGCGACGGCAAGATATCGTCCGCGGAGCTGGGGGAGGCCTTGAAACAGCTCGGCTCTGTCACCGGCGACGAGGTGAAGCGCATGATGTCGGAGATCGACACCGACGGCGACGGTTTCATTTCGTTCCAGGAATTCACCGAGTTCCACAATGCCAACCGCGGCTTGATGAAGGATGTCGCCAAGATCTTCTAGTTTCTTCCTAATATATATGTATGTGTTTGTTTTGTGCTGCATTTCCGATTTTCTGATCTTGATCACAGATATGAGGTGTTCGATTTCGTGTGCGAACTGTTTTGGCTGGAGTTTTAATTGTAGACTCCGGTAAAGGTCGTAGCCTCAGGTGGCGTTTTGTTTATTTGATTGAAATTGGAACTTCGAATGCTTTTGATTCGAGCAATTATTTCTTAATTGAAATAAAGTAGCATACATATTGAGCTTTTGATGCAATGGAATGGGGAGAAATTGAATTGAAATTTTCATCCCATTCTTTATTTTTTTTATTCAAATTTTTATTTCTACAACTTAATTCCTTTTTATTTTTCAAAAAAAAAAACACCATGATGATGTCCATGCTTTTCATTTGAGAGTTTCAATTTTGAATTTAAGATTGGATTTAGCTATGTGAATCAAAACAAAAATTTCGAATAAAAAGTTTTGCACAAATATTCTTTCTTAATTATTATTATTATTATTATTATTATTATTATTATTATTATTATTATTATTATTATTATAAATCTATTAATCTCAGTTCTTGCATTCTATTTAAAAGTTGATATAATATAATTATTTTTATTTGGTGTCATTGTTTACGATGCTTTTATGTCTATAGAATATTGTTCATTCCACAATTTCGCTCTTTCAAAATTAAAAAAAAAACAATGAAAATTATAAACCTTCATTTGGTTTGCAAAATACCTTTTTCTAGAAATAGGATAATTATAATTAGTTATATAAAAAATTATATTGTAACCATAAATCAAATAATAGAATGAACTTTTTAAACAAATAATTAATAAAGAATAACTAGTCCTAAATTTTACGGTGGGAATGTCTATTCCGATTCTTTCTTACGTCATGTTGAATGAAATAAAAACAAACATAAAGGAATAACTATTTTACCTATATTTCTTAAATATTTACCATATTACATCTTATTTCAAGGAATAACTATTTTGTAAACCAAATGAAATAATTTAAGCAATGATAGTGACGAAGCATCGAATCCTGTCATCGTCAAAACATTCACTAGAATATTCACAAAACACTTGAGTTAACAAGAGGCTTCTCACATGAGAGTGGCGTTGACTACTTTTAGTGTGTGTCATTATCTGAATTGCCTTTAGAGCTTGATCTCTAATGCATCATCATCTCAAACTTCAACATCATGTTGTTACCGTATGCTAACAATTTTTTAGATGCATGTTGTTCCCACAATCTTCATACATTTTGCTTCACAAGTTTCTTGTTTTATTATACTGCAAGTCAATTGGGGTTTTAATTCTCAATCTCTTTAGTATTGCCATTACCTGCCCTTGAGGAACTTTGAGCTTCTTAAGTAAATTAAACTTATCAAATGCATTAGTTTTATGGTTTAGAATTGCATGTTAATGCTTGTTTAAGTGGTCGAGTTGGGAGTTCATTCAATTGTCCCTGTTTGCTAAAGACAACTACATGATCATGGTTCTGAGGTATGATTTGTTACAATAATATTATTGTGGACGTTGACTTCCTCTTCGTGAATTATATTTTCATCCATTGTATTTGGGATAGAATAATTTGTCATTATTGTCCTATTCGAAATTAAAATTATTAAGGTAAAAGACATTGACCTTACTTAATGAAATTAGGATAGCTGTCCCAAGAGGGGGGTGAATTGGTTTATTTTAATATTTTGACCTTTTCTGAAACTTTACTAGTTTTAATACAACAATGAGAAAAATAAATCAATCAACTAATAACCACAACCAAAAACCCACACACCACAAGATACTGAAATTTAAACACACAAACCAATGTACCAAAGTATTCAAACAATCATGCAAGTTTGTTAAGCCTTTTATTAGCTGCCGTGTAAATGTTTGCAACCTTCTTTGGATGAAACCTTTGTTTGTGCTTCTCTTGATTAAGATTTCTGCAAATTAACCAACGTACTCTCTTTTGGGTTTTCGCAAATAGTTAATCAAAACGTATTTTCTAAATATCAATGGTCTTCTTTTGATTTTAATCTCAAGCCCTGCAATCTGCACTTTAGTATACACAAAGATATATTGTGTAGAAAAACAATGAATAAGGAAGAGAGAGAGAGAGAGAGAGTGACACAAAGATTTTACAAGGTTCGGCTTCAACACAGCCTACGTCCTCGCACTTGACAAATTATTGAAGGGTTCCACTATCACAGTTCCTTTATTGGGTGGAAGAATACCGATTACAACACTCCTTTGTTAAGTCTAGAGCTCGCCTTCTCCAAACGATGTACTCTCGCTTGGTTAACGATCCAACAACCTGGAATCATCCAAAAACTACAAGAGAAACAATAAGAGGATTGTGTACAAAGAGTGCTCATACAAAAAGCAAGTTAGTACAATTCAAATCTATGTACTTCAAAAAGTAAAAATCAAGAATGAAATACACTTTTGAAGCTTAAGAATAGATTTCACCAAACACCCTTTTCTCCAGATGAGAAATCAACCAGTAGAACTCAGGGATTGATGATAAATGTTTTTAGAACACAAGCACTTTTAGTTTGCAAAGGATGAGCAAGTTGAGACTTTGAGAGCAAGAGAGCTTAAGGCAGATTTTTCAATACTTGGTTGTATTTTGAATTGGAAAACCATGTATTTATAGGCATTCAAATAAGTTTCCTTATTGCTTAAGTTTCCTTGTTTTATTTCCTAAGTTTTTAGAAACATTGGAGCCCAAGCAACTCAAATTTAAAAAATAAAGTTTTGAAATTTTCTGCTCATTAACAGTGTTCAGACGACTGAACACTCGAGTTTAGTCATCTGAAGTTCCTGATCCTTTAAATAAAGCAAACTAGATAGGGTCAGATGACTGAAGTCAAGGCCAGCCGACTGAAGTGTCACGTTCAGACAACCGAAGAGTTAAGTTCAGATGACCGAAGTGCTTCTGCTAATTACAAATTTTCTCAAACAATTCTTCACATGCCTGAGCTTATTCTTCAAACGTCTGAAGTAATTCTTCAGTCAACTAAACATGAAGTTTAGTTATTTGAAGTTGCCACTTCAAACTTCTAACAGAATTTTCTATCTTTTGATGTTCTGGTTTTTTGAAATTTTGAATCCCTATGCAAAATATGATTTGCTTTCTTTCTTTATCCTTTTATAAAACTTTTTTTGGGGTTTTTAAAGTAGGTCTTTAGGTCCAGATAATTCCCCTAAAAAGCTTCAAAATATATTTCAATAGATAGTTAGACTTTGAAGTACTTACATTGGTTTTCCTAAAACCTTATTTGCTAAGCTTGAGATCATCCACTTTCTTTTTGCTTTGAAATCCCTTGGATGTTTGCTTGAGCTAGTTTTGGCTTCCCATGCTTTGATCAATATTGTGTTGTGTTGAGCTTCTTTTTGGATCACTTGTTAGTTTATCTAACTTGATGGTCCACATTGATCCTTGTTTTCCTGAAACACCAAAACTCAAACATTCCAAGTTAAAATGTCTTTTGTTTGTTATCACCAAAACTAATTGAAAAGCCTAGTTAGGCCAACACTTAATGTTTGTTAAAAAGGCAAGGACCTAACGCAAGGTTTCAAAAATCCTATAGACCTCCCTTAGGGTGTCAAAAATGTGACAAACCTTGCTTGACATTTTTTTTTGTAGGACAACTACACCTCTCAGATGATTTATCTTTTTTTACAAAATATAAGGGGAAGTTTGTGTCTTTTAGCAAACCTCAAGGGAGGTATGTGAAATTCTTGAAATCTCAATAAAGGTTTATAAAATTTTAAAATCTTAGAAAAGGTAAGTGCCTTTTTACCAAACCTCAAGAGTCAAGGGAGGTGAATATCTTTTACCCAAATTATTATTGTGTTGGTTGACTTCATATGGTAACAAATTATAGGAAAATGTATGATTTTGTATCTGTGAAACCGTCAAATGTTCCATAACCCTCTATTTATTTATTTATTTTTCAATTTTAGTCTGGAAGCTTTTTTTGTTTTTGTTTTCATAAGCCCCATTTTCCAAGGTGTATGATCCCAAGAGTTTTTGTAATTTTTTAAATGGGCCCAAATTGGCAAAGTTCCAATGTGGGCTTATAATATAAATTAATTTGCTAGTAGGACAATCTTAAGGGCATGTTTTGCTGTAGAAAGCAGTTCATCAATCACTTCTAGATTTTCATACAATTACTAAAATGTCACCTATTTTTCTAGTTTTCAAAATTTCATAAACAATCTATAAAAAAATAAAAAATAAAAAAGATGCTTTCCAACATTTGCTTGGTGAATAAAAAGATTGTTGAAATTTCAATCATAAAATTGAGTGAAGTACGAGTGATTTATATGCATGATTGGCCCAAAATTTAATGGTTTAAACTTTTGGATCAAATGTTGTATACTAAGCTTACTCATAGGACATCATTAGTGCAAACACTGGACACCATGAACAATCTATTCATCCTTCCCTCTCCACTATAAATGAACATCCAAACTCTGGAAAGAAAAAAAAAATCAAGATTCTAATAATATAATTTTCAACTTCTTTTTCTTTTATCCTTCTAAAGCTGAACTACAATCACATCAAAATCTTGGCATTCTTATTCTAATTTGTTATTCAACTCTTTCAATTTTTTCATAAGTTGCCTTCTATATGCTGAAATAGTGGACTGACTCTGTGCAATTAGTTTAGGTGATTCTGTGCAATTAGTCTAGGTGATTCTAATTCTGTGCAATTAGTTTAGGTGATTTTGTGCAATTATTCATTCATAAAATGCATCGGTACAATATATATATATATATATATATATATATATATATATATATATATATATGAATAAAAAAGTATAGCATTTCAAGATGGTATTAGAGCTAGGACAGATCCTGTGTGGTAATGATTTTCTTTCCCATCATTAATCCACCCCTCAAACACCTAACGCCATCATCGAACCAACCACGCCATGAGCCAACTAGACTCTAATGCATCTGGTAGCAAATTTGCACCCATCTTCAGTACTCAATCTAAAGGTTCTTTCAACACAGAATTTAGAGACAAATTATGATATATGGTCTCAAATTATTGAAATGCATATTTCTGAAAAGGATAAGCTCTCCTATATTCGTGGCACCTCGGAAATTCCTGCAATGGAGGATGCAGGGTATGAAAAGTGGTACACGGATAATCAAAAAGTCAAGAGATGGTAATTAATGTCTATGACCCCATATATTATGAAACGCTACCTTTGCTTGCCTATGGCTCGTGATATTTGGAAAGCTCTATTTAAGGCTTTTTATGATTGATTAGATGAGTTGCTAGTATATGCCTTGAACTAGAAAGCTTTCTTTGCCAAACAAAAGGGCAGAGCAATTTCTATGTATTATGGAGAATTGACTTAAATTTTCAGTGAATTGGATCACCGTGATAAAATGATCTTGGAGAATGAGAAAGATGTTAAAGCTTATCTCAAATTAGTGCAACGTCAATGGGTACACATTTTCCTTGCTGCATTAGATGGCAATTTCGAACAAATCCATGTTGAAATTTGCGAAGGGACCCTATTCTTGAACTCGAGGAATGTTATGCCTTGATTCATCATGAAGCTGTCTGTTGCACAATGATGAATGGTGACTCTGAAGATCTTGACGCCTCATAAATGGTAGCACACAACTGGACCTCTCAAAAGCTAACAAAGTTCAATCATTAGAAATATGGTGCAGAAAAAAATTCCTACAAATGCACTCATTGTGATCAAATTGGCCATACCAAAAGTTGGTGCTTTGAACTTGTCGGGTATCTAGAATGGTGGGATCACAACCATGATTCCTGCCAGTGGAATTCTAGGAGGCCCACCTCTACCACTACTGTTGTTGAAACCAAAGAGGAGAATGATGCTATTGACACTACTTTTGCTCATGTTGCGACTACAACTCAAACTGGTAAGGCTTCTATTATCTTTACACTTGTTTCTAAGAGTACATGGATAATTGATTTAGGAGCTGCTGATCATATGCCTTTTGATTCTAGACAAGTCTCATCCATTCATAACTCACACTACAAAAAAACAGGTTTTTAGTGACGATTTTAAAACCGTCACTAATAGTGTGATATTAGTAATGGTTTTTAAGAACCGTCACTAATAGTGTAAGCATTAGTGACAGTTTTAGCAGTCGTCACTAATACCACACTATTAGTGACGGTTTTAAAACCGTCACTAACGCTTTCGTTACTAAAAACAACGCGATAAATAATTTTCGAGCGAAAATTTTTGCGGGAAAATATTAGCGACGATTCTAAGATATTAGTAACGGATTAAATTCGTTACTAAAAGTCATTTATTAGTGACGATTAACTAACCATCACTACTAATATTTATGAATAAATAAATAAAAATTAGTTAAGGGTATTAGTGATGGTTTGGAAGAACCGTCAATAATAATGTGGTATTAGTGACGGTTTTGAAACCGTCACTACTAGCGTTTTTATTTTAAAAAAATAAAATAAAAAATCAGTTTAGGGTATTAGTGACGGTTTCGGAGAACCATAACTAATAATGGGGTATTAGTGACGGTTTTGAAACCGTCACTACTAGTGTTTTTTATTTAAAAAATATTAAAAATATTTAGTTAAGGGTATTAGTAACGGTTTGGGAGAACCTTCACTAATAATGGGGTATTAGTGATGGTTTTGAAACCGTCACTACTAGCATTTTTATTTAAAAAAATATTAAAAAAAAATAGTTTAGGGTATTAGTGACAGTTTTGAAACCGTCACTATTAGTGTTTTTATTTAAAAAATATTTAAAAAAATTAGTTTAAGGTATTAGTGACGGTTTGGGAGAATCGTCACTAATAATGGGGTATTAGTGACGGTTTTGAAACCGTCACTACTAATGTTTTTATTTAAAAAAAAAAAAAAATCCATTTAGGGTATTAGTGACCGTTCTGAAATCGTTACTACTAGTGTTTTTGTTTAAAAAATATGAAAAAAAAATCAGTTTAGAACCGTCACTAATAATGGGGTATTAGTGATGATTTTGAAACCATCACTACTAGTATTTTTATTTAAAAAATATTAAAAAAAAATCAGTTTATGGTATTAGTGACAGTTTGGGAGAATCGTCACTAATAATGAGGTATTAGTGACGGTTTTGAAACCGTCACTACTAGTGTTTTTGTTTAAAAAAAAAAAAAAAAATCAGTATAAGGTATTAGTGATGGTTTGGGAGAACCGTCACTAATAATGGGGTATTAGTGACAGTTTTGAAACCGTCACTGATGCTTAAAATCTAAAATCCCTTAAACGCACCACAACCTGCTTAAATTTGCTTCCCTGCTCTCTCCCGCTATCCATCTCCGTCACTCTCTATCTCCTCTCCCTCTCTCTCTCTCTCTCTCTCTCTCTCTCTCTCTCTCTCTCTCTCTCTCTCTCTCTCTCTCTCTCTCTCTCTCTCCGAATCTGCGGAACTTCTGTTCGATCTTAGATGGCACACAGCTTGCCTCGCCGTTGATTTGATCATTGGGCCCCATGGGCCACCGTCTGTCACCGTTGTCAACTCCTGCAGCGCAGGTACGTCCCTTTTTTCCTCTCATTTGTTGTCTGATTACGCGTCAAAACTGCGTAATTGGATGTTTAACCCGAGTTTTATGGTTTATTTTTAATTAAATGTCTAAAATTATCCAATATTTTAATAAAGTGCCAAAATCATCATTTTTGAACTTTATTGCACTATTTATGAAGTTTTGGTAATTTTTTTGTAGCAGGAAAATTCCCGGGAACCAAAATCGACACCTGTTTGTATTTCGTGCATAACTTTTCTGTTCGAGCTCTGATTGAGACGATTCAAATTTTTTGGAGAAAGAGGAAAGGATTATCTACAAATTTTGTGTTTTGAGTTTTATGAGATACGGGCTCCAGAAGAGCAGAATTTGAAACGAATAGAGAATTAAAAAAATGAAAAAAATCAAGTTGTCGGGTCAACCCTTTGCAAACGGGTCGGGTTGTTCCACGCCGGGTCATAGGGCTTTTCCCCATCCCCTTTAAATCTTCTCTTTCTCCTTCTTCTTTGGGAGGCAGCCCGTGAGGGCTCTGATCCTCTTCTTTTCTTCTTCTTTTTCTTTTTCTTCTTCTTCTTCTTCTTCTTCTTTGGTTTTGTATTTTTTTCTTTCTTGCAATTGCTGCTTTGTCCTTCTCTGTTTCCCTTTCTTTCTTCCCCTGTTTTCTTTAATCTCTTGCAGTCTCTCCCTTTCCCTGTTCCTTAGCTGCTGCCTCGGCCAACACCAACACAGCAGGCCTTGACTTTGCTCCATCCCAATCTCCACAGTCCCCTATTGCAGCCGAGACCCGACCATACAGCAGTCCTCTGCACCAGCCGAGCAATTGAACTCCAACATAGCAGGCCATCCCAGCTACAGCAGCAGTAGATCAAGTCCACCATTCCAAATCAGCCTTCCAGAATTTGCTCTAGCAAGGTCCACCCAAGACACTCCACAGCAGCAACAACAGCCTCCCTTGGATTCCTCTGCTGCAACCCGGCCATTCTCCAACAACCACCCTCTGTTTTGCTCTCTCTCTCTCACTCTCATCTTTTCTTTTCTTTTTATATAAATTTTGGTTAGTTGAATAAGTATTATATGTTATCTTTTGAAGATTACTTAAAGTATTAAATTTGAATATTGTGTTAGTTGGATAACTGTTAAATATTAATTCTTTTTGGGTTATTTGAAATTTTGCATTGCGAATGTTATTTAAAGTGTTTTTATTATGGTCGTATTCATTTATTTTCTTAGATACAATTAGTGGTATATTTAACTCGCAGTAGTTAATTTTTGGTTCTTTTTGAAGCTCAGTTTAATTAGGGTCGGGTTGATTAAAGTTGGTATTTTTTTTAGTTGTGTTTCGTTATCGTTCAAGCTTAGATTTTTTTTTTATGTGCTTGCATTTTGATTCAAAGTTGTGATTTGATTAAAAGTTTTTTTTTGTAGTGTGTGTGTGTTTGATTAAGTTTTCATTGCGTGTTTTAATTTTGTGTTCAAAGTTGACATTTTTAATTAGTGTGTGTTTGACGTCCCTTAGGTAGATTAGAGTTTCTATTTTTATTGTTTACTTTAATGCCAGCTAAGTCTAGGGTTTTAATTCGTGTGTATTTGTCTAATTTATCAAAAGAAATCCCAACAATTTTGAAAAACCCCGAATCTGAACCAAGTTCAGTACCTATTTAATTTCGATTGGAAGAACGTAAAATCTGAGATTAAACGCATTCCCTGAGGAGACGATCTAGTCCTTGGGCTTAATATTACACGACGTAACTCCTATACTTGGGATAGCTTTCGAGCTGCTCATTTTTTGAGTGAGTCATTGTCTCTTTGCTCCTCACTTTGCTCCTTCCCTAGAAGCAATTCTTTTGAAAAATAAAAATGGAAGAGCAGAAAACCATGGATGAACCTCTGCCCTCAGGTACACACTTCTTCACTTCCAATTGATGCTGCCTTCTCCTTCGTTGGCATCCCTCTGCCTTTCGATTGCAACCACTAGCTTATAAGCCAGAGCAAGCCACGCACCAGTCACCGAGAGCACCAGCAGGCCAGTCTAGCTCCGAGACACCAGCAGATAGGAGGGCCTTCACTAGCTGTTCCACACAGCCACTACAACCAACCACTCCGTTCCACACCAGAACACCCGAGGACCACGGCAGAAAACCAGCAGCAGCTTCTTCCAGCTAGCTACCAGAGAAGAACACACCAGTCACGCACTCGGGCTTTATTGCTATCTCTCCCACTTACTCTTTCTCTTCTTTTATCTTATTTTATTCTTGTTTTTATTGAATATTGTTACTGGCATCTTATTTTGTTCTTCTTTTTATTTTAATTGAACATTGTTACTGCCTTCTTATTTTGTTCTTGTATTTATTTTAATTGAACATTGTTATTGACTTGTTAGTTTGTTCTTGTTTTTATTTTAGTTGAATATTGTTACTGCCTTGTTTTGGGATCTATTAAACGTTTAAGTTCTAAAAATTATTTAAGGTTTTTTATATTTATTGCAGTGATTGTCTATTTAGTTTCTCAAGTAATTTTAGTGGTAGCTTTAATATTAATTTAGTATTTCACTATTTGCTTAAGTCCAGTTGAGTTTGGAAAAAGGTTTGTTACAAAATATGTGTCGTTTCCTCAACTCACTCATAAATCTAGTCTTTTTGTTGAAGCTCGTTTTAGTTAGGGTCGGACTTCCAATTTTAATTTTCATACACGTGCATATGATTTTCAATTATGTGATCTTTTTCTCTTTGCTTATGGCCTTCTTTCAATGATGATCATTTGAATTTGAATGTAGGAAAAAATGAAATTGGGGAGGAGAGCGGGAGATGGAGTTCGTATTAGCATATGGGAAGAGCAGGGTCCGTCATTCCGACGGCTTCTTTGGCCGGAACTGAGGTCAGCGTAGAGGAGATTCCTAGTTAGTTTTTTTTTAATGCTCAATACGTAGATTAAAAATTATATTTTTGATTTTCTTTGTTACCATTTTAAAATTTTGGTCCTTACCTCTTTGAGAATGATTCCAGCTATTAATTGTGTTCTCATTCTAACCTAAGAATGTTTTTGACAAGCCCTTAAAATAGTCCTCTATCAATTTGGTAGTTTTGAATATTATCCCTGTATTATTTGGAATCGTTCCTGAACTTTTTAATTTTATTTAGTTATTGGTTCTTATTTTCTCTGTTTCTACAGTTGCCTCCTCAGTTCTGCTCTTCAATTTATGCTAATATGTGTTGTTATTTGTTTTAGTTGTTATCTTTTGCGAAAAAATCATTACATGGCATATTTTAGTAAAAAAGTGAAAGGTCCTGGATTCCTAATGAATAATTTTGCGTGTATCTTGCTGCCATATTTGATTGTTGATGTAGATATGTATTTATTGGTTTGAATGATTTTCTCATCAAGATTTGGTTGATGGAGACTGCATTTGCTTGGCTAGTTGTCGAGGAGTTGTTGTTGTTGTTGTTGTTGTTGTTGTTGTTGTTGTTGTTGTTATTATTATTATTATTATTATTATTATTATTATTATTATCTTTTGCGTTAAAATCATTACATGGCATTTCTCAGTGTAAAAGGGAAAGGTCCTGGATTCGTAAAAATCATTACATGGCATATCTCACTGTTAAAAAAATTGGATTGGAATTGTGGTTCTTAGTTTAGCTTTTTTGTTGGAGTTGGAAATTCCTATGTTTTCAAGTCAGTATTTTGATGAATTCTCTTGATGATGGCAAACGGGACTCTACGAGGTTCTTTTAGGAGTTCAAAGGACTCTAAAGTAAATAAATTATGGCTATGATGACCCATTATGGCTATGATGGAAGCATTAAAAAAATCGTTAAGGGCGAGCTTTTGAAGGGAATTTGTTTGCAGGTTTTATGGTTGGGGATGTGGTAAGGTAATGTTGGATTATTTTGTCCATTGATTACGCGTCAAAACTGCGTAATTGGGCATCTTAACCCAGATTTTACGGTTTATATTTTTAATTAAATGTATAAAATTATCCAATATTTTAATAAAGTTCCAAAATTATCATTCTTGAGCTTTATTGCACTATTTATGAAGTTTTGGTAATTTTTTGTTGCAGGAAAAATCTCGGAAACCAAAACCAATACCTCTTCGTATTTCATGCATAACTTTTCCGTCCGAGCTCCGATCGAGACGATTCAAATTTTTTGAGAAAGAGGAAAGGATTATCTACAACTTTTATGTTTTAAGTTTTATGAGAAATGGGCTCCAGAAGAGTCATATTTGCGATGAACAGAGAATGAAAAAAATGAAAAAATATAACAATCCGGGTCAGGTCTCCATCCGGGTCAATCCTCTCCATCCGGGTTAAGGGCAGCCCTCCTATTTAAGCTCCCCTCTTCTCCTGCGCAGGGTGTGCCTCCGGCACCCTTCTCTCTCCCTCAAACTCTCCCTCTTCCCTTCTCTTTCTCTGTTACTTTGTTTTTCTTCCTTGCTCTCTCTCTTGTTTTCTTTCATCCTCTTCCCTATCTTCCTTTCCCAATTCTCTTTTCTTCTCTTCTCACTCTATTCTTCTCTTTTCTCAGCCCTCTGTTTAGCTCTCCTCTCTTCCCCTCTTTATTCTTTTGTTCTGCAACCAGCCATAGCCACCCACAGCTCCTTACCAGCAGCAGTTCAAGAGTAGCCTCTCCTCGGCCAGCTTCCACACCAGTTCCACGGTAGCCCAGGAAACCTGCTGCATCCGTGAGCCACCAGAACCCAGCCACAACCCCCTGTTGAAGCCGTGTACCAGCAGCTGTGTGCTCTGCTTCAGCCATAGCAGCCCAACCATCCTCCCGGCTCTTCACACCACCATTCCTCCACCAGACAGCAGCAGTTCTTGCCTAGCCTCCTTCAGCTTGCAGTAAATCCACGGATCACCACCAGCTGCAACATCATCTATCCTCTGCCATGGCTCCGTGGATTTGTTTCTCTCTCTCTCTCTCTCTCTCTCTCTCTCTCTCTCTCTCTCTCTCTTTTCCTTTCTTTCTTTATTTTATTTACTTTTCTTTGAATCTTGGAATATTGAAGAAAGTTTAGTTTTTTTTTTAATGTTATTGGAGTTTTCTTTCTTTTTGTTTAAGTTAAGTAATGTTGGGTATTTCATTATTTTTAAATTAATCTCTTTGTTTATCTAATTGATAGTTATTTTAATTTAGCATTCTTAATTAAATTTAGATAATTTTTTTTGTCGAAATTTGATTTAGTTAGGGTCTATGATTAGTAAAGGTTGTGTTTTTATTGTGTTTCGTTATTGTTTACATCTTTTAAATTTTCGTTGAGTTCATGTTTGCATTTATATTGTGAGTCTTGATTTGATCTCTTAATTGTGTTAAAGGTTTGATTTTTAGTAGGTTCGGTTTTTTTTAGTGTGTGTCTGGTTTAGTTTCCATTGGGTGTTTTTAATTCCATGTTTTAGGTGACCATCTTTAAAATAACACGTGTTAAGTTTTCTTGAGTAAATTAGGATTTCCATTAGTGTTCTTTAGTTCAATGCATGTTAGTTTTAGGACTTTAATTTACATGTCATTTAATTTATAAAATGTGAAATTGAACGTTCTTGAAATCTTGAATCTGAACTGAGTTCAGTAACTTTTATTTTTCGATTGAGCGAACGTAAAATCTGAGATTAAATGCATTCCCTGAGAGGACGATCTAGCCCTTGGGCTTTATATTACATGACAGAACTCCTATACTTGGGATAGCTTCCGAGCTGCTCATTTTTCAAGTGAGTCAAGTTTTTGGCGCCGTTGCCGGGGAATGTCGTTCTTAGTCTCAATTTTGCATTTTTCCTGTCATTTTTATTAGTTTTAAGAAAAAGGAAAAAAAAAAAGCAGAAAACAAAAAAAGAAAAAAAAAATCGAGTTTTGAAAAATGGCTGCACCCTTACTGCTCACGATAATGGATTTTTTGCAGCTTGAATATGCCACTGCATCCTCTTCCACTGTTTTGCCTTATGACGAGCTTAATTTCATGATGTAGCGCGGGAGAACTTCATTGCTACCCGAGTTTTATGGGACGGAATCTGAGTGCCGTTATCAGCACCTAGCAGAGTTTGAGTTAACCTGCAACATGTTTTTCTCTCATGCTAGAGCTGACGAATCTACTAGACTGAATTTATTTCTTGCTACTTTGCAGGATAGGGCACTGATTTGGTTTCATTTTATGAGACCTTATTCTATCACTAATTGGTCTGATATGGGGCGTGAATTCCTGCATGCATTTTGTCCCTCACAAAAAACTCAATTTTTGCAGGAACAAATTCTTAATTTTGTGCAACAGGATGACGAGACATTTCGAGCTTGCTGGGAGCGATTCAAGGATCTACTAAGCACTTGCCAACATCATGGGTTTGACTCATGGAGGTTAGCTGATTATTTTTATAGTGCTCTTACCCCTGATTGTAAGTGTTTTGTCCAGACTATGTCTAATGGAGAGCCTGTCAGTGAGGATCCAGATCAGTTATTATCATTCTTTGATTACTTAGCTGACAATGTCCCACAGTGGAACACACGATGCACTTAGGCACCCATAACTACACACCCTATCAGCACAATCGGTGGTGGAGATATATATGAGCCACAAAACTTTCAAAACAACCCTTCACCTCAATATCAGCCACAACAAATTCCTCAGAGCAGTACGCCGTCGGACCTTTTCGAGGATAGCATAGCACAAATGGCAAACATGCTCCAACAATTCATGCAAACTCAAGTTGATCATAATAATGAATTGCGGGATACCACTAATGCGATAAGCACGCAATTGGACATCTTAGAAAATGAAGAATTGCCCATGGAACCTCAGCCTAGTCCTCAAGAGTACCAGAAGCCACACCAACAAATACACGATGTTTCTCTTGAGACAGTAGAGACCACCACTACTTCGAGAAGCGAGAAAGAATTTCCCCAACCTAAGATGCTCATCGTCGGACAACCAGTTGTCCCAACACTAGAAGTCACGGCTGAACCAGAAGAGGTCAAAGAAAAATCAGAGGAAACGGGGCTAGAAGTGGAGCAGTTAGTTGATGAGGAGACTGATACCTATACGGAGTACCAACCTGTGGTACCTCATACTCCGAGCTCAGAAACCGTGAAACCGTCACTCCCACTTGAATCAGATGTTAAGGAGCCTAATGTGGAGGCAGACTCTTGCAATGGTATGATGATATGTACACCCGAAAAAGAGGGTGACCAGTCTGGTGAGCATATAATTTTCAAAGAACTAGGTAAAACCTTTAATGTTAATGCTTCTGAAGAACTGCAGGTAATTATTCCGATAACTTCCTATCACACATTAGTTCGTAAAGAAGCAAATTTCTTGGAAATGATGTTGAATAAAGACCCTTTCTTGTCAACACAAGAGGGTCGACCTACAAACAAATTGTTTGGTATGTTGACACGTATTAATTTATCTAAGGTTGATTTTCGTGCAGGTATGAAGACTGATCCACTGTGGCGGCTCAAATTTGGAGAACCGCCGATGCAATTTATAGACCTGCGGCCACTAGATGAAATTCCTCTGGAGCCTTCGCCAAGACAATTGTGATTTTTTTCTTTCCCTTATTTTCCTTTTATTTTATCTTATTTTATTTTTAGTTAGTTTTCAGGACTATTTTCTCGTAGTTCGATCTTTGTTTTCCATTATTTCACCACTCAGTTACGCCTTACTTTTCCCGTGCACAGTATTTTCTATTTCCCCTATGCTTTCACATTGAGGACAATGTTCCACTTTAGTTGGGGGGGATGAGCATTCACATGTGACACTGTGCACGTATACGTACTGGGTTTTAAAAAAAAAAAAACAAAAAAACAAAAAATCAAAAAATCAAAAAAACAAAAAACAAAAAAAACAAAAAAAAATCAAAAAGATAAAAAAAAAAAAAAAAAGAAGAGAGAAATAAAGGAGAAGCACTGAAGGATTACATTGCATTATGCCATGCTTAACACTGACTCATACCTTTCGCATACTTGCATATAACTTACGAATTACACACTTGAGTCAATCATGCGTAGTTTCTTTTTATATAATCTTATGACTCCATGAAGAACTGATTGGTAGTACACTCGTTTTAATTTGACTATATAATTTCCTATATCTACATGCATCTCACGAGGCTAAATAAATACATTCACGTGATTCATTGCACTTAGGGTTTCCTGTGAGCACTGAGAGAGCACCCGTGGCGACTATGACACCTTGTGAGATATCCTTGAGCTATTTATCGTCCTTTTGAGTGTTAATATCAAATCAGAATTCATGGAACTCAATTCTCTTTTTCTGGATGATTCCTTTGTACACTAGTCTATGTTTTGATTTGCTAGCCTAGAGGTGACACCTAGTGGAGAGATAGAAACCTAGGTCTTGTAGCCTACTCAAAATATGAAGGCTGAGCCACCCCTGGAGATAGACTTAGTTCATAGACCACTATTCGAGCTCAATTCCCATTGATGGTATGAAGATTACAAAAGAAGTGTTAATATTGTCCTTATTGCTCAAGAAAAGACAGAAAATAAAGAATGAGTAGAAAAAAAAGAATAAACAATACACATGCGCATGAAATGAAAAGTCAATGCCGGTCCAAATACATATCACAAGGACACGACACATATTTTCCACGTATGAAGATGCTTCAACCGATTAATGCCTCAAATGTATTCACGACAAGTTTGTGAATGAGTTGATCTAGGGTGGTCTCAGTTGGATATGGTGAGTAGGTGAGAAGATGTTAGGGTGAAGGACCCGACACCTTATAGATAGGCTAGACCCCTTCCAGACTAGTCCACTCCATATACTTAGCGTTGTTCCTTTTAATATGTGGGATGTTTGATTGCGACACTCCTCCTCACATATGATGAGTGAACCCATTTTCTTTGAGTGTTCCTGAGGGTATACCAGTTAGGCCGAGTCAAAGTGACCATTCTGTAAGTGTCCACTGGCGTCCTAGGTGTATTGAGTCACACACATCATACACACCTCGAGAGTTTACCTGTTTATACTCAAACTTATATGATTGCATTAACTTTGAATGTGCCACTAATTAACTTCATGTGAGTATACTGCTCTTAAATGACATATAAACGATGAAACTTGCACGAGTGATGTGCTTCAAAGTTGTGTGCATTGAATATGAAAAAGCTTGTGTGAAATTCATTTATGTTCTTGTACGTGAAATGGTATAATTATGTCGCATGTGCATTGATTTCATGATTACTGGGATATGTAGTTGTAGACACCACCCTGAGATTCATTCACGTCATTTGCTAGAGACTAGCAAAACATTAGTTAGGGTGTGATTACGCGTCGAAACTGCGTAATTGGGCATCTTAACCTGGACTTTACGGTTTATATTTTTAATTAAATGTCTAAAATTGTCCAATAATTTAATAAAGTGCCAAAATTATCATTCTTGAGCTTTATTGCACTATTTATGAAGTTTTGGTAATTTTTTGTTGCAGGAAAAATCTCAGAAACCAAAATTGACACCTCTTTGTATTTCATGTATAACTTTTCCGTCCGAGCTCCGATCGAGACAATTCAAATTTTTAGACAAAGAAGAAAGAATTATCTACAACTTTTGTGTTTTAAGTTTTGTGAGAAACGGGCTCCAGAAGAGTCAAATTTGTAATGAATAGAGAATGAAAAAAATGAAAAAATATAACAATCCGGGTCGGGTCTCCATCCGGGTCAATCCTCTCCATCCGGGTCTAGGGCAGCCCTCCTATTTAAGCTCCCCTCTTCTCTTGCGCAGGGTGTGCCTCCGGCACTCTTCTCACTCCCTCAAACTCTCCCTCTTCCGTTCTCTTTCTTTGTTACTTTGTTTTTTTTCCTTGCTCTCTCTCTCTCTCTCTCTCTCTCTCTCTCTCTCTCTCTCTCTCTTGTTTTCCTTCATCCTCTTCCCTATCTTCCTTTCCCAATTCTCTTTTCTTCTCTTCTCACTCTGTTCTTTTCTTTTCTCAACCCTATGTTTAGCTCTCATCTCTTCCCCTCTCTATTCTTTTGTTCTGCAACCAGCCATAGCCACCCACAGCTCCTTACCAGCAGTAGTTCTAGAGTAGCCTCTCCTCGGCCAGCTTCCACACCAGTTCCACGGCAGCCCAGGAAACCTGCTGCATCCGTGAGCCACCAGAACCCAGCCACAACCCCCTGTTGCAGCCGTGTACCAGCAGCTGTGTGCTCTGCTTCAGCCATAGCAGCCCAACCATCCTCCCGGCTCTCCACACCACCATTCCTCCACCAGACAGCAGGAGTTCTTGCCTAGCCTCCTTCAGCTTGCAGTAAATCCACGGCATCACCACCAGCTGCAACATCATCTATCCTCTGCCACGGCTCCGTGGATTTGTTTCTCTCTCTCTCTCTCTCTCTCTCTCTCTCTCTCTCTCTCTCTCTCTCTCTCTCTCTCTCTCTCTCCCTCCCTCCCTCCCTTTTCCTTTCTTTCTTTATTTTATTTAATTTTCTTTGAATCTTGGAATATTGAAGAAAGTTCGGTTTTTTTTTAATGTTATTGGAGTTTTCTTTCTTTTTGTTTAAGTTGAGTAATGTTGGGTATTTCATTATTATTAAATTAATCTCTTTGTTTATCTAATTGATAGTTATTTTAATTTAGCATTCTTAATTAAATTTAGATAATTTTTTTTGTCGAAATTCGATTTAGTTAGGGTCTATGATTAGTAAAGGTTGTGTTTTTATCGTGTTTAGTTATTGTTTACATCTTTTAAATTTCCGTTGAGTTCATGTTTGCATTTATATTGTGAGTCTTGATTTGATCTCTTAATTGTGTTAAAGGTTTGATTTTTAGTAGGTTCGGTTTTTTTTAGTGTGTGTCTGGTTTAGTTTCCATTGGGTGTTTTTAATTCCATGTTTTAGGTGACCATCTTTAAACTAACGCGTGTTAAGTTTCCTTGAGTAAATTAGGATTTCCATTAGTGCTTTTTAGTTCAATGCATGTTAGTTTTAGGACTTTAATTTACATGTCATTTAATTCATAAAAAGTGAAATTGAACGATCTTGAAATCTTGAACCTTTCAACTGAGTTCAGTAACTTTTATTTTTTGATTGGGCGAACGTAAAATCTGAGATTAAATGCATTCCCTGAGGAGACGATCTAACCCTTGGACTTAATATTACACGACATAACTCCTATACTTTGGATAGCTTCCGAGCTGCTCATTTTTCGAGTGAGTCATCCGTCCTTTATGTGGATGATATCTTACTTTTCTTGTTTAGCATTTGAGGTCATTAGTGATTTTTGAGAGGAGTTATATTCACATTTAATTTGTAAATTTTAGTTTATATGGCATTGAAAAATTCTGATGTCTATATGCTTTCTAATCCTTCTCATTAAATGAACAAAAAGCAAATTCTGTGTAGTTTTTACTTTATACATATTTGCTAATATAAATTATTTAAAAATTATGTTTATTTTTTAATAAGAAAAATTTTAAATAATTTTTGTGTGGGCTTCATCAATGGCAGTCAATGAAATCACACCAAATTAAGTGATTGACAGGTGGTTAACATTCTATCGAACTCATAACTGCAGTGGAGAGAATTTTGTTGTAATTGGGTTTCAATTGAAGGCAGTAAGTTTAGGATGTGTCTGAGATGCATTTGCCAAGGATAATAACTGTTAATGGCAGTGGATTTCAAACAGAAAACAAAAAATAAAAAACAGATTCTTGATGTATATAATATAACATACATACATACACACACATACACCTATCTCTAACTATTGTTAACAAAAGATGGTGAGGCAGTTGGCAATCAGATTCTTATCTGTGCATATTAATCCAAAGTGTGTTTTTTTTTTTTTGCATAGATTTTTAGTTTAAATAAAATTTTTCAGATGAAGGATAACCCTAATATGGATAATATTTGTGATCCTGTGGTATTTATCAATTCTCCTCTTACATCATTTGCACAAACTACATAGTCATATATGATTTTTCCCCAATTTTTACATCACATGATCCCTTTTTGGATTCAAGTGTTTTTTGAGTATTTATATTATGTGCAACCAAAAATTAATTGTTAATTGCCAAAAAAGGAGATTAAAAGTAATATAGGGTCCAGAAGAATGGATAGAACACGAGAGGAAGTGGCATTGTTTCCCATGCAAGTTTGTAGAAATTTGTTTCCCATTTTGCTTGTTTGTTCCTTCCTCCCACTCATTTTAGAGTAGCTAATGGCAATAGGGTTTGATTTTGGGAGGATGCTTGGCCTGGTTATAGTCATTGGAGTAGATGATGTTTCATCTTCTTAAGATTTCCACTTTTCACAATGCACGTATCATCTCTTTCTTTTCTTTAGAGGGGAGTTCTCTTTCTTGGGATATTCATTTTATAGTGAATCTCATACCAATTGTGTCTACTCTGTAAAATATGTTGTTTATGGGATAATCCAATATATTCTGATATATATTGTTTATGGGATGTATGATCACGTTACATTATTTAATGCTTATTATATGAAGCTCTTGTGCACTCGTAAAATTCATTACTAGTTGGATTATTGTGAACTATTTATAGTAAACACCTAGGTTTGGAGCATATCTCTATGGAAAATGTCATATTTATAGGAGAAATGCTATTAAAAATTTTCAAAAAATGTATATTTATTTTTTTAACTTTCTTAATTTGTAGGGTTTGCAATTGTGACAACGTCAGCACGATGTCATGCACTACGGATGCAGCTTTTGACTTTTTTTTGTTATCTGAACAGATGAAATGTATTTGAATTTGAATTTGTATAATGTATTTGTATTTAAATTTGTATAATATATTTGTATTTCAATTTGAATTTGTATAATATATTTGTATTTGTATTTAAATTTGAATTCAAATTTTGAATAATTTATGAATTTTTTTGCAATTATGGTTTAATGTTATGTATGAGAAAATGTAATTTAATTACAGATTTTTACAAGAATTAATAATTGGGAAAAAAATTAATTTCACGACTAATTGTTCAATTTAAGTATTAGTAACGGTTTCAAAACCATCACTAATATTACATTTTTAAAAAGTTTTAGTGCAGGTTTTCAAACCATCACTAATACTATGGCTTTAGTGACGATTTTAAAACCGTCACTAAATCCATAGTATTAGTGACGGTTCTTGAGAGCAATAGTGACGATTTTAAAATCGTCACTAATAATAGAGAAATAGTGACGGTTTTAAAATCGTCACTAATAATAGAGCATTAGTGACGGTTTTAAAACCGTCACTAATAATAGAGCATTGGTGACGAATTTAAAACCGTCACTAATACTATGACTTTAGTGGCGATTTTTGGTTGAACCAGTGTAGAATCTATAGTGACGGACTTAGGTTTTTAGTGACGGTTTTAATCCGTCACTGATACTTTATTATTAGTGACGGTTTGAAAAATTCGTCACTAATAAGTATTAGTAACGGCAGATATAGCGACAATTGAAAACCGTCACTAATACTCACAAAACCATCACTAATACTAGTAGTGACAGTTTGGTGAGTATTAGTGACGATTTAAAACCGTCACTAATAACCTTATTTTTTGTAGTGCCATAAAAATTTGTTTCCACTGCCAATGGTGCTTCCACCACCATTATAGGGGAAGGATCCGTGCCTTTTATTGAAACTTTACAACAAGATTCTGTCTTAGTTGTTCCTTATTTGAACTATAACCCGTTGTCAGTCTCACAAATAACCACTGCCCTATATTGTGTTGTTGTTTTTTGGCTTGATGTTTGTGGGTTCAAGGACATCCAAACAAGGTAGATGATTGGGTGTGGTTTTAAATGTGGGAGGCCGTATTATCTCGACTTGGTGTGGAATAGTTTGAATATATTGCATCAAGACTTGTCTGTGGATAGTTCACAAGGGAAGAAGGACAGATCCGAAATCTTGCTCTAGCATCGACGTTTGGGACATGCATCTTTTGGTTACTTGAAAAAAATTATTTCCTCACTTATTTGCATGACGTAATGTTTCTGATTTTCAATGTAATGTATGTGAACTTGCAAAAATTCATCGTATTTCATTCCCATTAGGTTTGAATAGAAGTATAGTTCCTTTTATGGTCATACATTCTGATGTTTAGGGCTCATCACATGTTCCCATGTTGAGTAGTCAACGGTGGTTTGTTACTTTTATTGATGTCTATAGAAGATCAACCTGGGTATATTTGATGAAGTACAAAAGTGAAGTGAACATGCAGTTTCAAAATTTTCATAAAATAATACGCACACAGTACAATGCTCAACCTAAAGTTCTTTGCAGTGATAATGGTGGGGAATATATGAGTTCTTAATTTTAGCAGTTCTTGAAGTCCTAAGGTATTATTCACCAAACCACCTGTCCCCACACACCTTAACAAAATGGGGTAACTGAGCGAAAAAAACCATCATTTGTTGGAAGTTGTTAGTGCTTCATTAATAGAGGAGCATATGCCGTTACCTTATAGGGGAGAAGTGTTGATATCTGTGACATATTTAATTAATAGGGTACCATCCAGTACCATTGATTTTCGCACACCATCCTAGGCTTTTGTTGAAGCTGTTGTTGCTCCAGCTATCCTAAACTTACCTCCCTATGTTTTTAGCTGTGTGGCTTTCGTCTATCTTCACACATATCAGCACAACAAGTTGCAACCTTAAGCACTGCGATGTGTGTTCCTCGGATATGCTCTACATCAAAAGGGGTATCGTTGCTATCATCCTCTTGTATGCCGCATGTTTGTTACCTTGGATGTTGTGTTCCATGAAGCTTCCATGTATTTTCCATCTGAGTATGATCTTCAGGGGGGAGCATCTGATGGAAGTTCAGATTATAGACAATGATGGAGGTATAGCTACCACCTTTGATGCTAGTAAGGATACTGATATACTATCCACAAAAATTCATGAAGTGAGTGATGAATTGGAACTAAGTGGTATACATTTGGATCAAAGCGATGATACACACTCAACTGAAGCACCTTCATACGAGGCTCTTATGAACCAAGATGTTGGCCTTACACGGCTTAAAATCTTCTTATCTTGTTTTGATGCTAACAAACAAGTGGAATTTAACATATTTTTGTGAGTAATGTTGTTTCAGGGCTCATATATGAGAAAGCAAGGTTAAAGTGCCCACAAGGATCAAATATGATGAAAGCAAGGTCAAAGTGCACACAAGGATCAAATTGATATTTTACATTCAAAGTATATAGTGTTGAAATTGTACTAACTTGCTCTTTGAGAGAGTATACTTGTATGCAAATCTCATCTTGTGTTTCTTATAGTTCTTTGAAGTTCTAAGGGTTGTTTGGATCATTGGCTAAGCAAGGAAATATTGCTTAGAGAGGTGGACTTTATAAGGAGTGACCGAACGAGGGAATATCGTTTGGAGAAGGCAGGCTCTAGCCTTAACCAAGGAGTGTTGTAATCAGTATTGTTCCATCCGTCAACGGAACTGAACTAGTGAATCATTTGGTGGTTTGCCAAAGGCGAGGACGTAGGCTGGGTATAAGTCGAACCTCATAAGAATCTCCGTCTCATTCTCTCTTTCCCTTACTCTTTATTTTCAGCATATATAAATTGCATGGATGGTTTAAATTTGAAAATCATATAAACTACATATATTTGGAAATCAAACAAACTTAAGGTTTAATTTTGATTTGGGTTGCGGAAACCGAAAGGGAGTACGTTGGTTACACCATATCTTGTGGAAACCTTACGGGAGTACGTTACTTGGTTAACATCCCAAATATAAATTTACCAAGAGTTTATTTGAGTTCTAAATATTTGGAAAGAGTGATTTGATTCATCTATATAGGGCTTTACATCAACAAACATAAATTCTCATTCACTACAGGGCTTGGTTCAAATTTGGCAAATATAAACAAACAACCATCTTGAGTTGTTATATTACCAAAGTGCTGAATACTTTATATCTTGGTTTGGTTGTTTGTTGTTTAACTTGTACTTGGCAGATAAATTGATTGTTTGGCTTGAAGATATTGTTTAATTGATTCGTTGTTTAATTGAGTTATTGATTGGATAAAGGAACTAAGTTCTCGATTGATTAAAGAATTAAACAAACAAGTTAAGAATTGGTTAAAAGAAATAAAGAAAGTTTAAGGTATCTCAAAAGGAATTAAAAGAAATTTTTAAAAGCCAATTCACCCCCCTCTTGGGAAGCTATTCCTAATTTCACAAGCAACTAAAACCTCACCACACCCATCACTTGCCGAGGATCCTTATCTTGTAACTGAACCTGTGAGAAAATTGTTGCCCCAACGTCAAACTAGAGGTATTCCTAAACCCATATATGAACCTGAACTTTCTAGTAAAGTTAAATACCCTATAAGTTCTTAAATGTTTAACCATTGTCTATCTAAATCAAATCAGTCATTTTTAAATAAATTATCTAATGTATCTATTCCTAACTGTGTGTAGGAAACCTTAACTGACTCAAGGTGGAAAGAAACTATGAATGAAGAGGTAAAGTACTTGCTAAAAAATGAAACTTGGGAACATTTTGATTGTTTGCTAGGAAAAAAACTTGTTGGGTGTCGGTGGATTTTACTTGCTAAAAAATGAAACTTGGGAACATTTTGATTGTCTACTAGGAAAAAAACTTGTTGGGTGTCGGTGGATTTTTACTATGAAACATGAAGAAGATGGCACAATTAAGAGATTTAAAATAAGGCTCATGGCAAAGGGATATACCCAGATGTATGAAATTGATTACATAGAAACTTTTGCACCTGTAGCTAAGATCAATACAGTTCGTGCCCTGTTGTCTCTAGCTGCGAATCTGGATAGGCCATTACAACAATTTGAGGTAAAAAAATGCTTTCCTACGTGGCAAGCTATCTGAAGAAGTATACATGGATCTTCTACCAGGATGCATGATACTAGAAATACATAGTCATAGAGTGTACTGATTGAATAAATCACTATACGAGCCAAAAAAATCTCCAAGAGCATGGTTTAGAAGGTTCGCAAAGTCTATGAGAATTTTTGGCTATCATCAGAGTAATTCAGACCACACTTTAGACCTGAAGAAGGGGCAGAATAAGATCATTGCATTCATTGTCTATGTGGATGACATGGTGGTCACAGGAAATGATCCTGAAGAAAGGAAGAACTTGTAGAATTACTTGTCCAACGAGTTCAAAATGAAAGATCTTGGCCCCTTGAAATATTTCCTTGGAATTGAAGTATCCCGATTTGATAAAAGTATTTTCCTCTCACATAGAAAATACATTTTAGACTTGCTACAAGAAATTGGTATGTCATCAGGTTAACTAGTTGATATACCTATGGAAGAAGGCTTGAAGTTAAGCTTTGAGCCTAATTAAGTACTTGTTGATAAAGGAAGATACTAGAGATTAGTAGGAAGGTTGATGTGCTTAGCACACACTAGGTCTGGTCTCAAATATGCATTAAGTATCGATATCTAGTTCATGCACAATCCTAGACAATAACATATGAATGTAGTTATGCAAATCTTGAGGTATTTAAAGGCTGCTCTTGGAAAGGGAATTTTATTCACAAAAAATGTAGACTATCAAATTATAGATGCATATACTGATGTCGATTAGGCTGGAGTAGTAGATGACAGACGATCTACTTCAGGATATTTCACCTTCGTTGGAGAAAACTTTGTGACGTGGAGAAGCAAGAAATAGAATGTTGTTACACATTCAAGTGCCAAAGCTGAGTTTAGAGGAATGGCACTCGAAATTTGTGAAGCATTATGGCTATGACCTCTCCTAAAAGATTTTGGGTATTCACCAACACAACCAAACCAACTCTATTACGACAGTAAAGCAGCATGTGATATTGCTCATAATCGAGTTCAACATGATCGCACGAAACATGTGGAGGTGGATAGATTTTTCATTAAGGAGAAGTTGGATGAAAAAATCGTGGAGCTACCAAAAATTCGATCAGAAGATCAGTTGACCGATATTCTCACCAAAGCTGTTTAAAATTGAGTATTTATTCAGTTTGTTGGCAAGTTTGGAATGTATGACATCTATACACCAACTTGAGGGGGAGTGCTGAAATAGTGGATTGATTTTGTGCAATTAGTCTAGGTAATCTATGCAATTAGTCTAGGTGATTCTTTCCTATTCTAGAGAGGGTGCAACTGTAAATTAGCTATAGTCTAGATATGATTAGCTTGATTATAGAGTCTCTATATGTGTGTATATATATATGTATACATCTTTACCTATGCATTTTATGAATGAATAAAAAAGTATAGCATTTCAAGACTATATGGTTACATTTGAGGATTGATACAAAGAAATAATATAAAATATTTTCCTTTGATGGGCCACTAACAACATCTTTCAAAATGCATTTAAGTAAATGAATTTTGCTCTTTTGGAGATGATATCCACTTTTACCATGCAAATTAGTGTGTTCATATTCTAAGCATTAGAACATGCTAGTAGAGATTTGGGTGTTGTAGATTATATTTAGATATTTCATTTTTTAATTGTTGTACGATAGACATGACTTTATTAGTTGAAATTATTTTTCTAAATCGTAATTTTAAATTGTAAACTTCAAAAAATTGAAGATATATTTATGAAAATAAAAATAAAGGGTAATTCACCATTTTTGTAGTAGTATAAATGTCAATCAAAATGTCCCACATTTCATCTTTATAGAATTAGAAAAAATTAAGAAAATTGAATATAGATTTTATTTTAAAACTTTAAAACTAAAAACAAAAGGTAACATAATTGTTTTTGCACGAGTTCAAAATTCAATCATGGTATAATCACTTTCGAAGATTTAACTATTTGATCACAATTTCCTCCTAAAAAGTATAAGATGTTTCCCCTTCAATTTTTATTTTAAATTATTTTATTTTAATTTATTTTCAATAAGCAAACAATGAGATAGAGAGACGGGTGAATGCATGCTATCATGAAGGAGTCTATGAGCTATATCTTGCAAGGAAAAGTAATGGGTATTCCTATCCACAAAAGTAAATAAATTGGGAATCTTGGGTTCTTTCATTTGCCTCTACAACACTTTGAGCAACCATATTGCACACATCCTTAGGGTTTCCTCTTCATTTTGATCTTGGGACTTTAACGATGGAAGCTTGTAAGGCATTGAATGAATTATGAGACCAACTGAAAATTCGATGAAGGTCTTGACATTAGAAGCATGCAATCTTGCCTTTACCTCTGAATGTGTTGGGGCCTATAATAAGGACAAATCCTTTGAAGAAGATGTCTTCCCTACTCTTGAGCTTGTCCTTCTTAAAATACTTTCAACTACTTTCACTTGATGAACCACTTTTCTTATGCGTAGGGAAATTTCACCAACATAGTCAATAAAGCATCTTGTGCAATAGGAAACTCTTTACTCTTTGTAGATGAAGTTCAACCTTAGCCCATGGTTTTGTTCCTTTAAGGAAGTAGAATAGCTTTTATTTCTATAACATGTATAGAATATCCAATACCAAAATAGAAAATTGCTTCCCATATTCTCTTATTACCTCAATGTGCTTAAGATCTTGTAGTTATGCCAAGCATTGTATCCATCATTCTTAGGAAAAAATTGGGCCTTAAGCTCTCTTCTTAGATTTTCCAATTACCAATCATGCAATTATTGTTTTGGTTTTCGTTGTCTTTGATACATCGCCTCCACTCAAGTACAATGTAGCCATGGATAGTTTTTCTTCCTTCAAATTGGCCTTAACCCCATGAAAGCATTATTTTATCTCAAAAAAGTTCTCTAACTCCTTGACATTATAGAACTAGAAAAACGAAGCCTTTTAGTGATGGTTTCAAACCGTCACTAATAATAGAAAGTCATCACTAATACTTATTAGTGATAGCTTAGTGATGCTTACGGAGTGGTGGCTATAACATCGCTCTCAACAGATTATTAGTTACGGAGGAAGACCATCACTAAAAGATTAAAAATGTTACTATAACTGACACAATTTTTGGGTTGAAAATAGTTATGAAAGACATATTATTAGTGACACTTTTAAAATTGTCGCTAAAAACATACTATTAGTGACGATTCTAAAACCATCACTAAAGACACACTATTAGTGATGGTTCTGAAACCATCACTAATATTCACTATTTCTCAAGTGCTAGTGACGGTTATAAAATCGTCAAAAGACACACTATTAGTGACAGTTCAAAAAATCATCACTAAAGACACACTTTTAGTGTTGATTTTAGAACCGTCACTAATAGTTTTTATTTCTCAACTTTTAGTGACAATTATAAAATTGTCACTAGAAGTTTATAATAATTATAAAAAAAAAATTAGAAAATTACGCATTAATTCATGTGAGAACCCTATAATTAATTTTTTGCACATAATATTGAACCATAATTGAGGATAAATTCCAATATTGCTAAGAAAATGAAAATATATACATAAAAATTGTTAGAACGTGTATACATCATATATATAATACATGATCAGTTCACATAACAAAAAAAAAAAAAAAAAATAGGTTGCATTGTTATCATTGTGCTTGTCATTGTCCTCACCATCCTACGACAGACCACGGACCCTACAAAGTAATAATTATACCAAAAATTAGTGTACAATTTTTGAATATGTACGTACTATAAGTGCAAATAATTTAATAGCAAGAATGATTATATACATTTAAAAAAATGATACAATTTTAAATATCTAAATTTGATTAGTCAGAATTGATCCCACTCGGTTTGGAGAGGGTATGCTCGAATTGGACACCGAAGTGCTTAAATCAACTAAGTTTGCTTCTAAACAAATAATTTTCAATCGGGGAGGATTTTTTGGGAACCGTTAACTACAAAACATCTAACTCAACGTCACGGATGTGTCAGAACTGACCCCACTCAATTTGGAGTGGTTATGCCTAACTTTGACACCTGAGTGGTTTAATCAACTAAGTTTGCTTCTAATTGCATAATTTTCAACTGAGGAGGAGTTTTTGGGTACCATCAGCTCTGACACGTTTAGCTCAACATCAGGGATGTTTCGAAACTAACCCACTTAGTTTAGACCTCATATGCCCGACTTGGACATCAGAGTGCTTAAATCAACTAAGTTTGTTAGGTTTTCTTCTAAGTGCATAATTTTCAACTAGGGAGGAGTTTTTGGGTACCGTCAGCTTCGGCAAGTCCAACTCAATCTCATGGACATGTTAGAACTGACCCAACTTGGTTTGGATCTTGTATGCCCGACTTGGACACTGGAATGCTTAAATCAACTAAGTTTGCTAGGTTTACTTTTAAGTGCATAATTTTCAACTGGGGAGGAGTTTTTGGGTACTGTCAACTTCAACACATCTAGATCAATGTCATGGATGTGTTGGAAGTAACCCCACTCGGTTTGGATCATGTATTCCCAACTTGGACACCTAAGTGTTTAAATCAACTAAGTTTGCTTCTTAATACATAATTTTCAATTGGGGAGGAGTTTATGGGTACCGTTAGCTTTGGGATGTCCAACTAAATGTCACAGATGTGTTGGGACTGACTCCACTCATTTTGAACCTTGTATGTCTATCTTGGACACCTGAGTGCTTATATTAACTAAGTTTTCTTCTAAGGACTTAATTTTCAATCGGGGATGAGTTTTTAGGAATCGTTAGTTCGGGCACATCCAACTCAATGTCATGGACATGTTGGAACTAATCCCACTCGATTTGGACCTCTTATGTCCAACTTGGACACTAGAGTAATTAAATCATCTAAATTTGTTAGGTTTGCTTCTAAGCACATAATTTTCAATTGGGGAGGAGTTTGTGGGCACTGTTAGCTCTAGCAAGTCCAAGTCAACATCATAGATGTGTCAGAATTGAACTCACTTGGTTTGGACCTTGTATGCTTAACTTGGACATCGGAGTTCTAATATCAACTAAGTTTGATAGGTTTGCTTCTAAGCACATAATTTTCAACTGGGAGGATTTTTTAGGTACTGTCATATTTGGCACGTCTAGCTCAATATCACGAACGTGTCGAAATATACCCCACTTGGTTTGGAGCTCTTATGCCCAACTTGGACACCTGAGTGCTTAAATTAACTAAGTTTGCTAAGTTTACTTCTAAACATATAATTTTCAACCAGGGAGGATTTTTTGGGGTACCGTTAGTTTTGACATGTTTAGCACAATGTCCCGAACATATTGGGACTCACCCTACTCGGTTTGGACCTTGTATGCCCGACTTAGATACCTGCATGCTAAAATAAACTAAGTCTACTAAGTTTTCTTCAAAGCACATAATTTTCAACCGAGGAGAAGTCTTTGGGCACCATCAACTCCAAAATATTGATCTCAATGTCATGAACGTGTCGGACGTGACCCCACTTGGTTTGGACCTCGTATACCTAACTTGGATACCGGAGTGCTTAAATCAACTAAGTTTGCTAAGTTTGATTCTAATTGCATAATTTTCAACTGGGGAGCATTATTGGGTACCGTCAGCTCCAAAACGTCTACCTTAATGTCATGAATGTGACAAAATAGGCCCCATTCGATTTGAAGTTCATATGCCCGACTTGGACACATGAGTACTTAAATTAATTATGTTTGCTATGTTTGCTTCTAAGTGTATAATTTTCAATTGGGGAGGAGTTTTTGGCTACCGTTAGCTCGTGCACATCTAGCTCAATGTCATGGACGTGTTGGAATTAGCCCCACTCGGTTTGGACCTTGTATGCTTGACTTGGACACTTGAGTGCTTAAATTATCTAAGTTTACTATGTTTGCTTCTAAGTGCATAATTTTCAATCGAAGAGGATTTTTTGGGTCTTGTAAGATTTGACATGTCCAACTCAATGTCACGGACATGTTAGGACTCACCCTACTCAGTTTAAACCTTATATGCTCGACTTGGACACCTAACTGCTTAAATAAACTAAATTTACTAAGTTTACTTCTAAGCGCATAATTTTCAACTGGGTATAGTTTTTTGGGTATCGTCAATCTAGACACGTCCAGATCAATGTTGCGGATGTGTTGAAACTGACCCTAGTTGGTTTGGACCTCAAATGCCTAACTTGGAAACTGCAGTGCTTAAACTAACTAAGTTAGCTAGGTTTGCTTCTAAGCGCATAATTTTCAATCAAGGAGAAGCTTTTAGGCATTGTTAGCTTTGGCACATCCAGCTCAACCTCATGGATATGTCGGAGCTGACCCCATTCGGTTTGGACCTCGTATGCTTGACTTGGACATCGGAGTGTTTAAATCAACTAAGTTTACTAGGTTTGCTTTTACGCCCATAATTTTCAGCTAGGAAGGAGTTTTAAGGTATTGTTAGCTCCGAAACGTCTAGCTCAATGTCACAGACGTGTCAAAATTGACCCCACTCAGTTTGTACCTTGTATGCTCGACTTGGACACCGGAGTACTTAAATCAACTAGTTTTCTAAGTTTGCTTCTAAGTGCATAATTTTCAACTGGGGAGGATTTTTTGGGCACTGTCAACTCTAGCACGTCCAGCTTAACGTCACGAACGTATCAGATGTCGCCCCACTCGGTTATTAAAGGGTATGGCTGACTTCAACACCTGAGTGCTTAAATCAACTAAGTTTGCTACTTTTTCTTCTAAGCACATAATTTTCAACCGAGTAGGATTTTTTTGGGTACCGTTAGCTCTGGTACATCCAAGTCAATGTCACGGATGTGTTGAAATTGACGCCACTCAGTTTAGACCTTGTATACCTATCTTGGACAGCGAAGGATATGCATTAGGAATCTCAAATCATTTATCCTAAGAACAAAAGATTTTTGGAACCAAGGTTACCTAATTGAATGCGTTAATCGTATCTGAAAAAACAATATTGTGATCTAAGGGTGGAACCAAAAGACATTAAATAGACTCCCCTTTTAGATTTTCTGCATTTTCGTTCACTCTCCATTTTCTTGATTTTTACCCCTCCCAATTTTGGTTTTTTAAGGTTGACAAAGGTAGACAATATAATAAAATAATAAAAGTGCTAGCAATTAAAGACATCTACACACGCGCGTGCGCATGCACACACACACACACACACACACACACTTAAGGCATATACGAATATTTAAGTACACATATTAACATAAATGCACATATATCATATACACATACACTTAGATATTTACGTTTATTTATTTTGAATCACACTTCTTTACACATACTTCTACACGCACACATGTGTATTTAAAGCACACTTACTTATATACACATATGTGCACATATTCATCTAAATTATTATATGTATAATACTTAAAATCACACCCACACACACACACACACATAGGTATATATGTACACATCTATTTATATAAAACACGCATATATTTATACTATCCCCTTCCCAAACATACACACACACACACACACACATACAAATGAGTATTCATATTTATAATAACCCAAGTACATGCATACATATTTAAATACATATTTCTACTATTATACACATACATACATATACACCTTCATACACATAAATATATGCATATACATGCATACTCACATACACATACATATATTCACACATGCATTAACACACATTCATGCACATGCATTCTCACACATGCATGCATACTGACCATGTATAAGTACCCATGCATGCTAATGGATGCATGCATACCCATTAACACACCAACAACCATATATACATGAACACACTCACTTACACCTACATGCATTTGTGCACATGATCACATTTACAAGCACCCACATGCCTACTCCCCCCATGCATTTCTCACACATGAATGCATGTTAATCATGCATTAGTTGCAGGTGGATTTGCAGCTGAAATTTTTGAGTCAGATAATACTTTTTTGTGTAAAACAACTACACACAAAATGGAAGGTATTCTTAACTACATTGTTTTGGATGTTTGGGGACTAGAGAAAGCAACATCACGGGTTGGACATAAGTACTTAATGAATTTATCATGAAAGGTTTGGGGGTACTTCATGCAGCGCAAGTTGGATATGTTTGCTAGGTTTAACTTATGGTTGAGGTGGAATACTAGACCAGGAGAAAGTTCCTTAGGTCAGACATTGGAGCTGAGTGTGCTGGTGTTCAATGAGTTTTGTAAGCATGGTAGGTTGTGTGTAGGGCTTGCATGTAGCTTCTTGGTAAATTCAGCAAGTATCATATGTTTCTCGTTTAACCAATCACCAGGGTAATACTAGATGGGAGAGTTGTAAGAGAGATTTGGAGAGGTTATGCAGTAGACTTCTCTAGTTTGAGAAAGTTTGGAGGTCCAGCCATGCACTTTTCTAGTGAGATGAGATCTAAGCTTAGTGCAATGTTCGGACACTATTTTTTTGTGGAATATTATAAAAGGGGGGGGGGGGTGCAAGTTGTGGGATGCAATGACAAATAAGGTAGTGATCAGTGAAGACATGGTTTTTAATGTTAAAACCATGGTGCAGCGTACTCAAGTAGATTAAGAGAAACAGGTGCCAGAAAGATGCAGTAGCAATGAGCATGTTGTGCAAGTGTAGTTGGAGACTCAGGGTATAAGTGTAAGGAGTTCTAGCTTAAGAGACCTGCAGTATCACAGTATAAACTGGAGCAGAAAGGAGATTATGATGCAGGTGGAGTTATAGACTCAGGGCATATATGGCATCGTTTATATTGTAGAAAGTTCTAGCTCAAGGGACCAGCAAAATCACAATGGACCCCAGATGTACTATCAGGTCACCACCTAGGTTACCAGTTAGGTTCCTACTATTTTTGAAGATGCGGTGCACAACAAATGGAAAACTAGATGGATGAGTGCTATGATGGAGGAGATGGGGTTACTGCATAAGAATCAGATATGGGAGTTGGTGGAGCTTCTAGAGGGGAAGAGGGTGATAGGATGCAACTAAGTAATTATTCTATTATATTATATGAATGATATGCCAATTTCTAGGAAGATTTTGACTAAGGTGAATAAGTCGGAAACTCTATTGAGAAAGGAATTTGACATGAAGGATTTGGGTGTGGCCAAGAGGATTTTTAGGTTTGAGATTCGCAAGTATAAAGTTATAGGGAGATTAGGGTTATCTTATTGTGGTTTTGTGGACATAACTACAGGGATATTGTGGTTATCTGAGGGTGGTACACTGGTGGTGAATTAATGTAAACTGTCTACCGCTCAGTACCCAAGGATGGGCAGTGATGTTCGGGAAATATCAAAGGTTCCTTATGCTAGTGCGGTGGAGTGTTTTGGCAGGCAACAGTGTGATTTGTCAGTTGTGAGAGGAATTCTATAATAGGGTATGTTGTGGGAGGGCCTATTTGTTGGAAGTCTAGGGTACAATCTCAGGTTGCACTTTCAACAACTGAGTCGGGGTACTTGGTAGTGGCAAAGGTTTCCAAGGTAACATTATGGTTTAAAGGATCGTTTAAAGAGCTGGGTATTAATCTAAGTGGAGTTCCTGTTACCATGGACAAGTTTAGCATTGCCTAGACTTGGTTTACGTCTCTAGGTGCTAGACGGGAGGCAGTCCCAATCTATTGACTCGGGTAGAGTAGTGAGGTTATGCTTTTGAATTTATTCTAAGTGGTGAATATTCGCCAAGGTGGAGATTTTTGGAGTTGTGACATATATTTGAGTGGAACACTTACACTGGGGGAGGATAGTGATCCAAAGAATAAGGAGGGAGGCTGTAGGAGGAAAATTGTCGACGGTTTGCTCTCGTTATCTTTTTATCGATGGTTAATTTTTGTATATTAATCATTGAGTGCTTGCATTAATTGTTCTGGATTGATTTGAGTTTGCAAGGTTTTCGCTACACATTCACGTTAACAAAATAAAGCATCCCAAATGGCAATAGCTATGCTAAGGGTGTAGTATATGACATAGAATTCATTTTCCATGGCATTGAGAATGCAATTCTTACAAAACTGATTAGCTTTGTTGCACCATTGGACAGAAGTCGTGTTGGTTGAATCAGCAGCAACCATAGTACTATATTTCTTAAGTACAAAATCAACTTTCATAGTTTCTAAAATAAATGGGATTTTGAAACTTTGTAGCTTGTAGTTGGTACTTGTTGGAGATATGACTTATATTCAGAGCGGATCACATGCACTAGAGAGAGTTACGTGAAGCGAAGTATAATTGCATGATAAGAGGTTTTAGGCAGTACGCAGGAGGACCTTTGTTCAGCACAAAACTGTTGACAGTTTCCATCGGCGCAGATCATGTATTTTGAATTCGGGGGCTTGTATATTGGGCTTATTTGGAGGATTTTCCACTGGGGGATAAATATATATATGTAGTTTAGGTTTACTAGAACTCTTCTATAGGCATTGGATTGTTATAATATTTGTAACCCAAAAGTGTGAGCTTTGACATATCATAGTCGAAACCCAAGTGTTGCTCCCATAGACGTAGGATATTGCCAAACCATGAAAATCTTGTGCATTCTAGCTATGTTTTTTATTCTTCTTATTATTCTTTGATTGCTTCTTGAGTATATTTCATCATTAAGTGATTGAATTAGTTGTTTTTGATTGTTTTATGTTTGATTATGTGCTTTCGCTGTGTGTATTCCATTTAAACAAACAATAACAAGTGGTATCAGAGTTATTGTTGGAATTAGTGTATTCCCAAGAGGGGGTTGAATTAGGTATTTAAAACTTTCTACCTAGGTTAAATCCTCAACCAATATTTTGTAACCTAGGGTCTTTCTAGGAAAATGCCAATTACCCACTAATATAAAAATGACCAAATGATCAAGACAAATATAGCAAGCTCATTATTCCCCAAATAAGTATGTATGCAAATATTTAAAGCAATTAAAACACCCACAGCAGTTCAAGTGCTAGCATACATATGCAGAAATTAAACAGAGAGCAGACACAAAATATGTTATTGGGATTCGGCCAATACTGCCTACGTTCCCAACTCAAGCTCACAAGTAAAAGGATTCCACTAGTTGCTCACTTCACGGGTGGAGCGACACCGTTTATAATACCTTACCAGGATGGTGCACCTAGTTCTCTTAGTAGGATCTGAACCAGTCCGGTGCTCTCCTAACCAAGTCAGAGCAATACGGGACTATTCACAGGACTAGTCTCTCTCTTCCGACAACCCGTCGGGAATACAAAAAGATAATCAATAATTTTGTAGATAAACAGATGTCCTTCTAAACTAAGCAAATGATGTACAACAATATGTTCAATACACTTGCGTATGATGGGATATTAAGCTTAAGTGAGATTTTGTTAACCAATGTATTAACTCTCAACAATATGTATATGTGAGAGTGATACCTTTGATTTCAAGATAATATATTCGCAATATGATTATTCAAAAAGTCTTTACAACCCTAAGCAAATATCACAATTGTATTTTTCAAATATCAAGCATAATGGGTATTAAGGTTTAAGTTTGCTCAAAATATTTTTATCAAAACACAAAGCAAGCTTATGAAACTTGCAATAGGGATGCAAGTTCTTGAGCAAACGAAGAGTTTTTCCCAATTCAATATTTATACGAAAAATACAATGGGAAAAACTTTAAGCTACTCTCCAAAATCAAAAATCAACAAATGCAAGTATGGGAGAGAGTTTTGCTTGCAAAAAGTATGTGAAGAACAAAAATGATCTCTCTAAAAAATATGTAATTGAATGAGTTTGAGAAAGAGAATTTAACAATAAGCTTGTATAAGGGGGGAGTATGAAAGATTTAGCCCAATAAAATTTTCAGAGAAAAATTGGCTAATCGATATGCTAATCTTGCTCTAATTAGGACAAATGAGGAGATATATATAGTTTTTGTGAAAAATATAACCGTTGGAGACAACAAGGGTATTTGGAAATTTTTTAATTATGCTTAACAAAAATTAACCTTGTTTTACAATGGTAAAAAATCTACCAACCTGAGAGGTTCGGTCGACCATATTCAAGGTTCAGTCGACATATTGCTAAGTTCGGTCGACGGTGGCAATTCTGAACTACGGAAATGGCCAACTGTCTCAAGGCGATTTCGAACCTTTTGTAGGCTCAATCGACTATGGCTAAGGTTCGGTTGACAGCTCATATGGTTCAGTCGACCGTGGTCAATTTGAATTATACAAACAGTCGACTGAGTAGTTAGGGGGTTAGACATGTTCTGGTACAGTCGACCAGGGACGATGCATTCATTTTAGAACGGTTGACCGTGAGAAGTCAATTTGTTGACTTTTGACCAGTTCGGTCGACCAAGGCTTTTACACTGCCAGGGATTCGGTCGACTGAGACTTAGTCTTTCCAGACAACAATATATTCAGTCGACCAAGATGGTTATTACCAGAATGGTTTAATCGACCGGGGCTACTCAAAGGTACAATTTTAGTCCTCAATTTGATCCTAAAAATCCAACATCGGTCGACCGAAGTCTGGTTTGGTTCCATACGGTCAATCTATGGTGATATTGAGCTTTTCATCCCATCATGCATGCAATGCAATTATTACAGTCTGTAATACCCCAACCCCGAAGGGTTTGGGATATTTACTTTTTACCATTGATTTACAGCGGAAGTAAATAAACTCAATTATTATTAAACTAGAATGCTAATTATCCATATTACAATCATTTATTTCATAAGAACAAAAATTACATAAGCATAAATATTTGGCATCATACTAATATTTCTAATCAAGCTTTATTTTTCTATTCTATTCCCACTCGCATGCTTGCTATGTTTGATTTCCGATATGTCATTTAGAGTTATCTAAAATGTAAAATATGATTAGGGTGAGACGACACTCAGTAAGTAAATAAGATTATTATTAGTGTGTGGCCAAAATGAGCATTTAAAATTTCGTAAAACAATATTTAATACTATAACTTCAAAACTGCCTCTAAAATAAATGTAAATTTAAAAATTTCTGCATAAAACTTTACCATCAATTATAACAGTAAAATTTAATAACCATATACTACGACTGTTAAATTTAACTTTTAACTTTAAAACTGTAAAAATATTTAATTATTTACATATATATACTTTTCCATATATGTTTCCTTTAGATTGTCATTTAGGCACAAGAATGACCCTTTTCACATAAACATATACATTTCCTTCAAATCATCAATAGCTTTATACACGTAATTAAATATGTATAAACATATATTGTAAAAATTACCCTTAGGCCTGTTAGCCGTAAGTCATGTTTACCCACATGACTGGGTTGTGCCGTTCGAAGACTGGACTTAGCTGGCTGGCCAACCAAACTAAATCAACGTACGTAAACATTAAGTGAGATTTTCCTTATAAAGTCCTGGTCCGGAACCAGGTGTGCATTCAGGAAAAATTCACTAACATAAATAACCACTCTGTAAATAGTGTGGGCGCACTCTGATCCATTTAAACTTTAAGTTGTGGTACCGAATATCTGTAACTTTGAACTTCCTTTGCCAGAAGGGGTTTTAAGACATCTTATTATAATTTATGCAATTTAAAATAATCTCGTGAAAATCTCATCTTTACTCATATTTTAATGAAAAAAATGTTACGTAGAAATAAACTCATGCCACACAATTTTTGTGTTAAAAATATATATAATTTTTTTAATAGAAAAAAATGTTG
Source organism: Malania oleifera (assembly GCF_029873635.1). NCBI lineage: Eukaryota > Viridiplantae > Streptophyta > Magnoliopsida > Santalales > Ximeniaceae > Malania > Malania oleifera. Next base: position 23,184,788 of record NC_080423.1, read on the forward strand.
AAAATTTACCCAAAGGGATTAGAACATTTCTTAACTAAAAAAAAATGCAAGTATATTAAAGATAGAACTGGTATAATTAAATATGCGTAAAAATAAACTTATGAAAATTTTATGGAACTAATTAATATAATTAAAATTTACTTATAAAATAAACTCGGGTATGAATTTTAAATAAAAAAAACTAACATAATCAAATTTATTTTCCTCTTTTATCTTGTGATACGAATACAATGATTATCTCTAAGAAATGAGATCGGAAGGAGTGGGTGAGTGAGAACTTACTCAAAAATTCTCTATCCACTACTAATTCTTTCACTCACTAATCCTTCTCTTCTGTGGAAAAAGTTTTGTGAAAAATGAAGGTTGAGAGCTTCCTATTTACAGGAAAATTTTGGGGAAGAAATGGAATTTATAAAAGTATAGGGAGAGGGGTGAAATTATAATTTTTTTAAAATTAAAGAATGAGCAAGGGATGGGCTAGGTATGGGTCGAGTATGGGATAGGGATGGAGGTCATGTGGGAGTGTTTGTCACCACTCCTATTTAATTAATTTTTAATTAATTACTTAATTAATTAATTTTTTTATTATTTAATTTTTATTTTTTTAAAAATCATTATTATTATCATTGTTATATTTTTTAAAATTATGTTTTAGTATTTTTTTTTTGAAAAATAATTAAATTCGAATTTTAAAAACTCATGTGGGCCCCACGAGGTCTTGTGGGCCCCACACAACTTGAGACCCAAGTGGGTCCTACGTAACTTCAATAATATTCATATGATTTTATGAGCTGTACGCAGTTTCAAGACTCATGTGGGCACCCCCCACATGACTATTTTTAATTATTATTTTATCATATATTTCTGCAATTTATGCAAGTTGAAACATCATTTTATGTTCTTATTTACTTATACAAACAGTGTCTACCCTATTTATCCTATGAAATTCTATTTTGACCTGGCCAACCTCTAGGAAGCGACTGAGCCGCAATGGTCTCTGAGCACTCGCTTAGACAAGGTCTTTCTTAGGCATCAAATATGAAATCAAGGATCCTAATAGAGAAACACTTTCGTTTTGATGCTAACTAAATGACCATTATTATTATATTACATATATATATTTTTGGATTGTTACATCCTCCCCTCCTTATAAAAATTTCGTCATCGAAATTCAAAAATTAAATTGAGTACCTTGTACAATGTTGTGCTTTTATCCGATCCTGCTATCGTCAAAAAGATGTGGATATTTTTGACGTATTTCTACTTCCAGTTCCCATGATGCTTCCTCAATGTCATGGTTGTGCTATAGCACTTTTACCAATGAAATCTTCTTCGTGCCTAACTCTTGATCTTTCTTGTCTAAAATCTATATTCGTACTTCTTTATATGATAGAGTGTCACTAACTTTTAATGACTCATAACTTATCACATAAGAATGATCTAAAATGTACTTCTTTAACATTGAGACATGGAATAGATCATGAATTTTTGATAGTGTAGGAGGTAGGGCAATTCTGTAAGCGACTAGACCAATCTTCTCCAATACCTAGAATGGTCCGATATACCTGGGCTTAGTTTGCCCTTCTTCCCAAATGTCATGATTCTTTTCATTAGAGCAACTTTTAAAAATATATTATCCCCCACTTCAAACTCCAACTCACATCGACGGGTATTCGCATAGCTCCTTTTCTGACTTTGAGCGGTTTTTATTTTGTCCTGGATAAGCTTAAATTTCTCAGAGGTTCTTTGTATAATCTCGGGACCTAAAATTTTTCGTTCTCCAACCTCATCCCAATATAATGGGGATCGACACTTTCGACCATACAATGCTTCATACGGTGTCATCTCTATGCTGGACTGATAACTGTTGTTATAGGCGAACTCAATTAATGGTAGATACTGAATAAAACTTCCTTTGAAATCCAGTAAACAAGCTCTCAACATATCCTCCAATATCTGAATGGTTCTCTCTGATTGTCCATCAGTTTGAGGATGAAATGCCATGCTGAATGTAAGTCATGATCCCAAGGCTCTTTGCAAACTCTTCCAGAATTGTGATGTGAATTGTGGATTTCGATTTGATACTATAGACACAGGCTTGCCATGTAGTCTAACTATCTCTTGAACATATAACTCTGCAAGCTTGGTCATAAAGTAGTTAACTTTGATCGAAATAAAGTGGGTGGTCTTCGTTAGACGATCAATAACCACCTAGATGGCATTCTGTCCATGGAGTGCTATAGGAAGCCTAATTACAAAATCTATGGAGATGTGCTCCCATTTCCACTCGGGAATGTGGAGTGGTTGTAGTGGTCCTTTTGGACTTTGATGTTCATCTTTTACTTGCTGAAAAGTAAGATACTATTTCTCAAATTGTGCAATCTCCCTCTTCATGTTATTCCACCAAAAAGACTCTCTCAAGTCCCGATACATCTTCGTGCTTCCTAGATGCACTATGTAAAGAGATCAATGAGCTTCTTCCAAGATTGTTCTTTTGATATCTTTGTCATTGGACACACACAATCTAATTTGGAATCTTAAAATTCCATCATCAGAGATGTTAAAGTCTCCCTTCAGTCCACTCTATACCTTACCCATAATCTTCACTAGCTCTACATCTTCCATCTGGGCAGCCTTAATCTTTTCCGATAAGGTTTTTTGGATTACTAGATTAGCAATGAGAGCTTGATGATTTCCTTCCACTATTTACACACCAAATCTTTTTAGGTCCATCATAATTTGATGTTGGGTCACCATTGCCAAGACTGACGCATTCATTGACTTTCAACTTAATGCATCTGCTACCACGTTGGCTTTTCCTGAGTGATAGTTGATGACGCAATCATAATCTTTGATTAATTCTAACCATCTTCTCTATCTCATGTTTAATTCCTTTTGTGTGAAAAAGTATTTGAGACTTTTATGTTCTGTGAAAATCTCACATCTTTCACCATAGAGATAGTGTCTCTAGATCTTTAGTGTGAATACCACAGTTGCCAGTTCCAAATCGTGTGTTGGATAATTCTTCTCGTACTCCTTGAGTTGCCGAGAAGCATTTGCAATGACCTTCCCCTATTGCATTAATACACACCTGAGCCCTTTCCGAGATGTATCACTGTAGATCATAAAACCATCTTCTCCCGATGGAATTGTTAGCACCGGGGCAGTGATGAGTCGTTGCTTTAATTCTTGAAAGCTTTGCTCACATTCATTAGTCCATTCATATTTCACATTCTTTCTTGTCAATCTCGTCAAAGGACTAGATATTTTAGAAAACACTTCCACAAATCGACGATAATATCCTACCAGACCTAAGAAACTCCTGATCTCATGAATATTCTTTGATCTTCCCCAATCCACTACTACCTCTATTTTACTTGGGTCCACAAAAATACCATCCTTAGATATCACGTGCCCTAAGAATGCAACTCTTTCTAGCCAGAACTCACATTTCGTAAGTTTGGCATAGAGTTTCTTTTCTCTTAGTACTTCGAGTACTAGCCTTAAATGGTTCTCATGCTCCTGTGGGCTTTTTGAATAAATAAAAATATCATCAATGAAGACCACCACAAATTGATCTTGATATTCACGAAAGACCCTATTCATAAGGTCCATAAAGGCAGCAGAAGCATTTGTCAGTCCAAATGGCATGGCTAAGAATTCATAGTGACCATATCTTGTTCGGAATGCAGTGTTTGGAACATTTTATGATTTGATTTTCACTTGATGGTACCCTGATCGGAGGTCAATTTTAGAGAAGACTTGTGTTCCTTGGAGTTGATCAAACAAGTCATCTATGCGAGGTATTGGGTACTTTTTCTTAATGGTCACTTTATTTATTTCCATAATCAATACACATTCTCATCGATCCATCTTTCTTTTTAACGAACAGTACCGGTGCTCCTTATGGTGACACGCTAGGTCTAATGAATCATTTGTCCAACAACTCTTGTAATTGTTCCTTCAGTTCTTTCAATTCTACCGGTGTCATCCCTGATAATAGGTCGATAACAAACTTGATTTCGAAGTCAAGAGGTAGCCCAGGTAAATCCTCAGGGAATACATCCGAGAATTGACTTACTATTGGGATATCCTCGAGCTTCAATTCTTCCTTTGGTGCCTCCACCACGCATGCTTGGTACCCTTGACATCCATTCAAGAGTAATCTCTTTGCCTGGATAGCCGACAATATTTGTGGTGATGGGCATACACGAGTTCCATTGAACTTGTATTCTTGCTCTCCAGGAGGTCTAAACACCACCTCCTTATTATAGAAATTTATACTAGCATAGCTAGAAGTTAGCCATTCCATCCCAAGAATTACGTCAAACCCATGCATACTAAATACTACCAAGTTAGCCAGTAGTATTCTTTCCTCAACACAAATTAGGTAACCTTTAAGTATTTTTCTACATACTACCGAGGTTCCCATTGGTGTAACCACAGATAACTCAGTTTTTAATGGCTGAGTCTCTACCCCACATATTTTAACATAAGCTGTAGATATAAAGGAGTGTGTGGCTCTAAAATCAAATAATACTACTGCTTTCTTGGAGAATATGAGAATAATACTTGTCACCACATCATTAGTATTTTCTGCATCTCCTAGAGTGAGGGCATAGACACGCACCTGAGCGGTATTCTGTTGATTGTTGTTTCGAGGTTCCTGGTTGCCTCCTCTTTGTTGATTTGGGTTGTAGTTGTTTTGTGGGCTTTCTCGTTGCATATGACCAGGTTTACCGCACCAATAACTGACCCCTAATCTAGCTCAACCTCTCCCCCATGTATTTTGTTGCATTTTGGACAAGGGGTGCTTTGTGCATTGTTTGGATTTCTCACTGTTTGCGCTCGCCCCACATTGTTGTTGTTGTTATTGTTGTTGTTGCGCCTTTTCCAAGGTCCTTGGATTTCTACCAGAGTGAAACCCTTGTGGCATGGGCCTCTTTCTCTGGTCGGATATCTCCGCACTCCTTTGTAGATTTTCTTCTGCCTTTGTTGCTTTATTTACCAACTTGGAGAAGTCTTTGAGCTTGAATACTATTACCATTTCATATATCCTTAAGTTCAAGCCTTCTTCAAAATTTTGGGCCTTCTTTGATTCATCCGGAACCAAATATGGTGCAAACTGGGATAGTTCAATGAATTTTTTTGCATATTGTTGTACGTTCATATTTCCTTGTTTTAACTCCAAAAACTCCCTAGCCTTCGCATCTTTGGTGGTTTTGGGGAAAAATCATTCAAAGAATACTTCCTTAAAATGCTCCCACGTAAGAATGGTTGGATTTGATCCTTCCTCTAGGAGAAACTTTTTCGAGTTCCACCAGCGTTTGGCCTCATCGGTCATTTTATAGGTAGCATATAACACCTTCTATTTGTCTGTACAATGAAGGACTCGAAGTATTTCTTCCATTGCTTGCATCCAATCTTCTGTAGCAATTGCATCGGAATTTCCTTCAAAAGTCAGAGGATGCATTCGATTGAACTGTTCAACCGTACAACCTTCATGGGTTGGTGGATCATTCCAATCTTTGGAGTTCTGCAGAAATTCCTTCATGACTTGTGCCACATCACGCAACACTGTAGTAGCATTGATGTCTTCTCCATTGCAAGTACTCATATTATTTTCGTTTTCTTCAATACTCACATTGTTGTTCCTTAGGTCCATTCTGAGGGAAAGGACTAGAGTTATTTTAAAATCATAACCTTATCTTTAAAATTTAATCAAAGTTATAGGCAAAAGAAAAACATCCTAATTTACCCGTTCTTACCCACATCATGGTTATGCCTATGCTCTGGTAAAATTATTTCTTAAAATCTACAAAACTTATAACCTATTGCTCTAATACCAAATGTAATACCCCAACCCCGAAGGGTCTAAGATATTTACTTTTTACCATTGATTTACAGCGGAAGTAAATAAACTCAATTATTATTAAACCAGAGCGCTAATTATCCATATTACAATCATTATTTTAAAAGAAGAAAAATTACATAAGCATAAATATCTGTCATCATACTAATATTTCTAATCAAGCTTTATTTTTCTATTCTATTCCCACTCTCATGCTTGCTATGCCCGATTTCCAATATGTCCTTCAGGGTTATCTGAAATGTAAAATATGATTGGGGTGAGACGACATTCAGTAAGTAAATAAGATTATTATTAGTGTGTGGCCAAAATGACTTTTTAAAATTTCGTAAAATAATATTTAATATTATAACTTCAAAACTGCCTCTAAAATAAATGTAAATTTAAAAATTTTTGCATAAAACTTTTACCATCAACTATAACAGCAAAATTTAATAACCATATACTGCAACTGTTAAATTTAACTTTTAACTTTAAAACTGTTGTCGCGACGTCCTGGGAGCACGTGTGCCCCGGGTGGCGAAATTAGAATCATTTTAATATTTTCATGGAAAAACATGGAATGTCGGAGTCGCAACTAACCTTTTAGTGCGGTTAGAACACATAATTACTACCCCGTTAGGGGTAGAACGGATCTATGTTACCAGAGTTAGGTTCGGGAGTTCGGTTACATGAGGGGAAGGTACAAGCACCCCCTACGTGCCCGTTCTTACGAACGGTACCTAATTAATTTGAAATTATCCATAAGTTAATCTAATAAGTCTTTGAATTACTCCATTTTATGAATTTATAAACATAAATAAATAAATATAATATAATATATATACATATATTCCCTCAGAGCTTAAAGTACGTGATGCCCGAAGGCTCATACCCCCGCAATAAAATCATAGGGAAAATAAAAATCAATAAAATATCTAAGAAAATACGCTCCCAAATTTTGAAATTGTATATAAAATTTTTATAGGAAAATACTAGTATCGGAGGTTTTACTATATATTAATAAGATAATAAGTTAAAGTATTAAATTATCATAATGCATATAAAAATAGTAATGATAATAAGCATATCTATTAAAATATTACAACTTTCAAAACAGGCAATAAAATACCATATGTACATATATATATATATATATATATATATTAAAACACTCAAGATACTATACAAAAAAAATACCTTAATAAGTGAAGCTAAATAATAATTATACCATAATATTATATACAATATCATACTAAGCAAAATATATACCAAAACACTAAACTTACTATAATGATTGATACCTTTATATGTAAACATGATAAAATATTAGAATACGAATACTAAATATCAGAAAATATTAATATGAGTATAGATAACACATAAAGAAAACCCTAAGTAATTAAAATTGAACATACATCAACAATGAAAACCCTAAATAGCCCTAAACATATGGATTAAGTAAATAGTTACAATAAATATTCTAGCTACGTATTAAATATGCAACAATAATATTAACAATCCAACGAATAAAATTAAACTTTAAATATCTAGACAAATTCCAACTATAAAAATTCCGCACTCAAGAAAATTAACTTATATGAATAATACAATCAAAACTTACCCTGAGTATCAAAAATTAAAATGACTATAAAAATTATAAAAACCTATATACCTGCATACGCAAAGAAAAAAAAAACAAAAATCAAGACATTAGATATTAGGTCAAACCAAAACTAGCAAAAATAATAATAATAATAATAATAATAATAACTAAATACTACACCAAATATTATATCAACATACACACATACATAGCCTAGATATAAACATTAACTAAATATTACAGCAAATAATGTATTAATAAACATATATACACATAGCCTATATGCAAATATTTAACTAAAAGCTACAACAAGTATTATATTAATATACACACACAAAATACCACAATAGATATTATTTTAATACATACCCACATGCAAATAAGAGAAAAGAGAAAAATAAAAATAAAAATAAAAACTTGAGTTTTAAGACTTAAAATAAAACCAATATACGTTTATATATAAACCCAACTAAATGTATATAAAAAAAAAAATTAAACTTTACATGTATATGTATATATATATAGACATGTATATGTGTCGTGGAGAAGGCACGGCTGGTGGGCTGTTGTTCAACTGGAAGTTTGGCTGCCGGAGTTGGACTGCTGCTATGGGGAGTGCTGGAGTTGGGGAGTGTCGTTCGGCTTTGCAGGTGAGATGGTGGTTGCCGGAGATCCTAAAGGCTGGCCGGAGATCTTGGAGGCCGTGGAGTAGGAGGACTGGCTGGTGCGTGGCCGTTAACCGTGTCGGCGAGTGGGCAGTGGTGACTTACGGCGGCAACGAGCATAGCCGACCGGAGTAGAGAGTTCAGCAGGACTGGTCTTCTCGGCTGTTCTTTTTGGATGGAAGCAGGTTGGCGGCTGGAGGTTGGCAGCGACCGTTGCAGAGGGTTGAAGCTGGTGGCTGTGGGAGGCTGCGACGGTGAGGGTGGATGGCCGTGGGGGCACCGTTGGAATCAGAGAGAATGGTGATGGGAGAGGGTGACGGCGGTTGTGTGTCTCTGGGGAGAAGAAGAAGAAGAAGCAGGAGTAGTTTTTTTTTTTTTTTTCGGCTGCGCTCCCCCCTTGGCTGTCCCCCTTTGCCATTATATAAAAAAAATCTCAAAAACCCTAAAACAACTTCCCTTTTTTGATTTTCTTTTTCTTTTTCTTTTTGTTCTTTTATTCTTATGGTAATAATGAAAAAGGAAATAATAATAATAATAATAATAATAATTATCACAATAATATAAGTATCCATAAGATAATAATAATAAAGATAATACTACTATTAATAGTAAATAATAATAAATAATTATGGTAAGAATAAAAATAATAAAGATATTATCAGTAAAATAATAATAATAATAATACTAATAAAAATAGAGTAATAATACAAAAAGTAATAATAATAATAATAATAATAATAATAATAATAATAATATATCAAAAATAATAACAATAAAATAAATGGAAAACAAAAATAATTATAGTAAAGTAAAAATAAAATAAAGATAATAAAAGTACTAGTAATAATAATAAAAATGAAAAATAATAATAATAATGATAAAAATACTAGAAAAATAATAGTAAAGTACTAATAATATAGGAAAATAATAATAATAATAATAATAAATAAATAAATAAAAATTAAAAAATATACCCAAAATAATAGTAAGGTAACACTAATTATAATACTAGTAATGAACAATAATAAATAATACAAATAATTATAAGAAAATAATAATAATAAAAATAAGGTAATAATAATAATAATATAATGAGAAGGGACTCCTTTGTTCTATTTGGTTAGGGCAAAAATAGGGTGTCTAGAACTGTAAAAATATTTAATTATTTACATACATATACTTTTCTATATACAATTCCTTTAGATCGTCATTTAGACACAAGAATGACCCTTTTCACATAAACATATATTTTTCCGTCAAATCATCAATAACTCTATACACATAATTAAATATGTATAAACATATATTGTAAAAATCACCCTTAGGCCTGTTAGCCGTAAGTCATGTTTACCCCCATGATTGGGTTGTACGGTTCAAAAACTGAACTTAGCTGGCTAGCTAACCAAACTAAATCAACGTACGTAAATATTAAGTGAGATTTTTTTTTATTAAGTCCTAGTCCGGAACCAGGTGTGCATTCAGGAGAAATCCACTAACATAAATAACCACTCTGTAAATAGTGTGGGTGCACTCTGATCCATTTAAACTTTAAGCTGCAGTACCAAGCATCTGTAACATTGAACTTTCTTTGCCATAAGGGGTTTTAAGACCATCTTAATTATAATTTATGCAATTTAAAATAATCTCGTGAAAATATCATCTTCACTCATATTTTCGTGACAAAAATGCTACGTAAAAATAAACTCATGCCACACAATTTTTGTGTTAAAAATATATATAATTTTTTTTAATAGAAAAAAATGTTGAAAATTTACCCGAGGGGATTAGAGCATTTCTTAACTAAAAAAAAATGCAAGTATATTAAAGATAGAACTGGTATAATTAAATATGCGTAAAAATTAACTCATGAAAATTTTATGGAACTAACTAACATAATTAAAATTTACTTACAAAATAAACTCGAGTATGAATTTTAAATAAAAAAAAAACTAACATAATCAAATTTACTTAACTCTTTTACCTTGTGCTACGAACACAATGATTATCATTAAGAAATGAGATCGGAAGGAGTGAGTGAGTGAGAAGTTACTCAAAAAATCTCTCTCCACCACTAATTCTTTTACTCACTAATCTTTCTCTTCTTTGGAAATTTTTTTGTGAAAAATGAAGGTTTTAGAGCTTCCTATTTATAGGCAAATTTTAGGAAAGAAATGAAAATTTTAAAAGTATGGGGAGAGGGGTGAAATTATAATTTTTCTAAAATTAAAGAATGGGCAAGGGATGTGTTAGGTATGGGTTGAGTATGAGATAGGGATAAAGGTCATGTGGGAGTGTTTGTTACCACTCCTATTTAATTAATTTTTAATTAATTAATTAATTATTTTATTTTTATTTGTTTAAAAATCATTATTATTATCATTGTTATATTTTTTTAAGTTACGTTTTAGTATTTTTTTTTTTGAAAAATAATTAAATTCGAGTTTCGAAAACTCATGTGGCCCCACGCGGTCTTGTGGACCCCACACAACTTTGAGATCAAGTGGGTCCTACGTAACTCCAACAGTCCTTATACGGTTTTATGAGCCCTACGCAGTTTCGAGACTTATGTAGGCCCCCCACATGGCTTCGGGACTCATGTGCCCACACGGTCTTGTGGGCCTCGCATAGGATACCTATTTTATTGTTATTTTATCATATATTTCTACAATTTATGTCAGTCAAAACATCATTTTATGTACTTATTTACGTATACAAACAGTGTCTACCCTGTTTATCCTATGAAATTCCGTTTTGACCAGGCCGACCTCTAGGGAGCGACTGAGCCGCAATGGTCTCTGAGCACTTGCTTAAACAAGGTCTTTCTTAGGCATCAAATATGGAATCAAAAATCCTAACAGAGAAATACTTTTGTTTTGATACTAACTAAATGACCATTATTATTATTATTCTACAAATATATATATATATATATATATATATATATATATATAGTTGGGTCGTTACACAGTTCAAAATATTACAAACCTAAAATATAAAAACGCATTTATAATATAGAACAAATGTCTTCTCCTTCTTCTTGTGCTCCTCTGATTTGTCATGGAATGCGCTGGATGATATGGTCTTTATGTTCCTCTTGGCTTCCATCTCTTCCTTATGTGTGTGCTAAAATATTAAGCCTACTCAAGCACTAAATATACACATAGATAACTTGCAATTTGTCATTATCAAAACCAGGGATCAGACTCAAAAAGTAAACAGTTATTAGTTCTACAATGGCTAGGGTATCTTCGATTAAGTTTGACCTGAATAAGTTCGATGGAACTGGTAATTTTGGGCTTTGACAATGAATGGCGAAGGACTTTCTAGTGCAGTAAGGGATGGTGAAGGTGTTGTAAGGAAAGAAGTTGGACGACATGAATAACACAAGTTGGAAGGAGCTTGAAGCGAGGCAGTTTCCACGATTAGGTTATGTATGGCTGATGACGTGTTGTATCATGTCATGGATGAGGACTCGACAGTGACGGTTTGGTTGAAACTGGAGCACCGATACATGTCCAAGTCGATTTTGAATAAGCTGTATCTTAAGAAAAAGTTTTATTGGCTTGAGATGGCAGAGGGTTCAGACTTGACTCAGCATATCAACACATATAATCAGATCATTAGTGATTTGAGGCAAGTTGATGTGAAGTTCGAGGAGGACAAAGCATTGATGCTGCTGAATTCCCTCCCAACGTCGCCTACATACAAGAATCTGATTACGGAGCTAACTTGGGGGAAAGAAACCCTAGAGTTGGAGGACACCACAAGTGTATTGTTGGGGTTCCATCAAATGAAGAAGGCCAACAATGTGGGTGTGCATGGTGAAGGGCTCGTAGCAAAGGGTTATCAGGATCGTGGGAGAGGCGAATCCTGGAGTGGGTAGAGTGGTAATAAAACTCAGTCGAGGAGGATAAAGGATGTTTTTGATGTTTTAAGTGCGGGAAACTAGGGCACATAAAACTAGAATGTCCGGAGTGGGGGAAGGGAAAGGGAAAAGCTCAAGAGGGTTTGTCAAAATCTTTGAATGTAGTTGAAGAAGGGGACTCGGGGAGCAGCGATGGTGAGATGCTTACTGCTTTATTAGGTTCATAATGCCTAGGATTTTTTGGATCTTAGACTCAGGATGTTCTTTTCACATGACACCCAACAAAGCTTGGTTCACCACTTACAGATTGGTGAGTCCTACTTTCGTTCTGATGGGAAACAGTGCGGTTTGCAAAGTTATCGAAATAGGGGATATCAAGATCAAGATGTATGACGGTGTGGTATGGACTTTATGTGGGGTAAGGCATGTACTCGATCTACAAAAGAACGTGATATCATTGGGTGCTTTAGATTGTTACAGGTATAATTACATCTACAAAGGCGAGACAATAATGGTGAGTGATGATGTATTGATGGTGATGGAAGGACAGAGGATAGTAGGGAGTCTCTATGCACTGCAAGGTAGCATAGTTATAGATAGAGCTATAACTGGGAGTTCTAAGCTAGGAAATATTGTTTTGTGTAATGTAACCACACATAAAACGGTGGGTATTCTTAACTACGTTGGTGTGGATGTTTGGGGACCGATAAGGGCAGCATCATGGGTTGGATATGAGTATTCATGAGGTTATCACGAAAGGCTTGGGGGTCTCTCATACGACACAAGTTTGGGATGTTTTCTAGGTGTAACTTGTGGCTAAGGTGGAGTACTAGATCGAGAGAGAGTTCCTTAATGTCAAATATTGTTTCTGAGTACGCTTGCATTTAAGAAACTTTGTGAGCAGGTCATGGTGTATGCGGGGCTTGCAAGGGAGTTCTTGGTGAAGTCAGCAAGTATGGCATGTTTCTCGGTTGATCGATCACCAAAGGAATCACTAGAAGGGAGAGTTACAAGAGAGGCTTGGACTGGTTATGCAGTAGACTTTGGAGTTCCAACTATGCATGTTTCTAGTGAGGTGGGATCTAGGCTTAGTGTTTTGTTTGGACAGTGCATCTTTCTGGTATATAAAAAAGATGAGTTCAAGCTAGGTGATCAAATGGCAAATATGGTGGCAATTGGTGGAGACATATCTTTGGGTATTAAAGCCATGGGATAGCGTACTTAGGTAGATAAAGAGAAACAAGTGCTAGAAAGTAGTAGTAGTAGCAATGAGCATGTTGTGCAGGTGGAGTTAGAGACTCGGGGCAGGAGTGTATGGAGTTCTAACTTAGGAGACTTGCAGTATCACAAGATAAAATAGAGTAGAGAGGAGATTGTGATGTAGGTGGAGTTTGAGACTCAGGGCACAGATGATGTTTGTCATAATGCAGGGAGTTTGAGCTCAAAAGACTAGCTGGATCACAATACATAGGCTCAGAGGCACTATCAAGCCACTACTCATGTGTGATCCAATGTCTTATGCAACCATTACTACTAGGAAGGATCCTACTTCCTTTCAGGAGGTAGTCCACAAACAAGAGAAGGGTAAGTGGATAGGTGCCAAGGTGAAGGAGATGGAGGTACTATATAAGAATCATACGAGGGGGTTGGTAGTGCTCCTTGAAGGGGAGAGGGAGATAGGTTGCGAGTGGACAAGTACTCTTTGATTTTATATGAGTGACATGTTGATTGCTGGAAAGGTCCTGAGTGAGATAAATTAGTTGAGGACTCTATTGATAAAGGAAGTTGACATGAAGGTTTTGAGTGCAACCAAGATTATTCTTGGGTTAGAGATTCACAGGAGTAAAGTTACATAGAGATTAAGATTATCTCAGGATGACTTTGTAGCTGTGGAGAGATTGGTGTTATATCAAGGCAGTTGTATGGACAAAACTACATAGAGATTGTCGTTATCTTATGGTGGTTTTGGGGATCAGGTGTTGAAAATGGTGTATTACCAAGAGGGGGGTGAATTGGAAATTTAAAAACTTTTCCTCCTAGGTTAAATTCACTAGTAGCAGTAATACACACCTTAGGGTTTGTCTAAGTATTTACCAATATCACAAATGATCTATTGAGTAGATATTTAAATATATAAAGCAAACTCTGTATATAAATCAATTAGAGCAATAAATAATAACATACATGTGCAGTAAATAAAGTGCGAAAACTAAAGAGTATATACAAGATATGTTATCGAGGTTTGTCCAATACTACCTACGTCCCCGCATCAAGCTCACAAGTAAGAGGATTCCACAAAAGATCACTTCATGGGTGGAGCGACACCAAATACAATACTAAGTCAAATTACCAGGACTGACCTCAACCTTTACAACCAATCCTTAAGGTCTAGATCAACACCCTCTCATGCCACGCCTGGAATACAACACATAATTAAATATAAATTTTAGGGTACAATATACATGCTTCTCCAATAAGCAGATATGTACCAATACACACAATACAATTAATTGCACTTTAGTATGATAGGATTTATAAGCTTAATAAAGTTTATATGACTACTCTCAAGAAAATGTAAGTATAGCAATCAGTATGTGAGAGTGTATGTATAGGGATCTTTGAATCAAGATAACTATATCAATCACAAGGAGTAATATCAAAGATCTGAAACACACTAGTAAATATCTCAAAAATGTTTTTCTCAAAAAATCAACCACAAAAGATATTTGGTTTAAGTTTGTCAAAAATGTTTTTCACAAGCAAACGCAATACAAGCTCTTAAGTTTTGCAACAATAATGCTAGACTCACAAGCCCTAGAGAGTTTTCCCAAAGAAGATTTATGAATGAAATCACAAGGGAAAACTAAAGCTTACTCTCAATAAAAAGTCAATATCAATAAGAGAATATGAGGGTGTAAGCTTATATAGATAACCTCTAGAAACTCTCACAAATGATATCTTGCAATAGGAATAAGTAAGAGTAGGATTTTTAAGCTTGTATGAGGGAAATGGGTATTTGAAATTTCAAAGAATAATTTGCTAATGATGTTTGCTAATTAGTGCTAATCAAACCAAATGAGGGAGTATATATAGACACTCCAAAAAATATAATCGTTCGGGACTCATTCGGTATTTTTTAAAAAGTTTAAGTATGGTTAATAAAAAATAAACCTTGTTTTACCTTGGAAAATATTAGGTAACTCGAGAGTTTCAGTCGACTGTACTAAGGGTTCAGTCAACCACTTTAGGAGCTTTGGTCGACCGTGGTATTTTTCAACTAAGAATATGGTCGACTGTATTTGAGAGATTTTGACCCATTCGAGGTTTGGTCGACCAAAAAATAGTTCAGTTGGCTAATCAAACAGTTCAGTTGACCGTGGCCAAAAAGAACTAAAAATTTGGTCGACTGAGTGTACAGAGTATCAGGCACGTGGCAGTTTGATCAATCGACGACACTGTGTTCAAACCTGGTTGGTTGACCGTACGAAGTCAAAATGTTGACTTTCGTATGGTTCGGTCGACCATATCATTTATACTGCACAAGTTCGGTCAACCGAGGCTTAATCTCCTAAGTCAATAGTGGTTCAGTCAACCCAACATAGTATAACTAGACTGGTTCGGTCAACCGAGGCCCTTTCAACGTTTATTTTAGGTCATGATTTTTATTAGAAGTCGCCCTTGTTCACATAGGTAAAACTTTTAAGTTATAGGGGATTTTTCATGAAGTATTTATGAGAACCTAATGTTAGTCTAAGTCTTAGGCTTTTAAATTAAGCTCAAAAATTTGGCATCGGTTGACTGAAGTCTTTGTTAAATTCATTTTGGTCCTTGAACTTTTTCAACTTGTGTGAGTAAGCTGTGACATTTTATCTTAAGGTTATTGGTTCCTACTAGTCAATCTATGGTCCATTGATCATTCATCCCTATCATGCATGAGATGCAATTATTACAGATCAACATATAAAACCAAAATGCAATAAAATGAAACACAACATGTCTTCTTCTTTTGCTCTTCATTTTCCCATGGAATATTCCAGGAGTATGTGCTCTTTAAGGTTTTTCTGGCTTCCACTTCGCTTTTATGCATGTGATCTAAATGATTGATCTGTTTAAGTACTTAGACATACACACTAGTAACTTGCGGTTTGTTATTATCAAAACTAGGGATCAGACTCAAAAAGTCAACATCAGGTGTTGGAGAGGTTTAATATGGTTAGTGTTAAACAGGTCACCGGTACAACATTGGCGAATCTAAGTAAGTAGTCTATTACTTAGTACTCAAGGACGAATAGTGATGTTCGGGTCGTGTCAAAGGTTTCATATGATAGTGTAGTTGGGCACTTCGGCGGGAAACAGAGGGATCCGTCAGTTGTGAGGTTCACATATATGGAGACTACACAGAGACTTGGAAGGCAAAAGGCTCACAACGGGGTGCGTTGTGGGAAGGCCTTATTGTTGGAAGTTTGGGGTACAGTCTTAGGGTGTGCTGGTTACAATTGTATCAGAGTTCTTGGTAGAGGTAGAGACTGCCAAGGTAGTATTGTGATTTGAAGGATTATTCAAGGAGCTGGGTGTTCAGTTAGGTGGAGTTCCTGTTACTATGGTCAAGTTCAAGTGTGACTTGGACTTTATATATGTCTCCAGGTGTTATAAGGGAGGCAAGTCCCGATCTATAGGCTCGGGTGGAGCAGCGGTTATGCTTTTAGATTTCTAATGTGATGAATATTTGCCAAGGCGGAGATTGTTGGGGATGTGACTCATATTCAGAGCGGATCACAAGTACAAGAGAGAACTACATGAAGAGAGGGAAAATTTCATGAGAAGAGGTTTCAGGCAGTATGCAGGAGGACCTTTGTTTAGAAAAAAACCAAAAACGGTTTAGTCAAAATATTGATGGTTTCCGTCGACGCATATCACTTATTTTGAATTCAGGGGCTTGTTGATTAGGCTTATCTGGAGGATTTTCCTCCGGGGGATAACTATAGATGTATTTTAGGTTCACTAGAACTCTTCTATAGGCATTGGATTGTTATATAAACAATATTTGTAAACCAAAAGTGTGAGCTTTGACATTGATCATAGTAAAAACCTAAGTGCTACTCTCGTGGATGTAGGCTATTGTCGAACCGTGTAAATCTTGAGTGTTCTAGTTATGTGTTTTATTCTTATTATTATTGTTTGATTGCTTCTTGAGTATATTTTATCATTGAGTGATTGCATTAGTGGTTGTTGATTGTTTCATGTTTGATTGTGTGCTTTCACTGCGCGTGTTCAAGTTGAACGAACAACAACAGTACCATCAAAGGGTTCCAATATTACTCTTCAATTCATTATGCTTTCAAAAATTATTAAATTCGTTTTTAGATTTTTGAAAATTATTTATTTCATTCTAATCAAGCATATGAAAACTTCAAGGACTCGACATTGTTGCAAGGAATTTTGAAAATAGAAATAACATAAAAGAAAAAATTGATTGTAAGTTGAAGCACATAACTTCTGTTGCCCTCAAAATAAATTCATCACCTCTAATGGTGCAATTGGTACTCAACGTTTGGTCTCTAGAATTTGACAACCTATGCTTACAAAAAGTTACACACAAGATCAATAATTCATAAACTAACTCAATCTTAGCACAAGAAAAATAGAGTGGAGGTCAATAGAATAGAGAGGATTGTGGAGAGGAGAAGTTGGTATTGTAGAGACCTAGAAAATTATAACTATTAAAATAATTAGGAAAGATAAGAAATAGAATATAAAAAATATATAATAAGGGAAAAAGGGAAAATTTTGAAAGAAAGATAGTAGACCTCGTTAACGAATCTCTTGTCTTCGTCGACGAGTGATCTTCAAGGGATCATCGACGAAGTTCAATTCCTCATTGATGAGATCTCGAGTGAGTGAATTTCAGATTTTAGGTTTCGTTGAGAACTTTGGTGGACTAGAAAAGGGCACAGTACTTTTGCAGATATATATATATATGGTAGTGCTAGTGCACCCACACGTCTTAGACAGAGTGTGGAGACGGGATGGTCGATTGTGCTGGAAAAGATAGCGTCCCCCTAGAGTCTAGACCAGCATGGGAACAGCCAATCGGATGTACAGTCTAAAAACTGTGGTTGATTTAAGCCTGGTGGGCCAATTAGGGTTAAGTCCAGCCTTCGGGCCGCACAATATAAAGGGTTCTAAACACATAACCATGGAAAATATGAGAACAATGGATATGGAAATAGCAATTATGAAAGCAACGAATATAAGAACAGTAGACAAAAAAGACATGAAAAAAAAATATGTGAAAGTAGACATGAATACAGAAATGAGAAATATAGAATATGAATGTGAATGTAATGAATGACACTGAGATAACATCATAAAGAGTAATGTAGTAAAGTATTATCAGTATTAGCTATAGTAGTATTACCTATATTTGGGGAGGGGTATACTCTTTGCCCGAGGGGTTGCTAAGAAAGGCGAGTGCCCTGATAGGTATCAAATGTAGTTGTGGGCTGCATAACATATCAGGGCAGAGGGAAGCTACTTTTATGGGTGGGTAATCTTCCATATTCTCAGGAACTTCTGCCAGTAAACCTTTGTGTAAATGCATGAGTACGAGATAAACTAACCACCTGAGCGCTTACCGAGTAAGGTAAGTGCCTTGATATGCTTCAGTTGTGACCATAGGTTGCTTAAGGTATTAGAGCATAGGGGTGCCACTTGTATGGGCGGGTAATCACCCTTATCCTTGGAAACTCTCGTTGGTAAAATACCTTACATGTGTTTGAGTAGTAACAGAGAATGATTTCATAACTATGGTTTCATGTGAAAATAATAAATATACATATATGTTGTACTTAAACCTCATGATTGTCACACGCTGCTTTAATATATTCCATCATTACTGAGACATGTCTCACCTGATAGTTGAACTTTATCTTTCTTAGGACCTTCACGTGATCGAGCTTAGAGAGCTCAGGGCTGGTATAGCATTTTTGAAAGAAATAGAGGGTACACACTTTGGTTATAATTTTTGGGGTTGTAATATATTTATATTTCCAGTGTTGTAAATGTTGGGAATACTGGATGTTGGGTTATGTTTTTGAGATGTATATAGATGTAGAAACCCGGGCTCCACTTGGCAGGTTCGGGGCATCACGAGATGGTATCAGAGGTGTATTTCAAATAACACTCTAGACCCTAGTTTCGGGTTCGGGGCGTTACATTTTTGGTATCAGAGCATAAGGTTTTGGGATCTTGTGGACTCAAGAATGATTAATACCAGGGTGTAGGAATAGGTGATAATGAGGATAGGAAATGGGTAGGTTAGGTGTTGAGAAGTTTAGGATTTTGTTTTGTTACCTAAAGGCAGAAATACATTGACAATTTCCTGTGATTTTTCTGAAGCAGTCGATAGCCTCAAAAAAGCCACGGTAAACCTTAGATGATTTCGTTTCTGAGTTGTGAGACTCGTCCTAAATTGAAATTTTGAGTGTATATTTGAATTTAGATTAATGATTATTTTGATAGGGTTATGATTATGAAATTCTTATCCCTTTCCTATTCTAATTTTAGGATGGATCCTAGGGTATAAGGATGTAGAGGCTGAAGGAATGGATGATTTAGAGACTTCTAGTGAATATGACATTGATACCTCCACGATGTTGAGGGGTCTAGCTCGACAGGTTAGGGTAGAAATGAGGAAGGATCCTAGAGGGCAGAACTGTCCAGTAGTAGATCAGGGCTGCAGCATCAAGGAGTTTATGAGATTGAACCCTCCTACTTTTGAGGGAGGACTTGATCCAGTGACTGCAGAAAACTGGGTTCATCAAATTAAGGAGATACTAGAAGTACTTGCTGCACAGACGAGCAGAAGGTCCACTATGCTGCATTTAAGATGGCAGGGGATGCGAAATGCTAGTGGTTTTCTATGAAGCTGCTAGAGAAATAGAGGTTAGTAAAGATAACTCCAACGTGGGATCGATTCAAGGAGCTATTCTTCGATAGGTATTTACCCTTATCTATCAGAGAGGAAAAGATCGAAGAATTTACTAATCTAACACAAGGGAATATGACTATAGGGGAATATACAGTCAAGTTTGTTGAACTATCGCGTTTTGCTCCGTTCCTGATCCCAAACGAGGCGAGGGAGGCCAAAAAGTTTGGAAAAGGCCCAAGATGAAGGGTTTGTGAGCTTTTAGTAGGATTCCAAGTCCAGAATTTTTCAGATTTGGTAGATAAGGTATCAGTTCTAGAGAAGAGCATCCAAGGCGGTACAGAGCCGACAGAACAGAGGAAGAGGCGTACACCTTCCAGTTCTCAAATTGAGGGTAGTCAGGGATCATGGAAAAGAGAGAAAGATACTAAAGGCCCGAGGTAGGAGACGACAGATTGAGGTTATTCTGGTTATTAGGATAATCTATCTTACTCTTTATGTCAGAAATGTAATAAGAGGCATAGGGGCGAATGCCGAGCTGGGGGTCCTAACTGTTATAGGTGTGGTAAAATGGGGCACATAAGAAGGAATTGTCATGAACTGCTGCCTATTGCACCTGCACCAAACCAGATCAGGGGAAACTAGCAAGTACCCCGAGGTGGAGGTGGTCCAACATGTGTGTATACGATGATCTTGGACGAGGCAGATAAAGCCAAGGGGGAAGGTATGAGTTTATGTTTAAAATATTGAAGGTTTTATTCAATTTTAATTAATATAGAATTTCATATGAGGGTATATATTGAATTGTATGGGATATAGTGAGTTAGCAATTGTAAGAAATGTAAAAAAAAAAAAAAAATGAATGATTAGCAAAATTTTGAGGAAGAAATTTTTTGAAGGAGGGGAAAATGTAGAGACCTGAAAAATTATAACTATTAAAATAATTAGGAAAGATAATAAATAGAATAAAAATAATAATAAGGGAAAAAGGGAAAATTTTGAAAGAAAGACAGCAGACCTCATCAATGAATCTTTTGTCCTCGTTGACGAGTGATCTTCTAGGGATCGTTGACGAAGTTTAGTCCCTCGTCAACGAAGAGATCCCGAGTGAGTGAATTTCAAATTTCAGGTTTCATCGACGAATGCATCTTCTCGTCGACGAATTTCCTTCTATGGTTCATCGACGAATCCTGTCTTCTCGTCGACGAAGCCACGTGGCAACATCATGTATAAATAGAATTGAGGAAGCTTCTCTACGAAGAAATCACTTTTTCTTCATTTTTCTCTTTCTAAAACGTTTCTCTCTGCCTTCTCTCTAAGATCCTGGTTCAGATTCAGCTCGAATCAACAAATGGAAACCGCTATGGTGTTTTAGGGGAGATTCTCTACACATCTAGCGGAGCAGATTTCTAAATTGGGCCTTTTAGGAATCGCTCCAAAGTTGAGGTAAGGGTTAGGATTCCTAGTTTTTGGGATTTTAAATGTTTATTCGAGATTCATGGGTTGATAAAGTGTTGAAATAGTAGGTTATTTAGGGTTTATCTAATTAAACTAGGATTTTTTATTCAGGGTTTGGGTGAGCGCCACAAACATCATTTTGGGGTTCCTGCTGGCGTAGTTCAGGAAATCAAGTAAGGAGAATATAGTAAATCAAGATTTTTCAGGAAATAACTAGTGAAAAATGGAAATATTATGTATATATGTATATGATTTTTATGTGGGTTGAAATGTCAATCGTTTGAATTGTAAATTTCTGAGCCTAGGGCTATGCTACTAGATATTATTGGTCAAAATGAAAAGTTAAAATGGCAGATTTTCTATTTAATTGTGTAAGAAATTAAATGTATATTTTCAATATATGAACGATGATTTTTGGTTGGCTTATTTTCAGTGAATGTATGAATATATGTTGTTAAATTGTGTGGCATGAGTAAAATGAAGTTTCTGTGTTAAACTATGATATATGTATGACATACAGGAAATACTAGAAATGTATTGAGAATTATAATGTGATATACTTATTTTGCATGTGTTTGGTAATGTTAAATTACAATGTATGGTTTGAGAACTCAGGTGGACCAAAGAGAGGCACAGTACTGATGCAGATATGTATGGTAGTGCTAGTGCACCCACACGTCTTAGATAGAGCATGGATACGGGATGGTCGATTGTGCTAGGAAGGATAGCGTCCCCCTAGAGTCTAGATCAATATGAGAACAACCAATTAGACCTACCGACTATAGAATGTGGTTGATTTAACTCTGGTGGGATGACTAGGGTTAAGTCCAGCGTTCGGATTGCACAACCTGTCATGGGGCGGAAGCATGACTATGATTTCTCACTGATATAAAGGGTTCTAAACGCATAATTGTAAGTTTAACCATGGATATATGACAACAATGGATATGGAAATAGCGGATATGGAAGCAACGGATATAAGAACAGCAGATAGAAAAGACATGAAAATAGAATATGTGAAAGCAGACATGAATACAGAAATGAGAAATATTGAATATGAATGTGAATGTAATGAATGACACAAAGATAACAACATAAAGAGTAATATAATAAAGTATTATCAGCATTAGATATAGTAGTATTACATGTATTTTGGACGGGGTATACTATTCGCCCAAGGGCTTGCTAAGAAAGGCAAGTGCCTTGATTGGTATCAAATGTAGTTGTGGGCTGCATAACATATTAGGGTAGAGGGAAGTTACTTGTATGGGCAGGTAATCTATTGATCCTATGGGTCATACCCTATTTTGATTATGAAAAATACAGTATTTAATGGTTTGATGAGTTTGTATGCAGGATCGATCGAACGTATCATATGGTGCACGCACACGACACATGAAGTGAAGACCTGAAGACCCTGTTTATGTTGTATTGTAATTTAATCATTATTTGGGTCTGTAATAGTAATTAGGAGAATATGGTTTGTAATAATTAATGTCTTACCTGCATGGTAGGATCAATAAGTTCAAGACTATAGATGGACCTTAGGGAAACACCAGATTTTTTCGGTGTCTTGAAAAAGGCTAGAAATGACCCTAGGACACTCACACATGCATATATATATATATATATATATATATATATATATATATATATATATATATATATATATATATATATTTGATCATTGGAATAGGGTGATTGCACAATTGAAAAGGATCGAAATGCACATATTGTGCACTTTCGGTCGACCAGTCAAGGCAGCTCATTTTGCCCCGGTCGACCGAATCTGGCATGGGTCAATAATTTGACTTCAGTTCGGTCGACCGAATCAGATAGTTCATTTATAGTCCGATTGACCGAACCCAGGTCCAAGTCAATGGTTGACCATGTCCCGGTCAATCGAACCATTACAGTTCAAATACCCACGGTCGACCGAAACCTCCTGGAGTCAAACATTTGACTATCTGGTTGATCGAGCCAAAATTGCATACCAACTACCTAGTCGACCGAGGGTCCTCGGGAAAAATCTCAACGGTCTGGTTGACCGAACTAACCAGTTCAAAATGGCCTGGTCGCCCGAACCTCGGAGAAATGGGAAATCGCTCACTTTCGATCGACCGAGCCTTCAGTTCAAAAACCTCCTGGTCGACCGAACCATATGAGATCTAGTCGACCGAAACCTTTCTAGTAGACCGAACCTCTCGGGTTGCCCCTCATTTTTTGCCGCAGTTAATATTTTTAAACGGGGTTAACTTGGTTAAAATGTATTAAAACTTTCCTAATAATTCCATATGTGTCCTTAACAGTTATATTTTAGGGGTTGTCTATATATACCCCCTCATTTGGAATAATTAGTATCAGATTAGCAAAACAAATAGCAAATCTCCTCTAATTCTCAAAAGCTCTATTTCTTACATCCAAACTACATTTCTTCATTCTTACTTTTCCTCATTGTAAATCTTGTTAGGTAAGAGTGTTATTGTGAGTATCTAGTTAAGCTTACATTCTTATTTGCTCTAGTTGATTGATATATATTTTTATCCTAGAGTAAGCTTGAAGTTTTTCTAGGAGACTTCATTAATAAGTCTTCCATAGGAAAACTTCGTAGAGCTTGTGAGTTTTGCATCATCATTACAATACTCAAGAGTTCGTATTGCTTTTTGTTTGTGAGATAAATTGTTACAAATTGATTTCAAATATCTCGTGTGATTTGCTTTGAGAAATATTTTGTTGAGATATTTGTGCATACACAAAAAGATTTTTGTTGAAATATCCTCTGATTGTTAAACACAAAGATCAAATTATTTTATAAACTAAATCTGAATATCTCTTGTGGTTTATATTGAGAAATATTTTATATTGAGATATTTGAAGTGTGCTTGTGATCTTCGTCTATGCATTGTGATTGAAATATTATTTTGACACAAAGATCCTATCATTTACACTCTCACGCACTGATTGCTATAATTGCATAAATATTTGAGAGTAGATACTCAGACTACATCGAGCTTATCAAATCCTATCTCTTGGTAGTGTATTAATTACATTGTGCTTAGTGGTACATAATCAGTATAGTGTAAGAAGCATTTCCTTGTACGCAAAATTATATACAAATTTGTTGTATTTCCAGGCACAGACCTGAAGAGGGAGACTAGCCCTGAAATAGTCCCGGATTGGCTTAAACACGGTTAGGAAAGCTAGGTACGCCATCCTGGTAAGGCGTGTTGGTTGAGATCAGCCCCTTAATTGACTTGGTTGTAAAGGTTGAGGTCAGCTCTGTGCTAATTGACCTGATTGTTTAGGTGCCGCTTCACCCGTTAAGTAAGCCTATAGTGGTAATCCTTGTGCTTGTTGGCCAAGATGAGGACGTAGGTAATTTGGCCGAACCTCAATAACATTTCTAGGTGATGTCTTATTTATTGCTTTATTGTGTATGCTTGGTTAATCGTTTACTGCAGTTTAAATTCCATTATATATTTACATTGATTCATTTTATATGCATTAGATTGACCTTAGGCTTGTGTAATACTGTTGTTAGAGGATTGACCTAAGGGATAAAATATTTTAAATACCAATTCACCCCCCCCTTTTGGGATTGTACCAAAGCTAACATAATCTTCCCTATTCTCGGGAACTTCTGCCAGTAAACCTTTGTGTAAATGCGTGAATACGAGATAAACTAACCACCTGAGGGCTTACTGAGTAAGGTAAATGCCCCGATATGCTTTAGTTGTGACCGTAGGTTGCTTAAGGTATTAGTGCAAAGGGGTGCCACTTGTATGGACAGGTAATCACCTTTATACTTGGGAACTCTTGTTGGTAAAATACCTTGCATGTGTTTGAGTAGGAACAAAGAATGATTTCATAACTGTGGTTTCATGTGAAAATAATGAATATACATATATGTTGTACTTAAACCTCATGATTGTCACATACTGATTTAATGTATTTCATCCTTACTGAGATGTGTCTCACCTGATAGTTGAATTTTATCTTTTTCAGGATCTTCGCGTGATCAAGCTTAGAAAGCTCGGGGCTGGTATAGCATTTTTGAAAGAAAGAGAGGGCATAAACTTTGGTTATAATTTTTGGGGTTGTAATATATTTATGCTTTTGGAGTTGTAAATGTTGTGAATACTGGATGTTGGGTTATGTTTTTGAGATGTACATAGATGTAAAAACTCTGGTATATTATGGAAGAATTGTTATTATTTTCGCTGCGTAATTGATATAGAGTTAGGTACAGGAAATGGAACATGTGGCACCCGGACCCCAGTTGGCTTGTTCAGCGCTTCACGAGGTGGTATCAGAGGTGTATTTGAAATAACACTCCAGACCCTAGTTTCAGGTTCGGGGCGTTACAAGTATCAAAGGCTATGAAACAACCTTCTTATTTGCGTATTGCAAGAAGATGTAAGGTGCAATTTTGATTCGTCATTTTAAATACCAAAATTGAAAATTAAAACTATAAATCACTCAATCAAATGAATAGTCATTACAATAAATTTAAATTCAATAATAACCAAAAACACTACTTCAAAGTAAAAACTAGAAACTACTAGCAATTACTGCAAATTTGAACCAAAATTAGCTAACCATTGCTGCAAATTTAATGAGAAATGATTGGACATACCACATGCATACACCATATTTATTACGATTTTACTAGGTTATGTATCTAACGAATTTAGACAATTTTTTCTACACATGACAAAATCATAATAAATTCAGTATATAAACCTAGTGTATTTAATATTTTCTCAAATTTAATAACCAGAAACAACCCTTAAAATTTAAGTTTGAAAAAAATAGTGAAGGATTGAATTTAAAACCAGAAAACTTATGAATTATTATTGGAAATTGAAGTAATGAACCACAATTTACACTTCCAATTTTATTTCCCGAAACAAAGTAAACATTTTTGCAGTTTAAAAGCCCTTTGATTTTAGTTTAAAAAGAAAGGAACTTTAAGGGAAAAATAAGTTTCGTAGTAAGATAGGAGTTAAGATCCGCATGTGCGAGGCAGGGTAGGCCACATAAGCGGCGTATAAGACAACTTAAAGGCTCGTACACTAGCCGACCTCTATAAATTACCTAGTCAAATGATCAAAACAAGTGTTGTAAATTAAAACCCAACGACAACCAACATTTGTTTCAAATTAAAAACCAGAAGCTGCTAGCAATTTTTGCAAGTTTAAAACCAAAACTAGCTAGTCATTGCTAAAAATTTAGAAAACCAGAAACAACTCTCAAATTTTATGTTTGAAAAAACAGCTAATGCTAGAATTAAAACCCAAAAAAAAAATAATAAATGATGAATTACTGCTGGAAACTGAGGTATTAGACCCACAATTTAAATTCCCAAATTTATTTTCCAAAAAAAAAAAAAATAGATATCTTGGCAAAATAGAAGTCAAGACCTGCACATGCTTAGGTGAGGCAGGCCAACATGCATGTATGTATTAGATAGCCAAAAGGCTCACACTTTAGCCCACCTATATAAATACCTAATGCCTATTATATTAATGTCAAATATAAGTAGGAGAAAATTTCTTGATAGCGGGTGTGAGACTAGTGCTTCTATACAATTTGAAGTGCACTTAAAAACTCCACTAGCAAGAGTCAAGATGGTATTCCAACAAAGGATTTTGCAACATAACAATTAGGAGGATTCTAGTAACATAAGATTTAAATGATATATATACATTTAAATTCTTTAGCTTTATATTTGAAAGCATGAATTTTGAGAGTTAAATTTAAATTTATATAATTTAAATAAAATTTAATATAATTTTATATTATATTGGGCATAAAGGCTTATCATTGGCATGGTGAGGTGGGTCATGGGCATGACGAATTTCGATTGCCTATCATCAAAGCCCTCAAAATGAAGACTTCTCTATATTCAACTCCGAATTTCATCTTATATACTCCTTTGAGAAAGAATTGTGGATTATACGACTTTATTCTTATGCCCTCAACTACCTTTGCGGACTTGAAAATGACTCTTTCATCTTAGTTAATCGCCTCTCTTTTTTATGCTCATTGGCACAATTATTGTATTTCTTCGACTTGGAAATAATTTTCTTTTATGTTTTAAGTATTGCATTCCATTTGCTCTCTAAAATGCTTTTGTTTTGCTAGGTATTTTTGTAGGGTAGGAATAGTATTGGATTAAACGATATATGATAGACATTTCATTTCGGATTTTGCACCCATTTGAAATGTTTTAAAAAATAATTTTTTTATGAAGTATTTTTTATAAGTACTTGCATCAATAATTAGTGTTTAATTTATACTTGAATATGTATTTTAAAAAAAAAAAAAAAAACCCCTTTGCCAAACTATTCTTTTTATAGAAAATAAGCATTTTTTTTATAGAAAAAATATATATTTTTATGAAAAAAGTACTTACCTAAAAAAGTACTTATAATATAAGCAATCCTATACTACTTTTAGTCCTCATTAGATAGTCTTAAAAAAAAAAGTACTTACTATGAAAAGTACGTAATATTTGATTTACATTTAAATAAATATTCATTTCAAAAAATACTTTTCAAATTATTTTTTTTCTAAAAAAAGATATATTTTTTATAAAAACATTATTTTATAAAAAAAAGAAACCCATCTAAAAATATTTATAATAATTAATTCCACACTACTTGTAGATAAGTAATAAGTATTTATTTTTTACAAAAGTAGTTTTTTATATGTAATTCCAAACGATTTATAGATAAGCACTTTTCAAAAAAGTAATTTTCTATATGTGATTCCAAACGACCTCTTTGTATATCATTTTAAGATAGCTTTTTGTGGAGTCTAGTTGCGTTAAATTTGGCTGATGACCCGATTTTTCTTTAATGAGAGATTTTTATCCTAAAACTTAGTTTATGAGTGTTGCGGCTTGGGTCGTGGGGGTCTGAGGGCAACGGCCCCAGAAAAAATTTTTGGGCCCGTTTTGTAGCCTATTCAGAACTTTGTGCACAACATATAAAATGATTGTTTTTGGGTGATCATGGTAAGCGATCACACTTTGCGAGAGAGAGAGAGAGCATTGTACTGCCGCACTTTCTGTATTTTTCTTCCTGATAATAGTGAAATCCCTACAATTCCGTGGATGTAGGAAAAATTGCCGAACCACGTAAATACTGTCTTATGCGTGTGATTGATTTTTTTTAGTGTGTATTCTTTCTCTAGTTTGTTTCTTACAGGTTTTAGGAATTTGTTCTTTATTCCCAACAATTGGTATCAGAGCCTAGGGTTAGGTTCAAGTGGGAGCAATGGTAGAGGAAGCAGAAAAGGCGTCTAGAATAGAAAAGTTTGATAGCACAAACTTTGGATTCTGGAGGATACAAATCGAGGATTATCTCTATGGGAAGAAATTACATCTGCCGCTTCTAGGAGAAAAACCTCCTACTATGAAGGACGAGGAATGGACTCTCCTTGATAGACAGGTATTGGGAGTTATAAGATTAACTCTGTCTAGATCTGTTGCACATAACGTTGTGAAGGAGAAGACTACAGCAGATATGATGAAGGATTTGTTTGGTATGTATGAAAAACCGTCAACAAATAACAAGATACATCTGATGAAGAAATTGTTTAATTTGAAGATGGCAGAGAATGCATTAGTAGCACAATATTTGAATGAGTTTAATACTATCACAAATCAATTATCGTTTGTAGAAATTGATTTTGATGATGAAATTCGTGCATTGATCGTTTTGGCTTTATTGCCAAACAGTTGGGAGGCAATGAGGATGGTAGTAAGCAACTCTACTGGAAAAGAAAAACTGAAGTATAATGATATATGAGATTTAATTCTGGTTGAGGAGATTTGTAGAAGAGATGCGGGTGAAATATTAGGATCTGGTTCTGCCCTAAACCTTAAGACAAGAGGCAGAAGTAATGACTGAAATTCAGATCAAGGTAGATCAAAATCCAGAAACTATAATTAAATTGAAGTAATTCTAGATCTAGCCAAAAGGGACTTGGAAGGTTACAAAGGGAGTCAGAGTATTGGCTCATGGAAATAAATATGATCCTCTATACATGACCTCAATTCCAAGAGATACAATTGCAATTGCTGAAGCAAGTACTGATACAAGCTTATGGCATCATAGACCTGGTCACATGAGTGAGAAAGGGACAAAGATGCTGCTGTCAAAAGGGAAACTACCGGAATTGAAGTCTGTTGATTTTGACTTGTGTGAAAGCTGCATCTTAGGAAAGCAGAAAAGGGTGAGTTTCTTGAGAGGTGGCAGAACACCGAAGGCTGAAAAATTGAAGTTAGTGTACACAGATTTGTGGGGCCTTCTTTCGTTTCATTCCTTGGAGGTTTAAGGTACTACGTTACTTTCATTGATGACTTAACCAAAAAGGTATAAGTTTATTTTATGAAAAATAAATATGATGTATTTGAAACTTTTAAGAAGTGGAAGGCTATGATTGAGACAGAGACAGATTTGAAAGTAAAGTGTTTGAGGTTGGACAATGGAGGAGAGTACATAAATGGAGGGTTTAGAGGGTATTGTGTTGCACATGGAATCAGAATGGAAAAGATAATTCCTGGGACACCACAGCAGAATGGTGTGGCTGAGTGCATAAATCGAACTCTCAATGAGCGTGCTAGGAGTATGAGGTTGCATGATGGACTACTAAAAACTTTCTGAGCTGATGCTGTTAGTACTACAGTTTATCTGATAAACCGAAGACCTTCAGTTCCCATGGAGTTTAGACTTCCTGAAGATGTTTGGAGTGATAAAGAGGTAAAGTTTTCTCACTTAAAAGTTTTTGGTCGTATTTCTTATGTTCATATTGATTCCGATGCTCGTAGTAAACTTGATGCAAAGTCTAAAATATGATATTTCATTGGCTATGGTGATGAGAAATTTAGCTATCGGTTTTTAGATGAACAAAACAGGAAAATCATCAGAAGTAGAAATGTGATATTTAATTAATAGGTTATGTACAAGGACAGGTCAACTATAGTGTCAGATGTCACAGCGATAGATCAGAAAAAATCTGAGTTTGTTAACTTAGATGAGTTGATTGAAAGTACTATCGAGGAAAGGGGTGAAGATGATAAGGAGAATGTAGAATCACAGGAAAATCAGAATACACATGTAGCTACGGTCCGTTAATCTTTAAGGACTATTAGACCTCCACATCATTATTCACATGCTCTAAATTATCTCCTGCTAACTGATGGCGATGAGCCAGAGTGTTATGATGAAGCCTTATAGTATGAAAGTTCAAGCAAGTGAGAGTTAGCTATGAAGGATGAGATGGATTCCTTGTTGGGGAATCAGACATGGGAACTAACTAATTTGCCAGTAGGGAAGAAGGCTTTGCACAACAAGTGGGTAAATAGAATTAAGAACGAACATGATGGTAGCAAGTGCTACAAAGCCAGATTAGTTGTCAAAGAGTTCTAGCAAAAGGAGGGCATTGACTTTACAGAAATATTTTCTCTAGTTGTGAAGAGGTCGATAATTAGACTGGTACTAGGAATGGTGGCTGCAGAAAATCTACATCTTGAGCAGTTAGATGTGAAAACGACATTCCTTCATGGTGACTTGGAGGAAGACATCTATATGATTCAGTCAGAAGGGTTCATTGTCCAGGGACAAGAGAATTTAGTTTGTAAACTAAGAAAGAGCTTGTATGGTCTAAAACAAGCTCCAAGAAAGTGGTATAAGAAATTTGATAGTTTTATGCATAAAATTGGGTTCAAAAGATGTGAAACTGATCATTGTTATTATGTTAAGTTCTTTGATAATTCTTACATCATTTTACTGCTATATGTAGATGATATGCTTATTAGAGGGTTTAGCATTGAGGATACTAATAATCTGAAGAAGTAATTGTCAAAACAGTTTGTAATGAAGGATTTGGGAGTTGCAAAGCAAATCCTTGGAATGAGAATCATTAGAGACAAGGCTAATGGTACATCGAAGCTTTCACAGTCAGAGTATGTGAAGAAAATTCTAAGCAGGTTCAACATGAATGAAGCTAAACCAGTGAGCACAACCTTGGGTAGTCATTTCAAACTATGCAAGGAATAGTCACCAAAGACAGAAAAAGAAAGGGACCATATGAGCAAGGTGCCCTATGCTTAAGCTATTGGCAGTTTTTTTTTTTTTGGGTAAAAGAGGGCAGCTTGATGTATGCTATGGTGTGTACAAGGCCAGACATTGCACATGCAATGGGAGTTATCAGCAGATTCATGAGTAGGCCAGGAAAGCAGCACTGGGAGGTAGTCAAGTGGATTCTGAGATATCTAAAGGGTTCATCAAATATATGTCTTTGCTTCACAGGTGCAAGTTTGAAACTGCAGGGTTATGTAGACGCTGATTTTTCTGGTGATAATGATAGTAGAAAGAGTAATACTGAGTTTGTATTTATTCTGCGTGGTACAACTATATCTTAGGCTTCAAATTTGCAAAAGATTGTTACTTTGTCTACTACAGAGGCTGAGTATGTTATAGCAACTGAAGCTAGAAAGGAGATGATTTGGCTACATGATTTCTTAGACGGATTGGGTAAGAAGCAGAAGATGGGCATTCTACACAGTGACAGTTAGAGTGCAATTTTTCTTACCAAAAATTCAATTTTTCATTCAAAGTCGAAACATATACAAACAAAATATCACTTTATCCGTTACCTTGTTGAAGATAAGCTCGTAATACTTGAGAAGATCTGTGGATCTAAGAACCCGATAGACATGTTGACTAAGGGTGTTACTATTGAGAAGCTGAAGTTGTGTGCAGCTTCGATTGGTCTTCTAACTTGAGGACAGGAGGATGAGTTGCAGGGATGAGGGATTGTTCATTTGGAGGATTGCTATCGATATTGGTGATTGAACTAATCTCCAAGTGGGAGATTTGTGGGACTTTTGTGGAGCCTAATTGCGTTAAATTTGGATGATGACTTGACTTTTCTTTAATGAGAGACTTTTATCTTAAGACTTAGTCCATGAGTGCTACGGCTTGGGCTATGTGCCCCTGAAAAAATTTTTTGGGCCCGTTTTGTAGCCCATTCGAAACTCTGCGCAACATATAAAATGATTGTTTTTGGGTGATTAGGGTAAGCAGTCAAACTTCGCGAAAGAGCGAGAGAGAGAGAGAGAGCATTGTATCACCGCACTCTCTGTATTTTTCTTCTTGATAATAGTGAAATCCTTACAACTCCGTGGACGTAGGCAAAATTGTCTATTCACGTAAATACTGTCTTGTACGCGTGATTGATTTTTCTTTGGCATATATTTTTTATTCATTTTGTTTCTCATAGGTTTCAAGAATTTGTTCTTAATTCCCAACAAGAAATAATTGGTAAAAATTTCTCCCATTTTTTTCTTTTTCACTTTTTGATTGCCTGTTAGTTTCTTTAATTCTTCCCAACTGTTAATCATGTAAAACAAATTTTTATTTTTAATAATATTTAATATCAAAACTAAATGAAAAATAAATTTTCTTTCTTGTTTTTTCTACCAAGCAACATTTAAGAAAATACACGCAAAGAAATAATTGTGATCCAAATTAATGGGTTAGCTTTGAGTGGAGTGTATGGTCATTTTTTTTTCTTTCCAATTTTCCACCCTACCACATGATGCCTTGCTTGTAAGCTGCTCAGTACAAAGCTCGGTAGAGAAAAATAACATTTTCCTCACCTTTCTCTTCCTTCATTATGTTTCTCTCCTACCAAACACAATGGTTGCCACCAAGTTGCAATATACAATTGTTGATTAAATGCCTATAAAGTGGTCAATTGATCATGAGAAGTTTGGGTCATTCATGCTTGCTTGCCACTATGAATCTCTTTCCCTTCAAAAAGTCACAGTTCTGTCCTCATCTTTGCAAGTACATATTCATCAAAGGTGAAATTATAACTTGATCGACAATCAAACTCTCATACTTCTAAGGAATTCACCAACTAATAGGATTCTACCAAGCATTGATCCAAATTTTCAGCCCAATTCTCGAAGAAAAGAATATGCAAGTATGTTAAATTACGACATACACTCAAGACTAACCCCCTAAAAAAGTTCTTTAAAAAAATAAAAAGGGGAATAGCTAAAACAACAAAAAATCGATTTTCAATTTTTTGGTAAATAGCTAAAAATTCATAACAGAAACAAAAAATTAACAACAGAAATAAACGCGTTTTTGTAATCTCTTTCTTTATTGTGGAGAAACAAAAGCAGAAAATAAAAAATGACGACGATACCAAACAAACCCTACTTAAGGGTCCATTTGGATCATGGATTTAGCTAAGGAAAGGAAAGGAAAATGAAGAGAAAACTCATTTTCCCTTATATTTTTCTTCTTTATTACATCCTAACAAAAATGAATATTTATTTTAATATGACTAAAACATACGAAAAATTATATATTAATGGTGTGTAAAATCAAAATTTTGTATAAATTTGTTATATTTTTTATTTTCTTTCTCACTTTCCTTGATAACCAAACATGAAAATATCGACCTTGATATTTTTCTTTTCTTTTCCTAAGACTTGAAAATAAAAATTGTATAAAATTTCTACTTTGAGAATTGAGACATGTAAACAGATGATACAGGCATAATCACTCAAACGTATTCCTATGTACAGTCTCTCAACACTCCTTTCAGTCCTATTCCTAGCACTCCCATGGAATTTTAAGCAACAACAAAAGCAGGACTAAAACAGCAAGAGAAAAATAAGATGGTCAATGAGGTATGTTTCAAGTTTCATCGACAGAAAAAATAATCATCATCCTCAAGCTCTGAAACTCCTAGCATGGCTAAAGCAAAGTGATTTCGCATATCACTTTTTGTGTGTTGCAATTGAGGGTAACAATCTATAACACACCCATTACCCGGGAAAACAGACCTTTTAGAGAAAATGAGTTCTTCACCTCTAAGTATTGCCATAACCTCATCGATGCCCGGCCTCCGGGATTCTTCACTGTTTATGCAGGCCTCTGCGGCTTGAATCATCCGAGCAATTTTTTTATTTGAATTTTTTGAAGTGAGCTTGAGCCGTGGATCAAGAAACTCTTCCAAGTTCCCTCCCCCTTGTTGCAAAAGTGGCTTTGCCTGCAAAATAAGACAATTTTTTTTTCTTACTATTTTGGCTACTGAACTT
Organism: Malania oleifera; assembly: GCF_029873635.1. Lineage (NCBI taxonomy): Eukaryota > Viridiplantae > Streptophyta > Magnoliopsida > Santalales > Ximeniaceae > Malania > Malania oleifera. The sequence goes on from NC_080423.1 coordinate 23,219,289, forward strand.
AATGGAGCAAACGAATCATTCATGTAATGAACTTCAAGATTTGGTGTCTTTATTGCCCAGCAAATTTGTAGTAGTTGATTTTTCATTCTCTGGACAACTCAAAAGTTCATAAATCTAGCAGCCAAGTATACATGCAACGAGAAGCAATTAGTTAGTTTTGCCCAAATCCAATTCACGTCATTCAATGTCTTGTGAAAAGTTAAATTTAGACACCAGAAATTTCAGTTGTCAGCTCAGCTGCTCATGGAATTTTTCAAACGTTTACGGTATAATATTAACAGCATAACTGCAAAGGAAACTCAGAAGGGAGAGGAACAACTGTACTTCTATCAGATTCACCCAAAATTGGAAGTTTCTGAAAGGAAAAGTGAATTAATGAATCAACTGCAAGAATATTTTTTTAGAAAAAATATCAGGTCATAATATACCCATTTGTTTTAGTAAGGTCCCATTGGTTTCAACAAAGTAAAATCAAAGAAATATAGTAAAATAGTAGTCAATACAGCCAGATGAAATGTTTGTCTGATGATATGGATATCATATTAAGATATTTTGACATATAGATCAACCAGTTTCCATGGTTAGGAATATCTTCCACCTCACTCCCCGAAAAAGATCACAGGAGGACATGGAAAATGCAAGAAGCTACCTCCCTTCCCATTGGAAAATTATTGACTATTCGCAGAAGTAATCATGTTTCCAAACAGAATTTAGTGGCAGGGTTGTAGAAGCATTTTTCTAAAAATTTGCACATGCTAATGCAACGAAAGACTAAAATTGTCCAGTATTATGATTATTTGCACTCAAAGACATTGTTCAGATATGTTTGCTGGCTGCTAGGAAAAAATTAATATGAACCCATGTTATTTATTTAATAGAACTTTCCATTCCTTAGCCGGAAAGATATGTGGCCATGAAAGGGGGATTAAGTGAAACAGAATTGACTGGGAGGTAGAGACATGGAAACGCTTGTTTCTTTCATATTTTGGACCTTGGCTCCCTGGAACAATAGGCCATTGCTGAAATAGGGAAGAACTGAAATCTTAGATCAAACTACTACGTATGGATGGTATGAACTTTAGGACAATCACTGTCAAAAGTGTTGTAGCGAGGGGGAAAGACAGCATGGAGATACGAAAAAAAATGAAACATAGCTAAATTCTGAATAATGAATTGTCTCGATGCATTTTATTGAAATCATTGGTAACACATTTCCAAGGGCATGGTTAAAACACAATGAAATTATTAATTAGTGTGTAGTAACTGAAAAAAGGAAATAGTGAAAATTCAGTGATGACCGAAGATATGATAAAATGACTTTTTTTTTTTTTTCCATTGGACAGATATGATACAATTAAATCACACTAAATACCCATACACAGTCTCAATTAAATAGAAGACTTTTTCAATGTTTTCAGTAATAGAATATCTATCTCCAACGTTTTTTATATGGTTACTATTAGTAAGAACCAGTGATATATGTACTGTGCACTCATTTGCAACAAATTTAATAAAACCAATTAGACATATATTCACCTAGGATAGAACAAGTCCACCACATAAAGATAAGTTGAACGAGACAAGTCACCTAAAATATTCCAGCTGTTTTGCTGAGGCCATCAACAAAATGGCTCTTGATTGAGAAACAAATGTTTTAATTAAGCACCCATCACACATAAACAAACACACATAATAATAAAAAATCTACCCCAGTGTGCACGGCTGGAGAAGAAACTACTTCCTTGATTATTAAGGAATACTATTGATTGATTAAAGCATCACTGAAGGTAATAGAATCAAAGCTAAATCAATCAACAATCACAGAATAACCTACCCACAGTACCAAGTTCTCCTCTCCTTGTGGTCTTTTTGCTTCGATTGGCTTCCGTCCAGTTAATAGTTCCAGTAGGACCACCCCAAAAGCATAAACGTCTGTTTTATCTGAAACTTTCCCATGCTGAAAGTATTCAGGAGCCAAATACCTGCACATCAATTTCAGTATCTTGAATAATCAACAAATTTTTTTTTTTTGTTTTCTTTCCTTTTTTGTTTTTTTTTTCCCATACTGGCTTTCAGTCTAAGTTTTCAAGAGATCATACCCAAATGTACCCTTCACAGTTTTGCACAGGAAAGGGACTGAAGGTGCAGACGTCCATGCAGCTAATCCAAAATCACACAACTGTTAACACCACAAAAGAAAACATTAGACTACCCCAAAATAATTAATCAAATCGCCCAGAGTGGGCTGATTGCATTTAGTTGTTCTGTAGGTTTTTCACAAAACCCAGAAAATTTCCATATGAAGTTCTCACTCACCTTGGGTGTTTTCTTGGAAGTGAGGAGAATGTTTGAAGGCTTGATGTCTCTGTGAACAACACATCTTCCAGTTCCATTGTGTAAATACCATACAGCCTCAGCAATTCCAATGGCAACCTTATACCTCACAGACCAGGGAAGGGTTGAACATCCCTTAACTCCTCTCCTCTTCTCTGCAAATGGGAATTTCACAAACCATTTAAATTCATCAAAATCATCATAACAAATTTACCATCAAGCCAAGAAGACTACATACCATGCAAATGCCGCTCTAAGCTACCGCCCGAAACGAATTTGTACACCAAAAACAATCCCTCCTCTGGATCAATACAGAACCCCACCAGTGGGACAATGTTTGGGTGCTGAAGAGAACTGGCAATCATCAATTCTCTACAAAATGCCTTTGGGGACTCTTTGTCTTCCTTGTCTAACCATTTAATCGCCACAGCTGCTCTAAAAAACCCAACTCTCCCCCAAAAAACACAGCTCAAAGCTCCTCTCCCCAAAACTCTGCCTACCCGTCACCCAAGAAAACCAAAAGAAAAAAAAAGGAATTACAACTCATACAAGAAATAAAAAATAATGAAAGAAAAATATACCCATTTGCGAGCACCTTCCGAGACATTAGAAATAAGAGTACCTTTCGAGAAATTGCGAGTAGCAGAAACGATTTCACCATAGCTGAATCTGACAAGGGTACTGGCCATCGGAGAGATACTCCTCTCCAGTAACTCGATTTTCCTCAATTTTATCTCATCTGATCGAGATTCGGACAACCCATTTTCCAAATTCACCATTAATACGGTTGCAGCCGAGGAAGAACTCATATTGAAAGATTCCAGTTCAACCTGAGAGCAGAAACTGAACCTGAAAGATGAATGAACAGATTGGGGATCGGCATTTGTTAACTCTGCCCCGCACCCACCAGATTCTGCCAGCAACCATGCCTTATTGTGCTCCAAATTTTCCTTCTTATTCTTCTCTCTTTGTTTCGGATCCTTGCCCGAGCTTCGCCGCCGGCCAGCCGGCCGAAAACAGGCCAACCCAAATTCCCAAATCATGTCAGTCAACAGAGTTTTCAGTTTCAACTCGTTGTTATTCCAGTAGCTATCTGTAATTACAGAAGTATGCGGCGCATTAGGCTCCACGGAGTCCGTGAACCCTCCTTGGGAGTAACCCATTTGAAGCAGATCTCAATAAGAGCACAGAAACCCAAAAACTCAGAAAACCAAAAGGCTGAGAGAGAGAGAGAGAGAGAGAGAGAGAAAGTTGAGACTCCTTTGCGTGGAGAGGAGGGTAGAACTTCTCACAAGCAGAGAGAGAGAGAGAGAGAGAGAGAGAGAGGTGTGCTGTTAGAGATACATAAAGGTATTCATTGTATTGTTAATTGATATTACAGAAAATGTTGGGGGAGATGGTCCCGAAGATGCAGAGACGAATGAATGGAGTTGATACTCGATGGTTTCAGCCATTAAACTAAAGAGAAGAAAAGCGTGAACTGATTCTTGGAAAGGGAAGATTCTCACTGCTTATGCTAAACAAGACAAGGGCGAACCCCACAAGCCTACATTTACACATAATTCGGATGGAGGAAAAGTGAAAACTTGTGGCTATTGGGATTTGAAACAAAGACTAAACTCGTCAGAAACAGTGAAATTGAATTTGTTGCAGACTGGGTTCCCTAATAAAGATTTAATGTAATAAAATAATAATATTCATTTCTATTTCATACCAAGATGACTTCAAGTTTGGTCACCGTCCAAGACCTTCCAACCACCTCTGCTACCTTTTGGCAGCCAAGCTTGATATTTACCTGGATTGAAGCTTAAGGGAGTTTTCAGGTAGGGTTTAAGCTGTGGAGTAGATTAAGCATAGTTCAAATTTGAGCTGCAATCTACCTGCCACAATCTTAGCAACAAATGCAATTGGGTGCAACGGTGTAGTAGCAACTGGCAAGTTATATATTGATTTTTTTTTTTTTTTTTGAAGAATTGGGAGGGGTGTTAACTGTTGATCTTCTAGACATTTCTTCTCAGCAAAGGAAGTTAACAGTTAGATAATTATATACATTTATATGTCTTTTTTGAATGATCAAGATCACGGTGAAATGATTTTATATTTGTCTACATGCAGAGGACGTACTCTTGGATACAACCACTATTTACTAAATTTGCCAAATTGGCTATCATAGTGTTAAATACTTAATTTTTTGGTGTTTTTTAGGAATTCTAATTTCTTAGTAAAAGAATTTTCTCTATGGTTTTTGTAGAATCACCTAATTTGCCTTGAACCAAGGACTGCATTCTTAGTATGAACTATCTAATTAATAATAAAAAAACCTAAAGGGATTAGCTCCGCCAAAAATAAGGAAAATAAGGTTGGCAAATGGTTGGACCAAATTGGTAATTAAACCAAGCAATGGAAATCACAATCCTTGTGATTTTTTTTAATTGAATAATCATTGTGATAAATAGGACAAAAAGTTCATTTTTTGTCAAAGAATAATGTCCATTAATGTGATTTTTAATGTGCATCTTTTCAAAAGTAATGGACATTAAATTGATAAAGAGCTACAAATCCAACTATACCTTACTTATGATCATGAGTTTGTGATTTTGTTCCTCATTTTTTTATGTCCAAGTGATCCCATCTTAGAAAAGACGAGGAACCGAGTGCGAGGTTTGTAGTTATTGAAAGAAAAGGTAG